>NC_142924.1:19417000-20044000 GCF_054131065.1 Drosophila arizonae
TATTTAACATATTGTTAATTATTAATATATTGAAATCACCAAAAATTATATTATATAAAAAATAATTCATACTGAATATTTAAATATTATTCAATTAAAATATTGTTAATATTAATATTAAAATATTCAAATATTGTGAGTATTAAAATACTTAAAATATCTATTTATGCAGATGTTAATATTAAAAGTATTATTTAATAAATTAGTATATTTATAATTAACTATTTGAGGCAAAAACTTTTGGCTAAGAGAAAGTAAAATTCAATGTAGAAACTTATTTTATATAATTTATTAAATATATCACTATTTCATATAATTAAATATAATTATAATAATAAAATATATATAATGAAATATAATTATAAAATATACCTATTAATAATAATACATCTTGAGAGAAGATTTTCATATTTGTTTTTATTCCATTTCATTCAACATTTTTATCTAATCCATTTTCAATAAATTAAGCCTTTTTTATAAACCCTAACTTTAATTTAATTACAAACTTAAGCCAAGTCTATATAAACTATCTTCAAAAAAAACCTGATTATTAGCTGTAACTGAATGGAAATAAATTATATGCCTTTCGTCTAACTGTTCTGTTCAGCTTTGGCTGACAGCTCTCTAATTGCTAGCCAAGGAGTCTCTCGTATCTATGGATGGGGGAGCTTAATTTCCCGAACGTTTGACACTTTGAGCTACTGCTGTTGAACTTAAAACGTTTCTTTTAGCTGTTGTTGTTGGTGGTGCTGTTATTATATATCGGCTAAGTGCTGCCACAGCCCCATCATATATATCTGTCAACAGTTTTGTGGCCAAAACATGCCACAGCAAGCAAGACAAGAAGTACGCAAAAAACTAATATTTAAGCCATCAACCAGCCGAGAAGCAGCTCCTTCTCTGTGGGGGCAATTGCCACACTCCGCCAGCCGTGCATGGTGCAACAAACGTTACTGCAACTGCAACTGCGTCTGCAACAGCAACAGCAACAGCTAGACAAACAAATTATGGCCACTGTCAATAGACGCGCATTTCTATGCCAACAAAATTGCTAAGAAGCAGCACAGAGAAAAGGAGCGGAAAGAAAAACACAAAAAAAAAAAAGACAAAAACAAAGTGAAAATGTGGCAAATGGGTTTAACTGACTGCATAATACGCGTTCAGCTGGCAAGCTGAGACAAGAGTTAAATTAATAGCCGATTTTGTATTTAGTAATAATAGACATATATAAGAAAAGAAAAATGTATTAGTTGTAATTCAGAGCTAAATTCATAGCAAAATATATATTTAGTTATAATTGAGCGTTGAATTCAAAGCCAAATTCATATATAAAATCAATATGTGTTTTAATATATTTATAAATTAATATATTTATAAATCGTGATAATAGCGTCACAAGAGTGCGATATCGAACTGCTACGCAACTTGGAATCTCAATATCTCCATTAGATCTAGCTACTATTTTGGTCCTATATTTGATGTTTACAGAGATCAACAGTTAAACACAATTGGAGTTTAAGTGAAATCTAAATATTTATATCAAGCAGTGGGGTACAAGACTTTAAATTTTGAATGCACTTCTTTAAATCATATACTTCTGCCTTCTTAAGCAAACTTCAATTCAGCGTAATTAAAAAAACTTTAAAGTCTCTAGCCTCCAAAGAGCAGATAAACAGCCGGAAAACAGCTACAACCAAATAGATTAGCTGAGAATATTCATTCTCATATACATACACCAATGCCAATTGCCAATTCAACATTTTAGCCAACGCCCCAAAGAGCCAATCGACTCTTCACACTGGGCGAACGAGCATTCAAAAACAAGCCAAACAGGGAAACAGGGAAAGAGGGAAAGAGGCACCCACAGTTAGTTGCACGAACTTGCTGGCTTGACTGATGCCAAAGTTTGCCGCAGCTGAAGCAGTTGGAAACGAATTTAGTTTTCGTATCTTTTTCTTGGATTTGCCTGCTGTTTCAACTGTTTGCCAAATGGCGAAAACTGTGAAAATGGCCAGAGGCAACAGGCGGTTCCCTTGGCTAATCATTGGAATTGGCATTGGAATTGAGTTCAAGCCAGCTTGCTTTGCAACATGTTGCAGCAACACAAATCGAGCAACTTTTTGCCACGCATTTACATACATTTAAGGCCGAATTTTCATGTAGAAATATTTTTTTTAGTTTTGTGCAATTTTTTTAAAAACATTTTTACAGATTTTATTTGCTGTTAAGCGATTGCAAAGTTTTTCAAATTCTTTTTTGGCGATTTTTGTATAGCCATTTATTTTGTTTTGTCTGGCCTGAGGACATTTTTAACTATGCCGTTTAAGCTGGCCAGGTGAAGGTATGAATGTGTGTGTGTGTGTGCTTGTGTAGGTGTATTGGCGAATAGTTTGGCAGCTAGCTAGGTTTTATATCGCTGCTGTTTTTGTTTGTTTTCGTCCTGCGGCGATTTGCGTCCGTTTGCCAAATTATTTTGCATTTTATTTAAGTTTATTGTGTCTTTTTTATTGCTGGACAATAAAATGAAAATGAATTTAGATGGCTTAAATGAGCGATGCGGTGAATGGCCAAAAATTGTGTAAATATTTAACAATTACACGAGCCCATAAGCTCCATTATCTGGCAATCAAAGGGAAAATAGATGCAAAATAAAAAAAAATAAAAAACATTTGTTTCCATTTAAACAAACTTTACTTTATCATTTATGAAAAACAATTAGTCAAATTTTGTCAATTACAATTTTATATCATATAATATAAATGATAAGACTTTGTCAAAGTTTTACATATTCCACAATTCACCTCAAATGAAAACCATTATAGCCTGATTTCCCATTTTCAATGGGTTCAGGGTAAAAAAATATATGATTTATTCTTCAATATTACCATCTGAGAAGCCTATCATAAACCATTGCAAAATGCATTTGACTTCCTGTGCGAACGCTTGCAAAATCCCAGTTGTTTGCCAAGATTGATATTTTAGGAAATATGCAATGCATTTAACCCATATTAGTCATGGCAAATTGATTTGAGGCAAGATCTTGAATGGCCGCCGCCCATTTGTGGCACTCGGAGGCCCATTTATCGTTCATTTTTTATCGTCTATTGCGCTTTTGCATAGCTAATTTCCTTTCAAGATAAGGCCTTAGACACAAATGGCCATAAATTACGCACTCGGTACTCAACACTCTGGACTCTTGTGGCTAAAAATCGCATTTATGTTTATCGCCAAAGATAAACGCAAACTGCATTGCCTCCATATAGATAGCCATCAGTTATACAGAGCCAGAGAGCCGACGCGAGGCTTTCACTCTATATATACCAATATATATGTATATATATTATAATCTAAGCATATTTGTAATCTCAGCAAGGCTATCGCGGCAATTCAATCACCAACTTTAATTGTAAATTTCAACTCGCCTTAAACTAAAACAAAAACGTCGACTGCTCTTAATGGCTTCACATTATAATAATCGTCTTTAATGGTATAATGGATGCTAGCAGCAGTCGCCAGACCCAGACACCCCGACAGACAGACAGCCACAGCCACAGCCGTCAACCAGTTGCTGTTTAAGGACAACAATTTTCACTTGATCCATTGACAGGTGACCAACATGCGATATTTGTTATGTTAGGGTTACAGCTGGCGAGTAACCCAATGCGAAATACACAATAAACATCATTGCAATATCTTGCAGAAACGGATGTTATATGCACTCACTCACTCACTCAATCACTTG
Source organism: Drosophila arizonae (assembly GCF_054131065.1). Taxonomy (NCBI): domain Eukaryota; kingdom Metazoa; phylum Arthropoda; class Insecta; order Diptera; family Drosophilidae; genus Drosophila; species Drosophila arizonae. The sequence goes on from NC_142924.1 coordinate 19,420,743, forward strand.
CCTTTGCCATTGTTTCTCTTTTTTTTTTATTCCATGCATCTGTCTGTACTCCAAGTGAACTCTTTTTTTTTTTTTTTTTTTTTTTTTTTTTTTTTTTTTGCGGCGGCAACAGCAGCACTTGATTGTTTTCTCACCTGCAGTGCGCCTGTAAGCAAACACCGAAGCTGAAATTACCTTACTAAGAGACGCAGGGTTCGTGGAAGGGGGTTGCTATTTAATTATTAAGAATATATTCTATACTATTATTAAATAAAATTACCATCTATTTTTAGTCAATCAGCTGTATACTTGTGTGTTAATAATATGGTAAGTAAATATAAGCAGTAATTCATTAATGCTTCAATTAAAATAAAATAATGTTTAATCATTAAAATTAATTTAAAAATATATATTAAATATAAAATAATAATTAATAAAATATAATTAAAATTTTAGAAAAATAGACAGTCGGTATTTTATGCATGCTCAACATATATTACATACGTATATATATTTTATATATGGACATTAACAAATTAACATTTCAATCAAAAGTAGTCAAAGCTTTCTATTTAATAACAGCTGTTAGTTTACAGTCTATCTTAAACTTAGTTAAATGTAAGCATTTCATCGAATGTTAATAGACAACTGTTTAAATTACAGAATATGTTATTTAACAGTTTCAATATTCAGCTATATCTTAGACTCTACTTTTACTTAAATGCTAAATAAAATTATTCTGCTTATTGCATATATTAAAAACTACTTCATTAAGTCTCAGCTTTTTGAAAAATTTAATTAATCCACACCATCTATCAACTCGTTACATTATTCAAATTCGGCAACAAGTTGAGTGGCAAAACAAACTAGATCATAAAATGGTTATGCTCACAGTTGAGCTATAAAAAAGAAGAAGAAGAAGATGAAGTAGAGTTATTCGCTATGTGGGCATTTTATCACACCGCACTTTGATTCCTTTGAGTTGTGTGAGCCCCAGCTTTGGGGCTGACGTTGCCGCTGCATTTTTAACTCCCTCTCTCCCTTTCTCTCTTGCTATCCATCTCACTCTCCCTGTGTTGGCATGTCTGTTGCGTGTCCATCTCAGGTGCTTGGATTCTGATTGTGTTTACCTGTACGGGCTGTGCGTGCGATAGATCATCTGACGTCCAGATATGCTGTATGTATGCTCGGGCCCTCGCAACAGCGCTGGCCAGTTGCAGATATTTTAATTAAATTAAACTTTACTCGGAGACACGTGTCGGAGTCTGGTAGAAAACTACCTTTCGCATCTTGCATGTGAGTCTTTGGTTTTGGCTTTCGCATCCGCACACACAACCACTCAAACACATAAAGATACTCAGCCGCATCTTCAGCCTCATCAGTATCGACATTGGCTCTGCCTACAGTGTTTTACGACAGTTTTTATTCTTCTTCCTGTGCCCAAGTCAGTCTCTGCTCTGGATCTTGTTATTCAATTAAATTTCTGCCTTGTCTGTGTTTTAATTGCATGAAAAATGGGTTTTAACAGTTTGTTTATGTGCAGCTCTTACTCTCTCTCTCTCTCTCTCTCTCTCTCTCTCTGTCTCTCTCTCTCTCTCTCTCTCTCTCTCTCTCTCTCTCTCTCTGTCTTTCAGCCTTCTTCTATACCTTTTTCACCACCCAATTGATGGCCCATGATTGTCAGAGCCTGTGCAAATTGTTTCAACAATGATTGTATTTTAAAAGTTGCTAACAAAATGAATATATATTTCAGACATGATTTTATAAAGAATGTGGGGATTCAGTGGAAATGTGCTGAACATCTTTAAATTATTTATTTTATATTTTAAAATATTTCCCTAAAATGTTCTTAGCCTTTTCATTTTACTTCAATTTTTAAACATTTAATCTATTACTATTAGTAATAAAAAGGTCTATAAATATAATATCAATCTATTTACCATTTTACTTATTCCTTTAAACTAATTTTCTTGATAACTGAATATTCTATATTTTTTATATATTGAAAAAAATGATTATTTTTTTAATTGTTATATTAAAATATCAAAAGTATTTATTAAAATTAATTCATTTTCCATTTTATCTACTGTACTTTTGCTATTTTATATCTATTTATTTAGCTAGAAATTCTTCTCACACAAATATTTATTTTTCTCATTCACATATGTTATTTTATATTTTTACTTGAAATATAGTTCGCTAGAAAATCTTTCCTCAAAACTATTTATTTTTCTCATTTCATTTCGAAATCCCTTCTCAAAAAGCTTTTTCCAGCATTTACTGTCCTCACGCACGCTCAGTTCATATTCATATTCGAGCCTTTCTTATAGTTTATGTCTATTAAATTTAGTTATACAATCACTCATGTTTGTCTATCTCCATATCATCAAATACTCTCGATTACAGAACACAAATGTCTGACCTACAAAAACCTTTTCAACTTTTGACTTTACTTCCCAATCCATCTCCACCCACCCACACACACACACGAAAAGTTATCGTGCTCGTTGGCCTTTTGGATGACATTCCCCTTGTTGTTGTTGTTGCTATTGTTGCTGGTCTAACACAATTTGGTCACGATTTAAGCAACGCACACGCCAGAAATTCATCAACAACAGCAACACCACAACCATCACCACCACCACCAACAACAACAACAACCACAATATGCATAGCAAATATTGCCTTCAGGCCCAGTGGCAACATTTTTGGCGTCGCATTTCTCCAATTTGCCTGATAAGAAGCGTTTAGCTAAAAACATGCGCCAAATTACAGCAAATTTCTCAATGTTATGCGAACAGCTCCGACCCACACCCACAAGCGACAGCAAAATTCTATAGGTTTTATGGCTGTGGCATGCATAAATCAAGGGAGCGACCCGAAAACGTTGCATGACTGTTGTGTTTCGTCAACATTTGTGTAATCGAACGAACTGAATTTCATAGCCATGTCACGCAAATCTAGATAGGAGCAACAATAAAGGAGCACCTAAATAAAAGTAGGCTATATTTTCCACTTGTCGAATATGCAACGAAATGTTTCACTGCCAGGCAAAAACTACACGCAATCCTAGTTGCTTCACATTTGTTCAATGCGCTCCCCTGGCTCAACGCAATTGAAAAGCTTGCAGAAAACATAGGGCCACAAATCAGAAATTACGTATCACGAATCACGAATCATGTTATCGCTGTGATTTGTCAGCTGACAGCCCCACAAGGCAACCTCTGCTCCCTGTATCTGTCTCTCTCTCTCTCTCTCCCTTTCTTTCTCTGTCTCTCTGCTGCCTTCCCTCATTGTAATTAACGCTGTAATCAAATTGAATACCCATGTCAAATGGCCCTCATGACAGATCAGCATCAGCAACAGCAGCAGCAGCAGCCGCATCTGCATCTGCATCAGCATCAACATTGGCTTCAACAACTGCCTCCGCCTCTGCCTTTCGGCCTCTTCCCACAATTTGGCCTTCTGCTAGTTAAACAACTTTGACTGCTTCAGTTTCAATTGGACCAGACATGCACAGCTCTTCTCCTCGCTTCTCATTGCAGTCGATCCATCATCGGGCCTGAAAATCAGTTGGCGTTTTCTTTTAGTTGTCGGCTAACAGGCAGTTGAACGTGTTCAAAGGGTAAAACGAGTTTTCCCCTTTCGGTTTTGTAACAAATCAAATAGAGCACATGCGTGATCTTTTTTTTTTTATTAATAACAAAAAAGGAAGGTACTATTTATAAATAGAAATAGATACGCATATGTAGAGAATTTTTTTTTATATTCCTACATATATAAATATATATATGTGTGTGTACATGTCTACTAGGCTTATAAGAAAGATTTATAATTGACTTGTTTATGGCAGGAGGCTTTATCTATACCAAATGAAGGAAGTTAGTAAAATTTAAAGAATTAAAAAAAAAGATCTATTTGGTGTTTCTTATTCAAGCTAAATAGCTAAATGTATAAAGGATAAGTTAAAAAACTATTTATTATTAAATAAAATTAAAAAAAAATCATTGATATATTATGGATTAAATTTATTTATTTATTTTTTTTAAATAATAATTATTATTAAATTTTTGTGTATACTTTATGATTTAATTTTGATTTTCTATACATATTTTTTAAAATTAATTAAATTGTAATAAGTACTATTTCTGATAAAATATTAAATTATTTCGGTTTTTTTTTTCAAATTTTAGTTTAACATTATTATTTTTAAATGCAGTAAAGCTTGTTAAATATTCATTTGTAATATATAGATGCTATGAAAACCACAGAAACAGACTTTTTATAGGCACTTTCCTGTTAAATTTGAATTAACATTCCAAATAATATATTCTTAGGCAGACCTTCTTCTCTATCAAATATTATAAATTATTCTTTTGTTTACAAATTATCTCAGTAGCTTTTATCTAAATTTTAAAAATATTTTCTAGTTTAAAACACATTGTTAAGGGTATTCCAAAGTTCGAGCTGCCATTCAACTGATATAAAATCTTTATAGTTTTGCTTTATATTCTGCCCACGCAAACGTACCTGTCCAGCATCTGTTTCTCTGTTTCGCTGGCCTGCTGTCTCTCGGTCTCTCTGTCTGTAAGTTGTGTCTTTGGTTTTTGTCTCTGTCGCTGATTGCTCTAGATACGTATGTATGTATGCACGCTCCATAGGTTGTCATGATTTACAGTTATGACAATTTTAAGTTGGTTCATTAGAGACGGGCGCACACAAAGAGTTGGAAGGCTTAAATGCACAACAAAATAGAGTTTACGTGGCTGCCTCCCGCTTACATAGTCTGTCTCACTCTCTCTCGCTCTCCCTCTCTCTCTCCTACCCCACCACACTGGGTGTGTGCGTGTCTGAATGTCTATGTTATGATTGAAGATGATTACAAACGTCTTCTTATGGCAATTGCCTTTTTGTTTGTTGTATGTTGTATGAATGCAGTTGCATCAGTCGCTTGTCGTGTTGCATATTTCCCAACACGGCGATTTGTAGTTTGAGTCGTAGAATCGCAGCATTCGCAATGGTTTGTGTCCACACTTAATTAATAGCCTCTGTCTGCATTTTTTGTTCTTTTTTTCAAGCTAACTGCTGCCTAATGGTTCCTTAACTATGTATTTATGGCCTAAGCGATGGACAAACGCGTTGGCCATAATGAAATGTTGGCATGTCGAGCCCTAGCGGCTTGACTACCCCATTGTTAATTGAATGCCAGTGACTGCGCTTTATAATGTTTGCAAGTTATATAATGGATCTCATCAAGGGAACTCTTTGAGGGACTAAGCGACTAGACTAATGTTGCTTTAATAATAATTTTTTGAAAACTTTTTCAAATTAAAAACGTTTATAAATTAATAAACTTAGAATATATTTCTTTCATATCATATATATTTTATATATATAAATATTAATATTTTACATGATTGAGTATACTTAATATATATACAATATTATTTCGATTTCTTTATCTCTCCTCTCTTTTTTAAAGATTCCCCTCACTTAAAAAACGATGAGACTTGCATAGAAGGGCGCATATTTAGAAAGAATAAAGCAAAGATTGTGAGGTAGAGAGAAAGAGGAAGCAAGGTCTAAGTACGCAGAGGATAGCACATGATACAAGAAGAAAGAGGAAGCGAAGCGTGGAATATAGCAATTGGAAGAGAGAGGTAGAGGTAAGAGTTCCTCCATCTCTCTCTCTCTTTCTCTCTCTCGTTATCTACCTTTTCCATATGTTATTCATAAAATGTTGACTTTATATTATATTAACAAGCGAAATTTTGACATTTATGCATCTACGAATATCAGAGCTAGAAGATTTTACAGTTTTATCACTTCTATAAGATCTCTTAATTATAAAAAACAAGATCATTTACCTTTCTTATGTCATGTAAATGGAATTTGAAGCACTCAGTCTCCATTATGGCTACATTATAATTATGCCGCTTATGCAGAAAACGTATATTTTGTAAGCATTGTTAAACTGTGATCTTAACTCTTCGGGCTAATGAAGCGCGATGCTGTTGCATATGCGCTTTTTAGCAGCTGTTGCGCCATTATCATTTGCTGAGCTGCCGTGTGCTCGTAAACCTTTAACAACTTCTTTATAAACCTGCTGCAGAAACCCACACACGCACGCACGCACACACACACACACATTCATATACATACATACTTACATATTTATATATAGATGGAGCATATTTTCCCCTGGGTCTGCCGCCAAGCCAATGCGCTGAGCATAAAATTTATGATTTGCCTTTTGGCTGCCTTTTCTGACAGCGACGGCAGCGCGGACTTGGGACTGGGGCGACATCGATTCGTGTTATACATTCGACTTGGGACAAACCAGAAACGAGTTTCCAGCTGCCCATTTGTGGACTTTGGAAGCTGAAGCTGCTGCTGCAGTTGGAGCTGGAGCTGAAGTTGGAGCTGGGGCTGGAGCTAAATCTGAACTCGATCTTCAAACACGAGTCGTGCCTTTTAATTAAGCTGCCTGCTGGACATGAGCTCGATATCGAGCTCCAATTCCAATACCAAGTATCAATTCAAAATCGAAACTCCTATATTGGGGAATCTCTAGGCGAGGTGTTAACTGGTCCAACTGGCCAACGACTGCAATTTGTATTTGGCCAAAAGCAGCAACGGCCAAATGCCCCAAGGTATGCCCGGACCAAAAAGAAAATTTCCATTCTGATTATTTATGGCGCGGGTCACATGAAGTTAGCAAGTTTATTGGCCCAAGGACCACTTAATATGTCAGTCGGTGAGTCCCGATGCGGCACAACATATATACAAATATATATGTATATATTTGTGTATCCATTTGTATTTGCGGCCATGCCTGTTTTTGGACTCTAGCTGCAACCCTTTTGCTTCTGTGCTTTGTTTTTCTCGGTTGCCAAATGATCTCTGTGCACACTTATTTATGGGCCAAGTTCTTTTACTTTTGCTACCAATGTTTGCGCAATTGTCTGGCCGGCAGACAATGGGCATTATAAATTCATCAGACTGTCTCCTCGCTGACATACAAACAGGGTCGCCTCAGATGAGAGAGAGTTGAACTGTGAGAGGGGGTGGGCGGTAGAGTTGAGACACAGAGAGCCTTGGCTGCATAATGTATCTGTATCTGTATCTGGATCTGTGTAGCCATGTATTTAAGTATCTGCGAGATGCCTTTGGTCACAAAATGGCGCAGCGCTTAGCGAACAATGCAAACAATGAGTAAGGCGAATGGCGCCAAAGGCAAGTATTTGACCATGAGATACCCTATAAGTTTCTTTAAAATTCAATAAATATAACAGTCAAGCTCCGAATGGCAGAAGAGTTCGAAATGGCAAGAGGATCGGTTTATTTTCGATTTACACAGAAATTAAAATTATCGAGAATTATCGATAACGATTATTTTCAAGGGGATAGAATTTGTTTCAATTGATCGCGATTTCCAAGTTATCGGGGTACACAATATCGATACTTTACTGTATAAATATTATTATTATAATAAATTTCTGCGCTATATCCATTTATATCGAAGTCATGTCTTTGCTTATATAGACAGTTAGTATAGCTACTCACACATATTATGTCCCAGTTATCTACACACCGTTCACCATTTACAGGGTATTCAAAAAGGATGTCTGCTTTGTGGTTGACATTTGTTTTGTTTGTTGTTCACATTGTTGTTACTGCTGCCGTTGTTCTGGTTGTTGTTTATGTCGGCTTGTTCCTATTGTTTTTAATTGTGTCAAATTTTTGTGGGCTACGCGGGTGCAGAGACTACAAAATGGCAACTAAAAACCATGCAAGGAGCTATGGCGAGAAGGTGGGGCGGGGTAAGTGCACCCACTAGGCACATCTCCATTTCAGCAAAGTGGAGCACTGCTGCAGTAGGTGCAAAATCAAAAGCCACTTCACAAAATATTTGCAAAGACCACACACAAAAAGGCTTGTCATATTGTTTTGTGAACTGAATAGCGGGTTCTCAGTGGGCTAAAGGATGTTGAAAGTGGGTGGGGCGTGGGTGCAGCAGGTGGTGCAATTGGAACGATAATTAAACATGCAACAGTGTAAAGCTAGGCAAACTCTCTATACATATATACATATATTTTTATGTATGTATGTATGTGCGCGACTCTGTTAGTTAGGGTTCCATTTAGTTTCTAGTCTGGAAACTTGCATAAAAAATAGGTACATATCAACGGGAATAAAAGATTAAAGCTTCGAGCGGAACATGCACAGAAAAGCTGATTTTTGGGTTAGCCAAAGGTCTATGCGGAAATTCGAAGAAATAAAGTTATACACAAATAAAGATTGGAAACATATATTTTTAAATTAAAAAATGTACATGTATTTATATTATTTTTTCTATATTTTCGAATTTATATAATATTTTAACAAAATGAATTTTTAATACATTTACGTATTTACTTACTAATTATTACTTGTTTTTTTTTTTTATACCCTGAACCCATTGAAAATGGGAAATCAGGGTATAATGGTTTTGTGAAAAAGTATGTAACGGGCAGAAGGAGGCGTGGCAGACCCCACAAAGTATATATATTCTTGATCAGCGTGACGAGCTGAGTCGATATAGCCCTGTCCGTCTGTCCGTCCGTCCGTCCGTCCGTCCGTCCGTATGAGTGCGTCGATCTCAGAAGTTATAAGAGCTAGAGAGCTGAAATTTGGCATGCATACTCGTGTGTACCATACGCAGTACGAGTTTGCTTTATTTTTTTCGATAAATCGTCCGATAACTTTTTTATCGAGAATAATCGAAAAATTGATTTTGTTTTTTTAGCCTAATTTGAACATTTTTAGACCTGGAGTCTTCAAATTTGCGTTGTATATAAAGTTAATTAATACAAAGATTTTGTAATTTACAGATTTTGGATACCACGCTCCCTTCTCCCCCAATTTGTAAAAAACGCATTTCAAGTACTAGAGACTTGTGCTTTGGAATGTACACACATTTTAACCATATGATTACACTCTGAAAGTTTCATTAAGATCATATGTTTACAAAAGAAATTATTCGACAAATAAATTCTCATAATATTGCCCACATTGCAACGCAGCCCAAGCGCAGTCGCTGCTTACTGCGCAGTTAGCAGAGCGCAGGCTTATGCGTGCGTGTGGATGCATCTGTATGTATGTGTACATAAAAGAAGTGCAGAATGATTAGAATATCAGCTTAGAGGGTTCAGGGTATCTCCTAGTCGAGCAGTCTCGACTAGAGTCTTCTTACTTGTTTTTTTTTTTTTTTCTTTAGATTTCAATATTTTTAAATATGTAAAAGATTTGTAATAAATAAATATATATATTTCCCAATATTTATATTCTTTTTTTTTACATATTTTATAAATAGTTTAAATTTTTTAATCGACCTTTCAAATATTATTGGAATAAAAAAATGTTTTTTTTTTTTTATTTCAAATTATTCAAAGGGTTACAGTCCCCATATTAAATTAAATATTTATAGCATTTCATGAATAAGTCTCAATTTACATTGCATATAAAAAATCATTGGAATTAGATATTCAAAAATGATTTGATTATTTCGTTACCATGAAAATGCCCAATTAAGAGCACTAAATGTTGGGCTAACTGTTAATTTAGTATACAGTTTTTAGTCAAAAGCCAAAAAGCTGCTCCTCAGCCTCTGCTTCCAAAGTCGAACTGCATCAGCGTTTCATTTTCCGTTTGAATTTCGTGTTTATTTACGGCAAAATCTGATATATGTAAAAAATAGGTGTCAACTGAATTGTCCAGACTGGCTTAAAGGCTAGGTGTGGCCAGGTTCTGACCAGTTATTACGGTAAATGGCCGATTTTTTTCTTGTCAGTCCGTTTTCGGTTTGGCGCGTGGACCGCCATTAAAGGCTTGTAATTAAATATTTTAACAGTCGGCTGTCAGTCGCAAAAGTTGCAAAGCGAGCATTAGCATTAGCACAGAAAAAGAAAAGGAAAAGCCGACGGCCCATGAAAATGCTGAGCAGGCCGACATATATGAGAGGGGGTATGTCAAACTTTGTCAACCATTTGGTAACAACGGCCCACACAACGACGGCGACAACTTGTGAAATGGTAATGCGAGACAGTCGCTAAAGTTGACAGTCGGTTGGTCAATCTATCAATGGTGGGCATTTTTTTGTATTTGCGTGGGCAGCTAAGCTGGCATGCACAGATATACCCTGTAAAAGCAGGAAAGGCGGATGTGGTTAAAGTAAGCAAAGCTGCTTTTAGCAATGCGAATTTAAAGCAAAGTAAAGAAGGGAGTTATCTGTAAAATTTATACATTACAGGGTATACCATGATTGCTATTTTATTATTATTATTTATTTTATTTATTTATTTTTATTTTTTATTTATTTCTTTTTTTTTTCAATATAAGCAATTATTATTTTTGGTTTTTATTATAGACCTGACTAAAATATAATTTTACAGGGCAACGCATAGTCTAAATTGTGAATTTAAATATATAAATATTGATATACATGGATTACAGGTTAATTTTTTATTTAATTTATTATGTTTTCGTACATTCAATGTAAGAAATCAGATTCATTGATATACTTTCGACTAAAACATAATTATTACAGGGTATGGCGTAGTCTATATTGTTAACTAAATTCTCAAATTCAAGAACAAACACAATTTATCTACTTAAAGGTTTGTTGTTATTTTGAAGTAATGTTACAAAAGTTGTTTACAGTTTCACTTTCAGAGCCTTGCTGCTGCGACCGGGACAAAGGAAAGTGGATGATGACAAAATGGAGAAAATGCAACGGTACTTTGTTGTTGACATTGCCACTTAGTTTGACACTGTTACCGTTTGAACGGGTCTCTGTTATCGCCCTGTGCAGCGAGTCAAAGGCGAGGCGAAAATACAAAAACAAAAACAAAAAGCCAAAAGCGAAAATATAAAATAAAAGCAAATTGTTTGCCATCGAGTCTTCGATGTAATTTTTATAGATTTACAGGGATTTAATGCAAGGACACATACACATGAATACTAGAGGGTGACAGAGAGAGAGAGAGACAGAGAGAGAGAGCGAAAGAGAGAGAGGAGAGCGTATGTGTGCTTAAGTAGCCGGAAGCTTCTTTACTTATTTTTGCGTTTGTTTTTCTTTCCTTTGTTGGGTCTTCTGCAAATTAATTGAGTTGAAATTGTTGTTGTTGTTGTTGTTGTTATTATTGTTTCTGCTCGTGTGCGAAATGAAAGGAACAATAACAATAACAACAACAACAACAATAGCAAATAAATAGTCATCAGCAGCTCGGCATTTATTGGTTATAAATTGATCAATTCGAGCGGAAAATATTAAGTGGATTATAGTTTTAATGCCGCAGGAGCTAAAGGACATTCCGCAAAAATAAATTACACTGATTGCAAACGAAGGGCAAACACAGATATCCTTTACATATAGATATATATATTTATGTATATATATATCGTATTGGCATTTATCTATTGAGGCCAGCAGCAAGTGGATTTTCGACCTCGTCGCTGACTGTCTGCAGAGCTTTGCCCACTAAATGATTAGAGAGGCGATTTTTCTGTGGCTTAACGGAAAAGCTTACCAGAGGCTGATAAAGATGTATGCGGGTGGAGTTGGGTGGTAAGGAGAGACGAAAGCCATGGAAGCTGGTCTGCTGGTATGACAACTTATAGGAAATTCACTACAGTTAACTGTAGGGATTATAATAACAAATAATAGCAAACTGTTTATAAATTAGAGAGTGAACTGAAAGAAGCTAAGGCGATGAATATGTGCGCCATATTTCTATGTAAAGTTTTGCAATAAAAGAAGAGTTTATAGAGCAGAACAACAACAACTAAAATGTAATATAATTAATATAGTTTAGATGCTTTGGAAAAATAGCATAGAATAATGTGGCAATTATTTATGTTCGAATAAAACATAAGCTGAGCTTGTCAGGCATGCTTCATAGCGGATATGAGCTTGACCAGGCTTAATTGAAGTCATAATTAGCTTCGATTAATCTTAATAAAATTTTTCATATATATCATCATTTCATAAATCATCTTTATGCAAAGAATTATATTAAAATTGCATTCAAGTTTCATTCGCATGATGTTAATTTAATTGTTTTTAAATCTAAATATATTTTCAGCAATTTAAAATCTGCCAAACTTAGTGCACATAACAAAAATAGGAAATTGACGTCAATTTTATTCCTAATCTAGTTTCATCAATTTAATCTCTCGCATAGACACATATATGCCTACAATTAAATCCCTTCAACAATAAAAAATAAAAGACTTAAATGACAGCTGTGACAGCTGCTAAAAGACTTGGATAAACCAATTTCTGCAATTTCTTAGCCAATTATAAATATGTCTGAGCCAGATTTGAAATAGGCGCCTTAACAGCCATCATTAAGCGTAGATACCCTATAAATAAAGCGACTAAGACCTTTTGCTAAATCCTTTTAGATAAATTAACATTTACCAAAGCTCGACTTTAGGCACTTCTCAAATTATAAAATCAAATTACTCAAACTGAAAACGGCGAAGAGCAAAAGCGATGTGTGTCTGTGTATGTGTGTGTGTGTCTGAAGAGGCTTTTCTATTAAATTAATTTGGGTTTGTGCTGAAAATGCTCGTGATCCTTGCAGAAGGATACTCGCCATATGTTTATTATGCTAAGGCAGCGGAGCAGCGTCCGCAACAAAAGAGTTTAATTCCTCTTAGGCTCCCGCCACGCACACACACACATATATAGTCATATAAAAGGGTTTGAGGGTATCCTTGGAGATTAGGGAGCAGTTGAAATGTACCAGAAAACAGGACACAATCAATTACAGATTCGCTTGGCTGCGCTTCGACTGCTTTTGCCAGCCATTCATCAATTAAAAAGGGGATCCACAGCAGAATGCTTAATGGCATTCGGTCAATGGATTATCCTGCGGGCCAATGAATTATCCGGCGTCTCGTCTCGTCTGGCTAAAATGCGTCAAAAGCGTTTTCAAATGAGCCTTTTAATGGGTTTACGATTTTACCCATGCTTCCCCCGCTCTCGCTCTCGCTCTCCCTTCCACTCATTAACTCTCAGTGACCCGAAGAGTTTTCGCATATTCCCCGAATTGGGCGTTGGCGTTGTCCTTTCGCGCTCTTTGATTAATTTATTTTTGGCCGGATTTCAGTTTGTTATTGCTATTGACATTAGGTCGCTACAGAGGGGGAGGGGGATGGAGCGTTGCTGCCGCAGCCGCCACACATATTGAGCAGCAATCGCTGTCACTGTGTAAATTTAATTCCAGGTCATTTTAAAGCCGCAGCCCCTGCCCCGCCCCTTTGCTGTGGTCAAGCTGTCGTCGCCGGACGGACAGGCTGTTGACTGAAACAGTTGGACGAGTTGCCAGAGATGAAAGCAGTTAATAAAGGGTGTTCCCTCTAGCGAGATTACGCATAGAGGGCATAATCCATGACAGAGTTGGGGTATTCCCTCTAGCGCTGCATATGGAATATTTCCTGTTGCACATAGAACAAACGAAATAGCGGTACTTCTTTTAGCGTCAAATAATGGGAGCATTGCGCTTTTCCCCCCAGCGCCATGGAATTGTGTTTTTTGGTTTTTGTGGTTCGAGCGCAACAATTCTGAAAATGCGCTCGCATAGCTGTTAAGGTTTTGGATTACGAATTGCTGTTCGATTGTTAAACCAATCAATGAAGTGGCTGGAATGCGAGTGAGCGAGCAGAAAAAAAACTAAGAACAATTGGGGGAAATGCATTTTGAACGAGAGCATAGAAGTAGGCCGAAACTTTAAATGAGATGTGAGATGGAAAAGGCTACGAATAGAGCCATTTGCAAATAAAATATTGTAAAAATATATTAATATAAAATATATTCATATAAATAAATTTGCAGAATATTTTGCTCTTAATTTTTAATATATGTATATCAAATTATTTCTTTATTTATTGGACCAAATTTTAAAAATTCAATTTATATTAATTTTTTTAACCCTCAAAAACGAATTTTTCCACTGTGCAATTTTAAGGTTGATTTCATTAAAAAACTGTTTATGCATATAGAAACATTTAATTTTATCAAATTCTATACACGTAAAGGTTCGTGTTTATGTAATTTGAATTCCTTATATCAACCAACTGTTATACATATTGCACATAATATTTATTTGTATTGTACTCTTTTGCATTGTATATATTTATTATATTTTGTGTATATTATATGTATGTATAAGTATATATATATATATATATATATGTAAATAGTATATAAGTTTATTAAACAGAATCAAGAAATATAACTTTAGTACTCAAATTTCATTTTATATGAAACCACAAATTTAATCATATTTAATTTATGTATATAATATATATATTTATATGAAAAATTTGAATATGCTAAAGCATAAATTAACTAAAGCTTTAACAATAATAATGTCAATTATATTCAAGCTAATCATTTTCATTAGCGGAAATCATTTAAAAACTACAAATTTAATCTCGCAAATTAATTATTTATGAGTTTACTTTCAATCTCGAGTCTAGGGCATATCAACTACCTTCAATATCATTTACACAACAAACTAATTGCCTACACAACAGAAAATAAACCCGAATCTCCTTCTTTCCCTTTTTTTCGGTCTCAATCTCAAGTGCGGAACTCAACAAGCTGCGATATTTCGCACGCAGCTCTCCCTCTCTCTCTCCCTCACTCTGTGTGAAAAGAAAAAAGGTATTTAAGACATGGAATTGCAGACGAATGATGAGAAATTCACAAACACACATACAGAAACAAGCTCAGACAATATAGAGAACGAAAGGCAAAAAGAGACGAGCAAAAGCAAACACAGCGTATCTAACAGCTACATAGATAGATATGTATCCGTCAGATACTCGCAGCACGGCAAAAGTGTGAATTATCCTGCCTCAAAGTATTTAATGCGCTTTACACACGGCAAACAAGAAAGGGGCTGAGTCTAGGCAAAAGGACACACAGCCAGCCTTACACACACACCCACACACACACTCGAAAAACACTTGAGCTTGAGCAAACAAGCAATGAGAGCAATTGAAAGATATATATATATTTTATATTAAAAATAGAAATCGAATGGATGGAGGCAAAAAGAACATCAGCTACAACAATAACAACAACAAGGGCAAGAATAATAAAAACAACAACCAAAATAGCTGAACAGCTAAACTTTTCAGTTAGCCGCAAAGTAAATGCTCTAAGTTGAGATGCAGAAAATGCTTAAATATATGTATATGAAAAATAACAAACATAAAATAGCCAAAGAGATTTATTTAAATCTGTAATATAAAAAAAAATAAATAAATAAATAAATAAATTATTTGTATCGCATCATTAAAACATATCAAAAACTCGTATCTTTGTAAAAAAAATAATTATAAAAAATAACAAAAGTAAAGAAATTTAGTTAAGTCTGCAATAATAAATATTTTTATATTTATATATAAATTTAAAAAATATATACAAAGCTTAGGCAAATAAATTAATTAACATAATAATTTGCATCACATCCTAACAAACATCGAAAATTCTTATCTTTCTTTATAAAAAGAAAAAAGGTAGAAAGTTGATTTGAACTGAACGCGAATTGAAAATCATTTATTCTGTATTAATTTTATCATATTCTAATCTTTAAAAAAAAAAACCAATAAAAACTTTTATTACACTTTCATAAAAATAAAATGATGATTGACAGCAAAAGCCAATTATTGTTTTGTAGAACCTTGCCATATCACGTTTTCTTTATGAGCTTAAATTTCAAGATAAAATTACTAAGATATCATTATGTTCGCTGATAAGAAGAAATATCCAGCAATAATCATGATCAATCTATTCTAGGAATTAGAAGCGTTACACTCGCCAGCACATATTGCATAATACCCTGACCACAGAGGGTATGCAGAGCACAAGAATAATAACAACAATAATATTAAAGGCATTTGATCATTACTCATAAAAACAAACAGCGAATGATGTGAAAGGAGGCGCAGGCGAGGAGGAGAAGGGGTAGAGAAAAGAAAAGAGGTAAACAGTTGAGAAGGCAAAGCAAGACAATGACGAAGCTGATGATGCGGCCGATAATGATGACGATAATCATAATGAAGCTGATGATGGAGGAGCCAAGAAAATTAATTATACAACGTGAAAATGCGCTGAAATGCATATTATCAAAGGCGAAGCAGGCAAGGGGCCAAAAGTTGTGGGAGTGGGAGAGGGAATGGGCGAGGGGGTGAGGAGTGAGATTTATTAAGCGTTACCACAATTTTCGGCTATTGGAATCATGAGCCATAAGCAGGCATTACAAATTGCATTGCATTGAGAAAAATGGGAAAACTGGTTTTTCCCAAATGCACAGCACGAAGAAGACAACGCAAAAGGCAAACAAGGAAAGAGTGGGAGAGATAGAGTGAGAGAGAAGGGAAGAAGAGTCTCTTCCTTCTGTGAGCTGAGTGAGTTTTACCTGCTCAGTCAGGCAGGTAGGCACAGTCAGGCACAGGGCGACTCGAGTCACTTGAAGGACGCCCCGTGGCTCCGACATGGTGGTTGAAACTAATTCCACTACGCAACAGGATATGCAGCGCTCCTTATGTTTTACTTCTTCTTCGTCTCTTTTTTTTTTGGGTAAAGGAGCTGAGCGAATTGCGCATTGGGTTCAAATGAAGACATAAAAAACATTTGACCCAAATGCAAGGTTAAGGAATACGATGAATATAACGGCATACAATGTCCTTAGATATGGTGTGAAAGGGAAAATAAGGTAAAAATATTGCGGCAGTTAGTCAACAGAAACGGAGAACTGTTATGGCAGAAATTCCATAGAATAGAAGATAAAGATCAGTAAAAAGTTTCGTAAATAAAAAATCTATATACTTTATGCTAAGTAAAGTAATCGATAAGCTAGAACTATCAAGCTCTGAAAAAACATGATGTCGAAATATAGCAAGCACAATAATCTACCTATTTATGAGGATCAGTAATATATGAAAAAAAAAAAAATTCCATAAAATAGTTCTATTCATTTTTCGCTAGCAATAATTATTATACATTTTGTTATTCTATATCAATATTTATTATTTTATTTATTATTTAATATTTTATTTATATTTATTCATTTAAAGTTGTCATAGAAAAAATTAATTTTTTTGTTATTGAAATAGGAAATTTCTACTACTACTTTGACAACATTTATGGAACTAATTTTAAAAATTCTTTTAATACTGAAAATTAAAAAATAAATAATTATTTCTATAAAAGTCATCCCAGCTTCGAAATATATTGTTCTCTAGATTATTATATTATATATTTTTATTATAAACAAATTCTATATATTTCTTCAATATATTTATATTTTTCATTCTGTATTGTGATTTATTTTCCATATAGACTAAATTCTTGCTGAAGTTAGTTTTCTTATGATATGCGATTCCCTTAGATCGTTTTTATACTAACATCACTTTATTAGCATTATTTCTATATAATTCGCTCTTTTCCTCAACTAATTTTTTCTTATATATTTCATTTAATTTAGCTGCTATATCATGATTTTTCGAGTTATATAGATCAATTTATATATTGTTTCTATTTATACCCTCTATGCTACATATTCCACTAATCATTTTAATTAAAATACTTTTATCACTTTCTAGATTGTCTAGATTATTATCAACGAAATATTCTTACCTTTCCGCCTACTTTCAGTTCGTAGCCCATGCCGAGCGGCGTCTTCAACTGGACGGGGCACACGAATCCGATATTTCGATGGGGGCTATCGACGCTGATCTGGTGCTTGCGCGTCGTCACTTTGGGCGCACTGCGCGTGGGGGCGGGCGTGGAGGCGGAGGAGGTGGTATTCTCGGCCACACATAGATCCTCGCCGCCATGCACGGGAAACTTGGAGCACTCCAGATTCTCGGGCCAATTGAAATTGTAGGTTTTCATGAGATTCTCACAAACGCGCGCCGATTCGCAGAGCGAGCGACAAGGCGGAATCGGACGCTCCAATATGGTGCAGACGGGCACGTATAGAGAGCAGAGGAACAGCTGCAGATCGGCGCTGCAGCCGATCTTGACGAGTGGAGCGAACTGATGCACCTCCAGGCCCGCCTCCTCCTGCTTGGTGTGGCCGATCAGATTCGGCATTATCGTCATATTGTAGGGTATATTCTTGCATATGGAAATTGTGATCGGCTCGCAGCGATTGTGATGCGGAAAGCCGTCCAAGGAGCTGCTGCCGGCCAGGTCGGAGCGATAATATGCGCTGGCATCCAAAGGCGTTTGATCGTAACGCTGCACAGCTTGCAGCAGCGCCGGCAGCGACAGCGACACCAGCAGCAGCAGCGGCGACAGCATTTTTCGATTTGCACTCATTTCTGTTGGCAGCAAAATTTGAAATTTGTGAATTTGCCTGCGATTTTCGTTTGCTTTGAGTAAATCTTCGCTTTGCTGAATTCTTAAAACTCACTCATTTTGACAAAACACACGCGCACACACAGACACCGTAGCTGGATTAGCGGTAAATATTTACTTATATTATTTCAATCACGCACTCAAACAAATAACCGCTATTTAGACTTGGCATAGCACAAAGGCTTATTTCATCTCAATTTCTATTTTATTTTCAATTTCAATTGCATTTATTCTTTTTTATTTTTATTTTATTAGCACAACACTTAATATTTCGGCGTTTTTGTTTTTGCCGCACAAAAGTACCGTATGCAGGCAGCAGAAGTTTACGTAAAACGCGCGAAACAACGTTAGGGATTACATCAAAACGAGATATTCAACCGAGAGCACAACCGAGCGGCAACGCAGACGCTGACAAACTAACCATTGCATGGAGCGCCGTTCCATGGTGCCAGAGTGTGGGAGAGAGCAGCAGGTCTTTGATGGTTTTGGTGGTGGTGTTTGGTGGGCGAGCGTGAGCACGAGCGAGAGCATCGCTGAGCCGAACATGCAACAGCACTGCTGTTACAGCAGCCGTCGTGTCGTCACTTGTTTGCATGGCTTATGCTCAGCTTGCTGAATATGTGCTCTCCCGCTCTCTCTCTCTGTATTCAGCAATGTATGTTGCTTGGAGCGACCTTGAATTTGGCGCTCAATGCAGTTGGGGAGAGCGTAAGATAATGAGAGAGAAAGGGAGAGAGAGAGAGCGCGCCAACTAAAACAGGGCTGTTAAACGTTTTTGTTTTGGATAATGTTGCGGCGCGAACAGCGACAGCGACAGCAGCTGCGGCGGCAGCAGCTTGAGCTCCTGTTGATTGAGTTAAGTATCAACAAATGGTTAAGAGCCGGCGGTTATCAAATTAATTAAAAACACAAATTCAATAAAGATAATAACATTTAGCCACGAATATAGAGTTATAGAGTTCTTACAACTGCTATATCCATTAGCATAGAGCATCAATCTTAATCATTTACAGTTAATATCTGCTCAGCAGCTGCCGTTATTTCTCTTTGCATTTACTTTCATTGCAAAGGCAGAATAACACAAACAAATCAACGTGTTGGGCGCAGTGAACTCTGGGCTGAATGTATTTCCGTAATTGTTCGGCTCGCATATTTGCACGACTAATGCGACAATTTATATCCATCTCTGTCTATTGCTATTGCTCAATTCTCCCCTCATTTCATTCAGCTCATTCAGTTTTTGTTCGAGACTTTCTTTTGCACTACACTTGAACTTAATTAAGTCATTAACTTGCGCTTAATCTGCGCTTAGCATGGCAACAATTGCTCACAAAAACCAACTCAAACAAACTTCGCCTATCTAAAGAATTTCTGCCTGCCAAGTGGAAGGGGGACAGCCAATGAACTTGTTATATTGACAATAATGATGACATTAGAGGAAGCTTTGTCTTTGTCTTTGGCTTTGTCACCTGCAGCACGCTGCGCGACCCGATCGCAGCTCAGAATGCATTCGCTCAAAGTTTAACATATTTTTACTCACACACACACACACTCACATAATACACACGCATAGGCATCTTTTCTGCTTGTTTTCCTCTGTCAGCTCTCTCACACAATATGTCCCTTCTACGCTCTCGTTCTCTCTCTGTCTCTCTTTCGCTCTCGTGTGGGCTGTAAACAAGTGTTACCGGTTTAGCCGGCGTTGTTCCTTCTGAGCCGCTGTGGCTTCTCTTGTCTGCGTCGCCATCGTCGGCTTGTTTAATAAAAAGCGCCAAAGTTGAGGCAGCATAAAAAGACTTTTCATTGTTGTTGTTCAGCGACGTCGACGGCGCTGCTGCTGCTGCTGTCGCTATTGCCGCTACTGCTGCCTTTGCCTTTTGACTTTGCTTTGCTATTGTTTTTGTTGTTTTCCGTTGGCGCTCGTTTTATGTTTACAAGTGAACGAACTTTGACGCCGCCGCTCAGCTGCTGCTCCTCACTCTCTCGCTGCCCGTCTCTCTCTTTCTCTGTCGCTCACACTCTGACAATGTTAGAAAGTGTTTGTTGTTGTGTTCTCCGTGTGTCTTTTAGTATTTGTTTCGCATGTCATTTTATGTAATTAAATTGAAATTGCCTTCAAACTGTAGAGCATATGAAGAGTAAAGATTTGATAGCAGATAGCGAAAGTTAAATTGAATATTTTTCTCTTGTTGAAGTAAATAAGTGGTCATAATGAGGGGTATTATTATGTGATATTTAACAGTTCTACTTACACCTTCGGAAATGTTTACATGACAATGGGAAAGATCTTTCTAATTATGATACACATCTTAAGTGGATGCGTGAGCATGATTAATCTATTGTCTTTTTTTTTTTTTTGTGAATTTGTTTATTTTTTTCTTAAGAAAAAATTTTGGTATATTAATTTTTGTATAATATAAATGGTATTAAAATAATTATTTTATTTTTATTATTTTTATCACAAAATCATTTATAAATTTTATTTTATATTTTAATATTTTATTATCAGCTTAAAATACTTCTTTTTATATTTAATTATTTATTTCAATGTATGTCTATTTTTTTTTTTTACTTTTACATATTTTATTACACTTTATATTTCATTTTTTAAATGTTACCAAAAATTAGTTTCAACTCCATAAAAAATTCGCAATAGTCTATTTCTTTCATATGATTCGAACGCTCTTCTTAGCTCTTGATTCGTCCATTGTTAACCCTTAACGTTCAACCTGTTTTTAAGCAGATAAATAAGCCGTTATAAGCTACACTCGAACCGGTAGCAAACAGGAAACACAAGCTCATTTGTAGCTACATAATACGAAAATCAATCCACATAACTTTTGGCGAGTATTTTGTTGGGCCCCGTAAGTAGGGGAAGATGAACAAGCTACCAAACATGGCGTCCAAATTAGAAAGGGTTTAGCTAAAGCAACTCATATGTGCGTGGTTTAGCTGGGCTAATGCAAAAGGGACTTGGGTCCCAAGTCAAAAGGGCTTTGGCTACGCAGCTAACTGCAAGTATTTACATTTGTCTGACCCCCAAAGCGAAAGCCAACTCAAAAGCAAATCCATTTCTTAGCCGACCATCCACCCGCCTCAAAAACATCTTCGAATTCGCCATCTTAGGTCACATTAGTTGACCAGTTCTATAACCCTCTGAAAAAGTCACGTGGCAGCCGAAACTTTTTGTAACTGCTCCACCAACCCTCAGCCCCATACCCCCTTTGCAGCTCGATGCGAAATGTCAACTTTGGAAAACCTTAGCCACAGCGTCAGCCTCAGCCGCAGTCATAACAAACTAATTAGATGTAAAAGCTCACTCGCCCTCTCTCGCTCTCGCCCAGGGGCTAACTGCTTGTCGTGCTGGTTGGGGGTAGTTGAGATGTTGCTGTTGTTGTTGTTGTAAGCCCTAGGGCGAATTTCTTGATTAAAAGTTTACGTTTTGTCTGCATTTGCCAGCGCCATTTTTACAGCTCATTTGTTGCTATTTGCGCTGAGCTCTCTCGCCCTCTCCCTCAGCAGCCGCTAGCCTTGCCCTAACCCTCACCCCTCGCCCAATACAAAATACACCAATATAGCGCTGAAAAGTTTGGTCGACTCTTACATAAATAATGCATTATTTACTTAAAACAGCCAAAGGCCAAAAGCTCAATTAAATTTTTGAAAAATGACCAACAACTTTTACCCTGACTGAAGAAAGAGAGAGAGAGCGAGAGAGAGAGAGAGCCTTATGGGTTACAGTAAATTCGTTCATAGGGCAAGGCTGCTCGTCCTGTTTGCATTGCATTGGCCTGGTCCATCAATCAACGTAAAGCGCTGCAATGTCCATCAAACTAGGCTCGTTACAAGAGTCCTGGCAAGCGGAATATCCTGCAAACAAGACGGCACAGCAAAAAAATAAACAAGCAATGGGGGTAGTCCCACTCGAATACTCTGCAAAAGTAGTAGAACGTGAGCCATGAACCATAAAGTTATCAAGAACTTGGAATGGCAAACAAATATTTGCCAAACTTGATTTTGTTCTCTCTGAAATTATACAACATTTCTGTGGAGGGTTTAGATTTGGAATCAGTATAAAATTGATATGGAACTAGTTATTTATATGGAACTAGATTTGACAAAAACTAGTTTACATTAATTTTATTTCATACTCTCCACACGAGCATTTAATTGTCAAATATTTTAACAGCAGTCATGATGCTTGAGTTCATATTGAACTGGTTCTTATTACTTTTATTTCAGTAAATCTTTGAGAATTGTCTGAATTTGTTTTAAGCATACTTAGATCAAAATATACTTTTTAGTAAGGTTTTGAAGCATACTGGACTATTTTTGATTTTAAACTAGTTCATATTATTTGTATATGCAAATAGAATGTTGAAATTTAAATGTATTAAATTTTCAGCTAATTTTATTTTATTAATTATAAAAATTGATTATATCTAAATTTTATAATGATGGCCTAAATTGTACGCCAACTGTTAAATATATATTCATTAGTTCATAAAGAACTAGTTCATTATTTGATATATAAAGTTAAAATGAACACCAATCAATACATTAAATATTACACTTTTTTTTTTTTTTAAATAATTAAATATTTATATAAAATATACTATATATATATATTTATTGATAATGAAATTGAAAATGGAATTAAATTATTTAGTGTAATACATACATACATAAATAAAAATACAAACAATATGTTAAATATTAGTAATTAAAAGTTAAAAAAAATAATCGAATAGAACTGGAATTTTCGGATTGTTCTTTGATATGAGTTCTAAACTATTTCAAAATTTTTTAGGTTATATATATAATTGGTTTGTATTTCTTGACTTTTCTTTAACTTTTTTTTGAACTGTTTAAGAAGTAAAAATAAAAAATTTAGAGCTCTAAAATAAATTTAACTAATTTGAATATACTTCGCAATCAATTAAACTCTTCGTATATTAAAATAAATTTCAATAATTAATAAGTTCAGCTAACGGTAAAGAAGCCTCTTGAACTTGGCTCGATTCCTATATCTGAATAAAATCAAAGATATTCAAATCGAATCAGAGCATTAGGCGAAATGCTCGAGGCTGACAGAGTAAGGGGCAGAGCCTGGACTATAAATAATTGCATTTGAAATTTCGCATTCAGGTGAAGTTGAGCAGTGGCTGCAAGAGGTTGGGGGGAGGGTGTGGGGTGAGGGACTCGGCAGTTGGTAACATGCTGTCTAGGCCTTGGCTATTCCCGACAGAGTTCACATGCGGAGTCGCATTTGCAATCGCGTCGAGTTGCGGAAATTTGCAATTCGCTGCCTCGACTGCGAATGCACTCACAAATGGGGCCGTTGGCTGTGGCCTGGCATACACTGCGTATGCGTGATAAATGTGCTTAACGTGGGCCGACGAGCCAACGTGGGGCACACACACACACACACTACGCCCCATAATTCCCTCAGCTGCGTTAGCATCAGCGGAAATGTGTATGCGGTTCCACCTACGCGCGCGTACGCCCTCGACCCCCAGACCCCCCTCGACACTCTGCCCCAACGGCGTTATTTATGCTATTTGGTTTACGACTTTTGCCAGCTGAAGTGTAGACAGAATAGCCGAGTCGAGAACGGTCTACGTCTGCTGAGGACGGTCTTGGGCATGGTCTATAACGCCCGCCGGCTAAAGATTTGATCAACTTTTGTGGGAGAGCGCAAAGATTTTTGTTTGCCTCGTTGCGGGCCATTTTCCACTTTGAACCGCATTGTGATTTACATGCAAAAGGGCAGCAGGAGCAGCCAGGAGAGGCTGCCGAGTCGAGGAAGTTGTCGACACGTTGCTTAATTGGGCATTGCTCCCAGTTCAACTAGTTGGCTGCGCCTCAATGCCACCTAATTGAATACGTTTCGCAGGCAGCTGTGGGTCAAATAGTGGGCGCATGTTTAGCTTACAGTTATGAATGGAGTGCGTTTAGCATATAGATCGCAGCTTAATAACTAGTTTGAGCTGTCCTAGCTGAAGATAGAGTATTTTTAATTATTTTTAGGCGTTTGCTCTACAATTTCCTTTGCTTTGTTCTTCAGCTTTTCCTTTCGCTTTCAACAATTGTCTCATCAGACAATTTCCGGTCCTTTTGCTCAGCTGGATCCAGACTGCAGCAACTGTAGTTGTTCAACTCGGTTTTGCTCTCTTTTTATTTTCGTACCCGAAAATCAGGCCAATTATCCAGGGCCAATCCAAGCTTAGCTTGGCCAATCCAATTAACAATACCCTTAGCCCTGGCCCTCATTATTCCATAGCTCAACTTAACCCTTGTAAACCACTTCAATTGTATTAAACTCATTTGCCTTTTTAGGGTTTGCAGTAACTCTTTATACCCTATAGACATTAAATATAGTAAAAGGGTGTATTGATATATAGAACGATTTGTGTTGATATGCATAAAGTATTTTTATGAAACTATAAGCAAAATATAATTATAAAAAAAAATACATATTTATATAGCTATAAAACAAAAACAAAAAATAGAAATGAAAATTTAATTACGTTATTTTTCATTATTAGTAATTCTACAAAAATATAATTTATAAATTTTTAAAAATATTTTTTTTTTTTCTAAATTTTTTATATCATATTTATCTTTAAGTTTATTCACTTAATTTAACTTTTCAATTTTTAGATATGAGCAGATTTTTTCTACATTTATTTCTAATAGATTTTGTGATGGTTCATCAATTAGATAACTTCAATAACCTCACCTTCATACACAGGTACAGGGTATCTCACGGTCAATCAATATGAATTTTAATACTTTTTCAAACTGTTGTTTTTTTTTTTTTTTTTTTTTTTTGGATTGTCTGAAAATTGTGCAAAACCCAGCTAATTTATTGTCCAGATTTCATTTTTGATGAATGCATTTTACTAAATAGGTGTCTAGGAGAAAGTTTTGGTACCTGCCGGGATTGTTGGAGCTGGTGGTGCCAGGCAGAGGGTGGACTAAGCCCCTACCGCAGCGAGGTAGATAAAAAATTTGTTAAGCGGATGCGGAAGCTCGCACACACACACGTGAGCTAGCAACAAATTAAATATGGCCGCAACATATCGTCTGGAAAAATGGCAGACACCGAAAAAAGAAGAAGAAAAAAAAAACAGAACTACACAACAAAATGCGAGTGCAAAAATATAAAATGAGAAAAACAAACAAACACGAACAACGAAAACTTTTAGCAAGGGTCAAAACGTGCACAGACTGTAAAATTAACGCCACCTTTAGCCGGAGACCTGGGATTGGGACTGGGACTAG
Source organism: Drosophila arizonae (assembly GCF_054131065.1). Lineage (NCBI taxonomy): Eukaryota > Metazoa > Arthropoda > Insecta > Diptera > Drosophilidae > Drosophila > Drosophila arizonae. The sequence goes on from NC_142924.1 coordinate 19,446,433, forward strand.
GATTGGGGCTGGGGCAGGGGCTGGGGCTGGGCGAAACGGCCTGATGGGCGAAACGTGTGGAACAAGTCAAACAAAAGGCCGGCCGAAGGGTGCAAATGTCTGCAAAGGGTTGCCCAGGCTGCGCGCTTTATTTATAAGTTGCTCATACGCCACGTGAACCCAACATGAAAGAGCGACTTTGAACCAGCGAGACTGCGGCTCCATAATCAGACGGGAAGCTGACCAAACAAAACTTAAACAGCTAACAACCCGCTTTAAAAATGTAAACCGTGTGGGATGTGTGAGTGTGTGTATGCATGAGTGTATAAAGCAAACCGCACAGCTAGATACGCTGTAAAAAATAAATAAAGTCGAAATATAAATAAATATTAAAAGAGATATTGCAATAATCTAGCTACAATAAAAAATACGTATAATGGTTACAAAATGAAAATAAAAATTAATAAAAACAGATATAAAAAAAAATTACAACTAAAAAATATTTAGAATTAGCTTATAATAATATATTTGTACAAAAGATCAGCAATTAAAAACTATTATAAAAATTTAAAAGATTTTACATAAATAAAAATAAATATTTGAGGAAATTTGCATAGTATTTAAACGTAATTTTATTACAGAAATATTCCATAAAATAATTTAAAATTAAATAAATTTAAAAATAAATAAATATAAAAAAAGATTAATTTTTGTAAAATTCAAAAATAACGGATTGTAAAATAAATTAAACAAATTTAGAAAATATTAATAATAATAAAGCAAATACAAATATAATAACGACATAAAAAATATATATTAAATTATAAAATATATTTAATACTAAAATAAGTTTATACAGCAATCCAAATATGAATGCCAAATTTAAAAAAAAAAAAAATTAAATTATATAAAAGCGTTGGATTTATTTTTAAATTAACAATATTTAAAATCGTATAATTTTAATATAATTTTAATTCATTTAGAAAAATAGGTATATAATAAAAATGCACGGGTAAAAATGGAAATAAGCTAATACGAAAATTATAAATTAAATAATTTCTATATTTGCTTTATTAGTGTTTAATAAATAAAATATAAAAATTATAAAATGTAACGCGTATAAATAAAAAAAAGTTTTGATAAAAAATATATTAAACGTGTTTACGTTTACGTTACACTAAACTGATTTTACTTAGCCTGTTCTGCTTTCTCTTTAAAAATAAAGTATACCCTGAACTTACAAAGTGTTTGTGTGTGTGTGTGTGTTCGTGTTACATGATGTTAAGCACTCTCGACATTCGATAATCAAGTAAATAATCTACATCTATTAACGCTTCTCTCGCCTTTGTGGGACAACCTCTTCAGGACGTGGCAGAGCAGGGCCAGACGGGAAAGAAAAGGCAACGCTTTGCATTTTAAGATTGGCAAATTTTTACACGACTGGCAGCGACGCGTCGTCTGGGAACTTTGGCTGCTGGCAAGCCACCAACTATGACGTCGACACTCACACACACACGCACACGCACACTTCCAGTTCCGCTTCTGCTTTGAGGGTATGCCAGGTAAATACCTAAACAGAGTCAAGAACCTAAGGGTGAAACATGGCTCGTCGCAAAGGTTATTGATTTTTGCTTAAAGTTGACTCGATTGCAGCTTTAACACAGACACACAAAGGTACACACACTCACACACACACCATGCCGTGTCGTGCTGCATGCCACAAAGGACATGTTAAAGCGCGCACAGGACGCTGGTATCTAAAAATGTTGCGCCATAAATTGGCAGCCAGCAATTTCCTTTGTTGTTGCTTTTGTTGTGTAATTAAAAGCGCAACAGGAGCTCCAAACTGGGCGAGGGGGCGTGCCGTATGGGGGGCAGCGTATGATTTGAAGCAGAAAATTAAATAAATTTGCATGTCAAATGCGCATTAAAAGCAGCGCAGGCAGCGCTCGGTATTTATTTTTTTTTCTGCTTCTTCTTCTACCCCAATCTTCTTTGTTGCCCGTTGATTACGACAACAGACAAAAGGATTTCGCAGGACAACAACGGCACACAAAAAAAAAATGTAAATACACATGCGAAATGGGACAGGAGTCTCAAAAAAACATGCAGGAGACCAGAGAGAGAGAAAAAATATATGTAAGAGACTTAAAGCCAAGAGTAGAGGAAAAATGGGAGAGAGCCAATCTCTGAGGCTTTGGAGACAACACAAAAAAAAAAAAAAAAAAAACAGGAGCAACAACAAATGCTGCGCAAATTAAATTAAAATGTTGAGTCTGCAGGGGTATAATAAAAAGTGGGGATGGCGGGGGCTCTGCAATTTTGTTGCTAATGATTTTGGCTTGTTTTGAGACTTTGCAGTTGGCTATAGTAAAAAAAAAAAAAAAAAAAAAGAACGTTGCAGTTGGGTATTACCGACTGAGGCATACTCATTCCCGATCCGAATGCTGTCAGGTTTATTTAACAATTGCCACGGCCCCAATCGGCATATGTATATTATTTTTATGCATATCACTATATTGGTCAATTTTTAGTTTCTTGCTCTGAAACTGCAGAAAAAATAGTTCAAACCGATTTGCCACGCCCACAATTGATTAAGGTATATTGCATAGACTAACCATATCATATTTATTTTGGGCTGTCAACCCAAGTATATATTATCATATATTATAAAACAAAGTCAATATGCTCATTTCAATTTCCTGAAAGAGTATAAAACATGCTGCAATCCTTGCTGTCCTTGGCTGCTGTTGTTGTTATTATTGTTGGAAACAAATTCTAAAGAAATGTTCAGCCTGCAGGGAATCGTATTGCCATTGCAATGAGCCGAAAGCTACGGGGGCGGACCTAGAGGATTAACATTGGGTTTGCATTTGAAACAAAAACAATGCAATTTTACTTTAACTAAATTAGTTGTTTCTACCAGAGCTTATGCGGAGCAGGGGGTGGGGGCGTAGCTGGCTGTTGGCAAAATTTGTTGAAAAGTGCTGGGAAATTTGTCCAAAAGTGTTTCATTAATTGGCCAAGACAAACGATGGAGCAGCAGCAGAGCGAGAAGTTGCCGAAATACTTGAATAGCAATTGCTGTTGTTGTTGTTGTTGTTGTTGTATTTGTTGTTGAGTGTAGCAAATGCCTGAGGTTCTCATAGCTCAGGTTTGTTAAATAACAAAGAAAGCAGATTAGGTTCAACATTTCTTTCTGTTACTTCATTAGGGTTATGTAAGTTAATTTTGTAGCTAACGGATATCCGTAAACAATACTCAATTGTTGTAATGCATGCTCGTTTGTGCAAGATACAATTCAGTATTTATGGAAATGAATGAAATAAATAAATAAACAAAATTTTCAGTAGTACTTAACTGCAGTTAAATGTATAACTAAAAGCAATTGTGAATAGCTGGCAAATAGAGTAACAATAAAACTATCTCTGACAATACTTTTGTTTTACATGAATCTTAGTGCCCAAGTTTAAGTTTGCAAATGCTTTCTCCGTTATTCATAATTATTTTGGTGACACACAATATTATTTACTATTAGTTTTAGATACCTGGCCATATTTATGTAGTCGAAAATTATATTTGAAAAGCTTGTATATTATTCACAAGAATCTAAAGCTGTAATCGAATAATATGTAAAATGTAAATACATTATAATAAATAAAAAATAAAAATAAAAAAAAAGAAAAAGAAAAATAATATCAAAATTAATTAATTAAAATAATAATTAATATAACAACATAGTATAAAAATTAAAAGCATTTTAAATAAAATAAATTTGATAACTTTGAAATAAAAACTATATGTTTTAAAAATTTATTTACTGATTTATTTAATTGTTACAATGAATTAAATCTAAATAACAATTTAGTTTCAAGGCAGAGCAACAAAGGCTTCCAAGCATGTTTTAAAAATAATTTTTAATATAATAGAGTATGTTAAAAAAACCTTAAATAAAAAAGAAATACGATAAGATAAAAAGTAGTATATTTAGTTTATTTACATAAATTATAAATATTATAAATAACATTATAGGAAATAAAATTAAACTAAGAGAAATAAAATTTAATTTTTATGCCTTTGAAAAACCTTCTTGTCATATAAGTAAAATTGGAGTACTGATATCATCAATACGAATTATTACATCAATGAGCTGATAGGGAGAGGGAATGTAAGCGAAGGTACCTACTACTCAGTATTTGATAGAGCTGACCACAAAAGCAAACATTTCAATAAATTGACTCTACTTAACTTTACTGGCTCTTGATTAGTAAATTAAATTTTGGTATCCTGCTTCCTCGAGCACGCAGCCTCGCACAGTCATTTGAAGCCACTCTTAAAGTTATTTACATTTAATCAAGTGCCATACACACGCACAAAATGACATCGATAAGCTCTTTATGTCAGTCACTTAACTGTTCATTTTGTGTGCTTTAAATTCTATTTAAAATGTTGCATAAGTTGTGCTAATCTTCATTCAATTGCTTTTAGCTTCGATTTCGATGCGTTAATGCCACATAATATTAACAGTTAATTAAAAGTATTAATAGCCCATTGATAGCAAAAAAAAAAAAAATAAATAAATAAATAGCACTTCAATTCAATGCACAAGTGAATAAATGAATAAACAAAATTTCCAGCAGGGTTTGGAAAAGGTGGAAAATGTTAATGCGCGGCCCGTCAATCAAACAAATTCAATTGCGAATCGAGCTGCAGTTCAAAGGCAGCCGAAAAAATAAATATCGATATATATGTAGATAAATACATATATATAGAGCTGCATATATGTATCAGTGTGTGTAAATATGCAAAATATTTCGCTTTGCCAACATTATAGATCAATAAAAAAAAACAGCATTTAAGGCGAATTTTCCAGCCATAAAAAAGAATCATATGTGTTTACTAAAAAAAAATTTATATATATATATAAAAAAAAAATCACTTTATGATATACAACAAAATTTGATGTAAAGCGGCAAAAAAAAAAAAAAAAAATGAATCAAAGTTTGCTGTCAATGGATTTCAGCAAATATTTATGAGCCAGAAAATTGGGTTTTCGATGCAGCGCAGCTGAGGCAACTACTTGGCTTGACACTCGGCCAGTTGCCCCAACTGCTGCTGTTGCTTTTTATTGCAGGACAATAAAAAGCCTATCAAGTGCCTGGCAAAACGCACATATTGAGCCATTGCCAGAGTCTGTTGTGCGTGTGCGTGTGCGTGTGTGTGTGTGTGTGTGCATTGATAGACTCACGCGTATTGCACGTACTCAGCCACGGAGCGCAATTTAATGTGCCATCAATTTTTGCCGCCTTCTCAACCAAAAGACATAGCTGTAGCTGTCGCTAAAAAAAAAAGGCTCCACGTCTGTCATGCCTGACATAAACCTTCGAGGAGTCACACACTGCCCCCACTGCCTTGGCGTTGGGTCTGTGTCACCTAAAATGCCATCAGGAAAATTGGAAAAAATCTATACAAATAAACAGTGGCGGGCGCACACACATTGCTATAACTAGCTTTGTCAGTGTTGCAAAATGCTCGACAACAAATAGGCCAACGAGACGTTAACAACGCTTTAGGGCTGCAAATGCTCGACGTGCGCTCGCTCTGTCAAGGACAAAACGATGCGAAAGCGAACACGAATGACAGTTTGGCATTGAGGCTCTGGCAATCAGAAATGGTTGTGTTTGTATTTGTGTAAAAATACTCCTAGATAGGCAACGGCTCAGTAAACGACACTAAATGCCAACGATAACGTTAGAGCTCGGCTGATGGAGGTAATATAGATTAGATCAAACTGATACGGGTGCACGCATGTTGACAAGCTGATTTCGAATAAAAGTTGGATTCGGGCTGCCATTTGATGCGTAGCGGCAGAGTACTAAAGCAAATCAATTTGAATTGGAAATAATTTATGCTCGAAAGCAGGTAGTTCTCTCATTCTTTCATCTCTCGCCTGCTCATTTTCAAAGCAAAGCATATCAAGTCACATCCTTTAGGCACGTAAACGCAACCAAAACTCAAAAAAACTCTTTTTCGTTTATTTCACAATTCCAAGTCGACCAATTTGCGATAAAAATAAAACATATTGCATTACATATGTGTGCAGTATACAAGACAACGCATATTGTTTGTCTCTGTCTATCCGGCCCTTAGTTATATATGTACATATGTATTTCTATCTGTCGCACACGGCGTATGTGTGATGCTAGAAAACTTTCACAGTTGCAGTTGCCGTTGTCACGTTTCGCATTTGCTACCTAAACACTTTTTCTTTTTGCTCTCTGCCCGCCAGCCACAATTCGTCTTGTACTTTGGGGTTTCTCAATACTCTAACTCTGGGTAGTTGGGTCTGAGCTGCGAAGATGTGATATATATACATATATAAATATGAGTTTATATGAAAATGTAGTAAAAATTAAAAATATATATTAATAAGTCACAAGTCCGTTTTGTGATACATATTATAATAATATATTATATATATAATATTCATGAATTACAGACAGTATGAAGAGAATTCCTTCCTGATTAGGCGCTGTGTATGTGAATATATTATATGTATATGTAAGTATATATATTATATTTGGATATATATATTTTATATTTGTAAAATTTTTATATATTTTACAAAATTTTTTAAGTTTCTAAATAATGTAAAATTTTGCTTATAAAGTACGTATATTTTTACCTGTTATATACAGTCGACTCTCGTTATTTCGAAATTCAAAGACTCTTAAAATATTTCGAATTGTCGAGTGTTTAACCATATGAGTACGAATTACCGCGTCTTAGCAATGATTTTTAGTTTGAATTACTGAGTCATAACTTTGAATTAATGAGAAGTTTGAAATAACAAGAGTCGACTGTATATATAACTGTATCTCTCTTCTTATCTAGATACATCTAAGCGCAATAAATCAGCAATTGTATGCAGTTTTTCCTGAACAGTTAAATACAGTTTGTATCAACAAAATCCGAGCTGTATGAGTAATATTTGTATATTTATTTATATGTGTATAATTTTTATATATATATAGCAGCTTGCAAGTATCTGAAATATGAAGCTTTTTATGTAAAGATTTTGGTATTTTTAATATATATGCCTACAACATGATTAAGAGTATTTGAAAACATTATTGTTTCCTTTTATCTCTCTCTCTCTCTCTCTCCGTTCAAAATAATTTGTATCCATAGGCTGTGTTTTTTATATTATCAAATAAAATATTTACAATATTTTCTGCCTTAAGTAAAATTTTATTAAAAGAAGAGCAAACATTCTTTGCATTCTTCGCAGCTCACGTAATATTTTTACTATTTTCAGAGACGACGAGGGGAAGCCGAAAAACTTTTGGCATGTGCAAAATATTTTCTCCTGCGAATTGATGGCCAAAAAGTTTGCCCGCTCCCTTGCGAGCGGGAAAGTAACGGTTACATCTTAGCCAGCAGAGGGCGTGGCATTAAAATTTATACTTAACTCGATGCAGTGAGTAAATACATAGTGACTAGCCGCAGCTGCAGTTGGTCGCATGCAGCTGTTGGTCGGCTCAGGGATTACATTTCATTTATCGATTTATTTGAATGCGTTGGCTAAGTTGTTGGCCATAAAGTTGCGATGCAGGTAAGTTTTTAGTTGAATCCGTTTCGCATTTGCATGCGAAACTACTCAAAGTCGTATCTATTTTCGCATTGGCATGCCAATTGATTCACAAATCGGATAATTCAATGAGCTTACAGTTGTTACGCCCATTCTCGATATTGTTGTGCAAATACTTTGCTAACTTGTGTTCAGGAAATGATGCGCAAAGACAGTTCCCCCATCTCACTCCCTACTCACTCTCTCACTCTCACTGTCTCGCTCTCTCACTCTGGCCCTGTACAAATGTAAATGCAGTTAGATGCAGGGACACGAACAGCCGTAACCAGAGCCGGAGCTATTGATGCTGCATTTCAAATGCACTTTACCGTAGTTGAGCTTCTTATGTTGTCCTTTTGGTCTCGCACTCGCACTGCTTCCCATCTGTCCTCACTTTAAATTGCAAAATTTATATCGCATTTTTCCCTGTGCTCATAAATTATGTGGACTTTAAATTTACTTTTTAACAATATGCCATTGGAAAGTATCCGGTTATAAATTATGTATTTACTTGGAGTTATTGCGCCGCCGGAGCCTGATGCTAACTTATTAGTTTAGCTAGCTTTTTATATAATCACTCAAAAGTATTAAAGATGATAAATGACACACACACACTCACACACACGCACAGTGGACACACGAACTGGATCTGTTTTTGGGCTCCCTGAACAGCCCGAGCTCATAAATTTTGTTTGCTAGCTGCGTTATCCAAGAGAGACTATCGCCTAGTGTAACACAATTTTCTGCCCTGCACTGCAATAAAACATAATATGGAATATATAGAAGCACCATAGCTGGGCTAAATAAAAATAAAGTTTTTATACCTTAAGCTAGCTTTAATAATAGGGTAACTTAAGGTAGAATATGCTTGCATATGATTTTCATTTATATATTTTAAATATTATTATTTAAATTTATAACTTAATTTTAGATTTTTATATATTTTTCAAATAGTTCGAGCTTTTTAGTCCATAATATATACATTTATTTTATTTTTAAATATATATTAATTGTTAATTAATTATTATTAATTCAATATTACAATTTTCTTATTTATTGATTTATAGTATTATTTATGGTATATGTATTTTATTATTATTTATTTTCATTATTTTTGTACTGTTAAATTTATTTTAAAAAAAATATATAATACATTTATCTACTATTTTATGCCTTATTCATGATGTATATTCCAGTCAATTAAAAAAAAAAAAAAAAGAAAGATTTCAATTAGTTTAAGTTTCTTTTAGTAATATACATATATAATATTAATTAATGAATATAATAATATTGATAAATTACCTTATTAAATTAATTAATTTATTTATTTATTTATTTATAGAAGAAATGTTTATGCAAAACTCATTTAATTTAGTTTTATTAACATAATTTTAAAATATTAATTGTAGTTTTTTATATTTTATACAACTCTATAATTTGTACTGTAATTTGATATATAGTTTATTAGATAAGTTTCTTAAATGCAACATAAAAAGATTAGCTCTTTAAGATACTCTACAGTCAGTTTTTATTTAATATATAAGACTCAAGACTTAAGCTGCCTTGTGCTTGATAAAGCCTACATTTCATACTTACACACAGCTCGTCGCCTTTCTTGGATATTATTCATAATTTAGAGAGAATGTTTTCTATTTATTATTATCGAAAAACAGCTGCTATTTAACGAAATATCTTATCCATTCAAGGAAAAAAAAAAGAAACCAGACCAATTCACAACCCTTTTTTCATTATTTTAAGGAAAGCAATTTATGGCATAAGGCAGCCATCGAAAGGATACCAAATCGAGTAGTAGCAGCAGCAGCAGCAGCAGCATTGGAACCCAACGAGTGGCAGTCGCCATATGCTACAAATTGACCACAGCATCATAAATTTGGGGATTTAACATGGGAATGGGAGTGGCAATAGTGGGAGTAGTGGTGGTAGGTGAGCAGGGGAAGCAGGAGAAGGAAGGAGGGCAGGCTCTGAAGTTGCTGCTGCATAGACCAAAGAAAAGTTTAGCTACAAAAAAATAAAATAAATAAATAAATAAAAGTGCGATGTCTGCTGCAGGTTGGAATGCGTGCATAAAACATGTATTAAAGTAATGAAAATTTATTGACTACAGCTCGGCTCGGTCACATAAATGTTGCAAGGCTCATTATGAATGCAAGAAATGTTATCCCACTGCCACACATGTTGACAATTACGCGCAGAAAAATATCTTTTTAATCGACAGCATGGCCAATAAAAATACGTTTCTTTTCTTCTTTTTCAGTCAGCCAAATGAAGAAACTCCCAAATAAAATACACAGAAGGTTAAAAAAAAAATTAAGTTTCGGGGCCAGCAATTTTTCATGCTCGCCGCCATGGAAAATCGTTTTCCAATCACGTAAACACAGCTGGAATTTTATTGCTGCGTGTTTTTATTAAAAAAAGAGCAAAACGAAAAAAATGAATGCAAAATGCAAGCGCCGAAGCTGAGCAAAATCGCTGAACGCATTTTCGCCAAGCTTTCGCATTGTAATAATAAAAGTTTTTCCGCCAAACGCCGCCCTCAGTCCAAAAATAACCAAAAAAAAAAAGAGTGAAACAACAACAACAACAGCAACGACAAGAAAATGAAAATGAAAATACACCCAAAAGGCAGCCGCAAGAGCAACCGAAATCTGTATTGCCTGGCGTCCAATATGCCACAGAGCGCTGCTACTGCACATTGCCACACGACTGGCTTCATATATACATATATGTGTGTATATATGTATGGGTATATACATATGTAATCCCCTATATTGTATATAAATATATATACACCATATAAATCAACCCAAGCGCACACACTTATTTGGCGCACTATGCTTGCTATGAAGTTGCGACTTCTTTCCAAGTATTTTGCTGCCCTATCAATTAGTAGGAATATGGGCTTGAGCTGAGAGTTTGGCAACAATTCATTTAGTTTTGTTTTCTTTATTAGTTTTTACGTATTTTATTTTATTTATTTATTTGATTTTATTTTTTCTTTTTCCACAGATTTGTTTATATGCTTTTATTTTTATTTCTTTATTAATTTTTATACATTTTATTTTATTTATTAATTTTATTTAATTTTTTATTTTTGACAGATTTATTTATTATTTTTTTACAGATTGCTTTCATTTGCAATCTGTCCTATAGGACATCAGCAGTTATTATTATATTATTATTATTACTATCAAATAAATATAGTCACTGGAGGTAGACAATTCGCAATGTAAGGCTTTTTCGCCGTCCTATGCGGCCGATTGATTGAGGTAGATGAGCATAGGAGCATCGTTCAGAGCATTGGAGATCGTTCTTGGAATATTCCCAGATTAGAGTCCACGTTGGTTTAATCACTGGTGTAGCTTGACACGCAGACATACATCAATGCTGTCAAATCCAAAGAGGATTTGGTTGCTTCAAGTTTTCCGGTTGCGCAAATCAGCTCGACTGACTCAACTCTGCTCAGCCGCCTCATCCGCTTTTACAGCATATTGGAATTATACAATATAATTAATAAATAATAATACGCCTAGCTGATGGCCCAGTAAAGAATACAATATTACGTTGTTGTATCAATGCTTGAATAAATTGATAAATTTAAATTTATATTTAATTTTAAGATGATTAAAATGATTTAAATGAGCAGCAATAATAAATTAAATTTAAGTGTACTTTTATTTCAATTTACTTCCATTTAAATGATTCGTAAGGGTATTCGAAATCCCTGATGCCCAAGTAAACACTTATTCGCATGGATGTGGGTGTGTGGGAGCTGCTGCTGTTGCATTCTGTTCGCATCCTTCGCGTTGTAGCGAATTTTTCTGCTCATTTTTTCACTTTGTCGCTCTTTTCTTTTGTTTTATTTGATATATTTTTTTCCTCTTATTTATCGTGTTGCATTTATTTATCATATTCGTGCTGCTTTTGTTTTACCCTCGCTGCGCGCTGCTCGCGATGGTGATGGCGATGGGCAACGGGGCGTATGATGAATGTAGTGCGCATTAGAGAAAACGTTTGGCTGCGTTGGTTTGGTGCTCTGTGAGGGGGAGGGGGCGGGGAAGAGGAGGGGCGAGAGTAACCAAAGAATTTATTTGTTTTGTACTTATGGTGTCATAAAATTGTTTTAAGGCCAACTTAAATAAAAACGCTCAGCAAAACAGAGACAGACAGACAGAGTGAGTGAGTGAGAGAGAGAATGAAAGGAAGACAGGCGTCTGAGTGGACAGCGAAATGGAAATAAGTGGCGCAAAAATGGCGCAAAATCAAATGAAGATAAGATGTGCACAAAAGTGGAAAAGCTCTAAAATGCATTGCATGTCATTTTCATGCATTTCCCACCAAAGGGAAAACGTTTTGCATTATTTGCTAAATGTAACAGATCAAGCAGCAGATATTTTTGTTTCTATAGAAATTTTGCGAGCAATGGGCGTGGCTGCAAGCAAAGGAAATAGAAATTGCTGTTATGTTTCTTATTATATGAAATGAGAGAATATTAAATAAAATTTGTAAAATAATAAAGTAGGTGCTTTGATTTTATATTTAAGAATATATCCAATTTAGAACTATTCATTTTGTTTAAGAAAAGGTTTAATTATTATGAAAGCAAACACTTCGAATAGAAATTGTTCACACCATTCAAGATTCACAAAATTCAAGAAGAAGACGTAAAGAATTATTTATATTAATAAAGAATTATTTATATTAACAAAGAAATTTAAGTGCAAGCTTCTCATTGAATGCTGTATTTGTCTCTACATATAATATATTTGATATACATATATTTTATTTTATATTTTAAATATTATTATTTTATATTTTTATAAATTTTATATTTTTTATATTATATTTTATTATATTATATAAATATGTTTTTATCTATTTTTTTTTTTTTTTTTTTTTTTTTTTTTTTATTAGCAGTACAGCTTAAAATATCTCCATTAAATTTGCAATTATTTTAAGTACAGCACTTTTTAAAATTCACCCTTTCTGCCTTTTTTTTTTTTGGTAAATATTTCAAGCTGCTGCTAAAAATTCGCACTGTAACCACGTGCAATTCCCTTGGCATAAATTTATAAGAAGCTTGCCATAAATTTTAGCTTGAAATAGCGCTTCTGTCAAGTGCCGTATTCTCTCTCATTCTCAGTGTCCCTCCCTCTCTCTCTCTCTCTCTCTCTTTCCCTGTCTTTCTCTCTGTTCTGTTATATGTTGTTCTTATAGTTTTTATTTTCTTATTTTTGTATGCACATTTCACAATTGTCCCTGACGCTGGGGCGGCAAGCGCTGACGGGGCGTGGCAGCGCATTATATTTAAGCTGCATAATGAAATGTTTGCAAATGTTTTGCAATGCAAATGCCAAATGCGTTTCAGGTGCAGCAGCCATGGAGCTGCAACCAGGAGCAGCAGGCAACGTGCCCGAGGCGCCACAACTGCTGGCAAATTATCTAATTAAAGCCAAGAGAGAGAGAGAGAGAGAAAGAGAGAGAGATAGATAGCTAAGGCTTACAAGCTTAAAGCTTTATATCTATATGCAAATAATCCTCAAGAGAGCATGCAAAATAAAAAATGAATAGAAGACCTACTAAAAATAATTAAATAAAAATAAAAATGATATCAAACCAAGGGAAATGCAGAGAACAACTTTTAACTAGACGAAAATGCCACTAAGCTGCTGTCTGTCAATGTCATATTTTTGCAAAGCTTACAGCGTTTTCTACAGTTTTTTCTTTGTATTAGAAAAGCGCAAAGCAAATGCAGTAAAACTAACAAGAACTGAGAGAACGGAAAATTTTAATGATTGTTGGATTTTTGAATACACCTTCTGGGAAAAATTAAATATTTTGCTATAAACGTATTTTAGAAATATAAAGAAATCAGCTACATATATAGAGATATAGTTAATTTGTTGATATCATCTTATAATCATCACAAAATTAAATTTTATAGATTGATAAAAAAAAAAATGAGGATCGTTGAGACCATATAAATAATTCCTATTCATACATACTCGTAGATAAATACTTTATTCAGATACGGTCATACTATCATAGATTCATACTTTCATACATAATATATACATATGTTATTATACATCATGTTATTTATTCATATCGTCATACATGCATATGCTTACACATTTATACATTCACACATTCATAGAGTCATATATTCATACACTCGTACACTTATGTATTCATACATTCAACTATATTCATATTTTCTTGCATTCATACATTCAATCATTTATTTACTCATAAATTTCATACTATATAATAATTATAATTTAATAACTTAATTTGATATAAAAATTAAAATAATATAATCTGAAAACCCGTTAAGCTTCCCATACCGTTACATAATCACAAGTAAAGCTTAATGAACATCCACAATTTGCTTTAAATAAAACAGTTTGCGAAATGTGAAATTAAAAACGGCTTCCAGGCATTTGATAACACTTTTAATTTTTTTTTTTTTTTAATGCGCATGCAACAACTGAATTCCCTGCCGCATTTGGTGGCTGGCTGACCCTCTGCTGCTGCTGTCTGACCCTTCCAGCAGCTGGCCCTCCTCCCCGTTTGGCCTGTCTGCCGTGTAGCTTCATAATTAAGTAATCCCCATGGCCGAGCAACGCAGTGCACCTTAAGCTCAGATTGGAGGGACGGAGAGTGGGCCAACTGGTTTTGTGCGGCTACCATAACGGAGCATCATCGCGTTGGCCAGGCCTGAATGGATGGCTACCAAAAATAACAAAAACAAAATTGAAGGCGCACAATTTTCGCCCAAGTGTCAAGCGGCGCAGAGGCAACGGAGACGACAGTAGCCGACACTGCACTGCGGGCATCCCAATGCCGGGACCACAAGCAGAAGCACAAGCAGAATCACAAGGAACAACTCAAACTCGTCTTAGTTATGGCCATGTGCGAAGGCAATGAGCATATCTTATTACCACTGCAGAGATTACCAGCTAGCCAGACAGGCAGACAGACCATGAGTGAGAGGCGGGCAAGGCGAGAGAGGGAGAGAGAGAGCTCGGAGGAGGAGAAAGAGTTAGGCAAGCAGCTTTAACGGCCTTTGCTTTGACTTTGACACATGTTATGAAATTTGAATAGATCACCACGAAAGAGAGAGAGACAGAGTGTGGCCTGATGTAAAAGCTAGAAAGAGAAAGAGAGAGAGTCAAAGAGAGAGAGAGTAGTGGAGAGTGTAACCATGATGCAGCAAACCTGTAAAATGCAGTTGGATAATGTTTGTTTTTCGTAAATTAAGTTGAGACTCGTGAGTCTTGTTTCGAGTTGTTTAGGAACATCTGGACGATGAGTTAACACGAATTGAGTCAGTTAAATGAAGTTGTTCTATTAAGAATTCGCCCAGAGAGCTATGGCGATCATAAAGAAAAGCAAAAAACCGAAAGAAAATATAAACAGTTTTAAGCTGCAAGAGGAGCTCAGGTATGCGAGACGATATGGAAATGTTGAGCAACTTAAGTGTCTTACGAGAGTAATGAAAGAAGTTGAGTGTTCACGAAGAATGTCAAAGCAGTAGAGCCGAAGATACGATCTACTAGTATTAATTGCTGTTCGATATGTAGTGAAGAGCAATGGGAATGCATGTACAAATTGAGCTTGGTTTAGTTAAGCTGTGCGGGGGAAGTTAAGAGGTTGCCACACAACGTTGCTCTTTAAAGAGCTTCAGGAATTAGAAATTATTTTAAATGAGTAAGAACAGCGATATATGCTCTCAGTTGAGTAAGATGATGCGATCTATGTTGTGCATAGATGGCAAATAACTGTTGACCGTTGCTCGATGTCTGACACTCTGAGAAAAACCTCAGAGATAGCAAAGAGTCTATTGTGTTTGTATTGGTGTTTTCCTATGTTGCTAAGCTATGCTTGCTAAGGATATCGGTATCGCTCGTTAATTGTATGTGAATGTGAAGATCGTTTTGCAATGACTTTTTGAGCTATTTGCTTACATACTTTGTCTCATTGTGCGAACGTCAATCGTATCGATACCTAAACGATGTTCGTTGAAGAAGTTTCTACTCAAAGTTCAACTCAAATTCAAAAACAAAACGAATCAAAGTGGTTATCGCTCGCGAGAGCTAGGGTAGATTCGTTTTTTGAGTGCTTTGAACTATTATAATGAGGATACTCAGAATGAGTAAAAGGAGAAGAATAAGAAATGAGCTATAACGATCTATGCTACATTTCAATGAGTGATCTTTAATGATCCTAGCTGATCTCTATCAGTTGAGCGTTACTCAGATCAGATCAAAGCAACAGAGAGACAAACTACAGAGATCTATGCGGCTTTTCGATAAAGGACCTACAACGATCTATGCTGAGAGCGTACCCATATATTAAAATTTCTTATCTTTGTATATTAACATACCTTTTCTCATTCATTATACATTATTGCCTGTGATGTGGTCTCCCTGGGAGTTATTCCACTGTTCATCTACTCCATCTCTTTGACATTTCGCAAGACTACGGTCTACCCGTCCACTCACATATAATTCATTTCTGAATACGCATTTATCTCGCGTACTCAATTTCCATTAAATACTCAATAAGTTTTCGCATTTATCTCGCTTACTCCATTTTCATTAAATGCTCAATAAGAACTGACTCCGACTTCTCAATAGAATCTGACGCTGTCGTCCGCCCTGCACTCAAGCCCCACATTTATTTGCTTTAATGCCTAATTTAAATATCGGTTTGGCGCACTAAGAACACAAATTTGTGTGGCCATAACAAGCAGATGGCCATGTAATTTACTCATCCAACTAGTTGGCCGGACAACAATAATCTTGAAGGCCCAAGTACTTGGTTAGCCAATTTAAAATCAATTTGCAAAACAATATGTGCAGCACACACCCCAAAGATGTCCCATGGGAGCGCACAGCAAATAGCAATTATGGCCAACAAGTTGTCCAAGTGTGTGTGTGTGTGTGTGTGAAGAAAAGCTTGCTGGAAAGTGTTGCAAGTGCTTAAAGGCAACATGTTAATGCAAGCATATATTATGCGGTAATTATAAATGTATTAATCAAACTGAGTGATTGACAGAGATAATGAACGATCTGAGAGATCGAGTGGGAGAGGGAGTGACAGAGGCAGATAGTGAGTGACGTTGGACTGATCTCTTTATTATGCTAGCCCAAGCTCAGATCTCGCTTGCTTTAATTCATTATTGATCCTCGATATCTAGAAGATCCTACATCGATAAGAAAGCTTCTTAGCCAGAATCGTTTTGGGCACTCTGAGTGCACACAGGTGGCCACTGGCCACAATCGAAGCTGGCCTCGGGAAGCCAACAACGGAAATCGCTCTGGCCAACTTGATCATTATGCATGCCACCAAGAAGTTGAGCAGTGGACTTGATGTTGCTGTTGTCTGTTGTCTCTTGTTTCTTGGCTGATTGCGTAATCACTGACTAGCTGAGCATAAAATGTGTAGACAGGCGCACTGTTAGCAGCCCGCAGCAACAGCCAGTGGCTTCTACCGTTTTAATTGCCACAAATTAAAGTATCATTAAAATATGTAGAAAAGTCTCGCGCCAGCAGCAATATCAATTTCATGGGACAGCATTGCACCAGCACCGCCTGCCCCGCACATACATTGCACCTTACACATTCTCCGACAGCTCAGTGAGCTCTGAGGCAACAGAAAAAAAAATGGTAAATTGATTAAAAACCATTAACAGGTTCTTTATCACTCAGCACATTGAGCTGCCAGTGCCTTGACAGAAGCTGCGTAGAGAGTGTCTTCGAGGGGCTCTTCCAGTTGGCAGGGAAATTGTGTAAAGTCTGGAAAGGCTTGTGGGCTGGTCCTACTACTTCTACTGGTCCACTCGGACGACTTCTCAACAAGCTGTGGTCGCCGGCTAGCCTTTGGGCCATAATATTAGGGGGCTGTCCAGCCGGGTGCTCAAATTTTATAGGCCCAGACTGATAGATGGCCTTAATCAGCTGCAGCGGAAATGTTTGCCCAAGTAACTATCACAGAACAGCGATGCGTCGAAAGCTCTATTTAATTAAAATGTAAACTACATATAATATATATTTTTTATAAAAAATGTAGACTTAGTAAGCTTTTAGTAGATAGTTATTAAATCAAATCAAGGCTATCAAATTTTCCTTGTGAATCTAAATTTAAAAAAAATCCCTAACTAGCCATTTTTAAATATATCATATGAAGAGCACAATAATCGCTATTAAAAAAAATTTTCATAAGCTTTATATATATAATTGATTACAAAGTTTAATGGAAATAGAACAAAAAAAAAATTATAATATAATATAATAATAATAATAATTAACAGGAAAAATAAATTAACTTAAATATATATAAATTCATAAAAAAAATAACATTCTGAGTGGCACTATCCCGCAGCTAATTATAGACAGAGTTAAATAAATCATTTCCTAGATGTGAGTTAAATAAACTTTCCTTAATTTTTGTATAGTATATCCGCATCAAATTCACAACTTTTTTGTACTCTCAACTCAATTATTTCAACATCTAAACATGTTTAGGTTTTGCGTCAAAACTTTTCGCATTTGCATACGCACGTGGTGCTTGAATGCTCAAAAAACAAATTCGCTTCGTATTTCATTTGTAGACTGAACTTTATTCCACTTTTTTTTCAATTTTTTAATATTTTTTTTGAATACCCTTGGTAAAAACCGCAAATACCTTTAGAACTTTCTCGCTTTGCAAATTCATCAATTTTATTGTTTACCGCAAAAGCTGCTCCAATAAAAGAAGCAAACGAAAAACTATTCCGAATTCCAATTTCCATTTGCAACCGCAACTAATTTCAACTTTATTATTTGATTTTTCCAGAGATGACCAATGGCCAAAAGTCAGAGGCGATAAATCACTCATACGCCAAGTGGGCCACACGCCAAGAGTGTGTGTGTGAGTGGGTGGATGGGTGGTTGGTCGGTTCGTTGTTAGCACCACCAACTCAGCTGTCAGAGTATGTTTCATGCTTCGTCGCTCTTCCTTGGCTGTAGAGCTCGCTTCTTATATTGCGTATTCAATTTTTCTTTTACTGATGTTGCCATCGTCCCTTTTGGCCAATTTCGCGCTTATTTACGCAGTTGACATGAGCAACACGTGCACTCGCAAATCTGGCCAGGCGGCATTAACCCCTTGTTCGCCCTTGGCTGGGTAAAAGACAATTTAACACCTGAACGCTGGTTGCCCACTCCGCTATGCGGCACTCGTAATTTATTGACATATTTTGGCCACTTTGATTTCCCTGCCATTGCGCATGAATCCACTTTTACGCTCAAGTGAGCCGCCATCTGTTCCTCGGGCACAATCATTCGCAGACAAGACATCGGCAAAACATATGTGTGTGTGTGTTTCTTATTCTTTTTTGCATTTTCCTTTTCCGCTTTTCCCTTTGGGCTAAAACAAAAGCCGAACACTTTTCGCGCCCTGTTAGCCAAACTGGCTGCCTTTGCTGTTGGCCTTAACACTTGACTGGGCTTAAGCGCTACTGCAGACCTTGTTGCTTTTCGCCTGTCGCTTGTCGCTTGTCTCTTGCATTACACTCACTTATGGCCAATTATACTTAATGTCTCAATTAGCGGCAGTTATGAAAATTATTGGCTGCCTCTGCTTGCAGCTAAGTTTGTGTTTCTCTTTTTTCCCCCTCCTCCTATCTCTCTATCTCTCTAAGCCGTTTCTATAGTTTTTTGTTCAACTATTTTCACTCGCTGAACGCTGGCAGCGGCTAATGGGCTCATCGGTGCACAGAGGTGGAGCAGCAGCTGGAGGAGCTGCTGGTCAGCGGCTGTTTCTCTGGGTTGAATGACTGCACCAGATAAGATAAGCTTTCGCTGCGGCAGGAAATCGCCTTAGAACTGACGCACGCAGTGGTAAGTGAAGCGCAGCCAGGCTTCGATTTTCTAGATTTCCACAACTAGAATTTTAATCAACATTTTATCTAAATATCAGTTATTTAAGTTAATTAGAGTTCTTCCACAAGAAGGGCATGTTTATTTGATTCTATTTTTCTAATCCTTTACGAAGATTTTTTTATTTATTTGCTTATTACAAATATATTTCATATGCAGTTAATTTACCGAAGAATGAAATATGTCATGATATATAAAAGTTTTGAGCCTGTTTAAGTGACTTATTTTACTAAGAATAAACAATTGATAAATAATCTACGCTACAAAAATAAAAAAAAAAACAAGTTGTTATATATAATATTCCATATTTATATTCATATAGTGAAGAGGTTTCATTATTATCTGAAACACTTAGAGCTTTTATTTACTACAATTTTTCTGTCAGGCAGAGAGTGTGTTCTTCTTCGCTTCCCTACCCTATAGCTATCTCAGTCTATTATCTCTCTCTCTCTCTCTCTCTCTCTCTCTGTCTTTCTTCATTTTCAGTTTTACTTTTATGTTTTTCATCTATTAATATCGGTCTGACTTTCAGATATTTCTTTTTCTCTTTCTGTCTCACTCTTTGTCTATCTATTGAACTGTCTGTTTCTCTGTCCGAATATTTTTTGTCTCTTTCTACCTTTCTAGCTCTCTCCCTCTGTCTATCTATGCTTCTCTCTGCTTATCATTTTCTCTCCCACATTCGCCTTTTCATTTCATATCCCTTTCTCGTTTTCAGTCTTTTCCTATCTCTCTTTGTCTATCTATATGTGCCCCATTTTGCTCTCTCTCTCTCTCTCTCTCCCTCTATCTATCTCTCTCCAGAGAGCTCTATCTCATTTTATATTTATTAATATTTTTTCACTGTCTCTTCATTATATTCTCCTTCTCTGCCTATTTTCTCTGTCTGTCTGTCTACCTCTTTCTCACTCTCGCTGTCACTTTTTCTGACTCTCACTAGTTATTTTTCTGTCTCTCTCTTTCTCTCTCTCTCTCTCTCTCTCTCTCACTACATCTTAGTCAAGATTCATATCCAATTATTAACAATAAAAGTTCCTTACTTTATCGCGCTTTCCTTTACCTCCACACGCCCCCCCCCCCCCCCCCCCTTCCTACTGCTTTTAAAGTCCATTCCAAATTTAGTGGCAGCTCATTAAGCGGAAAAAAGACTTCAATGTCGCACATAAATTAGTCGACGGTAACAATTTCATTTTGCTATTGAAATTGACGGCCGGTCCCCAATGCCACGCCATGGGCGCCGAATAGGGGACAGAGTAGGTGTAGGAAGGGGGAGGGCGGCAATCTGGCGGTGGCACCAACTGGGCCATAAATCAAAAGCAGCGCACGGTGTTTAATACACTTGACGCCAGATTTCCGCGACAATTTGCGCATGAATTAAACATAAAAGCAAGTTGGCAGGGTAACGCACCACCCACCCAACCACCCAGCCACCCAATCACCGTCCACCTAGCACTTGCTCACTTGCTCATTCTATATGCGGGAGCCGAAATCCAGAAAGCACTGACTGGGGCATTGGTGGAGCTGAATCTGGAGCTGCTCGCTGCAGCTGCTCCTCCGCTGCTCTGTGAGTGGGCAAATAAAATCAAAGTAGGTAACACGCGCAAATAAAACACTTGACACATTAAAACGGCAACAAGAACTCACATGAGAAGCACGCGACAGACATAGAGCGAGAGAGAGAGAGAGGGAGAGCAAGACGGCGAGCTGGAGGCAATGCCATGAGCAATGCGGCTACAAATTTCCATTTTGTCGTTTGGGGGCCTGCCTCATGCAAATAACTGACACTCACTGAGGCACACTGCAAGGGGCGGATAGGGAGGAAAGGGCGGCCAGGATATGAGCTCACATACATATATCTTAAGTGTAACAGTGTGTGTGTGTGTGTGAGTGTCGCTTTACATGCGCATACATACAAATTTAACGAGTCGCATTTATGATACCACAGACAAGTATAATAATTTCAATTAACGACACCCGCGGGTGTGTTTGCACAGCCAGGTGAGGACGCGGCGGCAGAGCCTGAAAGGGGCAACAGGGAGAGCGAGAGAGAGAGAGAGAGGGGATCTCGAACGAGAGATGACTGTGTGCATACAGTTGAGTGACTAACAGAATAATATGCTATTTTCTGGGCAAATTGTGACAACAAATTATACGAGACACAAAATCACAGCTTTAAATCAAAGTAATTATTAAATTACAATATTTTTATGTGTATTAATATAAATTTTTCATGCGTATTATGTAATTTTTAATATATATTTTAAATAAAATAAATACAAATTTATGAGTTTTTATGAACCAGATTTACAAAAAATATTTAAAATGTATTTTAAATAAAATGAATTGTAAGTTATGAGTTTTGATAAACCAACTGGAAAATTAATATTTAATAAAACAAATAAAAAAACCTTTTCAACCAGATTACAAAATATTTTATTTTATTTTTATGAATATAAAATATAAAACAAATGGAATTTCATAAGAAAACTGTGGAAAATATGATAATTTTATTTTGGTAATATTAAAAAAATGTTTATATTATATACATATATTATATAATCGCATATACGTATGGTATTTTATATCTAATTTTTTTCGTACTGCTTATAAATTCAATAATAATATTATTAATATTATTTAATATTATTAAAAAACAATTTTTTTAATTTACTTATTTTTTTAATATTTTATAAATTACATACTGCAAAAAATATAAATTATTAAAAAAATATTAATTAAAATATATTTTTATTGCCTACTTTTCGGAGCTGTTAAAAATAAGTTTAAGCCTCAATGTATAGAAATATACACAATACATATGTATATATAATATACTAGCTGGCCCGGCAAACGTTGCATTGCCCTCTATATTATTTCTAGGTAAAAAATTGTTGAAAGCTATGTTGTTCAGGCTGGGATACACTGATAAATTTATTAATCGGATTTTCATTCAAGCACCTTGTTGTAAACGACATTCTTGTTTTTTGGTCGGGTGCAAGAACAAATAATGCGGATCGTTTGCCAACACGTGAGCATGCCACGTACAATTGACCATGAGAAAAACACGCATTTTCTAGATTGAGGCCACAAATAGTCAAAGATTGGCCCTGTGACTTGTTGATCGTCATGGCGAAGGCAAGACGAAGCGGGAATTGAATTCGTTTAAATTCAAAGGGCATATCTGTTGAGCTCATCGGAATCCTAGGAATAAGAACTTCCTCATCTTTAAATTTTCCTTTGAGTATCAACGCGTGAATCACATTGCTCATCAGTTTTCTTATCACCAAACGCGTTCCATTGCACAGTTTTGGTTGGTTTAAATTTCTAAGCATGCAAATCATGGAGAATTGCTCTTTTCATAGCTGTGTTCATTTCTTGACGCCGGTCAAGTTGTTCTTCCATATTGCCCATGAAGTATATTTGCAAGAATTTTTGCTGTGCATCTTCAATAGGTTGCAATGATCCAATGCGATGGCAAATCTGGCCTTGAATCTTTAAATTCAAAGCCATAGTTATAGTTATATTTACAAACACTATTTACAGAAATCTAACAAACTACATTATTCAAAATTTTTTTTTGGCAGTCATAGAAAATAAAATTTTTAACGTAAATTACCTTAAATATCCGTCTCCAATATTTTCCGCCCCAAATTATGTCATTTGGAAACAGGCATTGTATTTTTGAGTGTTCGCTAGAAAATGTCGTGATTCTAGTGTTTCGCCATAAAGCAGGGAACGCAATGGCTATGGTGACCGCTAATGGCAATGTCACTTTACCACTAAGGCAGCACAAACCGGGCGTTTCACCAGCAAACTTCAATGCGCCACAATGCTAGCAAACAACGTCCATTGGACCAATGCAAACTAAACGATTCAAGCTGTAATCAATGGTGCAATCATATCGAAACGCTGCTCGATTCAAATCAATCCTTGAACCATTTCTTATTGCCATTTCACGGGCTGCCTCTCTTTGAGAAGCACGAATTAAGGCCCTTCTTCCCTGGGTACTAACGCGGAGCCTTTCTCGGGCGATTTCTCGCTCTTCGTCAGATAATTGACTCGCGCTATTCCGTTGCCTAATTGCATTATGGGTCCGCCGGGAAAGATTAGATCTTCTAGGACGCGGCATTTTTATTAATAGTAATACTGCCCTCGCACAAAACCATATAAAACAATCGAGAAATATAAATATAAATAATTTACACAAATTTATGTTTGAGACAAACAAATACCTGAACTTTCGAGATATTTAGCTTTTGTAAAAGTCCAAAAATACAATTTTTAATAATTAACTTTTTTTTTTAATTTCGAATTTTGAATTTTGAATTTTTTATTTATTTTTGATTGTTAGGTTTTAATCTTTTGATTTTTTTTTTAATTTTTGCAGATTTTTGATTTGAAATATTTATAAAGTTTAAAAGTCCGAAAATATAAAAAGCCAAAAATACACTTTTTAATAATTACCTTTTTTTTTTTTAATTTCGAATTTTTAATTTTTTATTTATTTTTTGAACAGTCAGGTTTTAATCTTTTGATTTTTTGCAGATTTTTGATTTGAAATATTTTTCCTTTTGATTTGAAAAAAATTTTTTTTTTTTTTTTGAATAGTCAGGTCTGCTCGAGGTCAGGAGACCGTAGACTGACTGACTACATTTGTTTATTTACTTCTACACTATTGTCAAAACTGTCACTGTTACCAAGCCTACTGGGTATAAAAAAAAATTGAGCATTTGGGGAAAAAACCGCGTTTTTCAAGTATTCGGCAAATTTTTTCAGTATTTTTAAGACCCTATACTAAACTCGTTGCGGAGACAAATCCAACAAATCAAAAACCATGAAAATTGGTTCAGCCCAAATCAAGTTATAAGCAGTCTTCACTTTTACACAACTTTCTTTTATATATATAGATATAGAAATATATAAAAAAAAATGGAGTTATTTCAGATTTTATTAGTGTGCTTAGGAATTTTATTTATATATAAAATTTTATAAATATATTTTTATTAACTTAAAGTCAAAGTCTTGGCTACACTCTAAAACATACATATTAAATTTTAAGCTTATATAAATTTCAGTACATAGTTGTGTAAATAGTTTACTATATATTAATATTATATTATATATCATTATAAGACGCATTTTTTAAATGTCAGCAGAGCTTTGGCTGATCTCACAATCTTACATTGCTCTCTTGCCTCACTTAAATTCATATCACACAAAATTAAAAAAAAAAACTTTCTAGCAATCACTGTGATTTTATCTTGATCACTGTCATCCGCATCACTATTCACACTGCTCCACTGCTCCACACAACCCCGAGTCAGGTGTGGACATAAAAAGGAGCTGCTGTTGCTTTTTCCGCGGCACATACACACACACACAAACACATACGCGCAGCTGCTGAAGTCATGAGAATGTGAATGAGGATGTGTATGAGGCAGAGTCAGAGTTGAGGCAACGCATTGGTATGTTAGTAGGTCGCAGCTGTGCGAGAACATGTATGTGTGTGTGTGTGTGTTCCTATGTGTACGCGCATTATTATGCCTCTAATTAACTAAACGCATATATTTTCTTAGCCACATCTTTGGCCAAGTTTTACAGCCGCGCCAACTCATCAGCATAAAAGTTTTTAATGAGCCATTTGCTGCCTTTGTCGCTGACTTCATTTCACTCTGACACACATACATACACACACACACATATATATGTATAATATATGCATGTTTATATATATTTATATATACACATCCTGCATTTCTTTTTAGCTGCCTCCTGGCATCACATTTCGAATGTGTAACGAATTTGTTATGACAAGCTCGGTTGACACGTTTTAATTAAATTTAATTAGTGAGTTTCGCTAAAACAAGAACAGCAACAGCAGCAACAGCAACAACAACAACAAATTGGCCAACATGTCAGCTGGCTTAGGTGGGCAGCGTATGACAGCTGAAGCCGCTTGTACCAACTGACAATTGACAGCATTAAGATGAGGTGCCTACTAATTGGCACACGGAAGCTGTAAAGCTGACTTTGGCCTTGCCCCACCACAAATACAAAAATCTTCATTAAAACGTATTCAAATTGCGTCGCATTATGATTATGAAAAGCATCAAAATAAAACAGAATGCAGTAAATTCAAGTGGTTGAAACAATATCATGTGTGATGAGGTGATTATGTGATGATGTGACAGCTTTACATATTACTGCTGCTCTAATTTTCAGGCAATTTAATGCAGGTTGATATGGATGGGTAAAGTTTGGGGAATGAGTAAATTAATTAAAATAATAGCCAAATGAATTAATTGCATGATATCAATTAAATGAGTAAGGCAAGAGTTGAGTTTGATAGCTGTTGAGGCAAATAAACTGAGACAATTTAAATTTATGAGAATCACAAAGGGAGGCATTGATTACGCACGGATTAGAATTTTTTTTAAGAATTATAATATATATTGTATTATACAAATTCTCGTATATAAAGCTCAAGCTGTATCTTATATATTATCTATACCCTTTAAAAAAAAAAAATATATATATATATATATATATATATATATATATTCTATAAATATTCAATATGTAATTACTTACAGGCCTTTCGTAATGCGTGCTCCATTTCCCTAATTATTCCATTATTGCGTTTTTCACATTTATGTGTATCAATTCCATAGATTCCAGTTATTTATTATAAATACTTGCCTATAATATATCAGCATATATTGGATGTAGTTGAGCGTGAAGAATCTGAAAAAATATTATAGTAAAATATTATAGTAAAATTAATTAATTATATTATAATATATAACAGTCTAATATAATATGAGTCTAATATAACATAATAAAGTATAAAATATAATAAATTATAATATAATATATAATTAAATTCTTACTTTTTTTAATGAATCATACTGCTTGTTTCACTTATAAATGTATTAAAAATTATGCATCAGCAAACCTAGCATAACCAAAAAGCAATAACTTTCATAGTTAGCCAATAAATAATTGGACCTATTTGTAAATATTGAAATATTTATTCAGCAAAGCGAAATTGACTTAGTTTTTATTTGATGTAACAGAGAAAACATATCAAACATGTCATATACATATATCATAAACTTGTCTGCACCCAGTCAAAGTACCCAGATTCAAATTATGTTAGTCAATCGATCAATCAACTCGAACATAAAGTCGAGCCATACTGAACTATAAATCATTATCATCAGACGAACTTTCAATTGGTAATGTCATGTTTGTAGTTCATACAATCATGCAATGGCTGTCATTATTAGGTTTGCGACTTAGGTTACTCATCGAGCGCCGAGTCTAATCAATTTAAGAATTATTTATGCAAATTGTTGCAGTTGAGTCAATCTGGACGGGCTCATCGATTATACAGTTGCCAAAGCGTAAACAGTGGCGACCACTTGATAAAGAACACATAGCGCAAGTGCCAGGGAACACAACAATTAGATGTTTCCTGCGCAGCAGCATGCAACGAGCCGAGGCATGAGGCAGGTAGTGCCACGTACGTACACTGCGCCATGGCCATTGCTGTGGCAGTGGCAGTGGCAACGGCAACTTGTCAGCTCGAATGACGTTTTAATAAGTCACATAATTCATGTGCCGGCGATGCCAATGTTGGATATCAACATGAAGACCTGCCCCCGACTCCGACTCCTGCTCCTGCTCCTGCCGCTGCATCTGCCCTGCGCCTGCCTCGTCTCCTATTCGTGCCACTGCCTCGGTGCATGACAATGTTGCCGCGTGCCCCGTACGGCAGATAACATGCCGCAGTGGAGGTGATTGCAGCGCCATTGCATTCATTCCATGCTGCAGGGCAACGATTTTGGGTTCGCTTTGACATATGCTCCCCTCCAACCCTGCGGCTCTCTCCTGTCCGCATCTCTGCGCCCCTGCCGCATGTCTTGTCAGCTGCTCATTTGTCAATGTAATTGATTTTATGCCTGAGCTTTTGACTAAGGTTGTGGCCGGCGATGTCGTGCGATTGGTTGGCTAGCCGGCAAGCTGGCTGCTGGCTGCTGACTGCTGACTGCTGGGAGCCAGCTTTGTTGGCTACCTGGCTGCTCGCCTGGCCTTTTGCCTGATATATTATTCGATTACAGTTAGACGTAAATCAAGTGGAAGAGCATGATGTAGCCATCAGGTGCACGTATGAGTGTATGCCACAAAGTTATTGCTACTCAGTTCATATACATACTAGATACAGATACATTCTCCACATGCAAGTGTGCGTGCGTGTGTGTGTGTGTGTGTGTGTGTGTGTCTGCCTTTCAGTGGTCAGTTGGCTAGGGAATGCGAATTATTGCTAAAGAAGGTCAAACGGGTAGCAAAGGATCAAAAGGAGAAGGTGAACAACAAGGTTAAGCGATAATTGCGTGAGAGATGGGGATAAGAAGTTATTCTGACTGTATGTGTGCGTGTTTGCAATGAAAAATATATGAAGAAGTATATTTAGCCAAAAATGTATTTGAAAAAAAAAAAAAAAAATAAATAAATAAAAGTGCAAGAGCCAAAGAAGTTAAGAGTTGCATGACCTCAAGAATTATGTGAGAGATAAATAGATATATAAATCATATTTTAGGCATACGGAGATAACAAGTTATTGGGAAAAGAATTAGTGAAGATTAATATCAATTTAGCTATATAAATATCCGCAAAACTATTATACCTTGATTTCCTATTTTTAATGGGCTCAGGGTATAAAAACAACGAATTTTCGGGAGTGTACAAACAATTTTTTTTATACCATACTTATTTTTGTATACTAAATAAAAATATACATATATTCTTAATGGAGCATTAATTGTATTTTTCTTACTACTTAACAAAATATTTCAAATAAATACATATAATAAGCTATACATAACAAAAACAAAAATTAAATAAAATAAAATAAAAACAAATAAAATAAAAATAAAAAAAACACTTTCATTTTTATACTTAATATACAAAAATATATTTTATTTGGTTAGCACAATCTAATAAGCTTGATTAAAAAATATAAATATAATGTGAATAAATATGGATGAATCTAAAAAGAAATATATAATAATAGTAGAATATTAGTACTAAAATAAATCTACATATATCATAAGCTTTACAATAAAAATGTATATAATAAATATTTATTTATTGTAAATTCAACTCATTAATGAATGTAAAATAAAATAATATTTATATTATGTATAAATAAATATTTTACTTTTTATGAATACATGATATATTTTACATATATCAACTTGTTATATAAATATATAAATATGCAAAATTACTTTATATATACATAATATAATTTATATAATTTTTTCCTAATAATAAATTATAACAATTTAATGAGAAATCATATATGAAGACAATATTTAAAACACGCGATCAGCGCTCTATTTAAACTTTATAATCTTAGTCAACTAACGAATAATGAACACATTTTCCAAATCGAAAAGCTTTCAATAAATTGTCAAAGAGTTTTCGCTCTTTGGCCTATCTTGATTTATGAAATTCGTTCACTCATTTGTAATTGAATTTTAACACGCTTCCTATGGCCAGATAGATCTGAAAAACCACCCAATTTACTGCGCTCGCACCACAACTTAATTTTCAATCAATTCAGGAGGAAAAGTTCTGTTAGCTGGAAACCGGTAGCCCGTGGCTCTGGCTCTGGCTGTGGCTGTGGCTGTGGCTCCAACAATGATTCTATGGAGTTGGTGCTGCTTTTGTAATACAGAGGAGTCTGTTTTACGGCAAGGCGCGTTGCATCTTATAGATAGTGTCTTTTTTTTTTTTTTTTTTTTTGTTGCTTCTTGTTTTTTGCTTTGTTCGCCTATTGCTGTCTTTGGCGCTCATAAATTTTTATAGCTTGTAATTTGGGACGTCGCTGCACATGCGCGGCAGGCGGTCGACTTGTCTTCGTCTTCAAATTGTCCATTCTTGGCCTTAGCCTGAAGCTGAAGGAGCAAGACGCTTTTGGTTTGACTTTGGTTTCGGCATTGGCCAATGCTAGATTTATACTTTTCGGTGTAATTAATAGCGATGTTTTGGCCATTCTGATTGGCTTAGATGGCTTTATAGTTGCAGCACGTACACGTACACGAACATCCAACTATCCGGCTATTGACTAGTTGGCCATTTGTCTGTCTCTACCCAAAGTGCAATTAGCCATAGAAGAGCTGTTGTTTTTATTGCTCATACTCTGCCCCTTGCTTTGGGTGATAATCATAATGCTGTCTGCTAATTAAATTGCTAGAGAGGATATTAAATGATACTAAAAACAAAACAAGTGTAGGTCATAAACACGTACAACGGTATATGCCAGAACAGAAGAATCTCACTAACAATGGTTGTTAAACTTGGCAAAAAGAAGCAGAAGAAGAAGCAGAAGTATTCTTGTCGGAAATGCTAGAATCTGGCCTAGCGCTGCCTTTAATAAGTTTTATTATTCTTTTTAGAGTTTCATTAGTATTATTTTAGTAACTTTCCACAAACACAAAGAAAACTATGTGGTTTCTACGGAGTCTCTTTTCTGTTTTTCAGCTTTCCTTAAAATGATGGAGAATTTGTCAAAGGATCACAATTATGGGATGTAATTAAAAATAGCTTTGGTTGCAATTTATTAGAATGTATTTTATGTAAAAGTAGGTTAACTATTGTTGTATGACTGACTTAAAAATACAATTATTAATACATATTAAGACATCTACTCTCTGTCGATTCAGTTCATCATCTCTGCTAGCATTTACCTTTGCAGATAGATGGATAGAGACTCCTGCTCCGATCTGTTAGCTCTTACCATTCAGATTTATTTCCTATCTCTACTTGACGGCCCACGTTGATAAAGTTGTGTTCTTAATCTAATTAGAACATTTTGAAGACATAACGAAGTCTAAATATTAATCTTCGTATTCAAATATCTACTGCTCCTGCTCCCTGCTCCCTGGCGTGTGCTTGTGCGTGTTCGTGTGGCTGTAAAGAAAAACTCAATTACTTAGAGAGAGTACACATCTATTCCGGAAAAACCTCTCGAGCGCCCTGAAGCCATTCCGCCAAGATTTGCAGCCACTCAAAATGCAAACATTGCGAGTGCTGCCAGCCCAACTGGCTAAGATGTTGGCTCAGTTGGCAGTTGGGCACGTTAAATGTTGCCTCTGTTGGCTGTTGGCTGTTGGCTGTTGGCTGCTGCTTTGCCTTTTGATGATTACAAATTAATCACACTTTAAACATGGCAATTACGCTACTCGCTCAACGACAGGCTCCAGCTGAGGCCCAGCCACTCACTGGCCCCAACTGTAGAACTGTGATACATTGTATGCAATTTTGTTCTGACGAAGAGCAAGCGCTCCTGGTGCCTCTACTTGGCTTTTATATGGAAAAATTGCTTCCTTTCGCTGTTTAACTTTCGTTTTAATAAATAATCAAGCACACTGGCTATCGCTTTGCACTTGGACTTCTGCTTGGTCTTGGTCGCCGTTTTGGCCTCCGTTTCGGTCTCGGTCTCGGTCTCGCTCTTCAGCCTTATCTACTGCACGTCTTTGTCTTCTTTCTGGCTGCGGTTCGTCAAGTTCCTCATATAATTTCCAGGCAATTTCTCATACCCATAATTGCATAATTTCAAAGTTGTTGGCAACTTAATTGCGCGCAACGCGACCAAACGCTGCCAGCTGCCTGGCTGGCTACGTACGTATGTGGATTTGTTCGTATGTACGGCTTGGCCCAGTCCGGCATCGGCCTGTCTTCGGTGTAAATAAAACCTTTTTAAACGGTTGTCATGCGGCAGCGGCAACCAGCAGCAGCAGCAGCAGCAGCAACAGTACCCACGACTACCGGGCACTCAAACTGGTATTGGCGGACTTTGCAACTTGGCTAACTGCCTGACTGCCATGATGGGTCGCCTCTTTCAGATTCTCGACTTCAAAGCGCGCACATCATCAAACATATGTTGTACCGCGCTTTTCTTCCCGCTCGCCCTTTCTCTCCCTAGCTCCCTCTCCCTCCTTCTCTCTCTTGTATTGGCCATGTTACGCCAACGCCTGACAGATGACTACAAAATCTCCATTGCTCTGCTGGGCCCTGCGGCCATTAGCCATCAAAGTTAATATGCTTTATATTAAATTTGTTGTCTGCTTTTGTTGTTGTGTTGCTGTTGTTGTTGTTGCCTGGCAGCAATGGCCAGCCAGACAATCTGCATCTGCCACAATTTCCACGCTCTTCAGCTGCTCATCAGCAGCCAGCCTCCTCCTGCCGCGCCACCTTCCCCTTCGACAGCTTTGGCCACATTTGGCCCACTGTGAAATTTGTATGGCCTGCGTTTTTCTGCGTTTCTCATCAAATTACTCAATTAATTTCAGTTAAATTAAAAACACTGTCCCAGACAACACAAAAACCAAATTGTTGATGTGTCGCTCCACTCCGCCAGGACTGCGCCTGAAACGAGATCACAGACAGAAGAGAGAGGAGAGACGAAGTGCATGAAAGGTGGAAGGTGGTTACCAGACTCGGCAAATAGTCGTTAATTTGGCATTTGCATTTAAATGCTGGACAATAGCAATTTGGTCTTAATTGAGATTAAGTGATTAACTGCGATACTCCAGCTGAGCGAGTGTGTTGGGTGTTGTGTGTTGTGTGTTGAGGGAAAACGCATTTGGCTTTGCAACTAATCAGAACGAAATGCTTAGAGAAATGAAAGAGGAAAATAAACTGAATGAAGTGGCTTGAAATGATAGACTAGTAGATACGCTGTAATAGGGTAGGAATGTTAAATGTTAAAATAAAGTAAATTATACATATAACAAAATATACATTTAAGAAAAATTAACAAATTTATTAAAAAAAACAAGTAAGAAGGCTCCAGTCGAGACTGCTCGACTAGGAGATACCCTGAACCCTCCAAACTGATATTCTAATCATTCTGGACTTCTTTTATGCACACATACATACACATGCACGTATAAGCACGCGCTTTGCAAACTGCGCAGCTAGCAGCGGCTGCGCTTGGGCTGCACTGCAGTGTGGGCAATATAACGAGAATTTATTTGTTGAATAATTTCTTTTGTAGACATACGATCTTAATGAAACTTTTAGAGCGTAATCATATGGCTTAAATGTGTGTACATTTCAAAGCACAAGTCTCTAGTACTTGAAATGCGTTTTTTACAAATTGGGGGCGAAGGGGGCGTGGTATCCAAAATCTGTAAATTACAAAATCTTTGTATCCATTAACTTTATATACAACGCAAATTTGAAGTCTCCAGGTCTAAAAGTGTTCAAAATAAGCTGAAAAAACATTGTCGATTTTTCGATTATTCTCGATAAAAAAGTTATCGGATGAGTTATCGAAAAAATAAAGCAAACTTGTACTGCCTATGGTATACACGAGTATGCTTGCCAAATTTCAGCTCTCTAGCTCTTATATCTTCTGAGATCCTTTTGCTCATACGGACGGACGGACGGACGGACAGGGCTATATCGACTCAGCTCGTCGTCCTGATCAAGAATATATATACTTTATGGGGTCTGCGATGATTCCTTCTGCCTGTTACATACTTTTCACAAAACCATTATACCCTGATTTCCCATTTTCAATGGGTTCAGGGTATAAAAAAAACAAAAAAAAAAAAACAAGTAAGAAAGCTCCAGTCGAGACTGCTCGACTAGGAGATACCCTGAACCCTCCAAGCTGATATTCTAATCATTCTGCACTTCTTTTATGCACACATACATACACATGCATCCACACGCACGCATAAGCCTGCGCTCTGCTAACTGCGCAGTAAGCAGCGACTGCGCTTGGGCTGCGCTGCAGTGTGGGCAATCTTATGGGAGTTTATTTGTTGAATAATTTCTTTTGTAGACATACGATCTTAATGCAACTTTTAGAGCGTAATCATATGGTGAATATGTATGTATATTCCAAAGCCCAAGTCTCTAGTATTTGAAATACGCTTTTTACAAAAGTGAGGGTGAGGGGGTGAATTTAAGGGTGGGGGGTAAATTTTAACAAAAAACGAAATTTTAGAAATTGCATATAAGCATACATTAAAAATTTGGAAACTCTAGCGATAAGGGTGTAGAAGATATAATTTTATAACTGGTTTTCGATAAGGTTTTTTATCGATAAAAAAAGATCAGGATGAGTTATCGATTTTTAATGATAAACTTGATATGCGCGCTGTAATTACGGACATTTTAAAAAAAATTTGAAGTCTCTAGCTCTTATATCTTCTGAAATCGACGCGTTCATACATACGGACGGACGGACGGACGGACGGACAGACAGACGGACAGGGCCAAATCGACTCAGCTCGTCGCCCTGATCAAGAATATATATACTTTGTGGGGTCTGCCACGCCTCCTTCTGTCTGTTACATACTTTTAACAAAACCATTATACCCTGATTTCCCATTTTCAATGGGTTCAGGGTATAAAAATAACGAAAAAAATTATATTATTTATATTATCAATGTATAAAAATATATTGATTTAAATAACTAAGAATTGAATCATCACAATTGAAAATAAAAATAAGAATAACATTTTGCCTTTTATATTTATAAATTAATTAGACATACTGTTAGTTATTGTGCATTTATATATTTATAAATTAATTGGTGCAAAAAAAAAAATTAATATTTTATATTATATTTTTATATAATATTCTCATTTGTTATATGAGTAATTTATAAAATCGTTAATTTATCTTGGTTATACATATTATATATAATAATTATTTATTTTATTGAAAAAAAAAGTAATTTAAAAGAAAAAGTTTCCCAGTTTTAATATGAAATTTTTAAATTTATATTCCTTAAATAAACATATATAATACATATATATATGTAATATTATTAAATACATATATATTTTATTTCTTTCAAAAGTTGTTATCAATTCAATTATTAATGCTTTATTAATATTAAACAAAACATGATTTATTTGTACACCAATAAATAAATAAATCACATCATTTTAAACCGCTCCAATAATTCTTCTATATAATAATATAGCAGATGGAATAACTTTTAATATAGAATAACCTATTGGGTTGCTAACTTAACCTCATATGCATTTATACGAGCTGTCTATAATGTCTGTTGCAGCTCTTCCAATGCTGTGTGTTAAATCTATTTCTTTTTACGATCACCCAAAATATATAGTTCATTAAAGTACTCCCCAGGCGAGAGCATAAAAAGTGCAGGGCATAGACAGCAATGGCATAACAGTCGCTAGCAGAAACAGAGACTTTCTATTAAATCAAGAATTCCGTCCGTAAGCAAATTACATAAGATATGTGGCTGGAGGACATTTTTGCAATGCAAATCAGTTTGGCATTGAGCATGTTATGCCTGTTGGATATCTTATGGGAACATATGCCATGAAATTTGTAACTTTCATGGGCGAATAGTTTCTGCAAGGAGGCATTGCGGCAGCCTGATTAATGACCACGTTGCTTGCAAATGAGCAGAGCAAATCAAAACAAGCGCAATGCAGTAGATGCAGCAGTAGCAGCAGCAGGAGAAGCAGGAGAAGGAGCCGCAGCAACCGTAGCGTTTCCCTGAGGGGGCTTCGTTTTTCTGGCCAAAAGCAGAAACTCGTTCACTTCGGCCAGAGTCGGGTGCAAGCCAAATGCATTTGGCACGCAATTATGGCCCAAAGTGTTAATTGCATTTCCGCTGCTGCCAGAACCGTGGCTATCAAACTGCGGCACGGCCCACAGCTCACGCATTTGGCATTAAGCGCAAGCAGTTGCACCAGAAGCCGAACTAAGCCAGAAGTAAAAGCAGCCAGCCAAGGCTAACACATTCACAGATAAGCAACGTGCAGAGTTAACGGCGCTTTTTGGTGCTTCAGTTACTACTCCTGCTGCTGCCGTTGCTGCCGTTGCTGCCGTTGCTGCCGTTGCTGCTGCTGCTGCTGCTCTTGCCTCCCCGGGAGACGTTGTAAAGATGGCGCATGCGTGGCAGACACGCAGCAGAGACAGCATCAGCGGGCCGCCAGATGAAGCGAAACTAAGTCAAATATTTGTAGAACAGACCAACAGACAGGCAGCTCCCCAGGCTAACTGCAAATGTGAAATTTATGGGTCCCAAAAGGCGCGTGGACGTCTCTGCTAAACCATGCAAAAAATAAACTCAAGCTGAGCTCGGATTGCATAAAAAAGAGAGTCGAATTTAGCATACGCTAAGCAAATACCGAAGAGATCAGAAGATACAGCTCTAGCTGACTCTGAGTGGAGTTCTGCCAATTTTTGATTGAGATAACTAAAGTTGAGGCATTTATTATATTAAAATATTTTTAAAAAATATATAACATTAAAAAACAATATTTAGAATTGTTAATGAAAAGAAAATCATATTATTAATATTAATTTCATTTAGTAAACAATAATTACAAAAATAAATAAATAACTAAATCAAATTCTATATAAAAATATATACATAAATATATAATTAGCCAAAAGCGTTGTCACACCAAATATTAATTTTTTTTTTATTTAAAAACCACTTAGCGTTAGTAATTATATTTCATAAGTGGTTGAAATAGGCAGTGGAACCATTTTGGTTTCATTTTTATGTTCATTATTATATATTGAAAAAAAAAATATATATATATTTAAAAAATAAATTAATTAACTTTGTAATTAATTAATTTTGTAACAGCTTGCATTTAGATTTGTTGTATATCCTCATTAGTTTAAATTTTATAGATCAACAAACTTCTGATGTGCCATAAAGAAGGCCAAGCTGACAAATAACATGCTATGATTAATAATTTAAGTAAATATATTTAAATATAATTTTATATTATTTTTTATACTCGTGATATCTCAGCCAATATAGACTCACTCCACTCACACTTCAACATTTTACCCTGTTACATATGCTCTCACTTAGCTTTGCTGGCCTTAAAACATTTGATTTTTGCGTATGCAAACGAAAAGTGAACGAATTTCTTTTTGGCTAGCCGCATATTCATAAAGTGCTTTTTAATGGCAGCTAGAGGTCTCAGCCCCAGTCTCGGCTCTTGGGCTCTCGAGTCGGCCCGAGTAACCAGATTCAAGTCGGAATTCTAGCTGCATCGCAATGAGAATGAATGCTGACAGGCGGCCAGCCAGGAGGCGTCTGTCATTTATCCGAAGTCTTTGCATGTCGTTGCATGCGGCTACAATTGATAAGCAGCCAAAGCAGAGCAGAGCAAAGTCTTAGCAAAAAAAAGCTTAAGGAGTGTAGCAGCTGGCTGCTCTATAGCTCATTCCCAGTTGGCATTGGCATTGGCATTGGCTTTGGCTTTGCGTTCTGGGCTTTGGCCAAATCCGTTAATAAGCCATTTTGACAAATTGGATGAATGCCGGCAAATGCTAACGTATCGATTGGATGCTGATGTTGAGTAACGTGTGGCAAAGTGTGACAATTGCCATTTGCCGATTTGCCATATCGAACAGAAGAGTAACGAGCAGCATTTGAGTCAACGATTGCTGTTTAAGGCCCAAACACCATATTGATTTAATGCTACATGTAAATATGCTGCGCTTAAGTCCCTTTAAGAGGGGCGCAGCGATATCAAAGAGCTCGACTTGACAAACGATTTTGATAAGCTGAAGACAAACAGGCAGAAATATATGGAGGAAATATTTCTGACAATAGGCAGGATTATGGGTGCTTAGAGGATGTCGATTGGGAGGTACTCTTTAAGAATACTCCTTTATAGCACTATATAAAGTACTCTTGATACAATCTTTCAAAAGTTTATTGTTGATTGCTGTCTGAAACCAGAACAAAATAGAATAATACGATTTTAAATTTGATTTTTCATTATATTTATTTTAAAATAATATGTGAATAGGCATTTATATACTCTTTACTTATAAAGTACATACATACAAATGTATATCATTGGCGCTTTTTGTAATATTGGATTGATATGTAGACCAAATAGAATGAATTATAGGAATACTTGTTTAAAAATATATATTTTTTGTTTATAAGCGTTTTCATATTAATTTTAAATCTTACAATTTCTCTCACTCTCTAGTTAATTCATCTCACTCTGCCTCACTTTCTCTTTCTCAGTGTATCTATCTCTCTCTTTCTCTCTCTCTCGCTTTATCGTTCTTTTTTTCTGTCCCTCTATCTCACTCTCTCTGTCTCTTTTATCTTTATATATTATTATCATATTTTATTTTGACTCGTTCGGTTCTCTCTATTAGATTGCTTCCCACATCTCTCTCTCTCTCTCTCTCTGTCTTCGTCGTTCCTCTTATCCTCCATTTCTCTCCTTAGGCATTATCACGATCGTAACACTTGATAGTCTTATTGCACTCATCATCATGCACTTGAGTGAATACTAGAAGAAAATAGAAATTCCATTTAAAATAGAGCGCCGATTATAAGAGCTCTAGTCTCTACTTACCATTCTTGGTATTGAAGCAGTTCCATTCACTCAGCTCGCATTGTCCTGCAAACTCGACCACACAGTTGCCATTGGAAGCACAGACGGGCAGGGATTTCTCTGGGCACTGGTAGTTGCATTTGCCCAGCTTCTTCAGCTCCAGCTGATGGTCGAGCAGCTTGGGCACTTCCTCGACATCGGACAGCAGACGAGCGGCATGGTGGGCTGGCTTATTGGTTGTGGTGCTGGTGGTTGTGGTGCTGGTGCTGGTGCTGGTGCTACTGCTGGTGGTGCTGCCTTGTTTGTGCTTTTGCGCCTCGAGCTTTTGGCGCTCTTTGATCGCCTGATTGATGGCTTGGGGTATGTGCGTCTGCGCCTGTTGCATCACATAGGCGACTTTTTGTTGCACCTTGCTGACCTTGTCGCCAATGTCCAGCGGCGCTTGGCCGGGCACTGAGACCACAATTTCCGCCACTGGCGGCATCACCACTTTGTTGTAGCCAGCAGCAGGTTGCCATGTGGCCGTGGCCCGGTGATTTATCACCTGCGGCAGCTTCGTTGGCTCCACGTGCGGCGGCAGCAAATCCAAATGGGGCACAGCCACATCATTGCCCTTATTTGCTGCTGCCCCAGCCTGTGGCACGTGGCCCGTGAGAGTTGCAACCTGACCATGCGGCGTCTGCGCCAGCACTTGATTGATGTGATTCGTTATCAGCGTCTGCACGTGCGCAGGCAGCTCATTGGGCTCCTGCTTATCCAGCTGCGCGGCCTGAGTCAGCGCAAGCAGAGCTGCAGTTGGAGTGGGATTTTATTAAACCATCTCTATAAGCTCTTGATAAGTACTCACCAAATATCAACAGAGCGCGCATTTTGTCTCTTATAATCCACAAATCAGACTCGTTCTTAGTATACAATCCACTTGCGTTCCACACTCTGTACAACTCAACTGCACAACGTTCGATGTCGTTCTGTTTGACTTTCGTTGGCAGGAGCCAGTTTTTATATGATCCTCAAAAAATTCAAATATCAAATATCAGTTATTTTTGCATCGACAAAGATTTGTCATAAGAATTAAAATTTTTTTTGTTTGTTAATGCACTTTTTATGATAATACGAGTACGTATTGTAAATGCCTGTACTTGGTAGCAGTCGCAAGGAACGGGTTTCGTTCTACCTGAACGATCAGCTGCTGGCTGGGCAAATATTCTCAATAATGTGTCTGCTTATGAATTAATCGCTTCCTCATATAGGTAATATTATTAATGATATTTTAACATGTTTCATATTTATATCATATATATGGGGCGTGGCAGTTGGTTATGGAAGAAAAAGGAATATAGATAGAAAAAGAAACGGTTCAATTGTTAGATAGAACTAGTTTTGTAGTATCAATATATTACAAATACGAAAAGACTTTTTCGACTACTCAATAGTTCTGTATGGTTAGAAAGTTAGTTCTTTATCTAAGTAGAAAGAAGAAGTTTTTACTTTATTTTACTCCTATGCTCAGAGATCGATTTCTATATAGTTCTATATGTATCTCTGTACGCATTTATATATCTTATTAAGTTTCCTCCAGTTCTACTTAGATGGAGATTTTTTTCCGATAAAACTTTTACAATATATATACAGAATAAACTATATATAACATATTGAACGAACTTTCTATTTAAATAACTTTCTTCCTTCTATACAAAACGAATTCTATGTAGATCTTCAAAATACTTTCCCACTAAATAAGTTCTACCTAGATATAGATATCATCTACAGCATATGAGTTATGCAATCACAAGCTCAGTTCATTCACCACACTTTGCACGAGCTGAACACACAATAAATATCAAAAAATAATTGGGTATACATTTAGGAGCTTAATTATAATTTTCGGATAAACTCTATTTCCGCTGTCAGCCTAAAGATAGGCAGCAGAGCAATTTATTGAGCTGACGAACACAATAACTGCAATTGAAAGTTCTCTCTAACTGTATATAAATTTCAATTCAATTTCATTTTGATTAACTGTGCTGCAAATAAACCAAATGCTATTATTTGACGTCAACAAAAGAAGCAAATGCAAATTTCCCACGGGGACTTGCCAACGCTGCAAAATGTGTTTTATTTTGAAACAAAAGGTTTTATTTTTGGCAGGCGGGGCGAAAAAAGCAAAAGCAAACAAACAAACAAACAAAAGCTGGCAGGCCCAGAGATAATCATGATGATTTTTCAGTTTTGCATATTTTTGTCAGGTGTTAAAATAAAGGATTATGAGCGAACGACAGCAGCCGCAGACCGAAAATTTACATTGACAACATTTTGGTTATAAAAACATTCGAGTCGAGGCACAGAGACAACAGTTGAACAGTTGCTGCCCACACAGCAAGGTCCACAAACATCAACTTTGCCAACAACAACAACCAAGTCCAAATAGTCTTTAGAACTATGAACAATTCGCTGCTCTGCTTGTGTAAGTTTTACATGCACTGTGTGTGTGTGTGTTGCTCTCAAACTGTAACTGCATCTTTTCGTCTCTTGCAGTTTGCCTGGCCTTCGCCGCTGCGAGCGCTAGTGTGCTGCCCGTCAAGCGCAGCCATCTGCCGGCCGTTAATCAGCATGGAGAGACGGTCTGGCTGGACGAACTGAACCTGGGCGTGCCCGACAAGTGTGACTTCGCCTGCACCGATCAGGACGTCGAGGTCTGCGCCCACAATGGTCAATGCCTGCAGCTGTTCACCAGTCGCTGCACCATGGCCGCCTACAACTGTCGCAATCCTCAGAAGCGCTTCAACGTCGTCGAGAACTATCGCTGCACCCGGGGCTATCAGCCGCTCTGCAGCAAGGCGGAGCGCAAGGAACTGCAGCTGACGCAATGAACCGTGAGGCTGGGCTATGAGGAAGTTGGTCGATGATGTGCAAAGAATTAGAATTTCGAATTGATTCTTTTATATTTTCTATTAAAAATTAAAAATCAATTTTTACAATAAATTACCTTAAATTTAATAGATATGCTTTTAATATTATTATTTAAATTATTTTAATATACATAGTCGCCAATTTAAAAATGGGGATTTATATGTACTTAATAGAATTTCGGGTTTTATTATAATTCTGATGCTCCAGCACATTTACTAGAAGAGTCAGTCCACAGTTTCTGAGGCGTTCATGGAGCTGTTTTTTTTTTTTTTTTTTTTTTTTTTTTTTTTTTTTTTTTGTCTTTGACATTGATTGTTAGCTTTTTCCTATATGAATCATTTCTATTGGGAAAAGTAAAAACTGTAAAAATTACGCTAATATTGAAAGAATAATCATGATCGTAATTCTTTATTCAAAGTAAATACTTTCGTCTTTAAAAAATTTTTATTATTTCTAACTAAATCATAAACTTTATAGCTCCTTGTTAATATATGTAATTTTCCGCTAATTATTAGTTTTATCAAACTAAAATATATAGGTTATCTTAACCTAAGAAATGTTAAATCATAAAAGATTTCAATAGATAAAGAAGAATAGTTATTTATATTTGGATATTAGTATTATTCGTGCACTTTTATTACTACTATAAAATTTAGCTATTCAAATATAAACTCCTGGTTCCAAGGTGGTTTCGAGCCCCAGAAAAGGAGGATTTTTTAGTCGGTAAGCAGTCATGCAGTGCAGTGACTGACGGTGCATAAAGCATTTTTTCCTACCTAAACCCACAAAAAAAAAAAAAATTATATAAAATCTATATATATAAAAGAAAGTTGTGTAAAAGTGAAGACTGCTTATAACTTGATTTGGGCTGAACCAATTTTCATGGTTTTTGATTTGTTGGATTTGTCTCCGCAACGAGTTTAGTATAGGGTCTTAAAAATACTGAAAAAATTTGCCGAATACTTGAAAAACGCGGTTTTTTCCCCAAATGTTCAAATTTTTTTTATACCCAGTAGGCTTGGTAACAGTGACAGTTTTGACAATAGTGTAGAAGTAAATAAACAAATGTAGTCAGTCAGTCTACGGTCTCCTGACCTCGAGCAGACCTGACTATTCAAAAAAAAAAAAAAAAAAAAAAAAAAAAAAAATTTTCAAATCAAAAGGAAAAATATTTCAAATCAAAAATCTGCAAAAAATCAAAAGATTAAAACCTGACTGTTCAAAAAATAAATAAAAAATTAAAAATTCGAAATTAAAAAAAAAAAAGGTAATTATTAAAAAGTGTATTTTTGGCTTTTTATATTTTCGGACTTTTAAACTTTATAAATATTTCAAATCAAAAATCTGCAAAAATTAAAAAAAAAATCAAAAGAATAAAACCTAACAATCAAAAATAAATAAAAAATTCAAAATTCAAAATTCGAAATTAAAAAAAAAGTTAATTATTAACAATTGTATTTTTGGACTTTTACAAAAGCTAAATATCTCGAAAGTTCAGGTATTTGTTTGTCTCAAACATAAATTTGTGTAAATTATTTATATTTATATTTCTCGATTGTTTTATATGGTTTTGTGCGAGGGCAGTATTACTATTAATAAAAATGCCGCGTCCTAGAAGATCTAATCTTTCCCGGCGGACCCATAATGCAATTAGGCAACGGAATAGCGCGAGTCAATTATCTGACGAAGAGTGAGAAATCGCCCGAGAAAGGCTCCGCGTTAGTACCCAGGGAAGAAGGGCCTTAATTCGTGCTTCTCAAAGAGAGGCAGCCCGTGAAATGGCAATAAGAAATGGTTCAAGGATTGATTTGAATCGAGCAGCGTTTCGATATGATTGCACCATTGATTACAGCTTGAATCGTTTAGTTTGCATTGGTCCAATGGACGTTGTTTGCTAGCATTGTGGCGCATTGAAGTTTGCTGGTGAAACGCCCGGTTTGTGCTGCCTTAGTGGTAAAGTGACATTGCCATTAGCGGTCACCATAGCCATTGCGTTCCCTGCTTTATGGCGAAACACTAGAATCACGACATTTTCTGGCGAACACTCAAAAATACAATGCCTGTTTCCAAATGACATAATTTGGGGCGGAAAATATTGGAGACGGATATTTAAGGTAATTTACGTTAAAAATTTTATTTTCTATGACTGCCAAAAAAAAAATTTTGAATAATGTAGTTTGTTAGATTTCTGTAAATAGTGTTTGTAAATATAACTATAACTATGGCTTTGAATTTAAAGATTCAAGGCCAGATTTGCCATCGCATTGGATCATTGCAACCTATTGAAGATGCACAGCAAAAATTCTTGCAAATATACTTCATGGGCAATATGGAAGAACAACTTGACCGGCGTCAAGAAATGAACACAGCTATGAAAAGAGCAATTCTCCATGATTTGCATGCTTAGAAATTTAAACCAACCAAAACTGTGCAATGGAACGCGTTTGGTGATAAGAAAACTGATGAGCAATGTTATTCACGCGTCGATACTCAAAGGAAAATTTAAAGATGAGGAAGTTCTTATTCCAAGGATTCCGATGATCCCAACAGATATGCCCTTTGAGTTTAAACGAATTCAATTCCCGATTCGTCTTGCCTTCGCCATGACGATCAACAAATCACAGGGCCAATCTTTGACTATTTGTGGCCTCAATCTAGAAAATGCGTGTTTTTCTCATGGTCAATTGTACGTGGCATGCTCACGTGTTGGCAAACGATCCGCATTATTTGTTCTTGCACCCGACCAAAAAACGAAGAATGTCGTTTACAACAAGGTGCTTGAATGAAAATCCGATTAATAAATTTATCAGTGTATCCCAGCCTGAACAACATAGCTTTCAACAATTTTTTACCTAGAAATAATATAGAGGGCAATGCAACGTTTGCCGGGCCAGCTAGTCTTTAATAAATAATAAAATATTTATAAAATTTTCAATTTTTCTTATTTTTTATTATATTGAAATTATAGAAATTTTTAATAATCATAATTAATAGTCAATTTATAATGTAAAATGTAATATATTCAGCGCATTTGCGCAGATCTACATCTTGAGATCCTGCTCTTTGCAGCGACGAGCGCACAAGTCCATCATGCAGATATCCTCGTCCACGGCACGGAACGCCAGATCACGGTGCTTGCAGTTGAAGGTGTCCATAACACACTGATTGGGAAACTCGTGAATGCAGACGCCGTTGTAGGCGCAGATGGGCATCAGCTCAAACTTGGTGCACAGCTGGTCGCAGCTCTCCTGGACGGGTAGCGGTTTGGCTGGAGTGGAGCCGGCCAGCAGCAACTGGTGGCAGCTCTTGGCGCCCTTGATCATGATGGGTCCGGGCGCAGTCGTTGTGTTGGCTGGTGCGACGACAGCTGGTTGAACCTCAGAGGAGGCAGTTTGTGCAGGGATGCCAGGGTTGGGCATGCCAGGATTAGGTATGCCTGGATTGGGCATGCCTGGATTGGGGATGCCGGGATTGGGCATGCCGCGGTTTGGAATACCAGGATTGGGCATACCGGGATTTTCGATTCCTGGATTGGGCATACCGCGG
This sequence comes from Drosophila arizonae, assembly GCF_054131065.1. Classification (NCBI taxonomy): domain Eukaryota; kingdom Metazoa; phylum Arthropoda; class Insecta; order Diptera; family Drosophilidae; genus Drosophila; species Drosophila arizonae. The sequence continues at coordinate 19,490,842 of NC_142924.1, forward strand.
TTTGGAATACCAGGATTGGGCATGCCAGGGTTCGGGATACCAGGATTGGGCATGCCGGGATTTTCGATTCCTGGATTGGGCATACCGCGGTTTGGAATACCAGGATTGGGCATGCCAAGGTTTGGAATACCAGGATTGGGCATGCCAGGGTTCGGGATACCAGGATTGGGCACACCCGGATTCTCAGTGTCCCGAATAGCTCTCATGTTGCGTACCTTGACTAGGGGCACCACAACCTCTTCTGGCGTCAGCTTGCCCGGATTGACCTCCACCACACGTGCTACCTCCACCAATTCCTTATCTTGGCTCATGACGGGCTTTCCATTTGACAGCAACGGCACCTGGACTGTAACTCGGCCGATCTCTTCATTTGGCTTCACCTGCGCTGTGACAAACGCGGAGCACAGCAGCACTAAGAAGAGATAGAAGATATGAGATGAGCTGCTTGGGTTATATTTAGATGAGAGTTCCAACCTGTGGCCAATACCAAATGGACTTTTCCCATCTTCAGACTTTGACTTGTTGGTCTTCTGTGTCCTTAACTGGGTCTTGGCATGGGCTTTTATACACCTTCAGACGCCCTCCGAGGTTGCGTGAGGGACCGGTTTGAAGCATGCAATCGAACAGCTGGAATGACTTAACAACAAATTCTGCCAGAACCTGTTCGGACAAAGCTTTCCTTAATAAATCCAAAAATTATGCTAATTGCATTTTTTTGGCACTTCATTGAGCACTCATAAATATTTAAGCAATTGGTAAAACATCTCTTTCACATTTCTTATAAAATTGTTCTTTATTATTTTTAGTAATATTTCGTACACTTCCTTGGTGTAAATTACATTTAAAACTTGATGCATACAGCATAGTTGTTTGTGTGTACTACATACATATTTGTATATTTAGTTATGTATACATTTATTTAGTTAAGCATAATGGACTTTTTGTTAGTGTTATCTACAAGCTTAGAACTCCGCACTATCTATCCGTCTATATTATACAAATTAATTACTAACATTGTTTAAAAATCATTTAAGGCATCAAATATTTTGATTAGCAAATTATTAAATTTAGTTTCGATATATTTTATATATATGTATATATTAAAAAGTTGACCACTTTGAGTTCTGTTTTAAGTTTTTCGTTGAGTTTAAGTTTAAGCTATTGGGGTTCCTCCACAGTTCGTCTATCAAACTGCATTGCGTTGCCCAAAACTTTGCACATTACGTCCATCATTTAAGTTTACAAATACATATGCATAAGTAGTACGTAGTTTGATTAAATATGTTTTAGTTTTATAATTAAAATGTTTTTTATTTTTACTTTCTCCCTCTTTCTCTCTCTCTGTCGAGTATAACTAAAAACTCCAACTACATATCCTGGGGATTGTCCATACCATAAACGCAAATTTTTGATAGGTTCATTCATTGATCTGGATTAGTATATATGGGCAGCGTAAGACACTTGGAAAATGGGGTAGGCAGAAAATATATTGGAAGAGAGAATAGTAATAAAAACATTGAGAAATTTGGCAATGTCCACAGAAAGTTGAAGAAACCAAAAATAGTTGGGATTACTATAGAACCTCGAATACAATGCAATATATAGTTGAAACCATGTCTCCCAAGCACTGCCCATCATTACTAAAACTATATTTAACAAATTTCAAATAATATATTATTATTTTTATAGAGTAAAACATTTGAACGGACTTCAGCACACGATTCCGTTCGCTAGGTCTACAAACGCATATACACATCATATACATTCTAGTTATCATTTCTCTTTTATATTCATAAATTTTCATGGTTAAAAGGTGTATAATCTTACGAGCTAGTAATTTATATAGTTAATATCTTCAGGGCTCAACAACACTACAAAAACTATAAACAATTTGCTGGGTTAGACATTCTCTTTTTTTCCTCTTTTTGCTAGACAATTGAATTTGCTCTTTTTTGCTATTTTACAAACATGAAATTTTGTTTATACACAAATAACGGTTGGTTAAAAAGTTAGACGCAAAAGATATAGATACATCGTATATATATATATAAATGATCAACAGAATTTGCATTAGATAATTTCACATAGATCCGTAGTTCTGTTCACTTGTGTTGTTCGGTTTAAAAACTACAATAAATTGTTATAAAATAAATTATGACTTAAACTGTATACATAAATATATGGGACTTGCTTAAAATTTATATTAAATTAGTTCATTAGTTTTTTTTTTTTTTCTTTCTTTTTGAGTAAAGGTTAAAGGTGGTCCAGAGAGTAGTATCCGGCTAATATATATTTCTCTTCATTTCACTTCATAAAGTTGCGGCTTCATTTGCGCTCGATTGGCTTCACTTCGAGCAGCTGGGGATAGTTCTCCACGATGTTGAGTAGGATCGTATCGATATAGTGCTTGAGTCGCACATTTTCATCTTCCTTTTCCTGGAAGGCCTGTTGCAGCTGGAATTGATTGAAGGCCGATTAGTTGGATAGTCTTTTATAGAGTCTTACACACTGAACACATTAACACAGACTTTGATTTCTTATATACAACATGAATGTTATGGATTTTTTTTTAATGATCTTGATGAATTTCGTTAAGTACCCAATGAAACCAACGTAAAAATTTGAAATTTTCATTAATAAATGTGCCGAAAGTAATAGTAATTGTAAATTAAATACAGTGAACCACAACCAAATGACAGTCAGTCACTGTCAAACTGCAGCACATGCACAACGGCTCCCAAACCTTGTTCTGTTTGATTTTTGGTTTAATGAATTTGTTTTTGTGGATAAGCATTACCTGACTTAAGGATGCTAATGTGGCTGAATCCACAGAATCCTGTAATACAATAAATACATTTATATATATATAAAAATATGTGAGATGTAGAAGAAAACAACAACGACGAAATGCGGGACTCTCAGACTGTGCGATTCTAACAAGCTGTTGTGACTGTGCGTGGGCGGCGTGTTTGACTAATGCAATTGTGGGCGTGGACGCGGCATAATAAAAAAGCAAAAGATCATAGGCATAGGCACGGCGAGGAAACAGTGAAGCTTGGCTAAGTGTGGTCGGCCTACAAACCTGAGCTTGTGACATCTCCTCCAGCTCCTGGGCCAAATTGTTGAGCGTGCCATTCAGCAGATTGCGGCCCTGCTCCACGCCGTTTGTCAGCATGGTGGCCTGATTCGTCAGCATGGTGGCCTGCAGCTCCTCGTTCTGCTCCTCGAGTGCTGCAAGGAGGAAAGATATGCATATGTTAATGTAGAGTATAGAGATGAGGGGGTGCGATGATCATTCACTTACAGCGATTCTTTTGACGCATCTCCTCCAGCTCCTGATGCAGCTCCTCCAGTCTTATGCTCTCGGGTGATGTGGTGGGCATGGCACGCGCCCCGTTCTCCTCGCGAAGGCGCTGCAGCTCGCGACTCAGCTCGAGCATCAGCTCCTCGGTGGACTTCTTTTCCTGCTCGTAGCGGCGCACCGTTTGCATTTGCTCATCGCACTCCTGTTGCAGCGCCGCAATCTGATCGCGTGCCAGCTCCAGCTGCTCCTCGGTGCGATGCAAATCGTTGGCCTGTTTATCGCACAAGACACGCAACCGTTGCGCCTCATCGCGCAGTGCATTCGCCTCGATCTCGGTGGCTTTGATCTTTATCTGGCAGTTCTCGTTCTGCAGCGAGGCTTCGCGTTCCACACGGGCCAAAATTTCACGATGGCGTTTCTGTTCCTCGGCCAAACGTTCCTCGGCGCGCAGCTCCGACTGCAAGCGAAATGGAAGCATTATTATCATATGTCAATGGCTGTCAAACTGTTAACTGTTACTTACCTCTCTGTACTGCTCCTCGAGCATGTGATAGCGCGCCTGGAGCACCGCATATTCAGTCTTTGTGCGCGTCGTCCGATCCTCGGCTATATTTTGCGTATCTGACAGATCGTCCACCTTGCGCTGCAGCAGCTCCAGCTAAAAGGAAAAACAACAAAAGAAAGGAAAATATTAGTATTATTGGCTTTGCTTTGTGGAATGTTCGAGAGCTGAGATCAATAATTGAATGGCATTACAAACTACTACTAACACAATTTTTTTTCATATGCCGCAAGTCGCTGAGCAGCTCATTCACCAACTGCATATCAGCCATGTGATTTTTCAAATGCATTTGCACATATATGATATATACATTATCTGGCACTCAATATATGTATACTGTGTATCGGCTGTGTATATGTGTTTGCCTCTTGCACTCTGCTCATCAAAAATTCCACACAAATTTTTGTTGGCTTTGCGCGTTCGGCGTCGTCTTTGCTCATTTGCTTGCCCCAACCGACTGCAAACGTAGCCGGAGGCTGTATTATTTGTTTTATTTTCCGTTCGACAGCGGCGAACGCAACACGCTGTGGGCTGGCAACACTTAATTACACTCTGCAACAAAATCGGACAAAGCGTCTCAATTAAATATGCATTAACTTCATTCTAAACGCATTCTCAGCTCTGTTTCACCAGCAGCTGTTCTTGTTGTGCACACTCATGTGGCTTTTAAAATTCAAAGTTAATTTCACTTTTAATTTCAGCACTCTTGCTGCTCAGTGTAGAGTAGTCGAGAGTCGGAGACATGGCTGCCTAGCCCATATAAATTTCATAAATATTAAGCATACGCCCAGGTGTTTTATTTTCTGCACCCCAAAGCAAATGTTGGCGTTGCGTTCATCATAGACTTTTGGCTAGACATGGGAAACTGAATTGTTAACTGCAGCGATTCCGAGTTTGCCACTGCTGTGCAGTGTAATTATCATGCACACATACATATCTGTGTGTATGTGTGTAAGAATATATTTCAGAAATCACTCGTCATATGTGTGCTCAGCTGTTAATTACAGGCGATAAGGCATGTTGAAGGCGGATGCGCATTTGTGTTGCAAGCGTAACACTGTGAAGCTGATACACTCAACAAACGTGTGTTGCTACGGTTAGCCAGTGTTGCAAAGTTCTGTGAAAGTTAAAGTGTATAGACAACTAGCGGAAGCAAAAAAAAAAAAAAAAAAATTACTGCATCAATTATATTCCTTATTTGCATTACAGTATATGCATATGCTAATAGCCAAGCGCTAGGCGCAGTGTTGATAAATGCATAAGTTGATATTCCAGTCAGGTTTGCTTATAAGAAGAAAATTGACTGCAGCAAATTAGGCATTCAAACATGCCCATAAATAGAAGGCTGGATGGCTTCGATTCAATTGCTCATTTTTAAGAAACTTATAGTCAACAGCTGTCAATGTTTTTATATTTACTATAGTGTTGGTAAATGTTCAAGACAATATTTTAATCTATCAAAATGATAGAAGTGAATGTATAAAATTCATAATTGTTTATTTAGCTTTTGTAAACAGAGAATAGATGTTGATGCTACCAGCTAATAGTGTTGGTAAATGCATAGGAAATATTCTGCCACGTTTGCTTGACTCTAAAAAGTGAGTTCCGTCTTCTTTATAAGTAGAAAACTGTCTACGTAAATCATAAGGTCAAATTGAAATACGATTCAAGCTAACGCAAATTCTCTTCAAATAAATAGCAGTAACAGAAACAGTGTTTGTAAATGCTTCAAGCAGTTTTGATTCTCAGCGCAAATGCTAAATGAGATTACATAGAAATCCAATTGTATGCTCTTCGCTCTTCCATCTATCCATATCTTTCTCATTTGCTTATTATTTACAGCTTACAAAAAGTCAAGTGAAAAGTTCAATTGAATAAAAAATGCCTCGCATTTGTGGGTGGCTGTCTCTGTACAGTGGCTGTCAAACTGTGCCTAGAGCCTTCAATTAAGCTTAATTAACTGCAATTTGCGATGTTTAGGGGGCAAAAAAGCTATGTAAATAACAGCAAACAAAATGACTATGAGTAACCGATAAAAACACAAAACTAATTGACGTCAAAGCAAACTGAGAGCTATTTAGGTGAATAGATATATATTATATATATAAATATATGTGATATTGAATAGAATGAGAACCGTTGGACAAACAACGCGACGCGCGGCACAGCAACAACTGAAAAGAACTAGGAATGGGGCCCACCAAAAAAATGACATGTAAACTATCTATAAGACAGAGAGGGCGAAAGAGAGCAAGAGAGAGGTAGAGCTAGAGGAAGAGACCTGCTGAGTCAAAGTCTTTAGTGCCATATGGAGGGAGCTCTATTAGGGCCTCTGTTGCTCAGATATGTGTACAATGAACCATGCCAAAAAATACAACAAGAAAAACATTAACAACAGCAACAAAATTATAGTATGTAAAGGGGCAGAAAAACTAGAATCTAATTCAAATTCTACAGAAATAAAAAAGAAGAGAAAACAAAAACCGCTGGCTAAAATAAACAACAACAACAAGCCGTAAAATAACATAAAAAATAATAATATAAAAAAAGCAAATTAAAAGTCCAAGCAGACGCATTGAGTAACAAGTGCCGTTGCAAAACAGGAAAGTAGTGTGAGTGAGAGAGAGAGAGAGGGAGGGGGAGATAGAGAGGAAGACAAGTAGGGGAAGTGCAGGGAGTCGCTTTTGTCACTTGTCACTTTTGTTGAAGCTTGTTCCAGGGTCAACGCGGTCTGCGTGTCGAGCAACAGGAAACACCCTGTGTGTGTACGAAATTTTGTACAATTTTTAAAGCTGAGTCGTAACTTTGAACTGGAAAGTAGCGAACAGTGTGACAGGTGACATAATGACGGCGGGAAATGAGTGCTCAATAGTGAAAAGCAAGAAAAACAAGCTGGCCGCTGGCAAAGGGTTAGGAAAATGCATTAGGCCAACACAAAATGACAATTTGGCTGAGCAAGTGCAAGTGAAAGGGGCTGCAATCAGAAATGTTGATTGCATGATTGACAGAATGAATACATATATGTATATATAGATTGTAGATTTAAAACAATATTAATTATTATCTTAAGGCAGGCATAAGTGGGGTTTCACTCATCAACTGGGAAAGGGCTGGGAAAATGCTTTAGGCTAAAACTCGATGAGAAATAAGCGAAAGAGGCTACAATCCAAAAAGTATATTTGATTATATAGAGAATGATATGGCATAATATTAGTAATATAATAAAAATATATTTATAAGAATACGATTCACTTATCAAGTCACAATTTAAGGAAATGTTATTGAATGATTAACAGATTGTGTCATATTTTTATATTTATGTGTGTTTATAGAATTCAGATTTGAAATAATATGATAAAATTATAAAGCCAAATCAAATGTATGTTTTGTTTCATTCAGATATATTGACTGAGTAACTGAGAGAGTAAATATAACTAAATAAATATATTATAGATGTGAAATATTATAATATAAGGCATCTTCATAGCTGCATAAATTCGAGAAGTTTTCATTTCATTTAATTCGTTTTTCAACACTTACAATTACATATCATTCCAATTAATTACCCCTAATCATATTGCCTTATAATAACGTTTCTCAATTAGCAGCTCATAAACTCGCTCGATTAATTGAAAATCTGTACACCACAGCCCATAACAGTCAGCATTAGCTTTGACCTCAAAAGAGTCCAAACAAACACTTGCAACACTTTCCGCTGGGGCAAAATACAATAATCCCCATTTGTTACATTTATCAAATGAGACGCTGCTCCCATTAGCATATATCAGGCGCGATAGACTTATATATATGTATGTATGTATATATGTATATACAGTAAACATATGAGCAAGTGGCATCCGTTCCTCGGTCTTATCGGACTGCAAGTGACCTCGAGGGCCTGTGAAAACTCTGTTGTCGGAGAATCCGAGAGTTTTTGGCTCTTGATTAATAACATGCTCGCATTCACAGCTGCAGGCCCACAATTAGCCAGCAGCCAAATGTGTTGCGAGCGAGTCTGATAATCATGCATAAAACTGGAAAATTGCATCATGCAATTAGTTGCATGTCGAATTCTGTTGTGCGTGTGTGTGTGTGTGTGTCTGCCCCGTGGAGTCAGCGAGAAAGAAAGAAGTGCCTGTTAGCAACTACAACTACGATATCTCTCAACAGTTCTCCGATGTTCCGGTCGCATTAGCTTCCGAGTCAAAATTAATCTCTTTTCGAAACTTAAGACCCCAAAAGGCGCTTCTGTTCTCATTTCACATTTCTCACTTTGCCGTCTTCTCCTCGCTTACTTTCGTTGACATATTTTCACACACACTAATCATTCGCTTGCCTAAGTTCCAATTCATTTCATTCATTTCGTTCGTTCGTTCGTTCATTCATCAAAGTGTTTTGAGGGAATTTCTAGTTTGTTGTTATATATATTTAACTTATTTCAGTGGCAGCTGATTTCATTTGACGCATTTCTCGAATACAACGAAAGATAATTTATGTATTTGTTGTTTACTTTCAGCAGATGTTTGCAATTTACAAAAAAATATCTTCTAATGTTTGTTTAAATTTTGCTTTTCTTTTTAGGGTAAATATGTCAAGGAAATACGTAAACAATTTTGGAAAAATATTACGGCTAATTGGTTACTAGAAAAAGTTGTTTTGCTTTGCTTTCTAGCTAAGGCTTGACATGAATATAGCTATTATATGTTATATAGCTATTAATAATGTTATTTTGTAAGCAATAGGCCTTCAATTTCTCTTTTACAGCAATAAGACAATAATAATATATAGGAAATATGCAGTTTTATATCAATAAATTAGTACAACAAATGTTAGGAAAAGTTTGAATACTACCTACTCAGAGGTAAATCCCGAAACTCTTCTAGTCATCTGCTTAGTATAAGTTGAACAACACTGTTTTGTAGTAAAGCTAAATATATCAAGGAACTCCTGATGCCATTCCATAAATTTTCAATAAACATTAATACAGATAACAAATAGTAACTCAAAATAAGTATAAGTATAAAACTTGATACGTTTATCAACACTAATATGCAATATAACAGTATTATGTTGCTTTATCAGCTAAAATAATTAATATAGTGTTAACGAATGCATAAAAAATACAAGCACAACCTGCATAAGGCGTTTATCAAGATTTCAACTTTAAGCCAAGTTAACTCCTCAAACACTCACATCATTTGTTTCCAGCATTTCCAGTGCTCAATTCACAATTCGAATATTTGAAATACAATTCGGGAAACTTTTCATATATTTGCATTTGCAGTGCACCCGTAACTATCCAGTAACAGACTAAACCGCCTGACTACACAACGTCACTTATTTATAGTAAATGGAAATTATTGACATGCTATACTAGACAAAGAGACATACACGCAACCCTATGGGACTATACGACTGTACGACTGTACGACTATGAATTAGGCAAAATGAGGGGGACACTTTAATGAAATTGCATTTGCAATAGCATAAATTATTCAAGAAGTTGTAGAGGTTGTAGATGGTGGATGTTTGGGGTTTGCTTACTTGCTCGTTGAAATTATCGCATATCTCGGCACTGAGGGAGCCGTTCATTTTGCTATTCGAACCGTTCGGTGATCCACCGTTGCCGTTCTCTTCGAAATCACAGAGCAATTTGTTCTTGAAGTTCTTCAAGTTCTCCAATTTGAAACCGTTTGTATTCGTATTGTTGGTTTTGTTATTGAATTTACTGGTCAACGTTTCCAAATTGTATATTTTATTGTTGTTATTTGTGTTATTGTTGTTGTTATTGTTATTCGACTCCAAGCTATTGTTGTTGTTCGTTTCGAGCTTGTTCTCGATGAAGACCAACGAATTGGGCTCCGAATCGGATGGCACAATATTCTCAAAATCAGCCGGATTGAGGCTCAGAAATGTCTCCTGATCAATCAGTATGGGCTGCTTGCCAAATCCACTATAGTCATCAGCCACGCCCACGCCCAGACTATAGGCGTTGCACAGTGGATTCTGTGTGGAGCTGGTATTGAAATTCAAATTCAAATCCTCCAAACTCTCGGCCGAGGATAGTTTCTGACTAGCATTCCTCTCGCTGCCGAATTTGATGTTGCCGCTGTTATTGTTGTTGTTGTTCAGCTTTTGATTTACTGTTGTTGCCGCCGAGTTCGCTGTTGGTCCGACAAATTCGAATTGACCCGCCCACATATCATAGGCTAAGTCAATGCTATCGGGCTGGCTGGCAGGTTGACTACTCATGATTTTTGTTGTACTTGTTATTATTATTATTGTTGTTGTTGTTGTTCAGATTTTTCAAATCGATTTTTGTTACAGTTTTCCTTTCAGTTTTATTTTTGATAGCTGAGGCGTGGCACTGGGCGTTGTAAATTCACACTTTTTTTGTTGTTTTCGATTCTCTTTTTGTTTGTTTTATTTTTGTTGTGGAAGACACGAAGTTTGCTTTTTCTTTTTGTTTTTAATTTTTAAGGCACATTTTTTGTTTTATTTGATATGTTGAATACTTGATTCAGTTCTTTTTTTTTTACATTTTTATAATTTATTGGGCACTTTTCGATGCATTGTTGTGCACTATAGAAATACACGAAATTGTAACAATAAAATATAAGCATATAAATACATATATTTATATGTAATACAAATACGTATAAATATGTTACAAATGCTTGAAGTAGCTACAATAAATATATCAATTATTACATATATTTATTGTTGCGTATTTTGCTACATATTTTTTTATTACAATTTATATATGCATATATACATATATGAATATTTTGTTACAACTTCAATATGCAATTGTTTATTTTATTTATTGTATTTTATTGTATCTTAATTTGCAACAGTCTTTTATCACATAAATATTATTGTATGCATTCATTTGAATTCTTGAATACGATTTAAATTTAAGATTTCAGCATTTATTATTTATTTGTTTACATATTTCATATTTTAAATTAAATGTATATTTTTTCATTTTTAATTATTTATTATTATATATTTCATATTTCTTTAATTTTATAAATATTTTATTTATTCTTTTATTTATTTATTTTAAAAAATATTTTATTTCTATTTTATTATTCTATTTTAATATTTATAGTACTGACAACATATTTTTATTCTCTTTTTTTTTATTTATTTATTTATTTTTTTTATATTTAACAACCGAGTTCCATTTTATTATTAACAAACTTATTACATTCTTATAACCATATTATAAAGCTTAATTTCGATCTCTTTTCATTTGTTTAATGGTTGAATAAAAGCTTGTTCATAGGCAATTTTATCCAAATTGTTATATAATTTTTAGAGGTGCACATAACATAACTCCCAAAAGAATAATAAACAACAATTGGGCTTCGAGTTAGCTCTCCCAGCAGTTAGAGCTTGCGTTAAATTCAAGAAATCCACGCATTATAAAACATTATACGATTGCGAATCGCACGCATATTTTCCTAATGAGTTTCTTCAACCCAAGCAAGAACAATCAGCAGAAAGTGTAAGAAATATTTTTAATTTCTGCCAGAGGAGCAGTAATTCAAGAACTGAAGACGATGCGAAAGATGAAAATCAGCTCGAGGTCAGGCAAATTGAAAGGTAAAACTGTTCCGGATTCCATGCACTGACTTTGGGGGCCCACACAACGGCAGTCGTTGCACAATATGAAAGAGAAATTCAGTCGAAACAAAGGAATAATGGCAAATAGCATTCAAGAATTTTACTGCTTCCATGTTTTCCCCCAAAGCTGCAGGAAATGCAAGCGCGCGCGCTCTCTCACAGTCCAAACAAAAGTCATAAGATCCAAGTTCTGGAAGACCTCTGTACCCCCGTCGCCTCCTGCTCCGTGCCTGCCCTGGTCACGCCTCTTTCTACACGACTGAGTTGGGTTCTGTTTTTGTTGAAGTCTTTCCTTGTCTTTCTTCTCTCTGTTTAATTTCCGACTTGAATTGATGAACTTCGTGCAGATAAAGCAACGCAAAAGACTCTAGAGAGCCGCGTCTTCTTCTATCGCCTGCTTAGTGGAGCATGCAATGCTGCAACTCTTCTTCTTCTTGCCAAAGCATTGCATAATATCGCCTCTTAGGCGAATCTTCTTCACTTATTTTGTTGTTATTTTTCGCTGCTGATGATTCAATTCTAGAACTGAGCGAAATGTGTCATACACATGACTCTTAAATTTTTCTTAAATTGTTTATAATAAATTCTTTATTATTATTATATATTTCATATTTCTTTAATTTTATAAATATTTTATTTATTCTTTTATTTATTTATTTTAAAAAATATTTTATTTCTATTTTATTATTCTATTTTAATATTTATAGTACTGACAACATATTTTTATTCTCTTTTTTTTTATTTATTTATTTTTTTTTTTATATTTAACAACCGAGTTCCATTTTATTATTAACAAACTTATTACATTCTTATAACCATATTATAAAGCTTAATTTCGATCTCTTTTCATTTGTTTAATGGTTGAATAAAAGCTTGTTCATAGGCAATTTTATCCAAATTGTTATATAATTTTTAGAGGTGCACATAACATAACTCCCAAAAGAATAATAAACAACAATTGGGCTTCGAGTTAGCTCTCCCAGCAGTTAGAGCTTGCGTTAAATTCAAGAAATCCACGCATTATAAAACATTATACGATTGCGAATCAATGATTCAATTCTAGAACTGAGCGAAATGTGTCATACACATGACTCTTAAATTTTTCTTAAATTGTTTATAATAAATTCTCAGCATGATTCACACGCACACAGACACAGAAAATCTTTTAAAAAGAAAAGATCGCGCCGCTGCCTTTCAACTAGAGCCTCAGCACAATTGCGCATGTCAAATGGTTTTAAGTGGCGGCCATAATAAATTCCAATTTACAATCTGAGTAAAAATAATAATAAAATTGAGAGCATTTCGGGCAATGTGTGTGCGAATGTGTTTGAATGTATGCGTGTGTATACAAATTATTCCGAATTTCTGCAAGCTTCATAGAGGAAAATTAATTTTCCTAGTATGCATTCCCAAAAGTTTTGTATGCAAAAAGTATTTCTCGAGAAATTTTTCAGCTTGCTAATTCCCTAGAATCTCTTAATACCTATTTTTATCAAATTTGCTATTAAATTTTTATCAGCTAACAATGTCAATTGCTTAGCCAAAAGGCAAATGAAACGCGAGCACAACTCATATTGATTTATGTACTTGTTTCTCGACTGCTTTACAACAATGACAACAACAACAATAACAACTGCAGCAGCAACAACAACTTTCACCATCTCTCGCCCAGTTGCCAACCACAACAACAATTTAGAGACTGTCGCATCAAGTTTTTCACAGGTTTTACTTTTTTTATTTCAAAAATCTTAATCACTTTCAGCGGAAAATCGCATTACAATAACTTTGTAAAGCAACTGAGAGAGAAACAAGATTTGGACATTGTTTTTCCACAGTTCGGCTTAATGGTCTAGCCATTTATAAACATCGCATATGAGATAAAACGGTGGCGTATGCGTGATATTCAATGTTCAACGCCCCAATCAGATGGGCTGCAGACATTTTTATGATGCTCTCATGCATATTGATTTGTAGCTGCCACTTGACGTGTTGCAGCTGCAGTTGCAACCGCTGTCGCTGCTGCTGTTGCTGCTGCTGCAGTCTGCAGTTGTTGTTGCTGTTGTTGCCTGCGCACGATTTGAGACAATGGAAATTAAGTTAATGACGCACCTACAGAACGTGCCGCTGCATATCGTGAAAAATTGAAAACGAAATTGATATTAACCAAAAAAGGAAAAACAAAAACATAATGATGCAACTTTGTATTTTATCGTTTTCCTTACATTTTCAAATTTGCTGCCCACACATACAGATCATAAAAGAAATTGCCTTTGGACCATAAATTTATGGCGCATTTTTTGATGGAAGTTTCGAATTTTTATGCTTTTTATGGACATTCCAATGTCTGTCGTGAATTATGTAAAAGACAAATCTGCGCCCAATTATTAGCCTTCATTTGATTTATACATTTTTTGAAGTGTGGGCAAAGTTTCGTTTTCCAATGTGGAAAATGCATATAATTGAAAGCGCATTTAATTGGTCAAATAAAGTGATGGCAATACTTGGAAGCAAACATTTCTATGAACTTTATAAAATTTGGAAATTTCTATTTAAATTTATATATTTTTTAATGATTTTTTATTAATTTTGTTTCCAATTATAATTATACATTATCAGTCGGTTGATAAATTATTGAAGACCTTTATGAGTTAACAAAAGTTGGAATCACACATTCGTGCAGAAAAAAATTATTTACGTATATAATAATAATAAATTAAGAATATAATATATCAAATTCCATTTGTATAATTTAACTTTTAAGAATCAATTTATGATTTTATATAGGTTGACAAGCAAATAATTTTTAAACTTTCGTAATTTAATTTTGAATAAAAATTATTAATGATAAATGAGAAAAAACAGGAAGTATTTGTTAAACCCAAGTTTTTAATTTTAATTTAATTTTGTTTCCATTTTGTTTTCCCATATTTTAAATTTTTTCTTTTAATTTTTTAATAAGTAAAATTTAATATATTTTTATTTATTTAATACAAATTCTATGAACATGTTTTTTTTTTTTTTTTTTTTTTTTTTTTTTTTTTTTTTTTTTTTATTTCCTCTTTCCAAATAACTATTGTTCATTATTTAAATGATTATGTAAATATGTATATGTTTATACATTTACTACTATTGCATCCTTCCACTGCACACTAAGTTTAGCTACATCTACAAAGTTCTCTTTCGAGCAAAACAATTAAATCAATTGACAATTAAAATCTTCTACAAGCAAAAATATTTCGCAAGTGCTCAAGACCATTAGAGCTGGTCTAACTCCCAATAGTTGCAAGAGTCGTTCCACTTTCGAAAACTCGCCACACTCAAACTCTTCCAGGAAGGCAATTTAACCGCATTAGAGCCTAAGAAGTTCAGCCATTTACACATTCGAAGAGAACACAGCGCATATGCACTTTAGGATTTGCGCTAGTTTCTAACCTCATTTGATGAGTGTGGATGGATTTTTTGTTGTTTTTCTTTTCCTCTTTGTCCATGTCCATTATGCAAAAGCCTTTGTAACGCCCACACGTTGAGCCCTTTTCAGAACTTGGCCAACACACACACACAAACATACAGGCATAGACAACTGTGTTAACCTCATTTCACAATGTGAGGTCTGTCAGGGGGATAGACAACAGCTGTTTGCTGTCACGCTGATCTCTCACCTTGCCTTTGCATAATTTCTCAATGCAATTGCAGTAAAACTTAGAAGATGATGTTGAAGAAGACGTAGAAGAAGAAGAAGAACTCAAGTGTAATCATAGCAGCAACAGCAACAGCAACAGCAACAGCAACATCAACTAACAGCTAAAGTTTAGCTCTTATGTTCCTCTTTCATCTTCATTATATAAGCAACAACAAGCTAAACAGCCAGCAGAGCGTAAAATTATTTTTGTTTGTCTATGTTTTTTTTTTTTTTATGTACTGCCAAACAATTAGAATCTAAGCTGCAACAGCTTGGGTTTTTCTTCGAGTGTAATGAAAGCAGTTTGCCTTATTATTTTGCATGTCCAGGGCCCTGTCGCTGTTTATCTTTCAGCTTTGTTCCATTCGTGCCTTGGCATATCCCCAACAAGTTTCTAATTACGCCAAATTCAATGCGCCGCTGCTCGCCAACCATGAAAACAACAATGTTTAGTCTATTTAGCCTACGAAATCAACGGACGAACTGAATGAATAAGAGAAACGCATAGCGAACCTATACGAAGTGAGGCAGACATTTGGCCAGCTTATCAGCTAGTCGACTTTATAGCTAACTAAGGTCGATTTTCTACGGTGTCAAGGGGAGAGGCCAACGCAGCGGAAAATGATTGATAATAGAACTGAGTGTTCTTTTTTTTTTTTTTTTTTTTTTTTTTTTTGGTTACTGTTTGGATTGGACACTCTTTATACGCACATGCTAAAGCTAACAGAAATTGCAGTACAAAATTGGTAAGTAAATAAAATAATATGATGGATGACGCCAAAGAGAAATACAAACTACAGATAAGAAGTCTTTAAATCAAGATATTCTTTTATTACAGGTGACTTTTTAAAGAGCTGCGACTGAGTGAAATTATAGCCGATCTAGTTCAAATGAACCATATACAAGATTGTGACTGAACTACTTCCAAGTGAACGATTTATAATTTGATTACCGTCTCTCTAACCCAACTTCATTTGGGGTAGGTTATTGGAATAAATTAGGCTTGCGAGCTGCGCATAAAAGATTAGAAACAGCAAACTCATTAATCAATTAAATGAACTAGGTCAAATGAGCTACTTATCGCAAATTTAAATGGAAACTAGGAGAACCTAATTAGGTTGACTAAAAATAAAATAGGCTTGCAGTCCAACTTAATTAAATAAACTAAATGCTATATGTAGAGAAATTATTTTGTGAACTAGTTCAAACGAACATGGAAAACTATGAGATTTTAAAGCTAAATAAAAATCATAAAAGCCCTCAATATATAAACTCTAAAAATGCGTATTTTATTTTGCATTTCATAATTAACAAATAGAAATTATAACGAACTAGTTAGAGGTTTTAATAAACAGTTACCCGGTCAACAAACGATAAAATGTATTACAAATTAATATTCCTTATCACAAATAATATTTGCTAACAAAAGTAAAGCCGTCTAATTAATTCCCCCAAACTAACTAAACTTTCTTTATTTTACATTTTTAAGATGATTTGAACAATTTGCGGCTCATCTTTTATTGTTAAGTCAATGGCAGAGAGGTATGAGAAATATATCATTAGCTTTTCAAAATGATTTTCACAGCGCAATTTACATACAATTGCCGGCTCTCGGTAAGAGGAGCATGGAAAATGCAGGGACGGGGGCGGGATCGAGGCTGGGGACTACATAAATAAGCAGCAAGCAGCTCATTAAATGCAAATTTTCTTGAACAACAAACAGCAGCAGCCAAAGCCGAGGATAAAGCATATTTTTTGTGTGTGCTGAACGAACAAAAGAGCTTCAAAAATATTATTAAATCAATTTGATTTTGCTTCGTTGGAATTTTCATTTTTTGTGGAATTTTAATTTGCATGTCAAGTGGACGCAACGTGCGCTAAATTGGAAAAGCTCTGGCAATTTTCACATCAAACGATTTGGCAGTGTCGTTTTTAGTCAATCTGACTTCTTTGCATTTAATGAAATATTAAATGCAATTCAAGGTAAACAAACAGTTGCTCTATTAATCATTAATATCCACAAATTATATACATATACATATGTGTTTAAGAGATTAACATTTCATTATTGTACACCGCGTACACGATAGCATAAATAAACAAACCCGACAAAAATAAAAACTTCGACTACAACACGCGAAACGCGAAAGGCGAACTGAACGCCAAAAAATTCACGGGCAAATTTTCAAATTGAACAAAAACTGAGAGAATCACAGATAAAGAAAACATAGGGGGTAGAGAGAGAGAGCAAGTGAGCGAGAGAGCGACGCACTACAACAGAGAGTCTCTCAAGACCCGACGATTCGTTCAGATCTTAAAAATAGTCAAACGCAAATAATGACCGAATCAACAAAGAAGCCAACCTAACGTCGAACCTCAATTCGCTCAGTAGTCCCCAGTCTGTCCTCTTTGCAACTGAAAACTCAGCACTGGCCTTTCAATCAACAATTTGCCATATGTTCGCTCATCACATGGGAGCCCAGGGTGCTCGACGAATTACTTACATATGCACATGCTCTCCACATATGGTAAAAATATCAATCGAGGGTAGTTTGAAGAAATACTGTAAGCTTCTATATTAAATCAAAAGCATTATATATGAATCTATTCAACAAATATTTATAAACTATATAAGAAATGCATATATATAAAATAATAATAATAATATTATAATATAATAATATATATGTATAAAATGTAGATATATATTATATGTTTTTTAATATAAAACAAGTTGCACAATAAATTGTTTTTTAGATTATAAATCTATAATAGACCGATTTTTATAATTTTTTTATTCATATACATATTTTTAATTTTATTTTATTCTTCAGATTTTTATAACATACAAAAATTATTTTAAAATTTGTAGAAAAAAAATATTATTTTTGTTTATTATTATTGTTTTATTATTAAGGATATGGTATTTATTGTTTCAAATGTTTAAAAAATTGTATCAATATTTATATATCATATATTATTATTATTTTTATTTATTTATATTTTTCATTTCAATAAATTTTAAATATATGTATTCTTGTTATATATTTCTATTAAATTTGTACTTATGTATTTTAATAAATCTCTCCATTACTTGTGGAGCCACCCTCTCGGATGACTCTCCCAGTAACGACAACGCATAATTATGAGGAATTTCAGATCTAACCTCCCCCGACCCGGCAAAAGCGCAAGTGAATAAGCGCGGACACGAACCATTATGAGTCGCTAGCAAACGGCAAACTCGAGCGACCAACAATTGTCACGCGTCCTCATCAGCAGATGGGCAACGGACACGCCCACTGCCCACCCCGTGTCTTTATCCCACATCTATGTGCGTGTCATTGAGAGTTGATGTCATCAACACAAAGATTGAGATTTCCCTTATGTTTGACTTAACATTTGTAAAGTGTGTGAGAGAGAGAGAGAGAGAGACGAATAGGGAGAGAGGAAGAGGGAGAACTTTGGTTTATTGGCTTCTGGTTCCGGCTCTCTGTCTGTCTACATGTGCCGTTATAATTCTCTAACAGCTAATTGAGAACCTAATGAAAATTTCAAACAAACATTAACGGCCGGAAAATGCCTGAGCAGAGAGAGAAACAGAGAAAGAGAGAGTAAAAGAGAAAACCTCAAAAAAGAAAAGAACTATTTTTAATGAACTTGAAATTGTGTGTGATTTATGTGAAGGTTTTATATTATATAGCGGGTTTATATCTAAAGAAAATGGGGGGAAAGGGGCTCATTATTTCCATAAACTTCCGTTGTTTTTCCTATAAGAGTTTTACATATTAAT
Organism: Drosophila arizonae; assembly: GCF_054131065.1. Lineage (NCBI taxonomy): Eukaryota > Metazoa > Arthropoda > Insecta > Diptera > Drosophilidae > Drosophila > Drosophila arizonae. The sequence goes on from NC_142924.1 coordinate 19,509,809, forward strand.
TAAAAATTTTCATAATGAATTCTGAAAGTTTTTTCAAAATTCAGTTCTTTACATATTTATTAAAATGCATTATAGATATTTATATAAAATTTAAAGTTTATTTTTATATTTGTTACACATCTGTCGTTTTGTTTAATTCGAACAGCTTTGACAGCCTTTGATTCAACCACAAACTTCAATTAGAGATCAATCAAGCAATATTCCGGTGTTATTTTCGATTAGCCGGCTGAACGATCGTAGATCGACCGAGACACTTAAGGTTTTTTTTTCTTTCCTTTGTGTTTTCGCTTTTTATAACAGACATCGCAATTAACGTCGTTTTGTGGTCGTCTCAATTTACAATATTGAATAATTGCTTAATGAGCCGCAAGACACCTGACCAGCTAACGTAACTGATAAACGCTCATTATGAATCGGCAATCGATAAACGGTAGCCTCAGCTATTGATAAACATTTATATACGTATAGGTATATGGCTTTTATTGTTAAATTAATTTACACTTGGCACATTTTCTTTTTGTCTGCATATTTATTGCAAATTATTTAGCACCCACCACAAAGAGGAAAACCCGAAACAAAGTTGAACGTTGAAGCAGCTGCAGTTCGCGTCTTTTGCATTTCTTAAAAGCCAAAAGCGAAAAAACAAAACAAAACAATCAACGAACACACACAAAAAGCTAAGCACGCGAGTGAGAGAGAGAGAGCAGGAGAGCGGAACTCCCCAGCCAACGCGAGGCGGCCGTTTTTCCGTTTGTTATCGCGCTTCGTTCGTTGTGCACGCGGCAAGAGTTAAATGCAATCTGAGCGCACAGCGCACGAACGGACGTTGGTTGAGCGGGCGAAGCAGAGCGCATAGAAGACATTGGCGTCGACACTCGCGAGTCGCGGCGTCGCAGCAGCAGAGCGACGCTGGCGCTCCTAGCTAAGCTAACTTGTTGGGTGCCCATTGACGTCGACACGCTGCCTCAGTCGCCGTCGCCGTCACCGTCGCAGTCGTAGTTCGTTTTGCTCTGCTCTGCACAGCCAAAAATGCGACTAATGCGACTTAGCAATAGAAATTGTAGTGAGAAAGCAAAAGGAATAAACATATGCTGCTAAGGAAAGGAGAGTGAAAAAGCACACATACACACAAACACACAGATACAAATGCATTGAGCCGAACTGTAATGCACTTTTTGAACTAATCAGCTGTTCATTTGAGAGCAGCAAGCAAAGAAAGAACTAGGCAGAGTAATTTAAAGATAATTTTCTTTTTAATTAACATGTTTAATGTATTCAAATTTAGACGCTCACCCACATAGTGCTAGAAACTAGAAATAAAACATTTGCTATTCATTATCTTAGTTGTAGCAGACAATTGTTTATGTACACCACTTAAGGAACCGGTTACCATGCACCCTCGCGTGCTTCGGCTTCTCGGTTGCCTAGCATCCACTTGGTAAGTATTGGTACTTATGAAAAGGAGTCTTCGATTCGATTCAGTCGCCTCAGCAACGGCGGAGTAAACAAAACTGAATTTGTATACAAACGCGGGCGCGAGCAACCACAAAAACCAAAATAAAAATAAAATAAAATAAAAAATTAAACGCAAATAAATGACCGCATGCAATTGCAGCTATTTATACCCAGTGGTTGAGAGGGGGACGGCGCTATTTGTTAGCTATTTATTAAACAACGGTAAACAAATGCTAACCAAAAGTTTGACTAATCAATGCACACAATACGAATCGACTTGAAGAATTGCCGCACAAAGCAATCAACTAAAGAATATAAAATTTTATTATAACACTAACACAACCTCTACTCTGAGTGTATAACACTTTGACAAAGCTGTAATACATATGCTCAGCTTCGTATGTGTGTCAGAGATAAGCAAAATGTTAACAGTTGCTCAAAGAGTTGCGTGGCTGGTTCATGCGAACAAGTTCGCTGAGTGCTTTAGCTAATTGAGCTGGTTCGAGCTGCATTATCATCTATGACTGCTAATCAAAGTCAAGCATTTTAATAAATTTAAGATAACTTCTCCTATAAAAGGCAAATACACCTAAGCTCCCACAGTAATTCCTTGACTTCCTTTAATAGCAAATGCTAAGAGTTCAACTCGTAGTTCATTTGCACGTAGGCCGTAATTGCTCACTCTCCCTTGTTGAACAACCTCTGCCTGGTTAGTGGTAACTGTCTCATTACATATAATGTATTATCGCACGAAGCACAACAACAACGTTGGCAATTTTTTGGTGCGGCAAGTGCGCGAGCTAGTTGACTATTAATGTAACACCCGTTTGCCTTGTACAACCTTGCAAAAAAAAAAAAAAAAATAAATAAATAAATAAATAAATAAAAGAGAAGCAAAATAAAAATACTGAAAAGATACACAATAAATACGAAAAGAGTAAAGAGAGGCTTAAAAGCAAAAACAAGCGCAAGTCACAGGCCACAATATGACGTAATGGGCAGAAGGCGTAGGATTTGTGTGGCTGTTGCTTTTGCTGTTGTTGCCATCAGTCGGGCTGCCACGCCCTCACTTAACGAACGCCTCGTGTGGGAAATCAGCAGCAGCAACAACGTAACATTAACATTTTATGGCCAATTCTTTTTGCCAGCTTTCTGGTTTTCTTTAGGCAGTTCTTTGGCAGGTCTGCAGGTGTTGAACCCATTGTCTAGCACTTACCCCAAGGCAGCAAAAAGTTAGATAATATACCTGTCCAATACCAAATGAACATTTCTAGTTAATCTATGTTTGCTTACCTGAAAGTACAAGATAAAACAATGTTGAATTATTTTACGTTTATAGAAGAAAATATATGTATATATAGAAATTTAAATATACTTAAGCTTGGTTGATCAGAGCAATTCAATTGAATATAAAATAATGTTAATTAGAAAAGGATAAATTAAATAATTTAAAAAGTAACTAAAGTATTAAAATTAATAATAAAAAAAAAATATTATATTGAATAAAAATGAAAAGATATGTTAGATGGATACAATGGTGGTTAAATGAAGGAATAAAAAGTTACTTATATTGTATTTCAATCCGTAAAATAAATCAATTTAAGATAATCTAGTATTTCGATTCCTACAACTTAGCACACTCATAAAATCTTATTTTGGGTTTTAACATTTGAGGCTTTTAATTTTTGTTTAAATTCCCTTCGTTCCCTAACTCACAATTTTTTAATGTAGTTAACTTAAACGTTTCTTAAACTTTGCCTTATTATTATTATTATTATTATTATTATTATTATTTTTTTTTTTTTTTCAATTTGCATTAATTATAATAATTGCAATATTTTATGCTTCAATACGTTGAGTTGCACGTCGCGTGGGTTTTCTCAGTATCTGTCATGTTGTTGTTGTTGTTTTACTTTTTCTGGGTCAGCGTCACATTTGGGTTAAAAATCGATTTTCGTTTATGATTATTTTGTTGTTGTTGTTGTTGTTTTTGTTTCATTTAGTTTCCGACTGTCTCACATTTGTCTTTCTCACTTTTGCTCTATGCTCTTTATGTTGTGCCGACTTTAAATGCGGACTATGGACTTGTGGGCTGAGCATGTCTGTATGTGTGTGTGTGTGGGTGTGTGGGCAGGTGCCAGAAAATTGTTTAATCGATATGATGGAAGAGCAAGCAATTTGTTGTTGTCCTATTAAAAGAAAACAAATTTGTCAGTAAGTGGAATGCTCCATCTATTATTTATTTCTTCGCTATGATGCGATTAAGTGCAGGACAGCTAAAAAATTTCATTGCTGACGTATTCCAATATCTTAGAACACAAAGTCCAATAGGCCATATTTCAGTTTCAGAAAGTTCTTATCAAAGTGAATTCGTCATATCGATAGATTTCCATTTATATCTATAACATTTCTCAGCTCCCCTCATAAACAGATTCTTCCAAAAAAAGAAATGAAAACTCTTTACATTCCACCTGCAGGCAACATGAGTGATTTGGTCAAAAGGTTTCCCATGGGTGCATGGTCAAACACTGTTGGCCTCATTTTTGATGTTTGACCTTTTCTCTTCTTGGCTTTTACGCCTGGGGCTGGCTAATTGTCAATGCTCTGTTTGGCCAGTGCCAGTGGCACAAGTGAAAAGCAGGGAATCAAGTAAAAAAAGAACCCCAGCTAGATTCACTGGCCATTTAATTAGCTAAGGTCAGTTGAGTTTGTTTTCTTTTTGGGAGGTCTGTTGAGCAAAGGCGGAAGAAGTTACTTGCCAAGTTGCATAAGCCGCTGCCTCGCCGTCTTTACTCACTCGCCCCAGCTGGAGTGTGTCTCGAGAGCAACGACAAAGATCTGCTCCCACAACTATTCCCAAGCCATGTCAGATCGCAATCTATGTCGCACTGAAGTCGTCTGTGTCTGTGTGTGTGTGGGGAGACGACGCACTTATGCAATTATAACTGTAGGCATTCGGGTATGTAAAAACAACAACAACAACAACAGCAACAATAACAATGGCATTTGCAATTTGTTCAATTGTCAGAGATCTTTCGGCATTTAAGTGGAGCGAGATACTCGCCTGCAATCCATGACGCGATTGTCGTCTTTGGCTCGCATTGCCACAGCCAACGAATTTGTACAGCACTTGGCTGTGTCTTTGGGTCTCTTGCTGTTCAATATTATGGATTTCCCAAGATTTCTCAAACTCAATAGGAATTTGAAAATTTGAAAAGCACAAGTGCGCGATTAGGTAAACAAATGAATGGATATATTTAAGTTGAAGTGGGGTTTTATGTGAGAAATAAATTTGATGTTGAAAATACTGAAAGAGATTCTATAATTAATTAATTAGAAGTTTTTTTTTAGGAGCAAATGTTTGTATGAAACTCTTGAAATTCTGTTTAGATAATGACGACCTTAATATTATTACTATTATTATTAAATATTTTTATTTTTTTATTTTTACTACATAATTTATTTAAAAAATAAAATTCTCTTATATATCATTCTTCTACTTTTTAATATATCGTTATTTATTATACATTCAATTATGGCAATTCACTTAGCAAGGAAATTATTAACATTTCGATTCCTGTTAAGTCCTTCTGGTTCGTATCTTTGCTATGCATTGCGCTGCTCATGCCATGAGCTCATGCATGCCATACCAGCAACGCGAAGAACGCCCCAATTCCATTCATTTAATCTAAATTTGTATCTGCCTATCATCTTTCGAAATATCTCTATTTCAGCTCTCTCTTTTAATACGGAGTTTGCAAAACATTTAAGAGAATTAACATGTTCCTAGACAATGCAGAGGCATGTTTCACTGGTTTGTGTCTTCGCTCTGAGCTGTCAGGTCATATGCAAATGCCTCTTGCATACCATATCTGGCTGATATGCATGTATTTCCCATATATGCCATATCTCTAAACAAGATCTGTTTATTATCTGTTTCAAAGAAACAAAAATGCTGCGGACAATCTCTTTTTTACTTAAATGTGATTCGTGTCTTTGCTAACGATCTTGGCATGCGAATGCCTTGCATAATTATCATACTTATAAGCTTATCTTCTTTAGCTAATTATTTGCTTATTAAAACAATTACTTTATCTACTTATTGTATTATGTATCTCATCTCCAGAGAAGCTCGATTGACATTCTCTACTGCCTCAGCACATTGACATTCTCCAACTGCACTTTAGCCCTTTCTAGTGGTTCGTGTCTTTGCTATGCACCTGCCTCTAACTCAGCCTCTGTATGCAAATATCTAAATAATCATTTCCATACCTCTTCGAGTGCAGACCTAGTTCTTGATTAAGCCGACTTTCTTGAGATTTTGCCCCATTTTCCCCCATCAATTTTCTATGCAATTAAATTTCAACTTTGTTTTCTTTCGCTTCTCGTCGTCTGTCAATTGTGGTTCCGTATTTCCTTATCAATTAATACGCCCCTCCTTCCCTCCCTTCTCCTGTGGCCTGATTCTTTTCGCTCATTTTGTATGCAGCGCCAAGTTTCACACAACAATCAACGATGGCCCCACGTCGGCATTCATTTCGCATTGCAAATGATTTGCACCGCCCTGACCCACCCACCCACCTGCCGTCCGCTGGGCTCTCGCTTCAGCTAGAGCTCCTGTTTCAGCGCGGCATTTCCGTTTCCCGTTCGGCCTGTTGCATAAAAGAACAATCAAAGGTCTTCAAATGATTCGTACGTGATATTTTTGCGAAAACCATTTCTTTCGTTTGCCATTTCACTCTTTCTCTTTTCTTTTTGCATTTTATTTTTGTTTTTTCCTGCGCAGAGGAATTTTCTTATTTTTCCATGTGTGTGTATTTTGTGTGCTCGTTCACCTTTCATTTTCCATTCAACTTGTCTCTTTTGTGTCGTTTGCAGTTGTTGTCTTTAACTCCTTTTATTTACTTCTGTTTTCTTTTTTTTTTTTGTTGGTTTACAAATTTACAAATAATTACGCGCAGCAGTAGCCACAGCGACAGGTAAAAACAATTTTCAGTTTATAATTTACACCTGTCGCTTGACCAACTCAACACGAATTTGCATAAAAACAGAATTTCTCTTTGTCTCTCTCTGTATCTCTGTCCAATTGAACTCCGTATTAAGTGAGTCCCTGCCGGATATCTCGCATCTGAGCGGAATATTCGTTATTCAGTTTAAATACCTTAATGTTTTCACGGACAGAGTTTTCGTTGAACAAAATGGCAAAAAGAAAACATTAAATTCCGTTTAAAATACTATAAAATGTCTTTAATGTTTTTTAAATTGAAAAAAATCTATACATCATTTTAATAAAATAGCAACATAAATCATTAAAATAAAAGTCAATACAACCCGTTTACGTAACCATTTGCCATCATTTAGGCATTCGTGAAAAGTGTTAATTAAAACTACGAGACTAAAGAAAAAGTAGTAACACCTTTTATGGGCGAAAAGTTAAATGATTCAATTAAAGTTTAGTCAAAGCAAAGCAACTTCCTGCCTATTGAAAAGATTAGTAGCAATCGTAAGAGCCATTTAGTGAGGATCAAAAGTAATTGCCAAATATGATGGGTCAATAAAACTCAACAAGATGTATTGGTTGTCCAGTGATGGCAAGAGATTTGATAGAGAGTGGGAAAAACGAGCTGATATACAGTTAAGTGAAAAGGTTTTCATTGTGGTCCATTGGCTGGCGAGACAGAGTTCAGCAAATTGGCAACTGGGTCTGCAACGAAAAGTTTCCACAACAAATGTTCGATTGCGATTCGAGTCGATTTCAATGACCTTGAGGCGTCGTTGCACTCACTCTGAATGCAGTTTATATAACAACAGGCAGCAGCTACAGTGTAGGGGGCACCAAATACAACCCACACCAAATAAAGTTTCACCTGCCTGGCATCTAATAGACCCACCAAAAAGACAAAGACGAGCGAAAACTCGTTTGTAGCGGGCGAATTTCAGTGAAAAGCCGCAAGTCGCATTTGCAGTCACGTTAACTGAATTGGAATTTGGCGTTAATGAATGAGCCAAATGGCCAAATTGGCAGCTTGCTCGCTCAGTCGCTCACTCGTTCGATCGTCCTCTAAAACTGTCTGTCAACACTTTTCTCACTGTCGCTGATCAAGTGCAAAATTCGCTTCTCATCGAGGGTTTCGTTATGCCAAAGCGATCAACGCTCGACTTCAAAGAGACATTGAAAGCTCTGCCCCCACCTCACAGATCTTTAGCTATGCGATATCAATGTTTGTGCCACATCATGCGAGAGCTCAAGATTTGTGAGCTTGCAAATATTTGTAACTTGGGTTTTAACATTTATTTATTTATTTTATTTTTTTTTTAGTTATTGTAACTGTTTTGTGCAAGATAAATTGCAAAAGAATTCAGTGAGCAATTTGACAACAAAAAACCGAACAAATTGAGCTTAAGAAACGAAAGTTTGTTTAATACATATTTAAAGTCAACTTGAAGACTGAGAAACTAGTTGAAATATACTCTAGCTCTTAGTTATTAAAGTTTACAATTTCCATGAATATATTTTAATTAATTTCTTAAATCTAGAAATATTGAAAGCTTCTTTATGATTAAAGCGCAAGAAAAAAATTGTAAATTAAGTCATAAAATCAATTAAAAATATAATAATATAATTTTAAGTTCTTATAATTCGTAACGAATTTAATTTTTTATGTCATGATTAAACTCAAGCTACTAAAGTTTGTTTAAAATATTTTAATTTACAATAAATATTAAAAACGTATTGAAATATATCGTTTTTAAACACCCTTTAAGCATACGCCTACATTTTTTTTTAACTCATCTCAAGCGCTTTTCCCATATTTTCAACATATATTTTAACTCAATAACTTATTCAACAAATCTTTTCATTCGCCTTTTGACTATTTATCAAAATTTTACTTTTCGTTTCTATTTACTGCAAATCTATTGCAATTCAAACTTACCCTATAATCGTAATCATGACGATTTTCGAGGCTTATATCGCTGTACATATCCTCAGTTGTATCACAGTTAGAGCTACGGCCGGAAGAGTTGAAACTCGATGATCTGTACAATTGGCTGCAAATCGAAAAGAAATCAATTGAAATGGGAAAATATTTCAGCAAATGAATTTTGAATTCAATGAAATTGTAAATTTAACGCTTAACTCTAATGAGTAAATGAATTTTATAAATGTTTATAGCTGCGACTATTGTGAATGCCTCGGCATGATTTGTGTCTTTACTAAATTTACTTATAAATTGCCCACACTCAACTATAAACTTGAAGCGCTTCGTTTAGCACAGACACAAACCTTACCATAATGGCATTTCAACTGTAAGTGACTATGCTTCACAAACTGTGTTTAGCCAAGACACACAGCAATGAGATTTGTGCATTGGCTGCTGAGCAGTTAGTGTAGCACAGTGGCTGTCAAACTGAATTAATATACAATCGAATTTATGGTTCTTATTTTTTGTTATTTACCTGGCTAAGGCATTGGAACTTATTTGCCTGCGGCCGGAGCTGTAAGAGATTAAGAAAATATATGTTAGAATAAAGTAAGATTTAAATATAGCAAACTATATACATATATAGAGTCAAGTTACAATAGACCAAACATGGTAAAAACTGTTAATCAAGATTTAATTAAATCTCCTAAACCCCCAATAAATTGACCTTCGATTGGAAGCCCCGTTAAGACATTTCTATAAACTGATTGTGCATTGAGCGAAAATGCAAATAAACTTGTTGACATTGAAGAAAGACTACAAAAAAGAAACCAAATAAAAAAAAATACACTAAACACGTGATCAAAAACATATATATTTACAAAAAGGGAAAACAATGGCCACCCACGCGAGCGATTGATGCCTACAGAAAAACTAAGCCAACAGAGAAACAGGTAAAAAGACAACACAAACAACAGCCACACAATGAACAGAAAATGCAGACAAGGAAAACTGTAACAACAACAGCAAAAGCAGCAACAAGACCAACAACAAAAGCAAACAAACGTCAGAGACAAAATAATTGCGACGAAAATAACTAAAATTAAGTTGTAAAAGTGGAAGAAAAGAAAAAATAAGAATAAAATAAAGCAATAACAACAGCAACAACAAGTGTAAAGTGCATTTTAGAGAAAATGTGTCATGTGGAAATATTTTTGCATATGCAGGTGTGGAAATTTTTGGGAGACATTTGAATTTGGTGCAGCGAGTTTTCTGTTAAACTCTGAAAGCTGTGTAAATTGAGATAAACATATATATTACATACATATAAATTAAACATTTAATATATATATACAATATATATATATATAAGGTATTAAAATATAAAATTTTTTATATATAACATATATATAAAAATTTATATTTTGTAATAAAAAATTAATTATCATAAAACTATAGATTTATACACATACCAAAATCAGATAAACAAATAAAAAATATATAAAAAAAGATAAATATATTTATATAATCAATAAACAAAAAAAAAAAGCATTTCAATATTTATTTTTTTATAAAAATAATTAAAAATTTTTGTCTTTTCAAGAAATAATTTTCGTTTGCCAGCAAGTAGAAAACATAAAAATAATATTTGTGTTAAATGCGTTTCTTATATATGAACAAGTGCAAATGGCTTTAAAACTGTATAAGCTAATTTAAAACACACAAGTTAACAGCTGCGGAAGTTGCAAAGAAACTTTTATAATTCAAGCCAAAGCGTAGCTAAATTCAGCTAAATTGAAATTAAAAGCAAAATTTCAGGTCAAATGTTTGCCCAAAATTAAAAATTAAAAATTAATAACAAAGCAACAAACTGCATAGCAACAACAATTAAGAGCTTGTATGGGGTTCGGTGTTAGCCTCGCCCAACCACAACCCAAGTGACCATGCCCACAAAGTGAACTCATTAACCCACTTTGCACAGTTGGGCCAGAAATAAAAAAAATAAATAAAAAATAAAAAAAAAAGGAAAAAAAACTGTCTCATCTGGCTTATGAGTTATTTTCAGCAAGGCTATAAAGCGCGAGCAGAAATAAACTAAAGAAAAATTATAATTAGAAGAAGAAGAACAACCGATGCGATTTGCAAAATTTTTCCAAGCCAAATAAATAAGACGAACTACTTTGATTCAAAACAACAAAATGAAGAAGCGATGAAAAAACATATTCAAATTTATAAATAAGTTGGCAACACTTGCCCGCAAATTGGCAACGCGCAAATTGTCCAAAGTGTTGGCTCGACCAGCAATTTTAATGTGTTGCAAAGTTGCGCAATTTGTGCAGCAATTTTCAGCAGCTAAAAAATGAAAACTGGAGGGAAAACTGGAAGTTTCATATGTGGCGAAGCAAATGCTCTTTCTGAAACATATGTGAGTATACCTATTTGAAGTGCTTGAAATATTGAAGCGGAAATCGTGTTGAATGTAATTTTCGTAATTTTTTCATTCCATTTTTTTGCTGGCCATGTTAAGGGGCAAGTCGAGTATGCCTTGGCCGCTAAGGAAATGCAAGACATCATACAAAATTGGAATAGGAAAAACAATCTTAGGGAATTCGTATTGCTGAAATAGAAATTACCCTATAAAGTGAATGGCATTTATAAAGAAAAGACTTCATCTAAAAGAGTGATGAGAAGGATATACCAATAGAGGTTTCAGCATATGATATATGTATATATGTGTATGTATAAAATAAGGAAAATATATATAGAATCTATGGAATGTAGAGAAAAAAGGAGCGAGTATTGACAGAATGCCGAGTGAGAGAGAGAGAGGGGTAGAGAGTGAGAGAGAGAGAAAGACTAATGCACTGAATAGAAGCACAAATTTTAGGAGAAAAAGAAAGAGACTGTGATTATGTGTGATAGAGAGAGTGACAGAGAGAGCAGGCAATAGCGATAGTGTGTATGCGAGAGAATGTGAGAGACAGAGAGAGAAAAAAAAGCGACTATTGACAAAATACAGCGAATTTACCGAGCGAGGCAGAAAGAGAGAGAGAGAGAGAGAGAGAGAGAGAGAGAGACAGAGTAATGCATTGAATAAAAAGAGTAATTTTAGGTATTTTAATTTTTATTTTAAAAGTACTTTGTGGTCTTTTATAGGAATTTTAATCAATTTTAAATAAATCTAGCAGCAACATACATATTTTAAAAAGTATAATTAACAACGTTTATCTGCCCATCTCTGGCATACCCGTGTCATGCCATTCGTGCAGGGTATAAAAACAATTTGAGCAATGCAGTTGGCGTTGATTTGTTTGATGCAGTGGCTTTTCGCATTTGATTTCATTGATGCAAATTGAAATTGGCATCAAAAGTGGCAAAATGGCAGCCGAAAATTGTAGCCAAATGTGGCAGCAGGTGCAAATCAGCGACATTAGAATGTGGCATGAGTCGAGCAACTGCAGCAGAAAATGGAGTATTTAAATGCCTGACTAAGAGACAGCTTATGTCAAAACTAACTAACTAAAAACAAACAGAAAAAAAAACTCAAAGTTATTAACCCAAATTGTAGTTGAACAAGTTTTCAAAAGCTTCGCTCGCATTAAAATGATAGAAGCAAAAACAAAAAATGTATTTAAATAAAAAACAACGCACCGAGCTGACAGTTAATTATAAAAACGATCAAGGTAATGACATGTAATCAGCAATAAAATAAAAGCGAAAACCACAGCGGAGAAGCGGTTTAAATAAAACATGTTTAAGGTCACATTTGGTGTTTTATTATTATTATTATATTTACTTTTTTTTATATACAAAATCAATTGCCAATGTGCGCTAATATTTGGCCAGTTGTACGTCTCAGCTAGGTAACCTTGATATGCCCAATTTCTCAGGTTCCGTTAAATGAACAGCAACAACCACTTTGAAAACCACTCGCAATTTTTGTGTAATTGAAACGCCGACCGGAAATTGATTATTAAATTTTGTCTGTTTTCAAGTCCCTTAAAATACTTTTGCTCTCTTTTGCATTGTCTTTGTATATATATATGTATATATATCATAAATATGATAAGGTTTGCAAATACATATACATGTATTTGTATATAAGAATTGTTGCACAAAAGCCGAAGTTTAGATACTCTATATCGATGAAATCGTTTCTTTATGTGAGCTTTATAATGTTAGCTTCGTTCTCAACAAAGTAAAATCTAACCTTCCTTTCATTCATTAGGTCTCTCGCTCTCATTCCCTCTCTCTTTCCAACACTCTGAGAAACTTATTCCATTTAGTCTATTGCTTCAGTTTATATGAGACTGTTTAACATTTTTGCGGCAACTAAAGGTAAAACAATACCCTAACATTCTTATATTTATTTTTAATTTGTAAATATGCTTGCAAATATTAGCTAAATATACAGCACGTATAAGCTCTAGATTAGATACTCAAGGAAGACAAGGTTAAGCAAACAAGAGAATTTGCTAAACTTGGTCATAAGAGAACTTTTTCGCTAACAAATTTAAATATATAAAATTTAATAAACAGAAATTCAAGCTAAAATTCTTATCTCTAAAGAGTTGATTTAGCTTTAATTTGTCTATAAAAGAATTCAAGCTAAATCTATTAACATCATGTACAACGATTTAGTCGATTTATTTTATTTCATTTACTCATCTTTCAAAAGTTCATTTAGCTTTAATTGATTTAAAAGACAATTCAAGCTAATTGAAAAAGATTTATTTTAAAATTCCCAGAAAAACATTACTGTTCGTATATATAATAATATAAGCTTGTATGCTTAAACATACCTATTCCTCTTTCATTTAGATGTATATCAAATATCATACTCTTCTCAAAATATTATCAACTCAACATGATTCTATATATAGCATTTACCCAGACATTTCAAATGACAAGCTCTCGTGTTGATCAAGAGAACCCGGTGCAAAAAAAAAAGCACACCTGTGGCGTCAGCTACCCCCGCTCAAACCCTTGCTCTGGCTCACCATTAAAATACTTCAGTTAGAGGCACGCTCATTACCCCTCGTCGTGCTCCCCTTTGCCGTCTGTCACGCCCTGTTGCCCCATCTCTTTTACGCTCATTGCGTTCCGCTTGGTTTGCAGCTGAGAATTTTGTTTCACTCGCAAAGGGCATTAAAATATACGAGGGGCCAGAGGGCGCACGTTACATGCAATGGCAATTCGCATAAATAAAAGATTTACATTTAAATTTTATATTGTACTATTTTTTGTGAAATGACATAACTAGAAAGTTTTGCTAAAACTGTTGATTATGTGAATAGGTTAGCTTAAGAGTGAGAGAGACGGAAAGCGAGAGAGACGGTTCATTACTCTAGTTTATGTTTGTTATTGCATATTATTAAATTCGGCTTCAATAATATAAAACTTTTCAATATAGTTCATACATAAAGAATATCTACAGCAGCTGCCATAACTTCTATATTCTAGTGGGTCAAAAGCGAAAGATTTGATCGGGAGTTATGGTATAAGTTATGGATGGGTAAAGCCTGTAAAAGAGCTGACATCTAACCCAGTTAGAAGAACATATTTTATAAATGGCTGACGTGAAGCCTGATTCGAAATTTGAATAAATGCTTAATGAACCGAAATGGATTATACATAACTATAACTAAATATATACAGATATGTATATAAGTTAAATTCAGCCTAGTCTGAAAATTAAATGAAAGCAAATAGAGCGTTTCAGTTCGGCGCTGACTGGGAAATCTGACCTCCTCCTCTTTAGGTAATCTTAATTTATATAACTATTTATATTTAAAACTAAATATATTAAGTTATAACTATATTATATATTTATCCTTATCCTATACTCTATAACTTATGTCTATCCTATAACTATTATCTATAGCATCGCCCAACTTACACTGCTCTGCGCTCAAGTATTACATTCACATTCTCTAGCTAAGTTTCACATGCCTTCCCCTTCCTCTGGGGGCGCTGCACGCCTTAAAAACTTGAAAGTTTTTTGTGTTTAATTAAAAGTGACTTTCCTAGCAGTTAGTTGAAAACGCTAAGATATGACAATAGTTGGCGTAATTAAGTGAGCTTTTCACCTGTGCACGGTTTTCCAAATAAACGGTACTGTGAAACATAAACGATGCCCTAATGTCCATAAAACTAGTAGTAAATGCGGTTTCTCAGGTAATTTCATGAACCGCTTCTCAGGGGCGCTTGAAAGGCGTGCTTAGACACTGGCCAACCATCCTTTGGCAATCGCAATGCATTGCGGCAATCAAGTATAACACGAACTATGGCCAGAAAGCTAAAACTAAAAGTAACTGTTAGAAGTACTTTGAGGCATTGAGGCGTTTCATAATATATGTACTATGTAAACATATATATTTATATTGAACTACAGCAATAAAAGCAACTTCTGTAAAACATTTGGCATTTGCATGCGATGTAGCAAATATTTATGAAGCCAAAAAGTAGGTCAATCTATAAGCCTGAGAGAGCTGCTAAAGCTAATACTACAGCCGGCAATCAATTAGACAGTAAGCCAGGTGTTTGATTGATTGTCTCGGGGGATGGGCAAGCGGCCGTCAGGCTGCGCCAAGCCTTATTGTTTATTTGAGTCGAAAATATCAGCCATCGTAAATAATAATACAAGTAAATAAAATAAAAACTCAGCTCTGTTCAGGTTCCATTGTCTGCTTTGAATTTTAAGCAGCGAAGTTCAAGAAACTCGCAACTTTGGCTGATTATTTAATTTTATTTGTTTTTTTTTTTTACCTGTCTCTTCTTCTGTCTCTCCGTCAACTACTTTTCCACATAAAAAGAAGGCTTACGGCTTATGGCTTATAGCCAAAGCAGAAGTATTCATAATTTAGTTGAATCGTTAAAACTTTCGTCTTGACTGCTGCTCTGACTTTTACCTTATTTGCAACCGGGCAACAGGTAATGTAGCAAGTGCGGCAAACAGGTCTATTCACATACTATGTAAATATTTGTAGAGGCAAAGGGCAGCAGGCAGCGGGACTGAGTTTTGTTTTGAATTTTGTGAAACGCGACCCTTTGTCAGGTGATTTGAGCCAGGTTTTAATTAGCAGTTGACTGTTAACATGCGCACTTGACACGGTCACAACAATGATTTAAGCAGACGTTGACAATAAACCACAATGAGAACTGAACGAGCGGTGATGTAATTTTAGATCTATCTACAAAATAAATGTTCTTAAATTGGGCATACAAATTAGATATTAGATATTAGTATAATAATAGAAAATGAATGTATATAGAAATAAATGCGCCTATTTATTTATTTTTATATAGCTATTCTGAAATGTAAAAGAATATGTGAGGAAAAATAGTTCAACAAGAAATAATTGAAAAAATTAAATAAATAAATAAATAAAATATATGATAAAATAATCAAAAAATATATAAATAAAAAATATTGAAAAAAATGAAACAATAAATATAATATAAAAAATGATAAATTTAAAAATATTTTATAATTAAAATTTAAAGCAAGAAAATGTATCAAAAATATTAATTAAGAATACAAATAAACACAATAATGGAATTTTTTAAATTTGCAAAAAATTACAAAATTAAAAATTAAAAATATTAAAAAAAATAAAAATAAAAAAAAATAATAATTAATAAAATAAATTATGTTAACAAAATATAAACTATATATATATAAACTATTATTAAAAAATAATATTAATAATAATTAAGACCCTTTTAGGCTATATTCAATCAGTAAGGAAATATATGGGTATAATGACATTTCAAAGTATAAAAATAATAAATATTTATATGTGAAACATAAACAGTAAAACAGACAGTTATTCAGTAAACTATTCACCTATAATGATTTTGCCAAAGCTATGAAAAATATTTGGCTATAACTTTTCAATACAAATAAAATTTGTAATAGTTGTTTGTTTCTTCATCTATCCTATATGTACCTATAAAATATCTCATTGTCTGCATTGCGCCCTCTTATAAAAGGTGAACAATATTTGAGTACACGACTCAAAGATCTTTTACTGTCGTGCTAGCAGAAATCAATTGAAAGCTGTTTTATGACAAAAGGAGAAGTCAACAAAATATGTGAGAGCAGGAGGGGTCAAGACATATTGCGATTTCTATAGAAATACAGGTAACAGTTACATATACATACATACATATATACAAACATATATATAAATATATATATTTAGCTGACTCACAATTGACCGATTGTTCAGCAAAAGCAAAAAAACAAAAACAAATTAAGGCGAAAGTGTTTATGTGGGTGTTTGTTTGCCAGCAAGTGGGCGTGCCTCAGTGTGGTTTCTTTTTCTTAAGAATTAATACATTTAACAATGCTTTACATGACAGTTAAGTGCAACAACAACAAAAACAACAACAATTCGAAAACCATATATTATTAAGTATACGCACGTTTTTCTCATATGACTGCGGTCATAGGGAAAATATTCATAATATTCATCATCCATATGAAGCTTGTTGTCTCTGTAGATTTATATATAGTGTATATATGCTAGTCTAGTTATATTTCTTGTTGTTTATATATTTGTATTTATTTTTAACGCTTATCTGTGCGTTAACTCATTTGCTTATTGTTTTGGCCATTGGCCGCAGTGCGCGTCATTGCAAAATGCCTTCAAGTTGTATTCGCTTGGATAAGATAAACATTAATTAGCCAGAGAAGCTTTTAGCTTGTTTTCAGTTACATGAGTTGGCACTTGATTGGGGCACACAGCACAAGGAGCACTAGTTCAAGGTGATATTTTATTTATATATATATATATATATATGTATTTATATATTTTTTCTTTTTTTTCAGCTCAGTTTATTGCCGCAGAAATCACACTTGTTCACATTAATCCTTGGCCAACTGTCGCCTTAACATTCACTTTTTTTATGGACATTGATTTGGCTTGACTTGGCTAAGCACATAAAAATCAAGCACAAAAAAAATAATTCAATTTTAGACACACTTTCGAAATGGGCCAACATCCACTCCAGCCACACTTTACTTTAATACAAACAACAACAACAGCATCAAACAAGACAATTGCAACTCTTGTTTTTATGGCTAATACTGTGCAGACACGCGCTTTTCATTTTGGCGCTTTTCTTGGCTCTGATAACGTCGTTAAATAGCGCCGCAGAAAGCGAAAATGAAATCGAAACCAAAAATGAAAATCAAATCCAAAGCAAAATGAAATTCATGTGCAGCAACTGCAACTTAGCCGACTTTTATGGCTGCTTAAGTGCAATTAAGGCTATAAACTGATTTGATTTTGATTGATGCGGCGCAGCAAAGGGTGTGCAATAAGACCAACACAAAGACACAGACATAGACCAAGACACGAACACAAAGCAAATGGAAAAGAGAGTGTGACAAAGTCACTAGACTATATACAACTGCGATTCAGTTTGTAATTTGCTGATTCAAGGCATTGAAAGTATTTGCTAAGATTTTCATTTTCATGGATGGAAAAGGGCGTGTGCAATGCCCAATGCAGTCACGTGTGTGTGAGTGTGTGTGTGTGCCAGGTAGATAGACATGTCAGAGGTGGAAATGCACGAGACTTGATGCGTTCGTCTGCGTTCCTCTCTCTTTCTCTTTCTCACACACACACACTCTCTATAAGCATGTGCAACAGAAACAAAAAAAATATATATATACATATATATCTTTAGTTTAGGCCGTTCGTCAGTTGTTGACGCTTGTTGCAGCCATTAAGGCGTGACGCCGTAAATTGCCAAAGTGTAAACTACAATAGAAACAAGCACAGCGAGTGCTTAAAAACAATAACTCATACTAAATAGTAAATACTTTGTACGCGCCACAACTAAACGCGAAAGCGAAATTTATTACCAAAAAAAAAAAAACAACTAAAATATATATCTCTCGATTTTATAACAATTCGTCTTCGCGCTCAACACAAATGTTTCGCTGCGTTTGGGGCAAGACTTTCACATACTTTTTTCTATAGCCCGGTGGAATTTTGTGTAGATTTTTATATGACCACGCCGGAACCGATTGTGTGACGACGGATGCGTTTCGGATGCTAAACAATACGCAGCAAAAATCCGCAAAACGGCAGAGCGAAACAGTTAAGACAAACGCGAACCGCACACGTTTGCAGCTAGCTTCGAACTAAAAATCAACGCAGACTCAATCCAAAAGGCGGCTAACAAACAGGTTTGACGCAACCAAAGACGAGAGAGAGAGAGAGAGAGAGAGAGAGAGAGCGAGCAAGCAAGCGACAGAGAGAGAGAGAGAGAGAGAAAACAGCAACAACAATGAGCGTAGCAAAACATAACAAACAAAACATTGACCAAGTGAGTTCGCTCAATAGAGAAGCATCCGAAACTATTTGATAGTGCGTGGGCGATGGGGCCAACCAATGCTGCCAGCTAGTTGAAAAGACTAAAAAGGTTAACAGAGCGCATTACAAATATATAATAAATATAAATAATATACGCTTAAATTAGTATCTCCCTCAATTAATTACTCTTATTACTTTTCATTTACTTTACCTAAACATTTCTTATTCACAAAATCTGGCAGCTCTGCATAAAAAAGATGCCACTGCACTTGCAGCACGTTCGCTTGCAACATGCTCGCAGCGAGCCGATAAGAACTTGGCCAATACTAAAATGCTGCAGCACTAAGGGAATTTTCATATATATAGATATATATTTATTTAACTGTCAAGCTTTTTATACTTTTTACACTGCAAAGTTAACGTTTTGGCTGCCAAGATGTCGCGCTGACACGTTGCCAGCAAACGGCAAAACGCGCTGCCAAAAACTGTAAAACGTGGGCCAATTACCAACAGCCAAGAGCTGCCAATTAGCATTGCAGTTAGACTACCAAAAAGTTTATCAAGCAGTTACCAGCTACCTTAGGCCAAATTAATGGAGCTTAATAGATACGAGCTCTATAATTTATGCCTCTGCATTTTCTCTGAGAAGTGACAATCGCAGCGAATTCAAAATGGAAGATAATAGAGATATTATGTATGCGGCACATATGTCATTGCTCATCAGGCAGATGAAACGGGGCTTAAGTTCCGGATGAGTTTAAAATGAAGTTATCCTAGAGAATTCAGGATAATGCTATAAGGAATGTTTAGGGTAAAAGAATTGATCGTAAAGCAAGTAATGCTTAAGAATAAAAAGAATAATAATGATAAGGGAAATGAAAGCAACAATATATTATATATTATTGTACTACTACATTATCCTTATCATTAGCAGTATTATAAAAAGAATAAGAATTATCGTGCTAATAATTTTTCCAATAAAGAAGAATTATCATAGCTGTGGTAATGATTATAATCGTGATAGTAATTCTTATGATAAAGACAATGAAATCGACTAAGTGACTTTAATTAATGGACTATACTAAATATACATATATCAGTAAATCATTGGCAGTGTCAGCATCATTGCCTTATGCTTGTCATTATCATTACTATTGCCATATTTACATAATGCATTCATTATGACCAATAATAATGAGTATCAAAGCAAATATTTTATATATAGTAAGAAGAATGATGACGATAATGATAATGATAATGATAATGATCAAAATATTGGAATCTACTATGATGTTAATATAATTGTCAAATGGCAATGTTGCATGTCATTAACATTCTTCATTGTTGTACAAGGTACACGAATATAATGATAAAGGAACATCTAACGATTCATAGTAGGCAATGAAATAAAATTCAGCTGAAGATTTGGCGTACTCTGTAACAGTATACAAATATTGTCATTCAAATGTTTTCTTTGCAGCAAGAAACATTTTAAAAAAATCTAAATTAAATTTTTATTTTGTAAGTTGTAACCAAAGACCAATGTGGGCATTTAAAACAGTAATCCCATTTGAGACGGCTGTCAAGCTGCATCCACAATGCCGAAAATGGCCTACAGTGTGCTGGTTATTCTTGAAAATCTATGGAATGTTTAAGTACGCGATTTTGGATCAAAATCGTTTCTTTTGGATTGAGCTAGGCTGTATAATTTCATGCCTTTTGTTTATCAAATGGTGGCTCTGGCTAAGGAACACTAAAGTAAGTTAATGCTGAGTATCCGAGTTGAGTTATGATTAACCACTTGCTGCGGCAATAGCAGAGACTCGAACAGGCAGTAATAGACGAAAGGAAGCTCAATCAGCTACATTTTGAGGAGAGTTTGGGTGAGCTTCTATTGGCTGCAAAACTGAATGCTGACAAACAGGAGGAGGAGCAATCAGATAATTTATCGATGATAGACACTGCAAGGGATAGTAACTCGGACATGTTAGTGGATACATCCACTCCACGCACCGAGACCGGCAATGAGTCTCAGGCAAGTTCGTCATCAAATTGTCTATGCCCTACCACCAGGTACATCCAAACCAACAAGAAGAAGTCAGCCCCTATTAAGCGCAAGCATCCAGTGCCCGAAACAATGGCTGTACCTAAAAAGTCCCCCAAGTGGAGACTTTAGACTTTGGCCTTTTTGTAGTTTTAGTCTCAGGGAGGGGAGCCAACAGAGTTCAATATTTTTTATATGTTCATAAGTTTTTTAAAATTTCCAGGTTAATATAGTTAAATTGAAGTGACAGAGTAAAAAAAATAAATAAAAAAGAAATTGAGCTACAGCACTTTCCCCCGTTTATTCTTAAATGCAAGTTCAACGTCATTTAAATATATTTCTCTGATGAATGCAATGTTCAAGTTTTTCTTCCCAGACAATGCAAAAAACAAAGACATTAGCATGACAAATTAACGCTGGGAATAATCAGATGCAATGGCTGGAAAGTTAAGAGCTAGCCACACAATTTACGAGGCACTTGCATGAAGGTTAAACCTTAACTGATTGCACCGGCTGCATCTTAATTAGATGAAGTTTTCTCACAGCTAATTAGGATTAGAGAGTGCAAAGAAAACTGAAACTGCAGTTAGTTCCTGGCCAGCTTTTGGGTCAATTGTGAGTTGACAAAAATAAAAGAAATATATATGTGCAAGCATATATATAATGCGGCCTAAATTCTGTTGAACAGAAGAAAACTAAGAGTTGACAGAATTGCCGCAAGCCAAAACTCGTTTTCGTAACTCCTCTCTCTCTCTCTCTCTCCCTCTCTCTGTGTCCGTTTCTCTCTTGTGCGCATTCCAATGGCATGACAACCCCTTCAACAATAATGCAAAAAGTCCGCAAAACTTGTAACCAAGTCAAGCCGAACCGAAGAAGCGGCTCGAAGCTCGAGGGTCTAGTCTCGACGCTGCTGCAGCTACCTTCAACCTTTTCACTTGCAGCTCACAAGGCGAAACTCTCAAGCAGACTTGACGCAAGGGCCGTCAGCAGCAGAGAGAGAAACGCTTCCCAACTTCGTTGACAAGGCAAAAAAATAAAAATAAACTCTAAGAGAAACAGGAAATGAACAAGTGATAAACATAGCTGGCCATAAGGAAATGCCAGCCTAGCCAGAACTCAGAGAAAATCTTACACACATTTTATACGACTTTTCTAATCTGCAGCAATTAATCGGTCGAGTTTATGCGATGCCTTGAACCAGACTATTAAGACCAGAAAAATAGCAAAACAAAAGCATTAATTTTGTGTGCCAAAACGAAAAACATTTATTGAAATATTCAATATACAAAACAATTGAAATATGAAAATTCGATAAGCTAAACGAATTTTGCTTTTACTTTAGTTTGAGTGGAATATGGACAGGGATCATAAAATTTCTGTTATATACAAACAATTAAAATAATATAAGAATATTTCTTAATACAAATGCAAAGCTCATATATACAGTGCCTTATTCTATAATCAATTTATGAACCATAACCAAATGGGAACAACAAATGAAATGAAAATGCGTTAGGATCGTATGAAATTCTACGTGAAAACCAAAGGCAACCCAAAAACTCATAAATATATATGAGAAATAAATAAATGTCGCTTACTTTCTCATGGAGCCCCAACGACGCTGGGGCAAACTATCGGGATTGCTGTAAAGAATATATGAAATGAGGTTTATTAAGCGTCTTAATTGAAAGGGGTATGAAAGGCCATTTCAAATATGTATTTCTATTTCTACTTCATATTTCTAATGCCCATAAACTAAGCTATTAACTTTATATAAAATAATCTATAGCTTAAAAATAAATGCATGGTAAGAATAACCATGAGGCTAGTGTAATCTATTCATGTAATGCTCTAAATAGTCAGTGTATTAACATCAAGGAATTAATTCTATAAATAATTCTACATTTGTGGCTTAATTCAACCCATATTTAGATATAATCACATAATATTGGTATTTATCTTGAACTATTAATATATGGAATAATTTCTGACCACATAAAAACTTTATATTAATATATAATATTTATCTTGATGAACTGAGTTCTGTATGCGCACTAAGAAGAGAAGTTTTTAGATAAATTTACTTGTCTACCAAAAGCAGAACAAGTTTATTTATTAGTTAATATTTTATACAGCTTCTAATTCGTTGTTACGAACCAAGTGAAGCTTAAGTTATGTAAGCCTAATTAGAGAAACCTTTGAAATTATATAAAAATCATTTTGACTTCGACTAGAAGTAGCCTCCTAATATATTTTTTTATAATAATAGATAATTCTACATAACTATCCAAATGCTAATTAATTTAATAATGCTAATTAATTTAATAATATTATTTATGCAACACATAATATTGTATGGACAACTTTAAATAGAACTGAAGAAAATCCCCACCGATTTTCTTAAATTTTGAAACATTATTTAATTTAATGTCTAACTCATTTAATGTCTAACAGACAAATCTTTTCCCTAAAGATATATAAATTGAGACCCTATAAAATTCTACCTAACATATGGAGAGACTATTTATAACGTCTCATTAAAACCTATGCCAAAAGACAGCTAGCAAATCAATCACGCGCTTTTAAGGAAAAAATCTCTAGTTGAATAGAAGACAGCCCGCATACTGTATAATTTAAGAGAGCATCGATTGCTCTTAATGCAGGTGAATCTGGAGTTCACCACAACACACCTCGCTATTCCTCTCTCTTTCACACTGACATAGCGCTCTCTTTGTGGTGTGTTGAACATAAACGGAAACAAAGAGCGCTCTCTGTTCGCGCACCGACTGACTACAAGCCTCGACTGCGATTTCGACTGGATCGGAACGCATGAATCACGGCCCAAAACGCGAGACATAGTAAAACTGGTTTTCCAGCTCGTATATATACGAACGGAGATACATACAGATGTGCATACACAACAGAAAAGGTTAAATATTCAAATAGACTTACAGAAAGAAAAAAACAAAAACAAAAATAATAAAAAGAAATACAGAAATTAAATCAAGGCAGACGGACTCTGGTTGACGATCGCTAAGCAGATGCGGCTTAGAGTATTACTTGGAGTTGGCAAACTGGTCAGTTTATGGGCATTACGTCAAGAGGCGCGACGATTATGCGACTGTGTGCAAACAACATGACTTGGGACAGCATAATTTTCTACAAGCATTCAAGCCTTCCATAACTAATTGTTGATCGTTGCGATCTTATATGGCAGGCGAGACGCCGACTTGTTATGTGTCTGGTGATGTTACCTTGTAGGTGTGCGTCTCAGGCTGCGTCTGGCCCAGTTGTCGCGGGGCATAATGTTGAGCTCCTCGTCACTGCAACAGAGAAGAGACAACAGACAATAGGTTAATAAAACTCTGTGAGATGAGTATATAAATTACATGCACTCTTACTCCTTGGGCGAGGATGAGACAACGTGAGGCGCCAGATCGAGCTCAATGCCAGCCGTATCATCCAGATTGTTATTGCCGTCATTTGAGTGTCCACTGTGCTCATGCACTGATCCGTTGTTCATGCTGTGATGGTGAGTGTTGTTGCCATTGTTAATGCTGTGGCTGTTGCTGCCGCTGCTGTTGCCATTGTTGTTGCTGCCCGCCGCACGCAGCTGAACACTGTACTCGTTCTCGCCGTAGCCCTCAAAGGATTCACCATCCGACAGGGAGGAGCACTGTGATTTGGCAACGCCAGCTGTGGAAGCATTAAGAAGGCGAGGTAAGGCGGAAATCTTTGACCATAGTCTATGATGCAATTTACCTGTGCTCGAAGGCGGACTGCTGGGTGTTGGGCTGCTGTCGCCGGAAATTGTTTCGGCATACAGAAAATTGTTGGTTGTGGCTTTTATGGCCGCATTGTTATTGGCCAATTGAATGCGTGGCATGGGCGCCATACTGCCAAAGCTGCTCACTGCCTGCAAAGAAATGCAAAATGTTCAAAGTTACTTTAAAATTGTCTAGCAATAAGCAGCGGCATACAGGTCAATAGGACAGCTAATTGAGTTTCGACATGCAACCGAAGAAGCCACAAGAATGCAGCGCACTGCAATTCGAACTCTGTTGGCTGAAAGGCGACAACAACTAGAGAAAGCCAAACAGGGCTTGGCTAAAAGGCTTTCTTTGTGCTCATGTGGGATTGTTTGTCTATAAAAGTAAATTTGCTTTTTATTAGTTGTATAATAAAATATAATAATTTGCCATTAATAGGTAAACAATTATATTTTATTATTCAGCTGAAAAACAAGTTTTTCTCTTCTATATAATATTTTAGGTTACTAATAGGAGTTTCGCCTCGATCCTAGTCCGTCAATATAAATACTAATCAATCTATAATATTATAGCTTATTTTATTTCATATAGAATACATACATATAGAATATTCCACTTACTAATTACATCATAGAATATTAAAATTATTTTTATATATGTATTATATTATAGATTTTTATTATATCATTATTATATTATATTTATGAATATTCTATTGTCTAATATAATAAAATATATTCGGCTTACTAACAACAAACTTGTTTTCCTCTGCTTAATTTTTTAGCAAGCTCGTAACAAAAAAATAACAAAACGCTAACTATATATATAACATAGATAGATAATTATATACTCATAATACCATACCTATATTGGAAGTATTTCGTTTTATGTACTATAAGAAAGTTTATACTCATATGTATATTATATCTATTATAATATATATATTGTTTACTATTATTATATCTATTTCCCTATCAATATATCTATTTCTTTATTTCTAAATACATTTCCGGTTTCTGTACCTGTATAAATACATCAACTCCCATTTCATTTAAATAAAATAGAAACTGCAACAGGTAGCACACTCACTGCATTAGCTGCGATAGAACTATCAACGGAAGTGGTCAGCCCAAATAGTAAAAAGTTATCCAAATAGGTCGAGGTCTGTTGTGGTCACTTCCCTCTCGGCGCACAGCACAATTAGACAGACGAATACAGCCCCCGCAGTAAAACGCAGCGGTGACATTTCTAGAGAGGCCCATTTGTAAGGCCCGCTCAGCGTGCGTAATTACTTTATAATTGTCTTGCCTATGCTTTGTCATTTCGAGCGGGAGTGAGAGAGAGAGAGAGAGAGAGACAGCAACTGAACTTTAACTAGCTTTATTTCTTCTTCTTTCTTTTTGTTTTCTTTTTGGGTTACACGCTTTCGTTTCGTAGAAAGCAAAGAAATAAAACATAAAATGTACTTGGGAGCAAAATCTATAATAATATTGAGTACAATATACCCATAGGCCCAACCCATTCGTGTGTGTTTTTTGGGAATTTCGTTCATGATTGATTGAAATGTCAGGGCCGTTAGGCGACACGATTCGACGGTGGGCCCTAATAAATAGGTCAGTTTATTTTCGTGTAGATGAGATAACATTTACTAGAGACCAGTTAGCAGGCATGGTAATCATTAGCAGCTAACTGATTTGTATAGCTACAAGTAAATGGAATTTGCTCTACTTTTGTATTGAGTAATCTGTATTATGATCTGCCAGCTTTATTTTTACCATCAACTTTCCTTATTCACGCTTGATCACCCGCATTTTTAATGTCTCAACTTTCTTAGACGGAGCAACCTCTTAACCTTTTAGAGTGAACTTCATTGTCTGACTCGTTTCACTTGAAACGAGTAGACTAATAATAATAATAATAATAATAATAATGATGGACGCAATTGCATTTTCAATCATATATTAGTCATAATGAGGCAACATAAAGACCTGTGATTAAATATTGATTATCTAGCAAATTGCAGCAAGCGTTTTCAACTGGAAAAATGCGCAATAATGAAAAATGATTATTACATGGCAGAAGTTCAAAGCGAAAGCAAAACCGAACAACAACAAAAAACAAGTAAAAAGAAAACAAATAGCTAAACAGTCAAAGCCAACAATTGTTTGTGTGTGTGTGTTGGTTTTTTTTATGCTTTTGACCATTGACCAAAGGGCCAAGACGCAGGCAAACGCAAAGTAGGAGCCACTTGCTGGGTGCAATGAACTCTTCGAGCAGCGAGCCGAAAATAATGTTGACGTGACGACGACAACTGCATTGAAAAATCGATGTTTGCCAAGTTTAGGAAAGTTGGCCAAAACGAGTGAAACGAAATTTTGCACTTATGCAATTGCTTTGCGCCTTCTGCCAATGCATAATCCACAGAAATGAGGGCGTGTGAGCTGACTGCTGGGACAGCTCGACAGTTGCATGTCAGCAAATGCAAGATGAATGGAGAGGGTTGCTCAAGTTGCTAGAAATGAGTGCGGCTATTATTAATATTATCGTAAAAATAATAATAATAATAAATAAATATTAATAAATATATTATTATTAGGCTGCAGTCAAATTGTTAATTATTCAAATGAATTTAACCATCATTAATAATACTCAAAGAAAATTCATCGCAAAACTAAATAACCATAAAACTAACTTTCTTAATATAGAAATCCGTTATATGTATAAAAGTTTTTATTGTAGGCAGTAATAAATCATATTCAATTCTCAGTTAACTTTATTTGCAAGTAATAATTGTTCAGCATGTGAAACTTGGAAATTCTTAATGAATATTTATTAATAATTCTTTACCATAAATATTTTTCTTTTATTGATTACATTTAAGGGAAAAAAAATTCATTTTTTATAATTCCCTTCTGTTTTTTCGTTAATTTCTGAAACCAAATTAACATCAATTTGGAGCAGCCAAAATAAAAAAAATATTATAATTTAATATATGTATTTATATTATTTATGAAGTAATTGACTTTTCGTGTAGTTATTATCAAGTCTCTTAAATTTTAATTTGTATAGTTAATTATAATGAATTACTATTTTGAAGTTTTTTTTTTTTTTGTATTTTTTTTTTTTATTTTATTTAAATATTTTTCCTAATATTTCTATTCAGGCTATATTGGCTTTGCTTTTTATTTATTTTATTTTTCCTTTTAATTTTCACCCATTAATTTATATCTATTGTAGTCATACCTACATATATGTATGTCAGCTGAATATAATTGAAATGGATTTTACTGCCGTGTGGTTTGGCCGTTATTGCAACCTGTTCAGCGGCAACAAAAACAGAAGACTGCATACAGTTATTAAGCTGCAGAAAGATGCTGTCAGACAGAAGAGGGTGGTGCCCGCAAGACTCACAGCCTCACAGTTGGATTTATCATTTGTCATGCCTCGCAGCGGTTTCTCAAAGTCATAAATGTGTGACGATATTTGTTGCTGTTGTTGTTGTTGTTGTTGTTGTCTGTTTGCGCTTCTCCGTTTCGCTGATTTGCAATGCACTTTTCATGCAAAATCGGTCGGTGGCTCTATAATTGTAAATGTATTTCCCATGAACATTTTTCCATTGTCTACACAACTGCAACTCCAACAGCAATAACAACAACAACAACAACAACAACAACAATCAGCATATCATCAGCACCTGATATGCACAAATAAAGAACTGTGTGAACTTTTATTTGAACCGAAACAGACAAAGCGAGAAGCTCTGTGAGAAGAACGTAATTAACGTGTGCAAAGCTTAATTAAATTGTTGTTGTAGAATTAGTTGTTGTTGTTGCTTTCTGTTACAACTAAAGGAGCAGCCTACAGCTATTTTCTATTAACAACAAGAGGCATTATCTTGACTTTATATACTGCATGAGTCTCTTACTAGAAACCGAAGCTGGAAAATCTGTTTTATTAAGCTTAACTTATAGAATAAAATGATACAAATTATTTTCATAGAAATATGCTGCATAAAATTATGTTTTTATTGTTATTTAAAATTATACATAATAAAACGTATAATTTAAAGTATATTTATATATATATATATTTTTTTTTTTATATTTATTTATAAATTTATAAACATTTAAAAGGCAATTAAAAGATAATCTAATAATACAATATAAAAAATAAATTTAAAAAAAATAGTTTACTTTAATTTAATATAATATACAAGTTAAAGCTACATAAGAAAACCAGATTCTCGAATGAGACATTTTAGAGAAGCGATTAACACTTCAATTGATATTCGGACCAGCCACAGTTAAGACTAATTATTAATAATTTTTTATAAATTATTGAATCATTTAATTCATTTTCATTCATTCATTTTCATTACCCTTCAACAAAAATCTCATTCGAAAATTGAACAAATTAAATACGTTTTTAATTTATGGCCAATTTCAGCTATATAGCAAAATTATTGCAATGCAAATTAAATTGAATAGGAATTGACTTCCTTTTGAATTTATTCAAATTTATGGGGAACTATCCATTGCAATGGATAACTATCAATTTAGCCATGTTTATATTTTTGATTAGCATTATAGAGATCTCTGTACACTGTAGAGATCTCTATTACACTGTAGGCAGCCCATAGCGTTGGGTGTAGCCATATGCTATTGATCAGTAACACATGCCACAGAGCTCAGAGAGTAGAGAACTCAATATATGATTATAATTATAGCACAAGCTGCTCGTTTATGGGGCGCATTTGCTATTTATTAGATGTTATCCGAGACTCTGGCCAGCCAACGAGGCGGCTACTGACCACAGACTCATTTAGAGAGAAACAGCTGGCGCTGCTGCTGCTGCTGCCCCTTTGTGACTTTGACATGAGTCAGAAACAAACTTGAACTTGCGCCTTGTGCCAGAACAGAGAGAACAATAAATGCGAGGAGCGAAAACTGCGCCCAGTGGATGATGTCAAATTTACGATAGGCAAACGGTTCAATTTACTAATCAACAGAAGCTGCTGCACGATCTCATCATCATCTTCTACTTATCTCCAAATGTTTGCTCTCCGTTGACAGTCCAAACAGCTGTAGAGTATCTATTGAGTGAGAAAGGAAGCAGGAAGGGATTTGTGAACTACATGTGTTACACACTGAGAAGATAAAATGTCTCTGATTGCATAATAAATACACATAAGTTGGGCAATAACAACTGAAAAGTGTTCAATATCTGAGGCTGCTTAAGAGTAGAAGTAATTGAAAGGGAGACATATTGAGGTTGTAAAGTTAAGATGGAGGCGATATATGAAGATATATTTATATATACATTTGCTTGTATTATATTATCTTGTTGACTTAGGGTTTAGCATTCATGTTCTGCTTAAGCTTAGTTCTCGTTGATTATACACGAATGTAATACTGTTTCTTGATTAAACTCTATATATTGGCATTAATATATACCAGGCAGATTCATTAAATATCGCTTGTATTAAATAAGGCAAATCATATTAAACAGTAGTACATATGTGGATGACGTCATATAAACTAAAAATTAAACCTAATATAATTTAAATATTGTATTTTTTTTAAATAAATATTCTATTCTATTACTTAAATTATTTATTTATTTATTTGTTTTTTTTTATACCCTGAACCCATTTTCAATGGGAAATCAGGGTATAATGGTTTTGTTGAAATGTATGTAACAGGCAGAAGGAGGCGTGGCAGACCCCACAAAGTATATATATTCTTGATCAGGGCGACGAGCTGAGTTGATTTGGCCCTGTCCGTCTGTCTGTCCGTCTGTCCGTCTGTCCGTCTGTCCGTCCGTCCGTCTGTCCGTCTGTCCGTCTGTCCGTATGTATGAACGCGTCGATTTCAGAAGATATAAGAGCTAGAGACTTCAAATTTTTTTTAAAATGTCCGTAATTACAGCGCGCATATCAAGTTTATCATTAAAAATCGATAACCCATCCCGATCTTTTTTATCGATTAAAAACCTTATCGAAAACCAGTTATAAAATTATATCTTCTACACCTTTATTGCTAGAGTCTCCAAATTTTTAATGTATGCTTATATGCAATTTATACAATTTCGGTTTTTGTTAAAATTAACCCCCCACCTCTAAATTCACCCCCTCACCCACACTTTTGTAAAAAGCGTATTTCAAATACTAGAGACTTGTTCTTTGGCAATTACATGCATATTCATGTTATAATCATAATCTGAAAGTTTCATGAAGATCGTACGTCCATAAAAAAAGTTATTAAACTATTAAGTTCTCATAGTAAGCGCACACTGCAGCCCATGCGTGTTTATGCGTGGGTGCTTGTGTGGGTATGTGTTTGTGTATGTGTGTCTGTATGCGTGTGTGTGTATGTGTGCCTGTGTGTGCGTACGTGCCTGTGTGTGTGTGTGTGTGCGTGTTTCTTGTGTAAGCTGAAAGACGCGAAAAATTATTGAAATATCTATTGCTCCAAGGGTTCAGGGGATCTCGTAGTCGAGCAGTCTCGACTAGAGCTTTCTTACTTGTTTTTTTTTAAGGAAAAGAGAAAAAGTACATTGATGTCTCCTAAGCTAAAAATTAATGTGATTTTAATTCAATTATTATGTTTTAATTTTTTTTTTTTTTTTTTATAAAATAAAAAAACTGTTCTATATTACATAAATTTTTTTATATATATGTATATGAAATTTAATAGAAATATTTTTATTTGTTCATAATGAATAAATAAGAAGATTTTAACGAACTTATTCAATAAATTTAATTTTTTATGAATTTTTCTGTAGACAAAAATCTATAACCTACATAGCATAAATTATAGAAATGTTTAATAATTTCTTCTCTTCTTCTCATATAGCTAAATAAGCCAAAAGTTAAACAATGCCTTCAACTCAATATGTCAGCTGGTCGAGTCTGGCATTTTAATGAGCCTCATCCATGCTAGATCAAGCACATGGCATGGTATGGCATGGCATGATGGCCAGGGAATCGGTGCCTCATGCCATGCGATTGTCATAATGCGAGTAATGCGCCGGCATTATGAAACCACACGAACACCACTAACAGCAACAACAACAACTAGCCAAGTTTGGGCATGAAACTCAAGTGGTTAAGCAGAAGAAGAAGAAGCGGCACAAACATATGGCAGCAACTCCTCCAGTTTTACATTGAGATAGTTTCCCTACCACATGCACCAACAGAAGGAGGCCAACACACATATTTCATGCGAACGATGCTCATAAAGTCTAGCCCTAGTAAGAGTTCCACTGAAATAATCAATTAAATCGGCGTCAAGTGAGCATTTTCGGTCGGAACATTTTCACAACTCTGGAATTTTCGTTTTTTTGTTTTTTTGCTACCTGCTGGCGCAAAATCGAGAGCTCGAGATAATAATGGAAAATACCAAGGCAAACAGCTGCTCAGATTTGAGCAAGAGATATGCAATATTTTTCTTATAAGAGCGCAGTTGTTCCGAAAAAAAAGTAAAGAATTAGATAAGCTATATACAAATGAGATAAACTTGTTGATTAATGTACAGAAATCATTCTTTATAGCTGTGTTACAATGAACCGCTGACTATAATTGGAGAGCTTGCTTGATTCTCAGCTAGCTTTTTGCAACATTTTCACAATAGCTAAAACTAATCAACTAAGCGGGGAAGCACTCTCTCCCTCTCTCGTCCTCTCCCATTGTCTCTCATTTTCTGTTCATATTTCTATGACTCTCCGTCTCTTTCGAAACGTGTTTTACGCTTTAATACGTAAATTATATTTTATTGCAATGCGTTTTTTTACTTGAGACGTGCTTATTCAATAAATTTTTGTATACGTTTATACATATCCAAAAAAAAAAATGAACAAAAAAACAACGAGTTTTATTGAAGTTAACTTAGCAAATGCTTGAGATATTCATAAGATTTGAAAGCTAATGAAGTGCCGTGGAAATTATTAGTAAAAAAAAACTCCTGTCATAAATACTGAAAAGTGAGCAGTCTATTAAAAAGTCAAATTAACTTTAGCATTAATTATAAATAGTTGAATTATAAATTTTGCTGAATAAATTCTATTAAAGTGTTTTGTAAATATAAAAATAATAATAATATTTGTCAACCCATTTTTGAGCAGTTTTAAATGAAGGAAAATAACGAAATTATATTATTTATTTTTAATTGCAATTCTATTATTTATTTAAATTAATATAAGCCCCATAACAAGATCCCATTTACTCAAATTAACAGCCGTTTGTGTAAAGCTATTCAAAATAATACTACAATTTTTCACATAATAAACAAATATTTGCTTTCATTACAATTATTTATCAAAACTTGAACAAAATCCAGTTTAAAAATAAGCTGATCTCAAAACAATACGCCCTCACAAAAAAAAAAAAAAAAAAAAAAAAAGCAAGAAAAAAAAAAGTAATAGACAATAAAACGCCCCCAAAAATATAACGAGAAATAAAGAGTAATATGATAGAAAACAATATTGATTAATTATACAAACAAAGGGAAATGATAGAAAAATGGGGGAGCATGGGGAAATGCATTACGACACTCAAAGTAGAAAATCAAATGAACTTAAAAAATAAATAAGGTCACTAAGCAGAGGGGAAATTTGTGTGTGTCTGTGGAAAATCAAGAGACGTCAACAACTCTAAAAACTGTGGGAAAACTGTCGTAAAAAATAGAAAATCAAATTTATCAAAAGCTCTGGAAAACTTAAAAGTTGAAAATCGTTTGATAAATTAGGTCAACAAAATGAAATATATATGCACCAAAGGCAAACAGATCTATTTGACAAATGGAGCGAACAACAATATAGAAAAATAAACAATTTAGAACTTTTTGATTAGGATTTAACTGCATCTGGGCTGGAGATATTCGCCCGCCTGCAACAAAAGCCAAATCCCATTTGCGTCGCTTTGACATATTTTATTTTTATGCATCTGCTCAACTGTCTGGCTGGCTGGATGGCTGGCTCTTAGCTCTTAGCTGAGAGACGGGCCAGAGACTCTATTTTCAACCTCGTGGATGCCACGCTGGCAGTTCCCGCTAATTTGTAGCCAACGTCTATATAGAGATTGAGGCAGAGGCATGCGGTAGAGGTGCAGCAGCAGGTTTAAAATTCTTGGGGCGTACTCCACAAAGCGGAAGCCAAAGAGAAGCCAAAAAAAAAAAAAAAAAAAAGAAAGAGAGAAGAAATAAACCTGACCGACTACTTTCCTGAATGAATAATGAGGCAGCCTCTTCTAAAGTTGACGCTGGCGAAAAATTCCAAGCTCGACAGTGTCAACACTTTAAGTAGTCGAAACATTTAACTAAAGTATTTTATTTATATTAGTATTTTAGTATTTCATTATTTTAGATATGCCTAAAGGCCTTAATGCTTAGCTTCGCCTCAGATATGTATTATAAATAAAGTCAAGCACTATTGAAACCTTAAAATATGGAACTATTTTATAGACATTAATTTTATCTAATTTAATCTTATCAGATATTTTACCAAATACTTCACTGACTCTTTCTTTTTAATATTAAAAATAGATCAAGTTATTATTTTTTAAATTCATAATAAACTTACATATTTATATATATAATAATAGATATTTAAATATTTATAATTTTTTTATTGAGGCAAACCTTTCTCTTGTTAAATATTTTGTAATGCTTTTTAATTGTGGCTCTTACACAATATTCTATTTTCTATTAAATAATTAAAATTAAATTAAATAAATATTTAGATATATAATGCCATCAAAAGCACACTAAACAAATAGAGTTTCAGAATGTAATTGACACTTTAGGTGTCTGGTATACATAGCAAAACTATAAAGCAGCTAAGATATCTTCAATTGCATAACCAGCTCAATATACATATCTCTATAAAGTTATAAGATATCTTTTAACTGAGAACTTTTGATATTTTTATAAATGTATATAGTAATTATAGATCGTGAAGCTTAGTTGATGATAAAATATCAGAGTGAAGTCTGTTTCCATTGCATCGCTGCAATTCGCCTCAGACATGTCTAAATACCTGCGTACGGTAAGAACACGTATATAAATAATTAAGAAATAAAAGAAGCCTCACGATGCTGCGCTGCATACGTATTCATATAAAACGAAGCACTCTTAAGGAAATGCTATAGTCCAGACGACTTCCTATCTACCACGTACCTTTGTAACTCTTGTGATATTCATTGAAAACTACGAACCGCAACACCTGACAGAACAAAAGAGAAATAATACAATTATAAACAACAATGACGGTAAATAATAAGAAAGACCGCGACACCACCTGTGTAGAGGTATACAGATATCTCTAGAGTATGTCGGCGTGTGTGTGTGTGTTTTTTATTTGCATTACGCTCAACACTCAAAATTATTTACTTAGGTAGAGCTGAGGCAGATCTCACAGAACTATTGTCGTATTTGACATTAGTTATGTTCCATAGCTAATTACAAACACATTTTTCTATGCATTTCCAATTTTAATTTTCCATTTCCACTGATGGTGCATTGAACCAGAGCAGGTGGTGCTGCCACCACCATTTGACCCACTTTGCAGCTGAATGCATTTCCATTACCAGAGTGCATTTCTAGGCAATTACAAATCAATTGAAGATGTCAGTGTCTTTAAGTAATGTCTAGACCTCGCTATCTTCTCTCTCTTTCTCTCTGTATCTCTCGCACTTGTTTCTTGATTGCTCTTCAAGCTGCTGACACGCTTTTTTCTCGAGGCATTTTTTTCTTCTTTTTTTTTTGTATTTTTGGCAACAACAATAACAAATCTCTGGCACGAGTTCTTGCTTTGCCTTGTTTATAAACAAAAGCAAAAAAAGTTAAAAACAAAAATAAAATATTTTCAACTCGCTTGCCTTGAATCGCATCGAATTGAAGTTCAAATGCGGTAAAATGTTTAATTATAATTTCAGCTGCGGTTTTTTTCTGTTATGCGGGTTTTTCTGCCTTTTTGTCATGCATTAGCTAATGCATTTGTTCACCTTATTTTTTGCAAATGAAAATAAATACAATAATGACATTTATTGTTATTTGTTTTCACAAAAAATTAACTTTAAGTTAAATAA
The DNA here is from genome assembly GCF_054131065.1 of Drosophila arizonae. Lineage (NCBI taxonomy): Eukaryota > Metazoa > Arthropoda > Insecta > Diptera > Drosophilidae > Drosophila > Drosophila arizonae. Next base: position 19,545,415 of record NC_142924.1, read on the forward strand.
CTTGAATTCTCTTTTCTTGGAATTTTTTTTATTGATGATCTAACTAGCTGAAATACATTGTATAAACAAAAATAAAATGTTGCTTTATTAGCTATTTTCACAAGATGTTAAATCAACATTTCTCAATATTTATTTCTTTCATAATAATTATTAATATTACAAATGTTAGGAATATATATAAATATTATATATTATATAATTATTACTATAAATAAGAATTATTCATATTTTCCATAAATAATTATTCTTATTATAATTTCAGCATGATATATCCTATATTTCTTCGCCTTTTCTACAGGGTATACATCTATAACATATCGGTTTTTTTTTTTTCAATTTTTCTTTTTTCGCAAAGCACTATTCAAAAATATCCCAGCTGACAGCGGGTCAAGCCCAAAGACAAACCTCAAATTGCAAATGCAGAATAACAAAAACACGAACAAGCCTCGTAAGACATAAGATAAACAACAATAACAACAACAAAACGTGGCCAAGCCACATAACTGTGCCAAGGCCCGGCAAAAGCAGCAACAACAACAACAACGAACCATTTTTGGGCAGCGCAGTATGCAAAGTGCACAGCAAAGCAGAACCGTTAGATCGCCCTCGCGTGCGAAAGAGATGCAAATAGAGAAGTTCACAGCCCAATGGTGGGGAGAGAAAGAGACCGAGGGAGGCAGCTGTAATTTTAGAGCGCCAGCAACAACGTTAATAGGGGCCAAATGGACTTGAGGCAACATAAAAAACTATCAAATTACAATGGATAATGCGAATGCAGAAGAGGAAGCAGACAAAACATGTGATGCAATGGAAACGCCAAATCGCAGTAGCGCAGCTGCCGCTGCCACTGCGGCTGCTGCATCTCTGAGTGGGTTTCACATTACCGAAACGCAGCCTCAAGTGTCGCCAAGCCGTGTCTTACGCCTGTTCGTTTCCTGTTCCATGCCGCTGGGCAGGTGGTCACAACAACTACTACAACAACAGCATTGAAACTCTCGCCAGCAGGCGGAAGTACTTGTACTTGGTCTTCGTGCCGCTGCTGCCTTACTCTCAATTCTTACCCTCTATCTCGCTCCCCACCCTCTGCTGCGGCAGTTGAGCTGCACTCACAGCAAATTAATTTTGAAGGAATCAAGCTAGTGACTTTAATATACTCAGTAACCTTTATTATTTATTTTTTTATTTTTTTATTAACGTTTATTGTTTATTTTTATTTAATTGTTTTTTAATTGTTTTCATTCTGTAATATTTTCTTTTGACAAAAACGAATAATGGGGTTATTTTATTTTTTTATTTTTTTATTTTTTATTATTATTATTTTTTTTTATAGAGAAATGTGCTTGACAGATTTACAATTTACACATAATTTTAAATTATTATTATTATTTTTTTTTTTTAATTTATAATTTTTGTCCTTTTTTTATTTTTATGGTTTTATTTAATTTTTACTTTATTTTATTTCTGTATAGTTTATTATTAATCAATTATTATTAATATTTATATTCTTGTTTTTATTTTTTTGTATGTTTTGCTTGTTATTATATTTATTTATTTTTATTTTTATTATTATTATTATTTTTTTTTTGTGTTTATAATTTTTCTACATATCTTCATTTTGTTTTCACTTTTTTTTAAATTTTTTTTTTCTATAGTTTATGATGCGTCACAGTTTTAACAGCATTTCACGCACTTAAACTAATCAAAGCCGCTGCGTTAATTTAAAACAGGGTATTCATAATAACTTCCTCAAAAGCAAAGACAGAAAAAGCCAAAGAGTCAAACCAAGCCGTAAAAAACAATAAACCATGCAAAAAGAGTCGATGTCGACGTCGACGCCAACGTTAGCGCCGGCGATAGCACCAACTGGCACAACATGGCTAACCCAACAATAATAACAACTACCAACTGCAATCAAATGGCAACAAAAACAAAAAAAAAGAAGGCAAATGCGAATTTCGCATTTGTGCAAATGTTACAACTAATTTGTAGACAACAGAAACTAAAACTAACACAAGTCATTTGACTAATTGCGTGTACAACAAATGAAGGCAAATACTGAAAGCGACTGCGCGATGCTCTGTTTATAGCGTAAGAGTTCAAAAATAAAAACTGAGATCTAGTGCAGCTAAAACTGTAGCTTCAATAACAGTGAGACTCACATATAATATAACTTAAGACTTTCATGAGTAAATAACATAAAACTCATAGGTATTTTGCCCACAGCCAATATGCTCCTTTTCTACTACTCATAGTGTATGCAATTAACAGTAAAAATAGATGCTCAGAGAAGCAATACCGCCCCAACCGCTTACAGTTTGAGAATCAATAACAGTAACAGCATTGCGTGTAAAACAATGTCATGATTCAAAAATGATAAATTATTAGCTATTAAATGGCATATAGAAATGTGTAATTAATTCGTATTTATTATAATAAATTTATTTATTTATACATAGAATTACTGGTGCTTTAGTACTTAGCTGCGGTTTGTGTGGTTTGACAACAAACAACTCTCAAACTTTTTAACTCTGACTAACAAGATCTACCGCTAATAAGCGCCTAAATAGAACAGCCAACAAACCAGCTGCTGTCCCGAATTATGTAAAACAGTAAACGCATCTGTTAAAACTGTTGTGCAAAATATTTGTTTAGTTATTTTCTTCTATGTGCTTAAAAAACAAAAACAACCGTTAGATGTAGCACAAGATGAAATGAAGTTTTTGAAGCATGCACTTCACACGCACACACGCATACACGGAGACAACGAAGAAGCAACAGTTAGATTTCTTGTATTTGTTGCGCACCTCTCTTTGATCTGCTGTTTCTCTTACTGCTGCTGTTGATGCGTCCGACGGACTTCTGTAGAACAGGTAGTTGAGCAATTTGGTTTTTGCCTATTTTTTAAATAATTAATACGTTTTATTTGACGCAGCTTAGTTTTGGTGTGATTGTATTTGTTGCACTTTCACTTGGCGCGCGGTTCGGCCTGATATAAATCACTTTGCGGCTTTTTTATATGAATACGAGTTAGCACTTGGGTTTTGTATTTCTACGCGTGCGTAACGTTGGCAACGCATTTGCATAGCCTTTGGTATGTGATTTTCGTTACTTCGTACGTACAAACAGACAAAATATATGGAATTACGCACACAGACACATCAAACACCAAACACAGGTAACACAGGTTGAGGCAGAGACAGACTATGTATGCGGAACGTCGTTGTATTGCGAGCGCGCGCACAACCGAACCGCACGAACTATGAAGAAAAAATACTGAAGAGATTGAACAGAGTGCCCGCATTTGACAAGTACCGAAATACCATGACTATCGGCACTGCCGATAGCACTGTTTATTAACATTCATAATAACATAAGCAATGCTACCCATTTCGAGGCGCGCTGTTCCAAAATCAGGTATGTAAACCATTTAGCATAAATAGATCACAATGTATTACAAGCGATTTTTGGGTTATCAGACTATACTAAAAACAATTGCAATTATACACCCAGTCTACTCTAATTAATTTTCTCCACCAAAGTCTCTGTTGTTGCTGTATCATCTTCTTCATCTTCATGATCTTCGACATTTGATTCAACCTCTTCCTCAGTGGAAGCACTCGTGGTCTTCGTCGCAGGGGCTCCACTACCCGTGCTATTGGTATTGGTCTCAGCCTTAGTGTTGGACTTGCTCGTGGCATTGCTAGTGTTACTGCTGCTGCTGCTGCTGCTGTTGTTGTTGTTGTTGTTGCTACTGCTGCTGCTGCTGCTGCTGCTGCTGCTGCTACTGTTGCTGCTGCTTGCAATGCTTGCAGAAGGCGCACTGCACACAGCTGCCGTCGTTTGATTGTTGCGATTATGGAGAGTCTTGGCTGCCACATTGACGACATTGGGATTTAGGCTGTTGAAGGAGGTGGACGCTGCCTTATAGAACGCGCTGTTGGCCAGACTACTGATCGTCTCCTGCTGCTTGAACACCGCATTCACTTGACTCGTCACGGAAGCCAAGGCACTGGGATTCGAATTGCCATACTTCAGGGCGGACATATTATTGACAGAGCCCAAAGCATTGGGCGCCACAAAGCCAAACGTATTGCGACGACCACCACGTTGATCGGCCCGAGCAGGAATGGCGGAGTTCAGGCTTACATTGGCATCGCGAAACCCAATTTTAGGCATATTGTAATTGTCCAGCTTAAAGGTGTGCCGTGACGGCGAACGGTTGAAGGATTTCTCCACACGCATCGTCTGGATGGGCACAACCGTATGACGAGATTTCCGCAGTCCCTGTTTGCCACCCATTTCTCCGCTGATCGCATCGCCAGCATCTCCACCCACAGCAGCGGCTCCACCACTATAGCCCGTCTCGGTTCGCTGGCTATCCGGACGAAGGACGCCCTTAACCAGACGCTGACTGGCCGTTATTCTTGAGTGATCCGGCAGTGGGGGCGCCACCAATACACTGGCCGGACTTACGCCCGAGATGCCCAATCCGAGACGCTGCCGCACTTCCGCCATGGTCGCCTGCGCCATTTTGCGTGCCTTCTCCGAGCCCATTTCCAGCACATAGATGAGTTCGTTGCGGTTATTCAAATGCTTATTTATCATTTCTCGAATGGGGCGCAGATGCTCAATGACTGCTTCCGAAACACGCTCCTTATACTGCGCCGTGTCCAACTGTTTGGCCTCCTCCACCACAGTGTCAATGCTCTGACCTGTGACTTGGGCATGGATGTTCACTAGATTGCTAACACCCGGCCGCATGCCCGGATTGTACGAGATGTCCGAGGTGAAGTCTGTGAGGGCCTTTTTAATCTTCTCGATAATTTGCTCGGGTGAGTCGCTCAGATTGATGGTGCCTTTCGGATTTTGATCCGATTTGGACATCTTCTTCGACGGCTCACGCAAGGAAAGTATCCGTGAGCCATCGTTTTCCTCTATAATGGCATTGCATACCGGAAACATGTCGCCATACCGTGCATTGAAAGCGCGCGCCAGGTGCTGTGCCAATTGAATATGTTGCAATTGATCCGATCCAACGGGCACATGGGTGGCTCTATATAGATAAAATGAGTCAAGAGTTAGTTGAGGCATTAGCTAACAGGGTAGACTTACTTATATAGCATAATGTCGGCCGCCTGGAGTACCGGATAGACAAACAAACCCAGGGGTACATCGCGTACGGTTCGCGATTTCTCCTTGAATTGGGGCAGCTGAGCTAATCGCGGCATCGTGGTTAAGGAATTCAGTATCCAATTTAATTCGCTGTGCTCCATCACCGAAGACTGGACGAACAATGTTGTGTGGGAGGGATCGATGCCGCAGGCGAGCAGCGTGGCAGCCATCGTGAAAATATTATCACGCAATGTTGGTGGATTATGCGGCATTGTTATTGAATGCATGTCCACAATGCTAATGGTAATATTTTCGCGTTTCTTCTGCAATTCCGTCCACTTCCGCACTGCGCCCAAATAGTTGCCCAAATGCATTGATCCTGTTGGCTGAATGCCACTAAAGATTTTCCTTGGCCAGCGATGAGAACTCTGTTAAAGTGGAGTGAGGGGTCGGTTAAAGCACATCTATTACATCACAAAACATCAACAAAACTCAACACACGGTCGTTGTCTGGGTTGTTTCCTGATCGTTGGATTGCGTCTTTTTTTGCTTGCCAGATAAATTGAATTGTGCTTGTTGGGTTGCGGACATACGTTCTCTGGTTGTATTCTCCCATGATTGCACTTTACTGGCATTTAATAACCTTTTGGCGAGAGACATTCGACGCTTCAGTTTGGAGACATGTATGGTGCGAGGTACGCATAATTTACAAACGCGAAACATTGCAACTGTTATTAATTTTGTTCTTTTGAGTTCGTTTGATTAAACTATAGAAAATTGGAAAACGAAATCTTTGGCAATGTATAAAAGGAATCTGTAACCTAATTTTGACAATTCGTTCAAAATATTATATGATTAGTGTGACCATTGCTACTTTAAAATGTCAAAATTGAATGATATCGGAGATATTGATAGCGCATGTCGTTCAGTTACAATCGATGACTGTCCAATTTGAGATGTTAGTTTAATATTCATTTGAAAATTTAGCTGACGACATATAATAATTGGGTAAACTTGAGGATTTCATTTTAATTTCTAAGTCGGTGTTACTATAAAAAACTATGTTTGAAAAACTAATTAGCTTTCATTTATCGATATTGCTTATTTTGAAATATTGCCTTGCTATATTGCTCAGCTGTTTTTAAACTAATATCGATATAAAACAGTATCGATAGTAACTAACATATAGCGCGGGTTTCAAAAGAATTTTATTTTAAACATACATTGTTAACTACATTGCATTGCAATTGGCAATATATATTGATCGGACATGTTTCGTTACAGTTGCACATTGAGAATTTCATATAAGCGGAGATATTAGCATTTCCAATTTCAAATCAGTACACTAAAATGGGGTTCTCATTAAAAGTTGATTGGCTTTCCAAAAGCGGCCGCAACATTTGCCTCGCGTAAAGCTTCAGCGCAAGTCTGCAAAGAGAACAAATTTCCATTACAATACACTTCTTACAGCGGGGACAATCTATTTTAGCTTACTGGATGTGCGTGACAGACACGGGCAATATCTTCCGCGGAAGCGCCATACTCCATGGCCAGTACGGCCTCATTGATCAGCTCGCCGGCACCCGGGCCAATGATATGGGTGCCCAGAACGCGGTCCGTTGCCTTATCGGCGAGCACCTTGACGAAGCCATCGGTCTCATTGTTCGTCTTCGCACGCGAATTCGCCAGGAAGGGGAACTTGCCAATTTTATAGGCAACGCCCTCCTGCTTGAGCGCCTCCTCAGATTTGCCCACCCACGCCACCTCGGGATGTGTGTACACCACGCTGGGTACGCAGTTGTAATCAATGTGCACTGGTCCACCCTGAATGCCCTCGATGGTGATTAGGCCCTCATCCTCGGCCTTGTGGGCCAACATTGGGCCGTGAATGCAATCTCCGATGGCGTAGATGCTCGGTACCACCGTCTGGAACTTGGCATTGACGGGAATGCGACCACGATCGTCCTTCACAATACCTACAGCCTCCAATCCAAGCCCCTCAGTGTAGGGCCGGCGTCCCACACACACCAACAACGTGTCGCATTCGATCTGCTCCTTTTCACCCGATTTGGCGTTCTCCACGGAGACGCTGACAGTGTTGCCGTTTCGAGTGGCGCCCATTACTTTGGTACCAAGCTTAAATTTGAGTCCCTGCTTAACGAGCACCTTCTGGAAGGTCTTGGACACCTCGTTATCGATGCCAACCCCACCGATGGTGTCCATGAACTCAATGGCAGTAACCTCAGCGCCCAGACGCGACCAAACAGAGCCCAGCTCCAGACCAATCACACCAGCGCCAATCACAACCATGCGCTTGGGCACCTGGGGCAGCTTCAAAGCGCCCGTGCTGCTCACAATGACCTCCTCATCGATCTGCAGAACACAAATATCTATATCCATAACCGAATAGTTGAGATTAGAACATACTTACAGTAATGCCAGGGAAGGGAGTAACCTCCGATCCAGTGGCGATCAATATGTTCTTGGTCTTAACGGTGTCCGTTGTGCCGTCGCTCTTGGCCACCTTCACTTCATTGGGGCTGACGATGCTGCCAAAGCCCGTGAGTTGTGTAACTTTGTTCTTCTTGAACAGCATTGCAATGCCTCCGGTTAGAGCTTTAACAGCATTTGTCTTCTGTCCCATCAGCTTCTCAAGATCAAGCGTGACGCTGCCACAGTTGATGCCTCGACTGGCCAAGTCTCCGGAGTGCGCCATGTGGTAATAGTGTGAATTGTTTAGCAAAGCCTTCGATGGAATGCAGCCAACATTCAGGCAGGTGCCACCGAGAGTGGGCTCCTTCTCCACGCTGACCGTCTTCATGCCCATCTGGGCCGCTTTGATGGCAGCAACATAGCCACCGGGTCCAGAGCCAATGACCACAATGTCCGCCTCATGTGTGGCCGAGTAGCAGCGGGAATTAAATGCCCCCAAAATGGCTGCATTAGTTCGCAGTGGTGTCTGCAATGAGGAACAGCGATTTAATCAGAATGCTAATTGGTCACACTAGTTTCTAACTCATTTAATTTTTACGGTTTGTTGTGTTTACGCTAATCGCTGGCACTTAGCACAAACACGCTTTTTGATAATCATTTGGCTTTATCACGACTGTGTCAGCTGATAATTGGTCTAATATACGACCTTGACATTTGAATACGCACAGTTTGCGACGTCACTATGATCGACTACTAATGCATTTAATGCGAAAGTTATGACCTATTTAGGTTAGAATTGCATAACCCAATTGGACTAAGCTGGTGAAGTGGGTTTATATCTTTGTACCTTGGCCACAGCTGTCACAGTTCTGCGTAGTGTGGATTGCATTGCTGTAGAATTTGTAAAATAGCTTTCTCTAAAACCGAAAAACAAAACTTTGACGTTTCTATCAAAGTTCTAACGAAAATTACACGGTACGCTACGCTAGAACACGGCAAACTGGTGATGGCGACTGGCCAATATATCGATAGTGGCCCAGTTTCGATATATTTGCAGGTCACAAGCAAATTTCTGTCATCAGTGGTTGAATTTCTATTCAACAATGTGTCGCCTTTATTCAGTTGCTCGCTTGCTGGTCACACTCGTACGTGAACACAACAAGATGGCGAGAGTTTCGTCTACAAATTGAATATAGAAAATCGTAATAAAACGTGCGCAATAATTGATTAAATATACATTAAAGTGTCGGCGCGGCCGCAATAATAAGCTGAGCGTATATTGCTCGCTTTTTGTGTGTGCGGCAGCAACTCAAACCGATTGCAAAATTTTGCTACGCTGTCTGGCCTTGTTGTTGTTGCTGCTGGTGCAGCATAGTTGTTGCTATTGTTTTTGTGTGTGCCTAACTCTTTGACCGAATCCGAACCGCCCCGCCTCTGTCGAGTTGCTCAAAAATGATGAACAACTACGGCAATATAATGATGGACTCACCCAGATCTTCACCGCATGGCGGTCGCTCCCCCGTGGTGGCGCGACAGGACTCATCAGGGACGCTTAAGACAACCATATCGTTGGGGAAGACGCCAACGATAATACACACGGGTCCATTCTACTCAATGAAGGAGCCACCAGCGAAAGCTGAACTAACTGGCGACAAAGACCTCATGACCGAATATGGACTGCATCATACGCTGACCAAATTCAAAGAGAAAAAATTTAAGGAATCGCTGGCATCGTTTCTACCGAACATACCCGGCATCAATGACCTCATCACGCATCCCGTGGAAAACAGCACGCTGCGCAGCGTCATCGAAAAGCCGCCCATCGGTGGCAAGGAACTCCTGCCCCTGACTCCTGTGCAGTTGGCCGGCTTCCGTTTGCATCCTGGACCGGTGAGCAAACAGTTTCTTGTAATGTTTTTACTTACTAATATACTCTGAATTGGCATTGCAGCTGCCAGAACAGTACCGCACCACTTATGCCACACCTGCGCGTAAACACAAAAACAAGCACAAAAAGCACAAACACAAAGACGGAATTACTACTGGGGGACCAGAGTCAACGTTATTGGGTAAATAAAAATCTTTCAAATTGGCTAATACGTATAACTGGTAACTAAAAGAATCCTTTTCAGATTCTGCTGGCTTGGAGACATACGAGAAGAAGCACAAAAAACAAAAGCGCCACGAGGATGATAAGGAACGCAAGAAACGCAAAAAGGAGAAAAAGCGTAAAAAGAAAAACCAAAGTCCCGAACCAGGCGGAGCTCTAGGCATCGGAATGCCCAGTGGAGGCGGCGGCGGCGGCGCAGCACCAGCTGGTATGGGTGGACCCGTCATGGGCGCCACGGCTATCATGTCCAATCCCATGAGTAGTAGTGGCGTGGGCATGGGCGTCGGTGTCGGAATGAATGCGGGCATGGGTGCGAACAGTTTTTCCTCATCTCTGCAAATGCAGCAACAGCTGTCGATGCAACATCAACAGCAGCAGCAGCAAATGCCCAGTGGGGCGTTAATGGGCTCTGTGTTGAGTAGTGGAGGAAATGGGCCTGGAGGTAATGCTGGTAACGCAGGTGGCGGCCCAGGTAGCTTATTAATGTCACAGTTTTAGGTGAAATCCATTAGTTAATAGTCTTGGCTCATTACCTCTCTCTCGCACACACACACATCTATAGCCCATACACAAAACAAAACAACAAAAAGGTGTCCAGAGATGCACACTATAAATGCAATTTCTCGATAAATTTTCGTGTCTAGTTTTTAATTTATATAATTATGATTACTGTAAAATAGTTTATATTGTAATTAGCAAACTTTTTCGTTCGGTTTACATTGCCTAGCTTAATGAGATTTATTTAATGCAAATTATGGTACAAAATGCAAAATTTTTCGCTGTAGATTCCAGTACTACCCTTTCATCCCATGAAAAAATAACAACCTTTAACATTTTTAGATCGCTTGCAATTACATCTCGATCATCCAATTTCTTTTGCTTACAATTTGGTATAGCTGCAGTATTTTACTTTATTTGCAATGGTTTGATCTTCCAGCAAGTTTGTAAAAAATAAAGAAATGGAGGATGAAAACTGAGATTCAACAAAACAAAAACCTGTACTATAAGTAATTAATTGTATATGTAAGCGCCAAATACAATAATAAACGGCTTAAAAGTTTGAAACTGTAAGCAAAATTTGTCTTTTTGAATTGTTGGTAGCCAACAGTTGGCTGGGTTTGTTTAACAGCTGACTTGATAATCTTAAAAATACCAAAAAATTACAGTAGTTTGTGAACAGCTGTGCGTCGTCAACATGTCAGCTGATAAGTGATAGTGCTGCCACACTGTCGAAAACGCATCAGCTCAATAGATATACATAAATAAATTATCAGTGGCTGAAATTTGGTAATTAGTAGATAGCCTGCAGTAGTACGCGGGCATTGAAAGGTTCTAGTCCTAACACCGTCTATTCATCTGATAAAACAAATCGAACGAAATGTATAAACAAACGTGCACCAACCTACTGAGCCTTTCACCTGTAGAGGTCAACAAATGGCTTGACAGCTTCGATTCCGTTATAACCGATTGCGATGGTGAGTGTGTCAAGTTATGAATGAAGGATTCTGACCCAATTTGAATTGCGTAATAAGGCACATACTTTTGAATGAAAAGCCTACTTCCTAAATAGAGTCAATCACGTCACATTTTGTTGTAGTCGTATGTCAAAATTAACACGCAAACGAATTATGTAGTTGTATGAGTGTGTGTGTGTGTGAGGCCGCGCAAAATTCAATGTCAAATTACAATGTCATAAGGGTGCGGCCAGTACGACTCTCTAAAGCTCCTTTAATGTAGAACATATTTTTTTATTATTTGAAATCATTTAAATCAATCTCTTATAAGACAAAATGAACTTTGAACTCCAAATGATTTTAATTTCAATCATGCAGGCGTTCTGTGGGTGTACGGAAATGTTATACCCGGCTCCCCAGAGACGATAAACTACTTAAAAGGAATGGGAAAGAGCATTTATTTTTGCACAAATAATTCGACAAAAACACGTAAAGAACTACTTATGAAAGGCATTGATCTGGGGTTCAATATCACCGAAGAGGGCATCATAGCGACAGCCCATGCAGCGGCTAGTTATCTGAAGAATCGCAATTTTGACAAGCGCGTCTATATTATTGGATCCCCGGGAATTGCACAGGAACTGGATGCAGTTGGAATAAAACACACAGGCGTTGGCCCTGATGTAATGAAGGCCCCACTGGGTGAATTCATGGCAAAGCATTTAACTGTAGAACCGGATATTGGGGCCGTTGTTGTTGGCTTTGATGAGCATTTCAGCTTTCCGAAAATGACGAAAGCGGCATCCTATCTCAGCGACCCGAAGTGCTTGTTCATTGCAACGAATACAGATGAACGTTTCCCTATGCCAGGAATGGTTGTTCCGGGCAGTGGCAGCTTTGTGAATGCTATTCGAACGTGTGCGGAGAGGGAACCCATTGTGATTGGAAAACCTAATCCGGCCATTTGTCAGTCATTGATTAAGCAAAAAAAGATCATTCCGTCTCGAACTTTAATGATTGGTGATCGGGCCAACACGGATATTCTCCTGGGCTATAATTGTGGATTTCAGACACTTCTCGTCGGAACGGGCATTCATTCTATGAATGATGTGGCTCAATGGAGGAATAGCAAAAACCCCGACGACAAAAAACTAATACCCGATATGTACATACCGAAATTGGGAGATCTACTGCCAGCAATTATCGATTCGATTACACACGGACGCTATTAATTTGTATATATACTGTATATATATATATATGTTTGACAAATTTTATTCAGTTTATGTATTCCGCTCAGGGACACTAGTAAACTTAATATTATTAACAGACAGCACTTGATTTAAACAAAAGCATTACACAGGTGTATAGTAAAATTTACAATAAAATTACAAATTTGTTTGCAAACTGATTGCTGTTGTCAACATACCCATCCATCTTAATTTGTAGCGCAAGCGCTTGAGTGAGACAGCATAATATTAAAAATCACGATGATTCGCTCAGTTCGCGCTAGTGCTGCAAAAAAATCGATATTCCGTAATATCGATATTCACGATATTTTCAGAGAAAAAGATCGATAAAAACGATATATCGAACACTTCTTTTAAATGTTAATTTTCTTGCTTAGAATCTATTATAATATTTATATTAATTATGACTTCTTAATGGATAAAATGGCAACCATTTCAAGATTAAAATAAAAGCAACAGCATTAAACAAAAACAAAGTTATTCAACCGAACAAAATCGTATAACAAATTATTTTTCATTAACTTAAACCTAAAACAGCAATTCATTAAAGCTCAAATTCACTATGCTCCTTAAAATTATATTATAATAATAACAAAAACAATTGCCTCCATGGCAGTTTGAAAAAGAAAAGAAATTAAGACAAAACCCATTGGTTTTTATTTAAAAAAATAGTTTGTTTACTGTTTCCGGTTTTAATGACGCCCTTCTGGAATTAGCAATCATTCCATCTTTGCTAAACATCCTCTCGCTCTCAGAGGACGTTGCCTCATATTTTTTATTTACGAAGTGCAAAATGCTACCGGACTTGGGTGCCAATTCACTCTCTTGCAGCGATGGATGCATGCGTGTTAAGTGATTTTTAAGGCTTGTGGTATTTCCATTTGTTTTGCAGACCTTAAAGCAATTTCTGCACACCGCACCATCCTTTCCTTTTTCAAAATATTTCCACACTTCGGATTTTTTGGGGCTCCCACGGTCTTATTTTCTTCATCGGAGTCCACCCTCGCCGCGCCTAAAACACACAAGCTATGATTCCAAGCTTTTCCAATAGGATATATCAATTGTACTTACGTTTTCTTCCCAAAAACTGATCAATTTTTTTTCTTTCTATCGCAATTAAATTAAATCAATCAATTTGTATACAATTTAGCAAAATTAAATAAATGCGCTTCTTACACAGTTAAAACCAACGCCAAGAATAACCATTTTTTCGATATATCGATACTAAGAAAACCATATCGATCTTTTGCCAAAATTCGAAAATATCGATTATAACGATTCCGATCCGATATTTTTGCAGCACTAGTTCGCGCTAGTGCTGCAAAAGAATCGATATTCCGTAATATCGATATTCACGATATTTTCAGAGAAAAAGATCGATAAAAACGATATATCGAACACTTCTTTTAAATGTTAATTTTCTTGCTTAGAATCTATTATATTATTTATATTAATTATGACTTCTTAATGGATAAAATGGCAACCATTTCAAGATTAAAATAAAAGCAACAGCATCAAACAAAAACAAATTTATTCAACCGAACAAAGTCGTATAACAAATTATTTTTCATTAACTTAAACCTAAAACAGCAATTCATTAAAGCTCAAATTCACTATGCTCCTTAAAATTATATTATAATAATAACAAAAACAATTGCCTCCATGGCAGTTTGAAAAAGAAAAGAAATTAAGACAAAACCCATTGGTTTTTATTTAAAAAAAATAGTTTGTTTACTGTTTCCGGTTTTAATGACGCCCTTCTGGAATTAGCAATCATTCCAGCTTTGCTAAACATCCTCTCGCTCTCAGAGGACGTTGCCTCATATTTTTTATTTACGAAGTGCAAAATGCTACCGGACTTGGGTGCCAATTCACTCTCTTGCAGCGATGGATGCATGCGTGTTAAGTGATTTTTAAGGCTTGTGGTATTTCCATTTGTTTTGCAGACCTTAAAGCAATTTCTGCACACCGCACAACCATCCTTTCCTTTTTCAAAATATTTCCACACTTCGGATTTTTTTGGGGCTCCCACGGTCTTATTTTCTTCATCGGAGTCCACCCTCGCCGCGCCTAAAACACACAAGCTATGATTCCAAGCTTTTCCAATAGGATATATCAATTGTACTTACGTTTTCTTCCCAAAAACTGATCAATTTTTTTTCTTTCTATTGCAATTAAATTAAATCAATCAATTTGTATATAATTTAGCAAAATTAAATAAATGCGCTTCTTACACAGTTAAAACCAACGCCAAGAATAACCATTTTTCGATATATCGATACTAAGAAAACCATATCGATCTTTTGCCAAAATTCGAAAATATCGATTATAACGATTCCGATCCGATATTTTTGCAGCACTAGTTCGCGCTCAGTTAAGAAACAAACACACGCCAAAGCAGGCAGCAGTGTCAACTCGTTCGCGACTATAGAATGTTCAGAGCAAAGGCAATTAACTTGTTAGATCTCCAGCCTGAGCAGGTGAACAGCTGGTTGCAAGGCTTTGATACAATTATGAGTGATTGCGACGGTAAGTCTTCAAGTATGTGCGTTTGTGAGTGAGAGTGAGAGAGTGAAAAGCAGAGAGATCTTAGACTTACAGCGCTGCCACCTAACTTTTGAGAAGTTGTATATCGATATCTGTATCGATGATGTTGGGGGCATATGAGAGACAGTGAGAGAGAACTTTAAAGATGCTCTTTATCGAAATCAATGCTTTGAATATGTATACATACATGTTTTATTACTTCGTAAATATTGTTTGATCAGGTACGCTGTGGCATGATGACAAGGCTATTGAAGGTGCCGCCGATGTGTTGAATGCCTTGCAGACCCGTGCCGGCAAACGCGTCTATTTAATAACAAATAATGGCCTAAAGACGCGCCATGAAATTTGGCAGCGAGCCCAACGTCTGGGCTTCCAGTTGCCCAATGAGTCGCATATCATCTCACCCACGCAAACAATCGTCGATTATCTGAAACAGCACATGACAAGCGACCAGCGGGTCTATGTGGTTGGAAATGCGGCTATTGAGCGAGCACTAACTGAAGCGGGCATTCAAAGTTTTGGCGCTGGCCAACCAGAGCTGCTGCAGCCCAATGACAAGTGGCAGGAGTTCGTAAATCGGGAGTTGAAGCAGCCCGCAGCGACTGGCAATGTGGGCGCCGTCGTTGTTGGCTGGGATGAGCATTTCAGCTACTGTAAAATGGCGCGCGCCTGTCACCTGCTGTGCAGCAACAAAGACTGCGCATTCCTCGTCACCAACAAGGATGCGGTGCACAAGTATCCGTCTGTTCATATACCCGGAACTGGCGCATTTGTTGCTGCAATTGAGACGTGTTCGGGACGCATGGCGCTGGATATGGGCAAACCGAATCCCTTAGTTCTAGAGCCGCTGCTCAATGCAGCTGCTTTACAGCCTGAGCGTACGCTAATGATAGGCGATTGGTAAGACAGGGAGAGAGAGAGTGAGAGGAGACAATATAATCTCTGCTTAATGTCGCTCAATGTCATTTCTTTCACTTTGTAGCTGCAAAGTCGATGTCACCTTTGCCAGAAACTGCAATCTGCAATCGCTTTTAGTGGGCACCGGCAGCTATCAATTGGAAACTTTGCATGGGAATCCCGAGCTGCCCAAGCCAGATGTTTATCTACCCCAATTGGGCAATCTATTGTCATATATTTGAACCATTTACGCATTGTCAATAAAGCGTATCGACGAGTGCTAATCAATATCGGATATGATAACTTAATCTTTATCAGCAATTATCTTATCTGTGATACAAGCGTTATCCATTTATCCCATAGTCGAGTTGGCTTGTAATTGAAATGCATATGACTTTGTTATTTACATAATGTTATTTGTTCCGTTTGATCAAAATAAACATATATTTGTATATTTATATAATAGTTGTTATTCTTTATGCTATAGTATTGTGCATTCATTTTAGCAATAGTTTATGCGTTTGACTTTACGTATTAGTAAGCAACTGTTATTTGCTTTAATACTCATTCATGATGCGTAGCTAGAGACTGGAGTAACTTCCTAACTTGTAATGGAATCCCGTGTTACTGTCATATTTTACTGAAATAACTGAATAAACTGTGTCTTTCGGTTTTTGCATAGACTCAATCTCATAATATCCGAGAAATGTGAGTAACAACTGGCATTCTCTATAGACTGACGAAAATTGTGTATCCGTTCACTTTAGGTAAGTATCAACATGGGAATTATTATATTAGCATTAATTTTACTATATATCGAGACTCATTATAGAGATAGGGTCTTAAAATAAAGGTATAAATGTAGGAACGGCCTTTTGGAGGCGTGGAGAGACGTAAAAAAACAGCATAATTGACAGTTTTATTCCTAGAATCTCAAATAATCTCTCGATTGATCAAAATGATATAGGTATATCATTAAATATATGTATAAGCCCCTTTGGGAAACAAATCAAATCTTCTATAATTTTACAATTAGATAGGTAAACGGAAAATGATAGCTCTTACTGGAATTTAACTGCTTTTGTAACATGAACAAGTATTATGCAGTCGGTTGAGTCCGACTAAGTTCTGTACTTTTTAGTTTGTTCTTTTTATATATCCAGCACATATGTGGAGATCAACAACAAAATCTTAACTAGATAAATGTGAACTAAACAATGCTACAGTCATATATAAATAAACACATACACACATATTTATATATGTATTTATATAAAATACAGCAACGGTCATCAAAATTGTACTGCAATAATAAACTATACAATATTTGTTAATCTTAATATTCGTTACAGTTTTTTTCCGAAATATTGAGCTTATCACTAGGTTTTTCTTCTCCAACATTTCGTGCTCAGTCGCACTATTATTTTGATAACCGCAGCTGTATATATGTATATTAATATACATACAGAAATCTATACATAAATACATATATATACACATGTATATATTATTGAATATTTATAGAACTTATTAGAAATAGCCATTATATTTGTTGTCTAACTAAGCATTTAAAAGCTCCAAGAACTGGCAACTTATAGGCTAACTGTACAAATAATATTGACACTCGAGCTATACATACACATGGCATATACACATATGATCTATATGGCATATGCCCGATGTATATATATTTACAAATTGTAGTCCTGTGATATGTAAGTTTTGCATTGAAATATTTAGCAATTTAGCGCGAAAAGAAATCGTGTAAAGCGTTCATAGTAGTTGGTAGCAAATCAGGTTAAGAGCAAATAACTGAAGCCGAAATTCCCACACATAGATCATATATTCAATGTATATGTATACTTGATAAACATCCTTGCCATTGCCCCTGCTCTAGATCCTCCGCTGCCTCTGTGGAACGCTGATTTCTTTTGAGGACTGTGTCTAAATTGCTAAAAGGTAACATCAGGTGCTCGTCTGCGTGTTGGCCAAGATGCGTGAGCTGCGCGACAGGTAGCCATACCAGTAGAACACATTGATCAGGAAGAACAGCAATGGGAATACGATCCGGGAGGCGCGATCGATTTTCGACACCGAATTGTATTGGGGCGTGCGTTTGCCCTTGCGCCTCGCCTCCATCTCCTCGCGCCTGTAGAAGGACATGCGACGCCGGCCCACATGGGGCGGCGAGCTTTGGCCAGCCGAGGATGCAGCGGCTGCGGCGGCTGCAGCTGCTGCCGAGGTGCAGGGCGCCTCATCGGCACGCAGTTGAGTCTGTTCGTCGTCCTCCTCCTCCTCGTCGGAGCAGGTGGCTTTGCGCGGCGGACGTCGCTGCCGCCGCCGGCAGCCGAGCCATTCCAGGCAGCGCCACAGGCTGAAGCGTCCCAGGCCGTGGCGGCGGTTGCGCGTGGTGCGTCTGGAGTGCAGCATGCCGAGCCGACTGCCGCCCGACGCTGGCATGCTGATGGCGCACATGGAGAGCGGTATGACCTCGTAGATCTTGGACTCGCTGCTGCCGCGAAAATCCGACTGGCCACTGGCGTCCATGTCCGTTTCGGACTCTACCGAATCCGTGTCCAGCTCCTCGATGATGAAGTAGCACTCGCCCGACCCGTATTTGGTAAAGTAATGCACCACTGCGAACTGCAGGATGGTGGCAAAGATGAATCCGAACGAGAGGAACACAAAGAAATCCAAAGCGGTGGGATACGACACCTTGGGCAAATCCGTGCGCGCCTCCAGGCCCAGGAACGTCATCGTCAGCACCGTGGTAATGCCCAGCGAAACGCGATCCGCCGTCGCCTCACGATTCAGCCAGAAGGAGACCCAGCTGAGCACCACGAGCAGGCAGCACGGCCCATAGACCTGGATCAGGAAGTTGCCCATGTGCCGCTGCAGATGGAAGTTCACCATCAGCATGGAGTACTCCGCTGTGGACAGAGATATGAAAGGATTACCAGCTGCAAGCCAGAGCGCTAAACTGACAACTTACATGGATGATGGGTTTCCAGGCTGATGCTCCCGGCCAGATTAGTGACAAGACCCCCGCCGCCGGCAATGCCGCGACCCGAGCCAAATGCGCCTTTGTCTAGCTTCAAGCCCGTGCCGCGGACATGTTGATTTTTGGCTCCCGGCCCAGCGAAAGTTGTCAACACTTTGTTGTTGTTGCTGTTGCTGTTGCTGTGGGTGTGGGTGAGGGTGTTGGTGGTGCTGCTGCTGCTGGGTGGCTGTTTGGTTGACAGCGTGTCCTTGTTATTGTAGCTCTGCGGCATCGGTGCCGCTGCCTTGTAAACAATGTCCGTCAAATTACCCGCCGGACAATCGACCAAATCGAATTGGGACAATTTCATGTCCTCCGCAATGGCAACTGCCGGACGCTCTTTGTTCCAGCGATAAATGACATCCGACGTGGTATAGCCAACTGTGTGTGAAATGTTTGCAAGTGCAATATGTGGGTAAGATTTGCTCTTTTGTTTTTTTTTTTTTTTCTTTTTTCATTTCATATTTTGTCAATTAAAAAATATCTAACCAATAGAGATTGCTGCAGCGGTCTGAGTGGAACCCATGAACGTTTGCAGTTTGTCATTAAATTTTCCAGTTTTTATTATTAAATGTGGTTTGTCTTTTTATATAACTTTTAGAGCTGCTCGTTTATTTCCCAATAATTTCACAAATAGCATTTCCGCTGAATTTATGCTCGAATATTTTGCTTTGTATATGAGAAAATTATTAATGGTTTTTTCTCCTATTTAATGACTTGATATATGTACATATTTTCCAACTATAAATCAATTTTATTTGCTAAGACTTTTTACGGTATAAAATTGACTATCAATAAGAGATAAAAGATTTTTTTGATGTATTAATTTTAAAAAATATCAAGTAAATTGAAGAAGGAAAATTAATATAAATTAATATATTAAAAAATTAATATAAATTATTAAATTAAAAATTTTAACAAAAAAGTTAAATTATTTCAAAGACCAAAAGTTTTTCCAAGAAACTTTTTGCATGATTTGGTCATATGCTTTGTATAATTGTAGATTATTCTTTGTTCGATTTCAGAGTAATAGCACTAATCATAGAAAAAATAGACCTGACACGTAGTGTAAATCGTTTTTAACACTTTTTTTTGTGCATGTGTTTTATGGTTAGTGGTATATTATTTTTGATTCGTAAATTGTTTCTACTAAATTAACTTTATTTCTATTAATTGCACTTATAGAACTTACTCTAGGGTAAATATAGGCATGCCAACGTGGAGAGCGAAACGGAATAAATTACCGAAATCTCTTTGCAAAAATCTTTTACATGCCTCTATATTGGTCTCTTAATTGTAAATGCTATATATAAATTCTCGCTTCATTTTGAGTTCCTCAACTACTTACGACAATAACAGTTCACTGAAAAAGTGAGTGAATAAAGGACCAGACTAGTTAAATCACAGTGCATCATAGTTTCCTCAGTGCCATTCATACAACCAATTTCCCAGAGCAACTCCTACAGCTCCTCCAGCACCCACAGCGCCCACACTTTGCTATCAGCGCACGTGCCAGATATTTTATTTGTTGTTGTTGTTGTCGCCTAGCTGCTGCACAAATTGCCAAACACTGCGGATTGGTTTATATACATATATACAGATATATGTATGTATATGTGTATAAATGTAATTTTCTTTTTTTCGGCTACTTTCCGCTGACTGTCAATATTTTCAGTGACTCGACATCACATCAAATGGGAAATTGTCAACATTAGGTGGCGGGCAATAACAGCAGAGAATTTGGGGCGATAATTGAATCCTCGACTGCATGCAACATTATTCGCAGCAAATCGGAAGCAATAACACCAACTGTAGTCGAAGGTGTCTGTTAATTTAGCCCTGCGATAGCAGTTAACTGCTAACAGCTCGCCTACATTCCGGCCAAATGGAGAAGAGAACCTTTTTAGATTTTCAATTTTGCATGTGTAACAAATAAAATAAAAGAAGCTAGAAAATTGTGTGTTGAAAATACATCAACGTCAGCTTTCGTTTTTTTTTTTTTAGCTTGGCAGGAATAATTGAAATGTCACCTGCATATATTCAGAGGTGTAATAACAAAAGCAGACTGAATATTTAGTTTATATATGGTATAGTATGGCTAGTAGAGCTGAATAAAGTAGCATTAAGAAGCATAGGAAATGACAGAGGCATTAAGCTGCTTAGGACAGGCTCTGGAAATGTTATATCCAGAGAAGAAGAGTTGAGCTGAGCTCGAGCTGAAAATTCTATAGCAAGGCTTATATATTGTGGGCATACATTATATGATAAATACTTGATATTTGTGCTATATATATATGATATAAATATAAATATAATTTTCATATACGATTCTTTTATATTTGAAAGACGAACATATGCAAGAATTCCTAAGCGGGCCATAAGGTACTTAAGAGTTTTTGTTTGCTATGAAGGCTTATGACATAAAATTGATTTAACAACGAATTATGAATTCCCTGACATATCTATAATCTAAACAGCAAAGATTTTAATATTATGATTTCAAGTGAAACCAGATCTGCCTTACCGCATTCGAAAACCCTTTTACTTAAACATTTTTGCCCACAATCGTATTCAATGTCATGATCCCTGCTTGAGCCCTCTACCCATCCACACTCACACACACACACACATACTTGTGCATTATTGTCCTTCCAACAAGTGGTCGTCACGGACATGCCATTAATATGGCTGTCGGAAGGCGCATCAAAGCGCCATAAGCATCAATTATGCATAATTATGCCAGAGCACAGCCATATGCTTAACCTCCTCTCTGCTCCCTCCCCGCCTCTCCCTTCCGCTCCTAAACCGCAGCGCTGTTTAGTGTTTTTATTCAATTCATTTTTCACTTACATGAGCCAAACTTGAGCGGACATTTCTGTATGTCCATGGGAAAATCCGCTAGATTCATGGGACAGCCTGCCTTAATTGTCAGACGACTGGAGTAGAGGACACGGCCATTCTGATAGATGCGCACAAACTTGTTCGGCGTGGTTATCGTGTGCAAATAGCTCTGTTTGCCATTGTAAAAATACGTATCCGGCTTCCAGATGCGCGCCAGCATTGACACTGACAGCGCCAGCGTGTCCTGGGCACCCTCGAAGGCGAGTCGTTTATCCACCCAGGATTGTCGAAAGTAACAGTCCATCGAGTACGTCTGCAAAGGACATAGTCAACGGAATCAGAGCTGAAATGCCGTCTTTTATTGAATGTGGCGAACGCAGCCAGAAGGTGTTCAAGCCATTTGTTCGCTGACTTCAGCTTGACTCTTGACTGGCTGTGCGTGCACAGGACTTTGATGTGAGGGCATTAAGCTTATATATGCTATACGTTAAAGACTTGTAGCTATCATGTAGCTTACCATATCCACTTCTGAGATTGGGCCCATGCTGCGCACCATTATGTCCACTTCAATGGTAGCTGGTGGACCTGCAAATAAATTCAAATAATATTCAAGTTGATTTAATTTTAATTACTTACTATTTTGATATATTCTTATTTAAAACCGTTTTTATTTTGTTTATTGAATACTTTTTTTAATACACATTTCAATTCATTGTTTAATAAAACTAGAGGCATTTTAAACTATTATTTTAAATTAATAATTTTATTCTAATATTGATTAATAATAAAAAAATAAACAAAACATTTAAATTGTATTTTTTATTGAGTTTTGTTTTTAATTTTTTGTTTGTAATTAATATAAATAAGAATAATAAATAAAAAAAAAAAACTCAATAAAAAGTACAATTTAAATGTTTTTTTTTTTAATTATTACTATATATTTTATTTAAATAATTATTTATATTTAGGTATAATAATACAAACCAAAATATATATATTTTTAACTTTAAGGTAATATATTTTTAATTGTTTTTATTTTTATTATTTGAATTTTAATAAATTAAAATAATTAAAATATTTAATAAATAAAAATAAATAAAAAATTAATAATAATAAAAATTTAATCTTTTGTATTTATTTTATTTTATTTTTTTAAGTATTTTTTTTTTCTTAATATATTTTGTTTAGAATATTATTTCAATATAATTTCATTTTATATATTTATATAAAAATACTCCTGATATTTTTATGTACATTCCACACTATTTTTGAGTTACCAACACTAGATTCTCTTTATGGCTTTGCCAACATATTTTCTATAAATATGTTCGACATAATTCCGCTCCATATGAATAATTCATGGAAGAGTCTTTCGCTTGAAACGGAATTTAAATGCTCGCGCTGTGAACAATGACACTTAAGCCGCTTGGCAGACAGTCTCATTGCCACTCCCTCGTATCATCTATCAGCCTTTGCATGTTCATGTATTTTGCGCTAATATGCAGTTTTTCCCCTCTTTATTTTTTGTTTTTTGTTTTTTGTTTTCATGTTTTCCTTTTTTTGCCTATGCGCACAGTTTTTAATGACTTTGGCGTTGAGCTGGGTAAACACGCGTTAGGCAGGATGCATGCCGCGTATCCTTATATCCTGCATGCTCATCGCGTTGCATCGTCGCGCACTTAGCGGCCGAGCCCATTCTTAATGAAGTGTTTAAAACAATGTAATTTGGGCTTAAGTTGCGTAAACGCAAACTTTTGCTGCCTGAGTGGAGTGAAGTGTAGTAGAAGAGAAGGGAAAGGGATGGAAGGGGTGGGTACAGAAGGGAAGTATGGAATGGGAATGCGCGTTAAGCTACATTGAGTGCCATGCCGCAAGGCTTTTAAATTTCGAAAATATTTAAATTTTTATGGTGCAGACCATTTGGAAAATTGAAAAAGCTTATCAATTGAGTGGAGAGCAGGAGGAGAGAGATTTCCAAGCACACAAATAACGGCACAGAAACGCACTGAAATTGTATGTAAATATTTTGTCGATTCTGACACTAACTATTTGCCTAGGGAGCTAGCTGGCTGTCAAGTCTCCATCATCACCATCATCATCATCATCATCATTATCATTATTATTGTCGCCTTGGGCTGTGCTATGCCGTATGTCTCCTGGCAGCGATTTCCGCTTCATTAAACGCTTCCGTTCAAGGGGCAAATCTGCGATGTTGACGCACTTGCATCCTGATTACAGGAAACTGGCAAAAGGGTAAACAGCCAAAAGGTATAAACAAAACTCTAACCACACAACCGGATATAAATGGAGGCCAGGAATTGCCAGGAGAAATGTCATTCGATGCTCAATTGGCGTTTTGTAAATATTTCGTAGATCTAACAAATAAATATTTTGCTAATGGAAGCTGCTAAATTTGTATATATATATATATATATATATATATATATATATATATATATATACAAATTTAGCAGCTTCCATTAGCAAAATATTTATTTGTTAGATCTACGAAATATTTACAATATATATATATATATATTTTTTTTTTTTAAATATTGATGAAAAGAATAAAAAATTTTTTTATTATTATGGATTTATAAAATTTCAAAATAATTGTTATATATTTCTTTAATTATATTTATTTGTAGAAAATAACGAATATAGGAAATAAAAGACTATACTATTTGTTTTTATATTTATTTATTTTGTTAACTTCTTATTTCTTAATTCAGTGTTATTGTCCGATCTTCTATTTAGATGATGATAACGTATCAAGATTTTCTGTCCGTATCAACCGACTGCAATATTTTTATTTCTTAGCAATCTTGATAACAAATAATAAATATAATAAATATATAATAAATTACATTTATTTATTACTTGTGTTCAGTTAACAAAAAGTTATATATAAGTTTTAAAAAATGTATTTTATTTATTTATTTATTTTTTTTTTTTAAATAATAATTTAAGATCGAAATGCCTTTAGTTCAGCGTTTATTTATTATTTAAAATGATATACAAAGACGTAGAGGCTTTCGCATCTAGAAATATAATACGTCTCATTTATAATATACAAAAATTTATGTATTTGTAATATAAATTTAATCTTTGCAGCTTTTATTAATAATAATATTTTTCGACAATTCTATTACATGCTCAATTTTCCGGGTTTTCACAGTTTAGAATTCCCCCTCTCTTTTTACATTTTAAAAACATTTATTAGCTATCTCGCTTTTGCTCTTTTACTACATTTTATTTGGCAAACTTACCACCGAAATCCGGTCGAATGCTATTATCATAGCCACGCAGCAAATTGTCCAGCAATTCAGAGATGTTGGCATGATTGTTGCTCTGGGTTAGCCAGGAGCGCGTCAAGGAGCCGGCACCAATCTCATCGAGGCGATGCGTTTCGCCCCGTCCCTTGATGCTGCCGGCCATGACCCCGGTGCCCAGTTGGCCCAGCATGGACAATTGCCAGGCATTTGTATAAATGCAGCACATTAGGGCAGAGCAGCTAATCAAAAGTTTAAATATGCGCAAGTTTAAACGTTGTCCTTGCGCCAGCCAGGACGAACGACTGCTGCTGCTGCCACAGTAGCCGCTGTCGTCGATGAGGTCAGCCGATGCATGGCCGGATGTTGTTTTTGTTGTTGTTGTTGTTGTTCTAGTTGATGTTGTTGTTGTTGTAGTTGCTTTTCTTGCACACATATTGCAGAGATTTGTTATTGTTGTTGCTGCCGTTGTTGTTGTTGTTGCTGTTGTTGTTGGGTCTATTGTTTAGACGGCTGATGGACAACTGTTCTGGCCTAATCTACACATCCGTTTGGCTAACATTTGTCGCTCCAACTGTGTCCAGCTCCAGCTCCTGTTTATAGTTGTTGCCACTCTGACTACTACTCTGACTACTGCTGCTGCTGCTGCTCCTGCTGCTGCTGCTCCTGCTCCTGCTGCTGCTGCTGACAGTTCTCGTTTTCTAGTTTGTTTGCCAGCCGCTTTTGGTATTTATTTTCATTTATGCACCGGATGTTGCACTCGACACTGGCTGCATTCTGAGCGTTTTTCTTAATTTCACAAGCTTTCTCATCCACTGGCTTGGCTCGCATTAGTTCCGTTTATCTTGGCCAGTATCTTGACTTTTTGGTCTTTGTGTATTTTAGTTCGCTTTGGCGGCTTTTGCGATGAGTTTTATGATTTTAATTGTCTGCACTGGCCGACTGGAAGACTGGCGACTGGTCAAACTGCTCTTGGCAGTTTGATTAACTGCCAGCAGTTTGATTGGTCCAATTAGCCAGGAGCATTCAGTTTTATGCTAAGCAATTAGTTAGTTCTTGCCAGTTAAACTAGTTTTCGTTTATTGTCTGTTTTAAAAATTGAATTTCTTGTCTTCACTGAAATATGAATTCAACAACTTGTGATTGCTCTCACACTTGTCGCACACACGGCGAATACTTTATCTGGTTTTAAAGAATCTAACAATTATTTATTATTATTTGTCACTTATAATCACATGAATTTATTTGATATATTTAAGATAATTTTTTACAACATTTCTTTTTAACAAATATATAGTAAACATATATTCATTGATGTACACAAACAAGAAACGACGTATACGCAATATAATTTGGAAGGGCTAAAAATTAGTTCGCTTATATTTGTTCAACTTGTCGTATTTCAGTCTATTACCTTTTTCCTTTTATATTATTATCTCAATATATTTTGATTGATTCATACCAGCAAAACATGGCGTATCCGTAATATAGTTTGAGAGAGAAGAAAAATTAGTTGGATAATTTTTTTTTTAATTATTTATATTCTTTACATTCTTGAGCTTCTCAAATTGAATGTCTTTGGCTAAATTATATATTTTCAATAATTCCTAATGGCTTCACAGCAGTATAACACGACGTATGCGTAATATTATTCAGAACACATTAAGAGCTAGCTGATCTCTACAACTTGAAGAAGTTTTTTTCTTCCAAACTATTTAAATTTAATATTTTTATTAATATATATTTATGTACATATGATCAACATATTTTGATTGATTCATTCAGGCAACACGCGGCGTATGCGTAATATACAAATGAAACCAGCACACTCGGCACTCGGTGGAAGATTAATGCACATGAAGCTCACGTTGAGCGCACATATTTTTGTAAAGAAAAATATATATTTTTAATATGAATACTATGCACACCCTTAACCTTATTGACGATGAGTTATTAAATCGAATTAACACGCGCAGAGCGCCCAGCCAAGCAGCCCAACCGAGCGGCACCACAAGCCGTTAATGAAAAATCAAATGCCATTAAGCATAAAGACAGGCCAGCCAGTCAGCCAGGCAGCCAGCCAGCCAGTCAGCCGGTCTCTCATTGCATAAGGAGGCATGTCCTTAAATAAGTCCTCATACTTGGCCAATGGCTGGTCGCAGGGCGTCAAGGCGGACACCATTCAGCCATCCATCTAATTATGCAAGACACAATGCGACCCATAAGTTGATTATACGTCTCACCCACTAACCTAATTTGGTAAGTGTGCGTGTTTGAGGTGGCATCAGCCATCAGCCATCAGCCATCAGGCATCAGGTGGCGTTAACTATTTTGTATAGCAAGTGGAGGTTCCATGCAGCTTGCCTTGCATGTTGCCTTGCCTTCAAGTCGGCCATCTGATAGCATCTTATAGCGAGTGCATCTCAGCTCAGCTCAGCTCGGCTCGGCTCGACATCGAGGCCTCGGGTTCTCGTCAATGTTACTTGCCACTTGATTAGGCGCTGTGTTTGCTAATTGGGCAGGCGACCAGCCCAATCTTGGTCTGAGACTCTGGGCTTCTTTAACTACTTACACTACATACAATATGTAGCAAGGAAATCTGCATTATGTTCGCTTGGTTTGCCCAGCACTTGACGGATGTGAAAAATCTGTGAAAGTTCAAACGCTTTCAAGCAGCGCTTGCTATCTAATCTCAGAGCTGAAACTTTTTGTGCATATTATTGACGTTGATATTGAAAATGTTATTGATATTGAAATGTATATCGATGAAGTGCATATTTGAATATTTTTTTTTCTAATTGAAGCAGCGCTTGCTGCTGTTGAAACTTTTGTGCAAATTATGATATTGGAAATGTTATTTGAATTATTGATATGGATGTTGATATTGAATGATTGCTGATTTTTTGAACTTGTTGACTTGTTGAAGCTTACTTAATAAAACCAATTTTCGACTCCCTTTACTCCATTACATTTTTTTTTACAATTAATATTTATTTTGTATATATTTTATTTTAGCTATATAGATATAACTATTTATATCTTATTTATTTATTATTTAATATTTTTTCATTTTATTATAATTATTTTATTTATTTGATAATACAATAAATGTATGTATATGTTTATTAAAATCCATTTCATATTTTATTATTTTGTTAAATATATGCATAATAATTGTTTACTTTTCGCCTTTAATTAACGCGAGACTGGAATACATTAACTACTTGACTGTTGAGTACCCTACTCAAGCCCTTCTCATACTACAATATATATTATTGGCTTTCATCATAAATTAACCAGATGAACATAAATTGTGTGCCGTAATCTGAGCCATACACACACACTCATACACACATACATACACTTTCCCTTTTAATAACAATTTGTTTTATTCTTCGTTTCGGTCGCTTATTCGTCAAACAAATAGCAAACAGCCAACCAACAAGCCAAAGCCCAGGCCCAGGCCCAAGCTCAAGCAAAGGGAAGCAGCCTTTATTTCTAATTTCTTGGTTTGGCTGACGCGCTCGCTTCGCTTCTCGTGTCATCTCGGCGCCTCGCGCCTTGCCCAATGCTTTGTGCCTTTGTTAAACTGGCGAAAGGGTTAAAATGTAGACCCGGCCACAAGCGTAGAGCACAACTTGAGCACGTTCAACGCATTTTCTCATCAACGTCGTCTAAATTGCACTCAATTTTTGAAGGCTACCTCCTCCTCCTCCTCCTACCGCCCACCGTCTATCGCCTCATCACTGGCTCAGCTTCCGCTCTGTACCATTTGCCATTTTCTTTCTGTGCCCTCTGTGCCCAGACTCTATAGAATATGTCGCCTTTTTTTTCGGCTCTGCCAGCTGCATTGTTATCACCAACCGCATGTGTCCTTGCAGGGTATAAATTGAGTTGCAATGCACCAAAGTTCTTGCTTGATGCAGGGATAATTAAATTGAATTTAATATAATATCTGTAATATAATAATACAGATATAATATATTATTTGAAATTTGTATTTCAATGATTATATTTTCTAAACGAAACTAAAATTATATTTTGTTATTTTTTTCATTAAGGAATAAATTTGGTAGTATATACCCAAGAACAATATATAAATAATATTTTTATATTATTTAATAATAATTTCCTTCTATGTTTCAACTTTATAGAGCATTCAAGCTATGATTGAGAAGTTAAAATAATTCCTTTATTATATTATTTTATGTTAAAATTTTATTTTAAAAAATTAGGTTGTCCCAAGATAAGAAATATGAATAATATCTCTCTTTTATTATATTATTTGCAAACTATATTTCAAAAATTAATTTATATTATTTATTATTTTTTGACATTAATCCTATCCAAGAATTATATATATATTCTGTAAATTATTTCTATAAATTAATAATCTATGCTTTCTAATTACCCTTATATATAATTAACAAGAATATTGTTTGATTCAAATTCCTCCCATATTCTAAACTTTAAAGAGTATTCCAGCTATGACTCCACACTTGCATGCCTTTCTAACCATACTTCTAAACATCTGGTGCATATAAACTAATGTATATTATATTTTCTTTCAGCTTTGCCTGTGTGGGTGCAGCAGGTGGTTTCAATAGACCCGAAGCGGAAAACCTTAACCCAAGTCTGAGTCTAACATTATTTTGTGCTCCCTGTGTTCAGCATTCAATCTCAACTTATATGGGCTTATACATATATTTGTATATATGAATGTGTATTTCATATAGAACTCAGTTTTTAGGCTGCGTGCGAAATTGTATTGTCAGTGGCAGCAAAAAGTTGGCCACAAGTTTTCTAGTTAACCTAAGTAGCTTTAAAAAGTGCATTTTAATTAAATGAATGTCAGAAATTTATGCCACAGCCTCTTTTGAATCATTACTGCGGTCCGACTGTTTCAATGAAGTCCAGGCATAAAATAATGCAATTGTAATTATTTCAGAGCAGAACTGCTGCACGTGCTGCCCAGAGCATGGTCAGGATTTCTGGATCACGTTTTACCAACACGCACAGCAGAGCTGAGTGCCTGTGTAGCTGGTATTAGTTGAGCTGAGTTGTTTGCCTTTGCCTTTGCCTTTGCCTTTGCTAAGTGCATTCTCCTGTAGAGAGACGCTCAGATAAAATGCAAAGCTTCAGCCGTTAATGCTCAGCTGAGTTATCAATTGATATGCGAACATGTTTATTGAGCGGAATGATTGACGCGAAAATCCGCTTCAAGTTGGCAGAAAAATCAAGAGAAAATATTTGACAAATTTGCAGAGCTGATGTGGAAGTCAGTAGATTATAAGTGATGTACGCTAGATAATGTATTAAAGCTGTTTTGTATGGCGGAAAGTGTTGAAAAAAATAAATCGAAATAGGATGTTTTTATTAAAATGCAGTGCTCCCCGATCTGGCAAAAAAAGCTCTTCAGGTTGGTGATATTCAATCAAAATTCTCTGTTCTTATTCACGCTACAAGCTTAATTGTTTAAGTTATTAGTGAATCTAATATTAAGTTCTCTTTGTCAATCTTTTTTATAATAAATAAATTAGACGATAGAGCTGGCTATTGTTAAACTCATTTATTAATAAACGTAATAAATGTTTCTAAAAAAGAACAGATAATTTTATTTAGAATATATTACTCTAACTAAATGTTTGTAAAACAGAACAGATAATTTTACATGGAATATATATGCTCTATATATTTGTTTCAAACCATTTATTATTAAATCAAGAGAGTCTAAGATTTACTAAGTAATCAAAATACTTATTCATTTTTCAAAATAAATTTCTTTATAATATTATTTTTATATTTAAAAAATTATTTTTATAATTTTTAAATAGTTTTAGCAGCAGCTAATATCGACCTCTGTCCTCTTATCTGCCATTGTATATAATAGCATCGATTTAAATTTCACAACAATACAATAGAAAGAGAATTGAGCTCACTCATTGTTCCTTATATATATTAGTTTTTCTAGATTTAATTTGCTAAATATCTAGATTCGATTTTAAATTTGCTTGCCGCAAAATCACATAAGAAGTCTGTTTCGTAGTCAAACGCCCTTGACAAGAGCACTCACATCATGTATCAGTTGGTGTTAGGGCATTTGCATTACAATTCACGGAAAGTGGTGAAGAAATAAAGTTGTAAGAGCAAGTGAGTGAATGCTCAGCATGTTCTTGTATATTGCAATAAAGTCGCAGTTAACTGGAAACTTGAGCGGGTTGATTGTGTGGCCAAAATCAGAAGGAAAAAGCCGCGAATTGTAGGTTTAACCAATTATAGTTGTTTGAAGATTGTGTGAATACCTTAAAGTAATTCGCTGTGATAATTTCAAATTACAGTTAATATTTAATTGCGAGCAAAATTTATAATTTATTTATAAAATATTTTTATTTAATGAAATATACTTATTAAATATTTATTTATCTCAAGATAACTTTTCGGTTCACTCTGCTTAGTTAAAATGTCCTCAAGCAGCAATATAAAACTCTAATTCGAATCTATTCTATTCTATTCTAATTCCTTTATGAAATTCCCGTTTTAAAGTTTATTCCTTAACATTTAAATACTTCAATCAAGATTAACAAATTCTTATGTACATACAATAAACCAATCAATCTATCAATTCACTTTTCGATACTTCTTCTAAATACTCTCGAATGTCAAATCCTCAAAATCTTTGCCAAATATCCATTAGGCAATACTCATGTATTATTTTCCAAACATTCAATTTACGGCAATCAAATATCTAAACGACTTTTCAAAGGTAAACAAAAACATTTCAACATTCTTGCACATTTAATGAACACATTTTCCCAAGATCCCCGAGCAGTTGAAGAAGCAGAAGAATGTAACAAATAGATACAAATAGATGCACTGCTGTGGCCAGACACATAATGACACACAAAATGCATGGGAGATGGAGAGAGAGAACGCTTAAGTAAACTTGATGGAAATCCAAATGGGTGGGGGACCATCAACTTGACTTGTGGGTCAACTAACAAATCCCCAAACCAATTCAATAAAAGCTATAGACCAAAGCGTTAAGCTCGACAAACGGACGACCACTGCGGGAGGGCCTTAGGTCACAGGCAACGCAAAATAAAAAATAAAAAATCTGGAAAATTCAATTAATTTAAATGCAGTTTTTGTTAGGCTGCGTTGTGTCGTGCCATACTATGGGTATGATACACTCACTCACACACACACGCACACACATTCTCATAAACAGATTTTTCTTTCTGACAGTAGAATGGGGTAAAAAGCTAAGCGCATCACTTTACAATGTAAATCTCAAGCGTGCGATGCCCATCTCTTTTTTTTCTTCCTTCTTTTTTTATAGTATATATTTTTTTATACTCGAGTCTGCTTTGCATTTGCCTATTCGAGAGCTGTTTTGTAACGCGGCTGTCGAAAAATGTACCGAAAACAAGCAACGTTGCTGCAGTTGGGTGTTATCGACTGCAGAATACTCGTTCACGGCCCAAATGCTGCCATTTGTCACGCCCACAATTATTTATATTATATATATTTATTATATTACAGTCGACTCTCGTTATTTCTGAATCCAAAGGACTCTAAAAATATTTCGAGTTCTCGAGTGTTTCACCAAATCAGTACGAATTACCGCGTCTTAGCAATGATTTTTAGTTCGAATCACTGAGTGATAACTTTGAATTAATGAGAGGTTCGAAATGGCGCAGGTTTGTATATATATTGTATATATATTTATTATAGAGGATTAAATCTCTTGAGTTTCTAGCTTTACAACTGTAGAGAATACATTTTTACATGATTTGCCACGCCCCCATGGGCGTAAGTATATCCATATCTTATCGACTTCTGACTATCAAGCCAAGTATATTCCAAATTTTAACTCTCTAGCATTTAAACTATCATGGTTTCTAAAATACTGGAAAATGCATTTTCTGTTTTACTCCACCCTTAGTGGGTGGATCGGGAAAATCTACGCACTCTATAATTCGACTCAAGTCTCTAATTTTAATAGCGGGGAAATAGTTTGTATACTACACAAACCCAATATACTCATTTCACTTTCCTGAATGAGTATAATAAGTAAAATCAAGAGAAAACTGAGAACTTGGCCAAGAGGAAAAATAAAGTGTCAGAATTCAACAAAAAAAACTATCGTTAGACGGTTTTAAAGGAACTAAATGCAAAATATGTGAATTTTGTTTCATAAAAAATATATACATATATAACACATTCTTTCCAGCATTTTATTACAGCATATAACTAAACTTAAACATTCTATTACAAATTTAAATTGCAGCTTAAGTGCATCTGATCACACTCGTAAATTACAGCAGCCACACGCCCAAAGCCGTGGGGGAAAGCTGAAATCTTTGTTAATGATTTGCCCGGTTGACCAGAATCGCATTAGGTTTCGTTTGCTGCAGCTCACATATATTTTCCCACATATTTACTGACTGAGTTATTATCAGATTTCGAGCTCCCATAATGAGCAATTTTATTTACATTTATTTCTATTTTTTCCGCTGTCTCATTTATTTATTCAGTTTATTTTTTGTGCATTTCATATTTGTGGTTTTTGCATTTAGTGCTGGGGTCCGCGTGCTGGTCGACCGCATTCGCAATTGATTTTTAATGCATTTGGGGTTTGTTTCATAGCTGTAAATAGTTTTAATTGGGCATTTGTCAGAGTTGGTGGCTCAACTGTCTTCAATTTTAAATTAGTATTAGCATTTGGTTTACTTTGACACGCTAATTGGCTGTCGGAAAATGTTGACAAATATGGGAATGCATTTAAAACATTTATTTGCTATTTAAATTTGTAATTCGCTTGCAATGATAAATAGTAAAATTAGCTTATTTAAAACCAATATAATTGCCTTTGGTTCACGTATATTTAGACTGCCTTAATATTACGCATACGCCATGCTCGTCATATTACTTTATAGATTTTCTTTTACATTATGTTTTTCTTATCTTGTTTAAGAAAGCTATATATTTAATAATTTAATTACCGTAAATATTATATATATTTAATTTAAAGAAACTTTCTCAAACACATTACGCATACGCCACATTGCGTTCACAATTTGTTGTGCAATTCGCTTTGATTTCGATTTATTAATACATTACGAACTGCTTCCTTCACTGAGTTTTCCAATTAATTTTTCAATCAAGCACCACTGTCGCTTTTCAATCCACTGCTAATCACCTAAAAGTACACAGCAAATAAACAGATATATATTCAATATATATATCTACATTTTTTATTTGCACCGCCAGCGGCTAAAATACATCAGCCACAACAATCAGTATTGACAACAAACAAGCAAACAGATAACGGAATCCAAGTGGGAAACGAGTCCTTAATGCGCCGCCCGCTTAGTGAGAGAATTGGACACAGAAATACGTCGAGACGCGCCAAGCGCGCAACGCCAACTGAAACGACATTAAAACCCAAGCGTTGGCCAAGATTCAATTGTGCAGCTGAGGATATGCCGACAGCATAAAACACCAACACACTGGCACACTCACACTCACTCACACACAGACACACACACGCCGAGCTGCGGGCCAACACATTCACGGACATGCAAAAGGCGCAAAATCAGTGACGCCCTGCCACAGCGGGCTAAATCATGGCTGAAATCCATTAACACTGCAGCAACGGGAGTAGATGGCACTCGCCATGTCTCTGTGTGTGTGTGTGTGTCTGTATGGGTGGCTTCATTCATAAATGTGACTGGCTTTGCCTACTGTTTACGTTTCAGCTTCTGCGCATGCGCATCGCCAAACACGTGCGTTTTGTTATGACGCGCCAAATATTTGTTTCCACCTGTTGCGATTCTACGGAATGTGGAGCATGACCCCTCTGCCCCCCTCTTGCTGAGCAAGAGTTGGGCTGACAAGCCAATTATTCAATTTTTGTAGACAGCTCAAATTTTTGGGTATAATAGCTTAATTGTAAAATTGACAAGCACTGAATTTTTTGGGCAGCTATAAAAACCTGCCCGAACTGCGCTCCACCAGCCAGTGCAGTTCAAGATGGCCAATTTGGCATTATATAATTTGATTATACACAACTTGCTGCAAAGCAATTTGAACAGTGTACTCATGTTTCACTGTTGGCACCTGCCAGGTAAATGATTATATAAACGTTGATTAATTAATGGAAAAATGGGTGCTTGAGAAATATAAATAATGTATAAATAAATGAATGAGGAACTTAATAATTAAATACATTCTTACGAAACCATTATAATATAAATTAAATATTATATAATTATTATAATAAAAAAAAAATAAATAAATAATGATAATAAAATGTAGATATATATATTGAATATATATCTGTTTATTTGCTGTGTACTTTTAGGTGATTAGCAGTAGATTGAAAAGCGAAAGTGGCGCTAGATTGAAAAAAAAAAAATAATAATAATCTCTTGCATTAAATAAATAATTCTATTCTCGATAAATTGAAATAAAATATTTTATGTTTATTATTATACAAACAGACTAATTTTCATAATAATTTATATGTATATTTAAAATTAATGAAAATTGATTGTTTTATAATAATAAATTAATTAATTCTAGAGAAATTTAAATAAAATACAGTGACGAGCAAAACTGTAACATTAATTCTATGTTGCAAATTCAAGGGTCTGTATTTTTGCTTCTACTCTATGGATGTTTAAGATCTTAATTTTATTTTGTTGGTATGATATTTAGCTGTCTTACCTGAAAATTTGAAATCATTCGGTTAGCTGGAATAATTATAAGAAATAAAAATGTAAAGAAAGTCAAATGTTACAGTTTTGCACCCGGGTCATTTTTCAACAAATATATTTATTAATAATTATCTAAAATTTAATGCATAGCTCTTTTGACGTTTTTTGGCCAATAATGCCATTTGCCATCATTTTTTTGTACCGTCGCACCATTTATGCAAGAATCGCACACCAAATGTCCTTGTTCCTTTCCCATAGCTCTATCATTTCACTTGGAGCCATCCATGATTCGCAGGCTGCGATTTCACATGACTCCACATATTTTCAATGATATTCATGTCTGAAGAATATTCAGGACACTTCAGGGACTTGAGTCCATGTCAAATTATCCAGTTTGGCCAAGTTATACGTGTTCTTTGAGTCATTGCTCTGCATTTTTCAGTAGTAAAATCCATATGTTCACTTAATTTTCCCAAATTCTTCTATAAAGTGATCAGGTATTGCTCATGAAACGTTATTCCATCGATAAAAACCAAGAGTCCAGCACAATCGTTGTTAATTCTCCTCTAAACCAAAAGAGAGCAGCCACCGCGCTTGACAGTTTGCCTTACTGTAATTATATATTATATTTATTATTATTTATATTTTCTACAGCTCTTTTACCATTGGGTCAATTATTCTCTCACAACTTGATATTTTCGCAATACGTAAATCTGAATCAGTCCAACGAGCACCTGGCTAACTTTAGTAAGACATATTTGGATAGTGAATTAAACAAATTGGGCGTGTTTCTAGACTTGAACTGTGAGCAGAGCAATTATATAACTAATCAGGTAAGTTAATATATGATTATATAAAATAAAAAATAAAACGAAATATATATAAACTTATAAAAATTTAATAGTATATTATATATAAATATATAAAAAAAAAAAATATTCAAAAATTTGTTTTTACATACAACAACTACTTACAGTCCAGTCAAGCCCAGCTTTATACGCAAGACTTTCATTGGCTGATCTACGATAAAGCAGGCAATATGAATCGATTTGAGGAACTCTTTGTGCGAGCTAATCTGAGCATCAATGCGGATGTGACCTATGTGAAAGAAGAGCAATACTCCAAACACGAGAGCCTCTTTACACTTTACGATGTGTACAATCCAGGCAGCCAGTTGGGTGGTCAGCTCAATATAACGATAGATCAGAGCATCAAATGCAATCGAACCAAATGTGAGCTCAACCAATATTTGAGTGAATTATACAAACGAACCAGACTGCACCAGCGCATGGACTTGAGCGGAGTTACCTTCAGACAAGTTGCCTTGGTAAGCAGCATTTGGAGAGAGCAACTCAGGCAATGTTTTTAAGCCCACTGATTTGCTGTAGGTGACCGTTAAGCCATTGAGCGTGGGCGAGGAGAAGCTGCTCGAGTTTCTGAATAGCGAAGAGAACGTGCATATGGATTGGCCCTCACGTTTGGGCTATCGCCATAATTTGCACCTACAGGAGCTGCTGAGATTCAAGTAGGTTTCATTGTATGAGTGGGAAATTTAAGTAATTGATGTCCATCTCGCAATCGTCTACAGCTTAACTTACATTTGGCGTAATCTGTGGAGCGTAAATGATACCCAAGGCGGCGCCGTAGGTGTGATGATCGACGGGAATGTCGAACTGTCGACAACGGCATTTGTGCTCTCAAGTCAGCGAATGCGTCACATCTTTCCCACCATGGAAGTTAGCCAATTTCGCTCGATTTGCATTTTTCGCACTCCACACAATGCCGGCATCAAAGCTGGCGTCTTTCTGGAGCCCTTCAAGTTCAGTGTCTGGTTGGTTTTTGTCGTTACACTGATCCTTGCTGGCATATTGCTGTGGCTAACCTTTCGACTGGAGCATCGTTGGATGCAGCACTGTATGCAGTATATACCCTCGCTGTTGAGCAGTTTGTTGATTAGCTTTGGCGCCGCCTGCATTCAGAGCTCTCATCTGATACCCAGCTCGACGGGCGGCCGTCTGGCATTCATAGCACTCATGATGACCTCATTTCTCATGTACAACTATTACACATCGATTGTGGTGTCCACGTTATTGGGCTCGCCGGTTCGCTCCAATATTAAAACCATGCAGCAGCTGGCCGACAGCTCTTTGGATGTGGGCTTCGAAACAATTTCCTTCACTAAAACGTATTTAAATGTAAGTGAAACCCGCTTAAATTGGACTATTCCCAATAAAATTCATTGCAGAGCTCACCACGTGCCGATATCCGAGCTTTGGTTAAGCGCAAGGTGGATGGACATGATCCCAAAAAAATCTGGATGTCAGTCGATGAAGGTGTGCTGCGAGCCCGTGATCAGCCTGGATTCGTTTTCGTCTCGGAAGCCTCAAACCTATACACCTTCATCGAGAAGTACTATTTGCCGCATGAAATATGCGAACTGAATGAAATCATGTTCCGTCCGGAGAGTAATGTCTACATGATGGTGCACAAGAAATCCACTTACAAGGAGCTACTGAAGCAAATCCATGTGCGCATGCTAGAGACGGGCATTATTCAGAAACATAAGCTCTTCTATACCAAGGCCAAGCTGCACTGCTTCGCCAACAATTATGTCATCAATGTGGGCATGGAATATGCAGCGCCGCTCTTTATAGGTCTGCTGCTCTCCTACATTGCCTCAATGATTACCCTAATTCTGGAACTAGGCTGGGCTTACTTCGGCAGACGGCAATCGCAGCGTTTGCCCACTGCGGAATAATTAATAGAAACACATTAAACTTTAACTAGGTAAGTTCATCTAGCGCAATCTGTAAATAATTTATAGCTGCTCAATCAAGTGGTAAGACAGTTCGCATCGCTTATAGACAAGATTTCACGGAGCTGTCAACAACTGTCAGCTGCCTTTTGATAGAAATTTATCAAGTATGCATTATGGAAGCATATAAAAGGCGAATTATTATTAGCTGGCGGCATTATTAGCTAAGCAGTTTGGTTCTAGCGCAATGTTTCTATCTCAATTTATTTTATATTATTTTTTGCATATTGCAAAATTAAATAATATACTATTTTTGCATTGTTGGACAGCTGATTGTGAGTTGACTATTTATATGTTTTAAATAATTATTAATTTAATTATTTCCCGCAGCACTTTTTCACATTGCACAATTAGCCAGCCAGGAAATGCTGTACACTCAGTATATTAACCTTAACCACACAAACACCCTATCGGAGCACTTACAAGATAATCTCATGGAACACAATCTCGTCAAGCTGGGCATTTATCTGGATATTAATTGTCGAAGCAGTGCGTTAGTCTTGTCTATGGTGAGTATTCTCTTGAATAATTATTTTAAATAAAACAAGACCAACAGCATTACTAAATTCTCAGACTTTACCTAACTCTCAATCAAATATTTATGCTTGAAATAAAAGAGACAAAAGAAAAAGAAGGCTCTTTGACTTATTTCCCTTTTGTCTCAGATTCAGTATCTATTATTTCATATATTATATTAAACATATTTTATATTTTACATATTTTATCTTAGATTTGAAAACATCTTAATATAATTGCTTTACATATATTATACACTAATATATTATAAATATTTTATATTACACCTATATTATATTCTCGATTACTTCTCTCTATACAGGCCAACGAGAAACACCTTTTCAAGGGTCGCTATCACTGGCTTATCTACGATCAGGACTTCAACTTAACTGAAGTGCATAAACGATTTGCAGAGACGCAACTATATATTGATACGGAATTGACTTATGTAGAGCCCAATCCAAAACGCGATAGCTTTATACTCTATGATCTGTATAACAAGGGCAAACATCTGGGCGCTAAGTTAAACATGACCGTAGATCGACAAATCAAATGCAATGATCTGCGTTGTGAATTGAGTCGTTATTTGAGCGATCTTCATAAGAGGAATCGTCTGCAGCACCGCCGATATCTGACTGGATTAACCCTAAGGATTAATGCTGTTGTATGTTGTTGCTTTGAAGACCTTTCAGATCACACATATTCACATATTTTTGCAGGTAACTGCCATTCCTGCCAATTCGCCCGAATCGCAGATTAAGGACTTTCTCAGTCGACAAGATGATATCAATAATGATTCATTTGCCAGATTTGGTTTTCAGACGCATCAAGTGTTCAAGGATTTGCTTGATTGCAAGTAAGATTATAAGAAATTATTCATTTAAGCCAAAACCAGAAACGTTCTGTTTGTAGTTATACCTATATATTCCGTGATCGGTGGTCAGATTCAGAACTGACAGGAGGTCTCATAGGAGACATCCGTAACCAAAGCGTGGATATAGGTGCAACTGGATTTCTGTTCTCCAGTCGACGTGCTAAATACTTCAAAATGCTGTCCTGGTATTCGGCCTTTCGCTCCACGTGCATGTTCCTCAATCCCAAATCGTCGGCAGTCGAGCTACGCATTTCGGAGTTTCTGCAGCCCTTCAGTGCGACAGTTTGGTTTATATTTGGCTCTTTGCTGTTGATTGCTGGCCTTTTACTCTGGATGACATTTCGCCTGGAGCGTCGACTAAATCACATAGACATCATACCCTCTCTGCTCACCAGCTGCCTACTGTCGTTTGGCGCCGCTTGTATTCAGGGTGCCTGGCTGCTACCGCGCTCCACAGGCGGTCGCATGGTGTTCTATGCCGTAATGCTGTTATGCTTCCTCTTGTACAACTACTATACTTCGGTTGTGGTATCCACTCTGCTGGGAGATCCACCCAAATCGAACATACGAACGATTCAGCAACTGGCGGATAGCAACCTCGAGGTGTCCGTTCAGCCATTAATATATACCAAAGTCTATATAGAGGTAAGTTTTTGCAATTTACTATTAAATTTATTTATTTATTTATTTTAATTTCTTAAAGACGTCAAGTTATCCCGATGTGCGTAGTCTGCATTTGAATAAGATTTTAAACAGCAAACGCGATAACATCTGGTTGCCCCCGGATGAGGGTGTGCAAATGGTGCGCAACTTTCCCGGATTTGTCTATATTACCGAGGCATCCAGTTCTTATGCATTCGTGCGAAAGCACTTTCTGCCCCACGAGATTTGCGAACTCAATGAAATTCTTCTGCGGGACGAGACAAGTGCTCACACTGCGGTAGCCATAAACTCCAGCTATGCCGAACTGTTTAAACTAAAGTAGGTCATAGTACAAGAGCTATTGGGGGATAATAATGTTAATGTTGAAATATTTCTAGCCATCTTCGCCTGCTGGAGACTGGAGTTCACTTCAAGCACTTTCGATATTGGATTCGCAACAAGCTCCATTGCTACGACAGCAATAGAGGTGTGGTCGTGGGCATGGACTCTGCCGGGCCACTATTTCTACTGCTGATATGTGCCTATATCCTATGTCTGTTCGTT
The DNA here is from genome assembly GCF_054131065.1 of Drosophila arizonae. Lineage (NCBI taxonomy): Eukaryota > Metazoa > Arthropoda > Insecta > Diptera > Drosophilidae > Drosophila > Drosophila arizonae. The sequence goes on from NC_142924.1 coordinate 19,586,503, forward strand.
TTGGGTCTAGAAATACTATTCTACAGGCGACAGCAACGAGCTCGCCGTCAATAAGCACTGATGCTATGCAATATCCAGATTCCTGTATGAATAAAATAATCCTTAATTTGATAGCAAACAAAGTTATAACTTATAAATATACATATTTTATTAGGTAAGTTAATAGGTACAAAGTCATTTGCAAATAAATATTTAATTTCCAATAATATAGAAACATAGTTAGATTACCTTTTCGACTACTTTCGAACTGTCACTAACTGTAAACTTTTACAATTTTCATTATTATTCATCGTATAATTGATTGATATTATATATATATTTAATTGCTTGACTCTAGCGCAATGTTGCTATCTAAATTTATTTTTCATTACTTTTTGCATATTACAGAATTAAATTATTGCATTGTATGTAATATGCTGTACATTAATATATTAATTTTATAAAGCACTTTTTCCCTTTACACAGATTTGAAATGCTATGAAAAAACCCCATTAAAGCACTTACAAAATATTCTCGCGGATTACAATTTTGTCAAGCTGTAAATTCACAGGGATATGTATTGGTATTATAGTGGGAAAGTCGTTTCTATGGTAAGTATTCTTTTAATTGCATTAATATTAATTCTTATTTGAAATAAACGCGTATGTGTCAACATTTATTCTAAGCCTTTCCTCTAAGCATTTCTTATAAGAATGTTTGCTAAGCATTTCCCATAAGTATTTGCTCTAAGTACTTGCTCTAAATGTTTCTCTTTACTATTTCTTCCAAAAATTTCCCCTGTCTTTCTTTTAAGAATTTCTTCTAAGTATAACCACTAAGAAATTGTTCCAAGTGTTTCCTCAAAATATGTCTACTTCACTTCACTTTAATTCACTTTACTGCACTGCACTACTGACCCCTACCAGGCCTGGGCGACTGAAGAAATGCTGAAGCTGCTGCCCTTTATATAGGGCGACTTTCACTCAACCAATGAGAGCACTCTCTGCTGCTGAAAGCATTACAGCTTCGTTTTACTCAAGTATGAATACCAATGAATACTGCTGCATACATGTAGACAACTTGAGTGATCTTCTTCGTCCCTCGCTCTTGCAACAGACAGAGAGACAGACAGAGAGAAAGATAATGAAACAGAGAGAGAGGGAGAGGGAGAGGGAGAGAGAGAGAGAGAGAAAGAGAGGGAGAGGGAGAGAGAGAGAGAGAGAGCGAACGAGTGAGAGAGAGGGGGAGAGAGAGGGAGAGAGAGAGAGATAAAGAGAGAGAGAGGGAGAGAGAGGGAGAGAGAGAGAGAGAGAAAGACAGAGAGAGAGAGCGAAAGACAGAGAGAAAGAGAGAGAGAGAGAGCCACAGAGAAACACCGAGAGAGAGAGAGAGATCTGTCTCTCTCTTAGAGAGACATACAGAGTGACAGACAGCACACAGACATACAAAAACAGACAGAGAGAGAGAGAGAGACATACAGAGAAAGTCCGTCTGTCTGCCAATCAAAAGCGAGGGACGAAGGTAGATCACTCAAGTTGTCTACATGTATGCAGCAGTATTCATTGGTATTTAGACTTCAGTAAAACGAAGCTGTAATGCTTTCAGGAGCAGAGAGTGCTCTCATTGGTTGAGTGAAAGTCGCCCTATATAAAGGGCAGCAGCTTCAGCATTTCTTCAGTCGCCCAGGCCTGGTGGGGGTCAGTAGTGCAGTGCAGTAAAGTGTAGTAACGTGAATTAAAGTGAATTAAAGTGAAGTGAAGTGTATTGTATGATCGTTCAGCTAAGCATTAACGACTAAGAAGAAATATTTTGAGGAAGCATTTATAAGAAATAGCAGAAATTTACAGAGGATGGAATTAGAAAAATTTTTAATGGAAGGACTTAGAAAAAATTAATAGAAGAAATACTTTGACAAAATACTTTGATAACATACTTTGATTAAATACTTAGAAAAATTGCTAGAAGAAATTGCTAGAGGAAATAGTTAGAGGAAACACTTAGAGTAAAGACTTAGTGTATATTGTTAAAGGAAACACTTACAGGAAAGACAGGAGAAATGCTTAGAGAAATTGCTTAGCTCTCGATTGACTTAATTGCTTATTATAAGTTGTAAACATATTGATGTTTGTTTGTTTATTTATTTTTTTTTTTTTATAATTTTTTTTATATATATATATATTCCATGCCAATAATTAACAACTCTTCAAAGAACGCTTTCACTGGCTTATCGCTGATTAAATGACTAAAATACTTGCGACAATTGTAGAGGCGCTACTTTATTTAGGCGTGGAATTGATTTACCCCACCCCACCCCAAAGCGAAGCCCAACTTAGCTAGATTTATCTATATACCAAGGCATCTAGTCCATATTCATTTTTGCAGAAGTGATTTGCGAACTGAATGAAATTGTTTTGCGAGGCGAGACAAACGCCATTGTTGTTAATAACTCCAGCTAGCCAAACTGTTTAAACTAAAGCAGGTCATGGCATATGGAGTACTTTGTGCATGCTGGAAACTGGAGTTCATTTCAAGCACTTTCGATATTGGATTCGCAACAAGCTTCATTGCTTTCATAGCAATGGAAATATTGTCATGGACATGGACTCTGTTTCTGCTGATATGTGCCTTTGTCGTGTGTGTGTTTTGGGTCTGGTTTGGTTTTGGCTTTGGTTCCTCTGGCGACAGCAAGGCGGTGCTCGTCATTAAGGCAAGTGCTCCTAATGGCCCATCATATTTACCTTGTTGAGTGTGCAATTTGTACAAACAAATTGACGGGCAGATGACAGGACACAGGACAGCTAAATTGCTCGAGAGGAGACTATAAAAAGCGCAGCCCGAATCTGTCGTTAAGTCAATAACAAAATGCAGCTGTTGCAATTGGCCAACTTTGTGCTGCAGAATTTGCTGCAGTCGCGCATAAGCTTCATCATTTTCTTTCACTGCTGGGCAAATAATGAGAGTGGGCTGCAATTTGTTAATACAATTTAAATTTATTTAAATTTAATTTAATATACAAATTTCTTTACTCTTTGCAGCCTTACAGTTCGCACAACAAATCCAACAACCTCATCAGCAGCTCATCTACTATCAGTTTGCCCATTTGAGAGACTGGAACTGGGAGCACCTGGAGCAACGTTATTTGGATCACGCCCAGCCCACGCTGGCCATTTACGTGGACTTGAGGTGCATGCGAAGCAGAAGTCTCTTGGCAGAGGTGGTGAGCCTAACTTTTCGGCATAAGAAATGCATAAATGTTTCGTTTTTTATCGCAGGCCAGTCGAGCTCGACTCTACAATCAGCACTACCATTGGGTGCTGCACGACAGCTCGGAGGCTTTCAGCTTTTACGATTTCTTCAGGCGCTCAAACATATCCATAGATGCTGACGTGGACTATGTGAAGCAGCATATTCCAAACAGTGGAGATAAGGATGCTGTTGTCTACACGGTATATGATGTCTACAGCAATGGCAATCACATTGGCGGGCAGCTTAATATGACAGTGAACTATGAGCTCAGCTGCAATCGGAGCAGCTGCGATGGCATTCGCTATCTGAGCTCATTGCATTTGCGCTCCAAGTACGGCAATCGGGAGCAGCTGACGGATGTGGTGCTGCGCGTGGCTACGGTGGTGACACAGCGACCCATTACCTGGCCGCCGGAGCAGCTGCTGCAGTTCCTCAACCAAATCAACGACACACACATAGATGGTATAGCGCGCTTTGGCTTTCAGCTGAGTCTGATACTCAAGGATCTGCTGCAGTGCGGGTAAGTGTTCCGTTTTCCGTTTATATGGAATTACGAATTTCTATTCTCTTAGCATGAATTTCACGTTCAAGGATCGTTGGAGCTACGGCGACTACAATGGCGGCTCTGTGGGCGCTGTGGTCGATGAAACAGCCGACATTGGCTCGGCGCCCTGCCTGGCCACGCCGGGCAGACTCCATCTCCTGTCGGCCATCATTGAGACGGGCTACTTTCGCTCGATTTGCCTGTTCCGCACGCCTCACAACGCCGGCATCCGGGGCGACGTCTTTCTGCAGCCCTTCAGCGCCCTGGTTTGGTTCCTCTTTGCCGGCATCCTGCTGCTGATCGCTCTAATGCTCTGGCTCGCCTTCTACATGGAGTCCAAGCGCATGCATCGTAGCTGGCGCTTGGAGTTTGTGCCTTCTCTGCTGAGCACCTGCCTGATTAGCTTCGGTGCTGCGTGCAGCCAAAGCTCGGCCCTAACGCCGCGCTCCACGGGCGGACGTTTGGCCTACTTTGCACTGTTTCTGATTAGCTTTATAATGTACAACTATTATACGTCTGTGGTGGTCTCCTCGCTGCTGAGCTCACCGGTCAAATCGAAGATCCAGACGGTGCAACAGCTGGCTGAGAGCTCGCTAACCGTTGGACTTGAGCCGCTGTCATTTACGAAGAGTTATCTCAATGTGAGTATGATATATACATATACTAAATTGGCTAATTTAACTCCATTCTCCAAAGTACACTCAACGTCCGGAGATTCATTTGCTTCGCAAGCGCAAAATCGAGCCACAGTCCCACAATCCCGAGCTCTGGCTGCCCGCGGAGCAGGGCATTCTACGTGTGCGCGACAGACCCGGCTATGTGTTTATCTTCGAGGCCTCCTCGGGCTACGAGTATGTGGAGCGTTACTATACCCAGCAGGAGATTTGCGATCTCAATGAGATTCTGTTTCGACCCGAACTGCGGCTCTACACCCACCTGCATCGCAACTCCAGCTACAAGGAACTCGTGCGCTTAAGGTAAATTATAAGTAAATGCATTTATATATATAATATATTATTATATAGATTGCTGCGCGTTTTGGAGACTGGCATCTATCGCAAACATCGCACTTGGTGGGCCCGCATGAGGCTGCACTGCTACTCGCAGAACTTTGTCATTACCGTGGGCATGGAGTATGTGGCACCGCTCTTCTTCATGCTGCTCTGTGGCTACCTCTTGGTGCTGCTGCTGCTGCTGCTCGAACTAGCCTGGCAGCGTTACGCGCAGCGCTCAGATTAAGCTTTAAAAGCTCACCTTGCACCTCTCACGAATGTAAAACGCTTTAAGCTGTTATGCAAAATAATAGTGAAAATAAAAATAAAATAAAAAGTGTAGGTGAAACACTTTCCGTTAACTTTTCGCCTCATCCAACGGCTGTGGAATTATGCAGCAATGCAACGACCCGTTGTCTCCTCGCTTCCTGTTGTCGTAGACCCGTGCAATTGCCGCACGCCTCGTTGACCGGACCACGTTTCTGTGTTTGCATGCGATTTTCGTATTTGCATTAAAAAGTTTCTTGTGTGGCCAATGACTTTTTTTCAGCCACATTCTATTCCATTTGCATTTGCACCACGGCCCGCTGCTGCTGCAAAAAAGTCCATTGTTAACTGTTTGTGCGTGTGGCCGGAGATAAACATAAGCCTGAGGCATTAAATAGTTATCTGAATTCGGCAGCAATGCCTGCCTCTTAAAGAGAGAATCTATCCGGAGGGCATCTATCATCTCATCACTGATTGCTGTGCTGCAGCGTAATCAATCATCTGCTACATTTATTTCGATTGTGTCATCTGATTTATGTCGACTTTGATGTTTATGACCTGCGGACTCTGCTTGACACAATTTATTCTGCGGCATTATCAAAAAAGCTGCGTGGCAAATCGCTGGTTAGCCACAAAAACATTGCCAGCAATTAATAATAATTATGGCATTTGGTATATGAATAGAAACGGCTAAAATTTGATTTTTTAAACATAAAAGTTGGCTAAATGAACTGGAAAATATTCAATAAATGAAGTTAACGTTTATCATTACTTTGCACTGCCTCGGGACCTTTTCTGTATGACAAATTACTGCCATGCTGACAAATTGCCATCTCAATCTTGTTGTCAACAGGCTGTTTAAGTTGTCCTCAATCCCTTGGGGAGCTTGTAATACAATTCAGCCATTCACTGCACATCACATTCAACGATAAATTGACAGACAATTTTAAATTATTTACAACACTTACGTTACTCGCTTATCCGCTGTGCAAGCGAAAGTTCTGCTCGTATTACAAACCCCAGCAACAGCCCCCCCGAAGCAGCTCATAGAATTCCCACCGCATGTTGCATTCGATAGAACAGTTTGTCAATAACATGTTTCCCGTTTTTTTTCCCCCTCTCTCTCTATTACTCTTATTCGCATTGCTTTTTCCACTTCACTTTCGCTTGTCGCTGCATTTACCACTATACATTTGTAATTTGCTTTAAAGCTGAAGAAGTTATATGTTGCAGTTGAAATATAACAGAAAACTTGATCTGTTTTTATTCTGCTATAATAATTCTTTGCAATTGTACCGTTATTTGTCGTATATGTTAAAGCTGAGCAAGTGTTTTGTATGTGTTAATGCCAGCTTCCATTAACAGGAAATGCTGCTGGCCCCCATTATCATGCTATGCTATTAACAGCATTATGTTAATAACATAACATACTAAGCGGTCCGCTACAAAGCTCACTGGCTACATGCATTATACGGAAGAACACAGCTTCTCTCAAGAAAATAAATAATAAGAATTTACGACTGCTCAATCTTTTATTTATTAAGTAGTTAGAGTGGCATATAAAGAAAAATTTTGGTCAGCATTTAACCAAATATTCATAATTAAGCACACGTTTCTTTACAGAAATTCTATTTCAAAATGTCTCCAAAGTTGCTTACAGTTGTACCAGCACAGGGTAGCTTGCAGTCAATCACTATCTAATACATACATACATAATATACATACATATATGTATGTATTACATATATATTTTTAGTTACATACTTTGCGGCTGCGATGTTAAATTGTTTCCCGTGGTTTTGTGTACGTGCTGAACAAGCGCGCAAATGATTTCATTTCAAATCGCATTTGACAATTTAAACTTCTAAATATATTTCTAGCCCATATATATGCTCATATCTACTAGTCGTATATATGGTACGCCTTGCTTAGTAATTGAAATTCGCATAGGCTGTTGCCAAACGTTGTCTCGACTGATATCTTAAGATTTATATAGCTCGTGCCCTGTGTACACCTTATCGGACTGTTATTGCCTGCAACCGCGTCTTAATCTATGTCCGTGTATTACTCTGATAAAGCTAATGATAATTGTGTCAATTGGCACTCAAGTATTTAACTTGAATTTGCCACATTCAGTTGGCTAACGTCGTTTGGACGCGTTTAATCGTAAAGTGCGAGGCTTGCCAGTGATTAAAGGGTAATATAAACTGTACTCTACTTGCAAAATATATATGTATTGTATTCCTGTAATAAAATCAGCATAACATTAATGAACAGAATTAACGTAAATCTGCTGAAGAATTCCAGTTTATTTGAATACAATGTAAATGCTTAAAATAAACGTCTCACTTTATGCATATTTTTACGTTGCCTGTGCTTAGATCATATTGCGTATACGCGACGTTAGACTGGCTTAAAATAATATTAACAAAACCAGTACAAATGAGAAGAACGTGTTGACTGCATGCCAAAAATAAGGCATATACTTTTACTATATAAACATATATACAAGTATGACTGTAAAGAGCTCATTATAAATTCATAAAATAACTTAAAAAACCAGCTGCAATATAAAAACGAAAACCAACAACAACATTTGACATTGCTGAGCGTCTGTTTGAACTCGCTTCTGTGCTGCGTGCCCCTTTAAAGGTGTTCGCAACTCTATTTAGCTCGCCTCGCGCTGTTCATTCATAGCTCAATGTATTTAAAATAAAACTTAGAGAATCATTTCTTATATATACATGTACATATATGCATATATAGTTATGTATATATAGCTAGCTAACTGCCTGATCGACACTTTGGCACTTCTTGCTGCTGTCGCTTTACTTTGACTTTTTATGCTGCCGCTCACAACTCGCGTGACCGCTTGGGGTCTTTGCCGTTCAACGCAGTCGCCGCTGGCGTTGCTGCTGCCGCTGCTGCCGCCGCTGCAATCGCTGTCAATAAGCGAAACATCGCTGTGGGTTTGCTCATTAAGTGGGCGGTTCACTCAGATTCAGTCGCTCGTGAAACGTTAAAACGCGCGAAACGGGTCGTCGCCTCGACTACGTTATCTCGAATTCTTCAAAAACAATTCCTCACGTTTCGAAAGCAGACATAAGTATACGACCGTTAATAAACAATTTGTCGCAGCAAATATCGTAAAGCATAAGGTGCTGCGGAGGGTGTAAAAAATAAACGGGTAAAAAATATTGAGAACAAATATAATAATTAAAAAAAAAAAAAATATTTTGAAAAAACAGGAATACAAAATATTAATAAAATTATAATTAAAAAAATAAATATAAAATAATAATAAGAATTTTATTTAAAAAAATAATAAAAAAATTAACAAAAATCATATAATATGAAATAATATAAAAAATATAAATAATTAATATATATCAAAAACAATAAAAAATTAAATAAATTTTAAACTAAATTTTAAATATAAATATGTATTATTAGAGAAAATTTAAATATAAATATATAATATATAACATTTTTATAATATTTATTATAAATATAATATTATTATAAATTCACAGTTCATTGTAACAAATTATTTAGTTCAAAATTATATATTTGAATTTTAATTTGGTTTAAAATTTTATTTATTTATTTTTTATAGATAAAATTTTCGATTGATAATTACAGATATATATATAAAGCTTTTTATTAATTTGGTTACCATATGAAAAGAATCTATGAAGTAATTTATACAAATTTATACTCAATATTTCTGACAATTTTAAATTTAAAAATCCATAATTAATTTAAAATTATTTCAAAATAGCTTTCGTAAACTAAATGTTTGCCGCAGCTGATATCTAAAACTGGTTTGTTTGAAAATTCATTTTGCTATTACATTTACTAAATTTTTTGCTAAATATTTGCTCTACATTTTTAGCAAAAAATGTAGTAAATGTAATAGCAAAACTAATTTTAAAACAAACCCGTTTTAGACTTTAGCTGCATTAATGCTGTTCATTTTTATTTTTCGCAACCTAGAATAATCACTTTGCCGCTTTGCTCATATCTTCGTACAGTTTCTATACACTCATATGGCATAATATGCAGAACCGTAAAAACAAATAAGGAAGAGCCGAAATATGAATATGAATAGCTCAAAATTGTGCTATGCATTAAATTAAAAACTCAAGGCAAATGTCGCAAACTCTCGTATCAATTTACACTCTCTGTTATAGTTCAAAATAAATTTTTGATTTGAAATTGTCGCGGTGTCGGGTTAATCGCTGGCTCTGCCAAATGAAAACTAAGCTGGGATTGTCTTACAAAATTGGGCCAACAACTTGACGGCGTTGAGTGAATCGAGTGTGAGAGTGAATCGAGTGAATCAGCATTTAGAATGCGATCGAATTCTACTTCTATCGGGAACTCGACGTGTTGTCGATATGGCTTTAATTATTTTCAATTGAATACTTCACACGCGGACTTGTTCAGCTCAACCACAATTTAGTCTCTAATCTGTGGAATTGACAAGGTCACATATTTGCAGCGGCATCTAAGCAACACGCTGAGATAATTAGATTAGATACAATTGATCAACTTTCTAGCCGCCCAGTCACTTGTCACTCTCTCTCTCTCACACTCCCCCTCTCTTTGGGTATTGCATTTATTTTTATTGTCGCATCTTTCATTGGTCTATTCATCCGTTGCGGTCTCTACCGAGTCACAAGTTTTTGGTGTTTGTAAACAAATCAAACATTTTGTACTTTGCCCATGCAATAAACGTTGCCAAATAATTCTCGGGCTAAGGCAAACTATTTTGGATCCACTTACATCCGGGCACAGTTCGACACCTCTTGAAGGCACTTAAATAATTCTATTTTAATTACATAGATATTATAATAATATAGTTAATTTCCATCTGACAGTTGTTCGCATAAAGTATAGCAAATTTTCGATATTTATTTTCAAAACAATTTAAGACCATTTATACACCCTAGACAACATCAATAACAATTTCTAATTGTTGGCTGTCCAGCTCAACTGTAAATAACTCTGACGCACTTGATAAAAAGCTTTGCTTTTTTGACAGGTCAAACAGGGGGATTTAAAAGTCAATTTGCATAGCCATAAACTGAGATTTGAGGCATCAGCTTGCCAAATACAAATATTTGCTCAGAATGTACGTCAATCGCTCTCGGTCAATATCCACAATTAAAACTCAATCAAGTCAAAGTCATTTGAAGCAACGTATGCTTTATATGAAAGACATCCTGTAATCTTATCGCCCAACTGCTGTGTTATCAAGAAATCGTCTTAAACAAAAATTTAGTTTTATAGGCTTAAAAGTTCAACAAATCATAAACTGTTTAACGATATGTTTATCAAAATCACATTACATTATAAAAGCGCTTTATAGACTTTTAATATGGGGAATTACTAATAGCCTCAGTATTTGTTTGCGTATATAAATGTCATTAATCTGATTGGCCAGCTTTAAATTAAAAAAATAAGAGAGAATAACAAAAAGTAACGAAAATATTGGCTGAGCTTTTGAAGCTGTAAGAAGCGAGCAAACTTGTATTCTGCTTCCTTTCTTTGCACTGTTCATGAAGTGGAATTGGTATATCGGGCTTTATCCTTTACGGAAAGGAATACTACTATTACTATTATTTAATTTACTCTTAAAACTCTTCCAAGCATTGGCAGGGAAATGTTTCACATACTCTTGAACTCATCTTATGCCGTAATCAACATTCATTTCATATTCTTATCGGCTGCAGACTTTTGTCCACTGCAGTTAAGTGATGACATTTATAATTTAAATTATATATGTATGTTGAATAAGTCGCGGGTTATCTTATATTATATTATACATTATATTATCTTATATAATGCCAGGGTACATGCTTGAAAATTACATACAAACATTAATTACATACATAAATTACATTACATACATACATTAATTACATAAATAAAATATGATGATTTAATTTTATATCCGCTTTTATATAAGCCTTATGGTAATTTTATATAGCAATCACCTTCTCTTATATTCATTATCAAATGTTTTCAATTCTATAGCTCACTTGATTTTATTGAATATTCCATTGTAAGCCAGTATATTTTAATTAATGCAACCTTTGGTCTGTCAATATTCCATCGTATATTTCATATAATATCTGCTATAGAGTACAAAGTACTTTAATAATTACACAGCTCGTCAAAGTAGAGAAGCCATTTGATTAGAAAATACTAAGTGGTTTTTAATGGGGAGAACTTTTAGATACTAAACCATGCAATAATATTAGCAGCAATTCATAATTCCATATGCCAAACTTCAATATACATTAAAACTGGTTTCTCTGGGTATTCGAAAAAATATCAGATATGTTCAAAATTATTAAACAGAATTTAATTACTCGTCAAAAACCCAGCTTAACTGTATTCTGATCTCAGAATCGGACTTTCATTTTTCAAACAATATTGTCTGATTCATAATAACTTATCCTGTTTTATTTACACTACTTAACGGCTATTAAAAAGCTGTATCACTCGCACAGTTTATTAGCATTGGCAGCACGTTTGCAGCAGGCCAAATGTGTTCGACTAGGTTGAACTTGCTCAATGAAAACATTCAAGACCGCCGACGCACATGTTTAGCTTAATAAGTAAAGCTCACTCGAGCACACACACACACACACACATAGGAAATAAATGAGTTATTAAACAAGGCAGAGCTTTCACAGTAAATGCGGAAAGAGCTTTCGTAATGACGTTCGCCCTGCTACACTTGAACTAATTATAGGCCAAGGTGGCTAAAGCTGTACATAGAGAACAGTTAAGCAAGTTGGCTAAATGGCTAGAGATGTAGATGAAGATGTTGATCATGAATTGCTGGCAGGTTATCTAAGCCGAGTGACATTACGGGTTAACAGCAAATCCTAACCGATTCCAAAATGTCTTCCAATTGCAGTACTCCTGCCCAAGATGTCGGCGTCCAGTAAGCAGCAGGAGGCCGAGGATAGCGATCACAACCCACAGGTGGTGGTCACGCCCACAGGCGCAGCGCACAGCATACGGCACGATCGCAGCCTCTGGCGAGATCTGACCGCCTACTGGATCCTGGGTCTATGCAACAACTACGGCTATGTGGTTATGCTGAGTGCGGCGCACGACATCATAGCGCAGTTCAATGATGAGGTGGGCTGGGATTATAAATAATATACAGAAATATACATTTATTATTATTATTATATATCTTCCTTTCAGCCTGAGGTGGGCGAGGTCGGCGATACGGGCAAGGGCCGGGAGTGCCATTTGGTATCGACGGGCGCCATATTGCTGGCGGATGTTCTGCCCTCGCTCTTTGTCAAAATTCTGATGCCCTTCTTTCCCTTCTGGGTTAAGTGAGTCGTTTAGTCTGAAAGTTCTCACAAAATTTATATTGACTTCCTTTCTTTTTCTCACAGTGTACGCATAGGCATAGCTGTGGCCTGCTCAGCAGCGGGTTTCCTGTTTGTGGGCTTTGCAAATGCCGAGTGGATGGCACTGCTGGGCGTCATCATTACCTCGGCCAGCAGCGGCATTGGCGAAACAACCTTCCTGGCTTACTCCTCGCGCTTCAACAAGTGAGTTTAGCTGCTATTCGTTTAGTTATTGATTAGGTTTACTCAAATTTCCTGCTCCTAGAAATGTCATCTCCACCTGGTCCTCGGGCACTGGCGGTGCTGGCGTCATTGGCTCACTCAGCTATGCCTCGCTGCGCGCTCTGGATGTCAGTCCACGTGATACGATGCTGATCATGTTGGTCTTTCCGGCCATTGAAGCGTTCGCCTTTTGGCTGCTCTTGCGTCGCCCTCAAGTGCTGCCCGTCACCACAGTCGAGTCGACCGAGGAGCTGATCAGCGACGATAAGCCCCTGGTGGGCTTCAAGGAGAAGCTGTCCTACATTAAGCACCTGTTTAAGTATATGCTGCCGCTGTGCCTGGTCTACTTCTTCGAGTACTTTATCAACCAGGGACTGGTGAGTGTCTGAGATCAAGTCCAGTCTTTTCTTATAAGATTCCCATTGATTTGCCTCCATTCCTAGTTCGAGCTGGTTTACTTTGAGAACATCTTCCTGGACAAGGCGTCTCAGTATCGCTGGCTGAACGTGGACTACCAGATAGGCGTGTTCATCTCTCGCTCCTCCGTCAACATTTTCCAGCTGAACAAAATCTGGCTAATGTCCGTGTTCCAGTGCATCAACGTTGTCTACTTCCTGACCGAAGTCATTTGGTTCTACACGCCCACCATTTGGATTGTGTTTGTCATCGTGCTGTGGGAGGGCCTGCTGGGCGGCGGTGCCTATGTGAACACCTTCTATCGCATGTCCAAGGAAATAGCGCCGGGTCGACAGCAGTTCGCCATGTCCATGGTCGTCCAATCCGATTCATACGGCATTGCGCTGGCCGGATTCCTGGCAATACCTGTGCATAATGCGATTTGTGAGCTGCCGGCGGCTGTGCGCAGTGTCGTCTGGTGATGGAGAGAGAATATATATATATTTACATATATGTATATATAAATCTATATAGAACATAGAGCGAGCTCATAATGAGTATTTAATGCCTTTAAATTAGCTAATGTATGTTTGAATGTGTGTGTTTGTGTACATTTTATATTATCTATGTGTGTGTATGAGTGTGTCGTTGCCTTGCTGAGGCCCATTTAATTTAGAATTTAGTTGAATAGTGCTTGTAGACACTTGTAAACAAAGGTGTAAATTGTATTAAACTAGACATAAAGAACGTGTATAATAATAATATTCAATAACCGCAGCAAACAGCTGTGAGAAAAAAAAAAACCGCTGAACAATTAAAAAGACAATGGACAATAAACAATACGAAAATTGATTGTGATTAACAGAGCCAAGTACGAATGAGGTTATCAAGCAGCCAGCAAGCTGATTATATACCATGGGAGCTACTACCAAATATTCAAGTTCATGAACATTTCTTAATTAAAAAAGAAAATTAATTTATATATTAGAGCAAGCTTAAGAACAAGATTAATAAATATTTCTTAACTTTTGAGCTATTCAAACTGTGCTCGGTTCAGCTATATATGTATATACTGTATAGTTACCAAATTGTACCCTAGTATCTATCATCTCTGTGGTCAATTCTTAAACGATATTAAGATCTTTGTATATGCCCACTGCGGGCGTGGCAAATTTTCTTTTCAGTATAGTTTTTAGCAATATTGAACCTTGGAATTTACATTTGTGTAAACCAATCTAGATAAATGTATATACATATTTACATCTATTGTCTTTTGCCCTAACATTTTCAGCATTGTTGAACCTTGAAATTTGGAATTCACATTGGAGTAAAGCAATGCAGATAAACGTAATATGTTATGGAAGCTAACGACTATTGGCTGCATGTACTCGAAAAAATTATATATTATTTAGTAATATTGCTGGAAAACAATATATTAACATTTCCTATCTCTAATTATTATGAGACATACTGGATACTCATTGCTTTACCTCAACACTAGAACATTATTTTTTTGTGGTTTGTCTATTGGGGTGTATCGAATCGAAAAACTTAATATTGTATATATATTTATTTTATATATACTTTATATAGTTAATCGCAGTCAACTGCAATATAAAACAGTAAAACCAAGGCAAGTCCCTTTCCTTATGAGAGAATAAGTTGGTTGTACTATATATTACCTAAATACAAACAGCTAATGTAACTTAATCTATATAATTATAGAGCGAATTTTTCGTAATTCCGCTTTGTGCATTCTATGCGAAACGAAGATTGGAAAAATCTCTAGATCTCTACGAAATAAATTATCTTTTGGTTAATGTTATATACTACTACATACTTCGTTATGTCTACATATATATGTTAATATGGCAAAAACAATTGAGATGATTATCATACTGCCAGTAGTACATAAACCCTAAAACATATTCAAGTACAACAAAATTATGCTCCCACTTATTTATTTTATTACTAACTCCTCTGGTTTTTTGTTTGTTTTAGAATCCCTTGTTTACGAATAGGTAATTTGGTTTAAATTGACAGCACGTAATTGTCGAGTTAGCCAAATTCAGTTCGGATATAGTATATCATAGTGTCCAGGTCTGTAGATAAGGAAAACCATAGGCTGAGCTCCCTCGGGAAAATCGTGTGCCTTGACAGTGCCACCCTCGGCCCTGTCCAGATATTCGACACGCACGCCCACACCGAGGGCAGCGGAGAGTGCGATGATGTGTATGTGATCGGATTCCTTGAACATTGGCTCCACTTCCTGATGGCGAAACTCTTCAATGGACATGTCACCCTCGATGAAGTGCTGATAGAATTCGGCATCCTCCTGCAGCTTGCCGGAGGTTATCAAACGTAGATAGACAATCACATAATCCGAATAGCCTTGTTCGTTGAAGATGGTGTGCAGCTCGCTTTGATTCTTCTCGACTCCACCAGGATTTTCCGGATTAACTCTATTAATAACATCCATAAACTGCAATATATTTACAATAGATCATATAGAGCTTCTGTGTGTGTGTAGCTATGAACTTACAGTTCCATGAAAATCTTCCAATGTGAAGCTTGGAAAACCCAGTTGAATCAGCTTATCCTTCGAGGTCTCTGCAATCTGACGGAATTTATCGTAGGCCGCTTTATTCGAGATTAACCACTCCAGATACGAGTAGGCAAAGGCTCTGAAGAAACAATTGCCATCGGGGCGAGTTCTTCGCATATACTTATACTTGCTGGCCAAGGCCTGAATCTTGGCCGTGAAAACCGCATCCCCATTATACTCGGCCGTCAAGCAGGTCAACGGCAATTGGTCGCTGACCAAAGGCGTTGAGTCGCTGATCTATAATCGATTGGCACGAAAGTGAATAGTCATCTCAGCATGTGAATGAACTGCAGCTCTCACCTCTCGCTCGATTTCACGCTGCTGCTGTAGGATCAAGTCGTCCCGATTGACCTGCTCGCCATCCTGTTCCACCGATTCCATCAGTTTCGAAAAGGTTTCTTTTTAACAAAATCACGAGAATATTTATTCTAAATTTGAAAATATCAGATGGGGTTAGTCTGACTGACAGCAAGCATAAAATACCCAAAAATACATTTATCGATTTCTTATCAAGAAATATCCCTAGAGACTCGCATCCCAAGGAAATAGTAGGCCATTAAATTTCCGATTTCTCAGTTCAATTTTCGCCGTGCTACGGAACACAACTAAACAAAAAAAAAAATAAATAAAATAAAACCCTCGTAGATAATTCTCATGTGAGTTGGCAAAAATTTATTTTTAATATTTATTTCACAAACCTCGCATTATATATTTTATTTAGCTGATCAAAAAATATGTCTTTGCCACGTGTTTATTTTGACATCAACGCCGGGGGCGAAAAACTCGGCCGTATTGTGATGGAGTTACGTTCAGACGTTGTGCCCAAGACCGCTGAAAACTTTCGCGCTCTGTGCACTGGGGAGAAGGGCTACGGCTATAAGGGCTGCCCGTTCCATCGCGTCATACCGGGCTTTATGTGTCAAGGCGGCGATTTTACCAATCAGAACGGCACGGGGGGTCGTTCGATTTACGGCAATAAGTTTGCCGACGAAAACTTTACGCTGAAGCACACGGGTCCGGGCATTCTATCTATGGCAAATGCCGGACGTAACACCAATGGCTCGCAGTTCTTCATATGCACTGGGAAGACCAATTGGCTGGACAACAAGCATGTTGTCTTCGGCAAAGTTGTGGAGGGCATGGATATTATAGCCAAAGTCGAGACGATGGGCTCCAACTCCGGCAAGACCTCGAAGAAAGTCATTATCGAAGACTGCGGCAGCTTGTGAAGAGGCTCAAATTAATTTAATGTTTCAGTATGTACACAGAAATACTTGAAATTTGTAACCCATTAAAAGGGCCATTAAGTAATGAATATATAAATTAAACTGGAATAAAATATAATAAAAAAAAAAAAAAAATAAATAAATAAAAAACGTATCAACAATCTGCCTAATTGCAGATAAGAAAAATGCAATCAAATATAACTTTATTATTGCTTACGCTTCTCTCTCCCTCCCACTCTCACTACAGGGTATTTGCTGGTCTAGCACACGTAACTTTTAGGCTATCAGTCGATATTTACGTAAGCCAATGTTTGCTTTCCGTATTCTTTAACTTATAGCCCCAAAAGTTCGCCACACATTTTGCATTCTAATGCCGTCGAGCTGCTCTAATTGATACAGCATTTTTTATTTATCAATTTCAATAAAAATTTCAGGTTTGTTAGGTTCGACAGCCGCCGTTGCTTAACTGCCACTTGACATTAAAATGACAAAAACGCCGTGAGATATACAGCCGACTGCTAATTGTTAAGTTGTCTCTGAGCGGTGTTTGATCAGTGTCTCTGCTGCTGCAGCAGTAGCGTTCCAGCAGTTCCAGCATTAGCAGCAGCAGCAGCACAAGCAACTGCTGTGTAGATAATGCTTGTATCAGTCGTTTTTGAGCAGCCGCATCGAACGGTTTTTGGAGCGGCATTTAAATATTTTTCATATTATCATTCATTCATCAAAATGCGCGTCGTCATCTTATCAGCACTTTTACTATTGCTCAATCTCGGATGGGTTAAAGCGTACGACCGCGAGACAAACACGACAAGAACTGGCAGTAAATTGCCTAACATAATCATCATAATGGCCGACGATATGGTAATAGAGATGAGAAAATCTATAGATCGGAGTAGGTCGACGGCATATAGATAATTAACATTCATCAACTGCGAATTATAGGGCTTCGACGATCTGAGCATACGCGGCGGACGTGAGTTTCTTACACCGAATATTGATGCATTGGCCTTCCATGGACGTCTACTGGATCGCCTCTATGCGCCGGCCATGTGCACTCCATCTCGCGGCGCACTGCTAAGTGGAAAATACCCAATACACACAGGTGAGATTTGTAAATGCGTATTAGTTGATCTCTTTTATGTATAGACTTAACTCTCAGGCACGCAGCACTTTGTGATTAGCAATCAGGAGCCATGGTCCTTAAAGTTGAATACCACGTTGATGCCAGAGATCTTTCGGGCGGCGGGCTACTCAACGAATCTGGTGGGCAAATGGCATTTGGGTTTCGCCAGGCCGGAGTTCACGCCCACCCACCGGGGCTTCGATTATCATTATGGCTATTGGGGTGCATATATTGATTACTATCAGCGCCGCTCGCAAATGCCGGACAAGACGTACATAATGGGCTATGATTTTAGACGAAACATGGAGGTGGAGTGTGCAGATCGTGGCGTTTATATGACGGATTTGTTGACCAATGAGGCGGAGCGTGTGATACAAGAGACTGCTGCTAAGCAGCAGCCACTATTCCTCATGATCAATCACCTGGCCGTGCACACGGGCAACGACAATGATCCATTGCAGGTGCCAGAGGAGGAGCTGCAAAAGTTCGCCCACATCAAGGATCCGAATCACAGGAAGTATGCAGGTAAGCTAAGAGTGTAATTAATAATGCAATTATTAATTAAGATTAATTAATTAATTAATATTTAAATAGCTATGGTTTCGAAGCTGGATCAGAGCGTGGGCCGTGTGATAGGCGCATTGGCGCGTGCCGAGCAGCTGGAGAACAGCATTGTGATCTTCTACTCAGACAATGGCGCGCCTTCGGTGGGCATGTTCGCCAATACGGGCTCCAATTGGCCGCTCAAGGGACAGAAGAATTCACCCTGGGAGGGGGGCTTGCGGGTGGCCGGCGCTATCTGGAGTCCCTTGCTCAAGGCGCGCAGCAGTGTATTTACCCAGCCGATTTATGTTGGAGATTTCCTGCCCACATTGGCGCATGCTGCAGGCATAGAGCTGCCCGACTCGCTGCAGCTGGATGGCATTGATTTGTGGCCACAGTTGTCGGGCCCAAAAGAAGCACCACATGTGCCACGCGAAATTCTGCACAGTCTCGACGATGTGTGGAACGTGAGCTCGCTGCTGTTGGGTTATTGGAAGTATGTGAATGGAACAACCTTGGCGGGGCAGTACGATCAGCAGCTGGTGCAGCGCGAACTCGATGACCTTGATCCTCGCGCCAATCGTTATGTGGTGGAGGTGCGCAACTCGCTTGCCTCGAGAGCGCTTGCCCGCTTTGACCAGCAGCGCCTTACGCAGCATCGCATGAAAAACATTATGATAGACGCTAAGGTCGATTGCGGCGATATGCAGCGCGGTTGCAATGCCCTGTTGGAGGAATGTCTGTACGACATGAGCGTCGACCCGTGTGAACGCAACAATCTTGCTTATTCAGAGCAACATGCGGAAATACTGGCGACGATGCGCCAACGTATCAAGCAACTGCGTGCTGGAGCTGTTCCAATACAAAATCTCCCGGGCGTCGCCTATGCAAATCCTACCTTGCATGAGTGTACATGGGATCTGTTTGAAATCAAGAAACCCGGTTCAGGTAAGTTGCAATTCAATAAACAAAATATACCTCATTTGAAAATTACTTTTAACTGCTTATTTTATTTTCAGTTCCGTTGGAATGCGATATGCATGGTATTCCTTGCAGTGCCCAAATTTAACGGTTAATGCCGATACCGATTTCGGCTAGTTTGACTATCGAATATGCTGCAACAGTGAGAGTCTGGCAACGCTGTAGATTTTTTGAAAAGTTGCTATAGAATTTCTATTTAATTTACGTTTTATTGAGTATTCTTAAGCAGTTATTGTTATTATGTGTATATTAAATGTTTTTGAATGCCTTTACATAAACATAAAAAACGCATTGAATTTGAAATAACAGCTTTCAGTTGAATACTGTCAGCTGATGGACTTGTCAAACATTGTTAAGGGTGGAAACGAAAACTCATACCAAAATCTTTAGCCGACACAAAAGTTTTGCTGACGGCATGGAAGAACGAGCGGTTTTGGCAAATATAGCCACGATTATTGCTAAGGATTTGCTCATCGATGAGCAGCCAAAGCAGGCAGGTTTCTTTTCCAGCACTCTTCCGTTGCTCGATGCCAGTGAGGATGACGAAGCGGAAATCTTTGCGTTGATGCAACAAAAACGTGCCGCCGGGCAGGTGAAGGGAAAGCTCAAGCGGACACACCTCTCAGAGACAGCAGCCGCAACCACGCAACCAGCAAGCAAAGTCCCCAAATGTGAGTGGAAATATGCAGAGCTTAATTTGCTGCACCGCTATGTGGATGCCCAGTTCGAATCCTTCCTACATATGCGAAAGCTAACGTTTCTGGTAAGTAACATTGAAACGGTATAGAAAATGCAAAGGTTACACAAATGATATCTTGCAGAAAATCCAGCAGGCTCTGGAGGAGATTCTACAGCGAAATGCCCTGCCAGGCATGCCGGCGCCACAGACAACCCTCTCACTGGCCCTATGGAAACTGACCACGGATGAGCACTTTGAGGAGATTGCGCGCAAATTTCAGTTTCCTTGGTCGCTGTGCCAGCAGGTGGTGCGCAGCTTCTGGCATATCATCTCCGATAACTATGAGAGCTTCATCAAGTGGCCGAATTCTCTGGAGGCACAGCAGAGCACGCTGCAGGGCTTTCAAAACTTGCCACAGTTGAGTTGCTTTCAGGAGCTATTTGGCATCATATCCTTAAAGCGCCTGGAAATTTTCTTGGAATCGGAGCATGCCGACGTAGCTGTAGTTTTGCAATTGATTTGCAATGGGGAACAGAAGATCATCGATTGCTATGTGGAGCTGGAGCAGGAGTACACGTTTGAGGATTCGCCAATCGGACAAACATTGGCTTTAAATCCACGCACAATGCCAGCGAACAGTTATCTAATTGGCAGCACATGCTTTCCCCTCAAATCCTATCTGATTCGTCCCATTGAGGCTGAATGTTTCCGTAAGGATTCCGTCTTCAACGCGCTATTGGAGCCCGCCTATCAATTGTCTAACAATGTGATGGACTCCCTAGCTCGTCGCTTTCACACTTTGTATGCATTGGAGGCGCGAGATTTGAACGAGGTGCGGCTAATTGTGGAAAGCATTTGTGCCATGCATAACTTGTGCGTGGACTTTGGAGATGATTATTTGGATACAGAGGGAAGTGGGGAGAGCAAATTTAATTGGGGTGGAGATCTGCCAGGACGTGGAGGTGGCGAGAAGGATACAAAGGGATTACGACGGCGTATGGAACTGCTTGATACATTGGTTAACACTGAGGAGGGTGATTAAACAATGAATGAATACCAAATAAAGAATCATTCATTCAAGATAACATGTCTTTAAATTAAATCAACGACGTTTAATACGAATTATGTTACCGTGCTATCGTTGATATACTATCGATGTTTTCGTGCTTAGTTTCGATAGCTTGCTTGCCGCATGCAGAGCATCTGGCAGCATTGTAATAAAAACAAAACAAATGCACGTGCGCTAAATTTGGTTTAATTTAAATAAACAATGGATACGTATGATATATTTAAACAATTAACAGCTGGTGTACGATTCACCAAAAAGCGTACGGTATGTATTGATTGATTGAGTTATAACTATTTCTAAATACAATGCTTGACAGGCTCCGCCATCCAAGCCAAACGGCGTAAGTGCTGCAAAGGAAACACCTCCTCAGCAAAAACCTGTTATTAAGCCAGCTGAAGATTCAGACTCTGGAGAGGATTGCTCTGCAGCTGATGACTTTCGTTTGCTTGCTGACACTGGTACAGCCGAAAACGCTCCCAAGCGTAAAAAGGCCAAAAAACAATTATCAAAGGAGCAGGCGGAGCAGCTGCAACGTGTCGAAGAGATTAATGCTCTACGCAAGCAGAACTTAATAACAGTGCTGGGCAAGGATGTGCCAGCACCTATTAAGTTATTTGATGACCTGCGCACTTCAGAGTACAAATTACTGCCACGTTTGCTGGAAAATCTCACATCCTATGGATTCGCACAGCCAACGCCTATACAAATGCAGGCACTGCCAGTGCTGCTGAAAGATAGAGCGCTGATGGCCTGCGCTCCAACCGGGTCAGGTAAAACGTTGGCCTTCCTCACGCCCATCATAAACGGCCTGCGTTGCCATAAGACTACTGGTTTACGCGCACTGGTGCTGGCGCCAACACGAGAGCTGGCGCAGCAAATTTACAGGGAGTGCGGGGAGTTGACCAAAGGAACAGGTCTACGTACACACTTTATCAGCAAGGTGAGCGAGGCGAAGCAGCAATATGGACCCGAATGCAAGCAGAAGTATGACATACTGATTTCGACACCGAATCGTGTGCGTTTCCTGCTGCAGCAGCAGCCACCGCTGCTGGACTTTAAATCGATTGAGTGGCTTGTGCTGGACGAGGCGGATCGTCTTATGGAGGAAGGCCAGAACAACTTCAAGGAGCAGCTGGATGACATCTATGCCGCTTGCACGAATCCACAGAAGCGCGTTGCCTTCTTCAGTGCTACCTACACGGTGCCTGTGGCCAAGTGGGCGTTGCGGCATCTTAAGAATCTGGTGCGCGTCACAATTGGCGTCCAGAACAGTGCCACGGATACGGTGAAGCAGGAGCTGCTCTTCGTGGGATCCGAGAGCGGTAAACTGTTAGCTGTGCGCGAGATGGTGCGCCAGGGATTGCAGCCGCCCGTGCTGGTCTTTGTGCAGAGCAAGGAACGTGCCAAGCAGCTGTTCGAGGAGCTGCTCTACGACGGCATCAATGTGGATGTCATACACGCAGAGCGAACGCAGCACCAGCGCGACAATTGTGTGCGCGCCTTTCGCGAGGGTCACATTTGGGTGCTCATCTGCACGGAGCTGATGGGGCGTGGCATCGATTTCAAGGGCGTCAATCTGGTCATCAACTATGACTTTCCGCCCAGCAAGATTTCCTATATTCATCGCATCGGACGAACAGGTCGTGCGGGTCGTCCCGGACGTGCCGTTACCTTCTTCACGCAAGACGACACGGCCAATTTAAGAAGGTAAATGAGTATTAATTTCAAACTTTATTACATTGATTAATTATGTCCGATTTCACAGCATTGCCCAGATCATCAAGAACTCGGGCGGCGAAGTGCCGGAGTACATGTTGCAAATGAAAAAGGTTAGCAAATCGGAGGCGAAAATGCGTTCCAAGAAGCCGCTGGATCGCGAGGATATAACAACCAAAATACGCCCTGAAACGCCTAAAAACTCTGTCAAGCTGCAGAAAATTGATAAAGCCGAAAAAGTTCTCAAGCGAAAAGACAACACGGATAAGAATTCGATAAATAAAGCCAAAAAATTGGGAAAGATGAAAGAGCAATTGAAGGGCAAAGCGCCCTTGGCTAAAGGCAAAGCGAAAAAGTCGATGAATGCGTCCAAATGATTTACTAATTTCAATGAAATATTTTAATTAGTTAACTATTATTATTACATTAAATATGTACATATATGTAGCAAACAATATATTTTCTCCAACATCTTAGATGTCGGATGTCTTTAGCCTTCAGCATCTCTATGATTGCGCCTGTTGAGGTCATTAACTCGCATATGCCGCTTAAGATTGTGTGAATTTTACGCAGTTTTATGGATTTATGAACCTGTCTATTGGACTTTTGACTAAAAGCTTTGGTTGGCCTATGTGCACACATGTGTATATGATCTCTGACATGTTTGCTTTGAATGTAGATATTTGGACACTTATAATGACGACGGTGGCTGGTGTGGGTATGTTTGTGGGTCATTTGATTGCAAATATCATTTAAATATTGCCAATCAATCGCCTCTGCGTTGGTCAGTAATTTCTGACTGGTTTTAGATTGTGAAATATTAACACGTTTGGGATAGCGCGGCTAGTTTTTCCAATTTGTTTACTGGGGTCTAATTGCATATGTATGTCTTTCATGATTCTCATGGTCATTAACTTCATAAACTTATCTTCCTCTCATCTCTCGTTGTGCTCCATCTTGATGTCAATCACAGGTCCTAAAACAAATTTAGGGTAGGGAAATTATTTTATCTTGTTCTGTTTTTAAATTTATTTACATTATGCAAATCCTTTCAAGTAACTTTTGTTTAAACTATTTACCAATAGCCCATATAATATATCTATAAGAATGACAAATCGGCACAAGCAAATTCATCATATTTTATCCCTAGAAATCAAACTTATTTTGCATGCAAGCAACATACAAATAACATCAACAGTTTAGGACACTGTTAAAGGACGCACTTAATCATGAGCTTAGGGTGACCTAATTTGGCATTATCACTTATCGAAACGGTAAGGACTGCATTATCGATATTCCGTTTATGCTAAGAATTTAAAATTTGAAAACAATTTAACTGTTACAATAGGCTGACCCCTTTATCAATATATAAAATGCAATATATATTTAATGCGGTACTGATATATTTAGTTTTTAATTCATATATTATCTTATATGTGATACCTTTTATTTTTGTGTGTGTGTGTGTGTGTTTTTTTTTTTTTTTACTGTGCAATTATTTACGTTTTCTGTTGATTTGATTTGCATTTTTTAGTGTGTCAATATCTTAATATATATAAATTAATTTTGTTAAATGCTATTCTTAATCTAGTTTGGAAGCAAACTTCAAATTTGTTTTCCAAATTAACAACGTTTCAAATAATAATATCTTATGCAATATTTACTCGCATAATGAGACGAAAATTCTTTAAAAAATTAAGAATAAATAAATATGAATGATGTAAATGTATATATAAATGTATGTGTGTGTGAGTTTAATAAGTCAATAACGAAACAAGGATTATTAAATAAATCATATAGATAAAAACCTACTATCATAATCAGAGCTGTCATTTTTTTCGATTTTTTTTAATGTTATTTCGAGTTGGTTCCTTAGCAACATATTGTGAGCTGTGCAGCTGTCACAACATTTAACAAATTGTGTTTTCGAGAATAGTTTAAACCTATTTATTAGATGTATATGTATATGTATGCAGGTTAGTCGTTAATTGTCTCTATTGAAATTAGTTATGCACTAGGTAAGATCTAAATTTCATTGTAATTTCAATCCTTTTAAGCTTGATAGGAAGCTGTCCTTTATGGGGCTTATTTACTTAAATTATTTATTTTTGTTATTACTCATTCTTAATGCAACTATGATTTAAATTTCTCTTTTTTTTTATAAGCCCTACATGCAATATTATTGTTTTTATTTTCGAATACATATTTCTTGGTTTGTTTATCATAGCATTTTACAATATGCATAATTAATTTATAATCGAATTCTATATTATATTTGATTTTTAATGCTTTGTTTTTGTGAGGGTGCGTGAGTTTTTCTTTTTTGTTTTCGAGAACTTGTAGATTATTTGTTTTAGGGAGAAGGCATGTTAGAAATTTCCTGGAAATTTTAACCGTGTGTGTGTTTTCGTTTTTTTTACATAGAACATGCAGGATTTGTTGCCAAATACATTTTCCATTCATGTTAAATATGTATATATGTAGGTGTGGGTTTTCATTAGCTTAGATTTAACACTTTGAATATTTGTTAAAAACTCGCGATACAATAAACATTTTTCTTTTAACGCGCTACCAAATGTGGAAACAATTAACAATCAATTATACAATTACGTCCTTAATGTTCATCGACATCATAACGCTGAAAAAAATTTGGCTTCGATTTGTTGCAGTTTGCTGTGGACCTGTTTGTGTATTCTTTGTTGATGCTCCTTCAGTAGAAATGCGGCGGCGGCAACGTTTGAGATGGCAACGCTGACGTCGGCTTCTGCTCCCATCAGACGACCGAATCCTTCCTTATCCTACGTTTGTTCATTTTTGCGTGTGCATAATGTGTAAAAAAAGGAGCAAAATAACGTTATGCAGGTAAGAATGAAATCACTTTATAGTTAATACTCTAGATAAAACTATTTTGCGCACCACATATAATTCTCAGTCTGAGGTGCGCGCATAACGCCAACGCCGCCGCCCAAACGGCGATAGTTCATGCAGCCGCAAAGGCGCCATTGATTCGTCTCTGGATCGTAGACCTCAATGGTCTTCAAATAGGCGGAGCCATCAAAGCCGCCCACAGCATACAGTTGGCCATTAACAACGGCTAGGCCGACCTGAATAAAAGGCAAAAATTAGTAAACATTGTAAATAGTCTATAATAAATTATAAATTACGCCGCTGCGTCGTGAGGTCATGGCCACAATTGGACTCCAGGTGTTGGTTAGCGGATTGTAGCGCTCCGCAGAGGACAGCTCCATGCAATCATCGCGACCGCCGACAGCATAAATATAATTATTGAATACGGCGCAGCCAAGGTGTTTACGGCGAGTGGACATGGGATTAACAGCAACCCATTTGTTTTGTCTGTTATACGTGAATTAGATATACAAATATCGTATTAGATATTATTAAATTGGCTTGAAGAACACAATTACCTTGGGTCATATCGTTCTACAGTATTGAGCGGGCACTGGCCATCAGAGCCACCTATGGCATAGAGATGACCGCTCAGGACGGCAACAGCAACACCCAGACGGCGTGTGGTCATTGGTGCCACCTTGGACCATTTGTTCTCCTTGGGATCATAGCGTTCGACATGATTCAAACATTGGACGCCATCCTGACCGCCCACAGCATACAGAAAGCCATCCAGCACCGCTACGCCGACGCTAGTGCGGCACGATGTGGTGGGCGCCACATCGCAGGACCATTGATTGGTCTGTGGATCATAGCGCTCTATGCTATTCAAATAACTCTGGCCATCGTGCCCGCCAACGGCATAGAGTAGATCATTGAGAACGGCAACACCGACGCCACAACGTCTTTTGCTCATGGGTGCAACCATTTTCCAGTCGTTGGTCTGTGGATCGAAACGTTCGACTGAGGCGATGGCATCGCCGGAACACCAACCGCCAACTGCGAACAAGACTTCGCCACGTCGTGTGGGTTTCCGTGGACGGGTGCGTGGACCCTGCATCAATGGACGTTCCTGCGGCAGGAGCAGGTAATTTTTGGCCTCATCGACCAGATCGCGGCATGCCTCGTCCGAGCGTACCAAGAGGTCCGAGCCCACAGTGCCCACCAGGAACTTGGGCGAGAGTAGCGGCAAGCGCACATGCTGAAGCACCTATGAATATAAATTACATAATAAGAAAAAATTTAATTTCAATTTTTATTATCCCACTCACCTGTGCCAAATGCTGTCGCCTCTCAGCGACATTGTACTTAAGCCAGGACATGACTGCATTGAAAACTTGCTCCTCGCTGCGCACATTGAGCTCGTCGCTGCAGATAATATCGACCAACTGGCCAACGGGCAATAGCAAGAACTCCTCGCTCTCCATGACCTCCTGGAAGTTGTGTTGAGTGAACTTGTCGGCAATGCGCAGTAGCTCGCGGCAGGAGTGCGTGTCGGCGAATGCGCGTATGCCCAGGCAGTTGGTCGGATCGAGTTGGCGCTTGAGAAACTCGCAGCAAATATCCTGAATCTCTACGAGCTGTAGCAGGCAGGCGGCAGGCAGCAGCGTCTGTACGTTGGACTCCTCGACAATGATGTGAGCGGTATAACAGAAATCAATCAATAGCTCCATGGCGTTCTCATCGATGTCGCGTATGGTGACCTCGGTTTGGCGCGACTCCTCCAGCTCGCCGGTGAACATGGCACAGAAATAGGAGCTGCAGGCGCTCAGTATGACGCGATGAGCGAAAATCTTGCGTCCGCCTACATTGAGCACCACATCGCAGAGCTCTCTATGGCGGCGCAGCATGTTAAGCTCGGTGAGCGTCACTTTCGGATGCTTCTCCGATGTGTGAGTGAGACGGGCCGGCGAGGGTGGGCGCTCGGTGCCACTAGTGCCGCCACTGCCCAGGCCCGTGCCCGTTGTGCCTGTGCCTCCGGTGGCAGCGGCTGTACCGCCGCTGCCAAGGCCCGTAGAGCCAGGCAGTAGAGGGTCGCCCATTCTGTTCGCCGCTAAGCGCAGCGGGGCGGAAGCCCAACCCCACACGGCGTCTATCTATATTAAAGAAAAAAAAAGAAAAAACAATTAAAATCAGTGGAAGAGAAAGAAAACGTCTTTGCCTTTAACATCGCCAATCGCCCGACCTTTGAAGTGCGAGACTAAGAGATGTGTGCGTGACAGGCCGTCCGTATATAAGTTTCACGCCCCAAGTCTTTAAAGTGTGAAATATTGTGTAAAATGTGAATGTCATTTGTTACTTGAACAAACTAATTTTGTGTACTATTAAAATTGTTAATACTTGTCTATTTCCAACTTAAATTATATACAGGCATGCTTCATTTTATTTTATTTTTTGGGGAGTGAGACAATCACGCGCTCATCTCTACGTGTGCTCGTTGTAGACTCAATACCTTTGCGTCTCTGTTATCCACGGATCCAAAGCACGTCCACGGAAACCAGGTGCAAGCGGAAATGTTCGAAAATGCAATTTTGCTGCTTACTTAATATGACATCTGTGCTTATAATTAGTTTTTCGCGTTTTCAAATTGTTTTTGCTCTCGCAAATAACCAGATTTTACACTACCACGGACTTTTTTTTTTATGTGTGAAAAATCGAACAATCAAAAACACACAAATTTTGTAACGTTTAGCTAAACTGTGCACGTCAGTTACAAATAACTGCCAGTGGTGGGCATAATGTAAACACTAATTGCATTATTTAGTAATACAATTGCTTGAATTTTAGCACACTAAACACAATTTTTCACAATATTTTCATCAGAAGCTTCTCGCTGAGACAGATAGAGGCAGGCCGTTTTAGAGCTACGAGTTATCGATAAGGTTAAAGACAGTACATTTCACCCTCTCGATAAAATCATTGCGATAAAAGCTTATCCATTTAAATGTTATAATTGCACTTGGACTAAAACTGATGTTATCCTTTATTTTTATTGATTATTTCAGAAAATTTTGCATTATTATCAATACAATATCAAAGGAAGTAGTATTGATCGAGTTTCAACTCTGTTTTGAATAGTGTGACCGCATGCAGATGGAACTATGATATACATGCCTATTAAAAGCAACGCGTAGTACAATTCGTTGAGTATTTTCCTGATGCCAAAAGGTGGTCTTACGTCTGCGACTTTCATATGTGTATGTGCGACGAGGAAGCATTTTTCCAAAAATTAAAAAGCTATTTAATAGTGCAAAGTAATTGATAAATTTAAGTGCAACGTATAAGGAAATAAATATAAACTACGCATGAATATAAATAACAGCGACTAAGGCAAATTGAAGCTGCAAAAAAAGAGTGACGCAAAAACCACACATACACACATACATACAGGCAGCCTCATTTTTTTTTAGAAAGTACGTGAAGAAAAACAAGTTTGGTTGTGTGCGTGCGTACGTATGTCGAGTGGAGAGTAACGGAGACTTTTTGTTTCTGTTTAGCGACACAATTAATTGTGGATGGCTTACAACACAAACAAAATCAAGAGAAAAACAATTGAAGATTATGTTGATTGCAACATCATCCCAACATCAAAGGCAAGAAATGCATGCTACAAAAACCATCAAGTACAACAATTGCATTGGAAATTGAAATTTGTGCGACAAAAGCAGCCACAGCAGCAGCAGCTAACAACGATTTTCGACGACTGGCAGCCATATTCACAGCAAAAACAACAACAGAATCAGAAAAAACGCGATCCACGATATTGTAAAGATACGTGACAAAAATCGACAAAAGAACGACGAAGACTGAATATAATATTAGCGTGAAAAAAAAAGAAAAAATAAAATCAACAAATTAAACCTTATTGTAATTGAAAAATAAATAAAAATATAACAAACCAAATATATTACAAATAAAAATATAAACAAAGTGTATTAAAAACAAATATATACTAAATATTATGGAAATTGCCCCAATATATAATACCGTCGTCGCAACAGCCGCTGCTGCCACTGCAACAACGTCGACGTCGCAGCACAAGCAGCGACAGAGGCGCTCCGCTGCTGCCGCCGCAGTTTTGGCAACAACGGCAACGACAGCAGTAGGCAACACATTAATAAACACCGATAGCAGAGCCCATCAAAATGATAACGGTAATGATTAGGCCTTACAAAAATATACGTAATTAAATATTAATGTCAAAGAAAAATAAAAATAAATATTACATTAGTTTTACGATAGCAGCACTTGAAAAAATACTGAGCGAGAGAGAGAGAGAGAGAAACAGAGCGATAGCCTTATCTCTATCTATACATTGGACTTGGAAGTGTATAGTATAGATTTCATAATCGGAAAGCTCGCCTGTTTACTCAATCGGACAGTTAAACAAATTGATGGATTGAAAATGGGAAAATAAAAATGCAATAAAGAAAAAATTGTCATAAACTTGTATATACTTAAAAAATACTATTTTGATATTTAACAAATTTTCTTTATTAAATATTAGTTTTCTTTAAAAAAAATGTTTGATAATTTATTGAATATTAGATATTCCAAAAGTGCGTAAAATTTAGTGCATTTAATGTCTCCAAAGAAAGTATTTTCATACCAAGCAGGCAACACTGTACGTTGGTGTTTGTATCTGCTAGTCTCAGTAGTTTTCCACGCGTGCAGTTGCAGCGCAGCGGCAGCGCAGTCGCTTGCAACACACTCGAAGGCAGGTCGCTGAACTGCGCCCATTCCCAATTAGTATGCGCTCGTAGAGGCCATAAGATTACTAACAAATAGTGTTTGTAATTGTTGTTGCGCAATTTGTAGATCATTGGCCCAGCTGTGATCATTATGTAGACACAAACACACACATACAATCACACAGTAGTAATGATTATTCAGCATTATTTTCAAGGTGATCTCTGCTTGAATATAATTCAAATCTCTTTAGAGCAGAAAACAAGGCAGCAAAGAAGCAGCTGAAGGTCGACTACAACATTTTGGGCTAAACTAATGAACTAAGATAATCAAAGGGATTCACTTAATCAGTGACTAATTTGTGTTGTTAATTTTATAAGCTTTGACAGTTTGTTTTCAAATACAGTAAACGCTGTCTGGCATGAACAGATTCATTTTGTATAACTTAGTATATATATATGTATGTATTTACACATATTGTAAATCTGTTTAAAGTCTACTTGCCCTGCAATCGATACACTTATATATATTTCTCCATTATTATTTGTTGTTTTTTTCGCAGTCAGTCTTTATCATATCTGGGTATTATTTCCGGTAACTAGATATGCCAAGTTTCATATATCAAAAACAGTTTCCCGTTAAACGTTTTCGTTTATTAGTTTTACACTGTCAAGCAAAGAGTGAATCAGTTAATGAAAGACAATGGTATTATATTATTATATTACTTGACATTTCATTGAAATGAAGTAAAATATCTCTATATATGGTAGTAAAACGGTCTATAATTTCTTTATAATCTATATATTCGTAATAAAATTATTTCATGGCATACTTTTTCTCATATATGTGGAAATTAGTTTCAATGTCGTTTTATTGCGACAAATTGAATTAATTTATTTAAATATTTACCTTGTGTGCATTGCCTTGTGACTTTTGTCACTCAAATAGTGAATTTAATATTTATTTAAAAACAACATGAGCATTGATTGTTTATTAAATTCTTGGTAAATTATAGCTCTGCAAGATATTCTATAAGCCCTATATATTGAAATATTTTAATTATAATAACTGTGTATTTTATGCTTTGATTAAAGTCAATAACTTGGCGTTGATTGCATCGCTGACGCTCCAAAAGGTGCTAAACATCAACAATATTAATAACAACAACCACAACATCAACATCAACCACAACCATAGCAATAGCAATATCAATGTTTCTGGCAACACTTTTGGATCGCCCTATCAGCAAGAGTCCCAAGTAGCCGCAAAGGCGACGGCAGCAATTAAACAGCAACAGCAACAACAACAACAACGACGACACTCTGATAACGAAGCTGAGACTGACATTTTGACACAGCTGCTCAAATCGGGCGCCGTATTTGAGACAACAGCCGCAGCTGCAAGTGTTGCTGTCACGCCTGCGGCGGGCATCAGTGCGCCCATTGCGATCGAAAGGAAGTCGTCACAGCAGAAGCAGCAGCAACAATATCAACAACAACAACAACAACAACAGCAGCAACACCATCAACATCATGGGCATAGCGCACAAAATCAACGACTCAATTCATCCATATCATCGACTAACTCAAGCACATCAACCAACTCCTCAACGGCCAATAGCTATGGCAGCTCCTGTTCCTCCTCAGAGGATCCAATGGCAACAACAGCAACAGGCAACGAACCGGTAGCAACAGCAACAGCCACAGCAACAGCAACAGTAATAAAGTCGTCCAGCATTAAATTGCCAGAGAAATCGAAAATTCCGTCCGATATACTCGACGATCTGGCTAGTCGATTCATCATCAATGTACCGGACATGGAGCTCAACAATTTAATACGCATTTGCTTTCAAATTGAGCTGGCGCATTGGTTCTACTTGGACTTCTTCTGTGCGCCCGAGGAATCGGAGCAACAGCAGATGCAGCAAAAGCGAAAGCTGCCCGCGGTGGGCATCAAGCAGTTTGCCATGCAACTCTTTCAGGTGAGAGGGGCAGCATAACGAGTGCAATACCAATATATATATTAATATTTTGCTTATTTTTTTTTTTTTTTGCAGCACATTCCCTTTCTGAACAAGCATTTTGACACTGTGAATCAGATATTGGAGGAGTGGAAAACGTATAAATTATCTGTGCCCACATATGGCGCCATCCTCGTATCGGAGGACTACAATCATTGCCTGTTGGTGCAATCATATTTCGCTCGAAACTCTTGGGGCTTTCCCAAGGGCAAAATCAATGAGCACGAGAATCCCGAACACTGTGCCACCAGGGAGGTGAGTAAAAATAGAAAAATTATATTATATATATATTTTATATGATCATTTAAAAATAACATTTTCCTTTGTGTTACCCTAGGTATATGAGGAGACGGGCTTTGACATAACGAACATCATAGATGCTGATGATTATATTGAGGCTTTTATTAACTATCAATTTACACGATTGTATATAGTGCGCAATATACCGTTAGATACGAAATTTGCGCCGCGCACGCGTAATGAGATTAAGTGTTGTGATTGGTTTCGCATTGATGCATTGCCGGTCAATAAGAACGATGCCATATCGAAAGCCAAACTGGGTAAGAACTCCAATTCCTTCTTTATGATCATGCCGTTTGTGAAGCGATTGAAGAAGTGGGTGAACGAACGTCGCGCCGGCATTGAGCCATCAACTCGTCGTCGCAAATGCTCGGGACAGCAGAGTCCCAAGGCCATCCTAAACGGTAACGGTGGCACATCCACGTCGCCCACAATGCTTGCGAATGGCAACAATGATAAAAAGGATCAGCAGCAGCGCAGTTCGTCGAAACGTCAACGGCACAAATCGATGGGCGACTTGGATGGAGTTAAGCTAAATAATCTCAATGGCAAGGCGGGCGCAGGAGGAGCTGGAAGTGTCGGTCTCACTGCCAACAGTAACATTTACCATAGTAATATCAAGCGCAATAGCAATTGTAATGTTAACGGCAACAGCAACATCAACAACATCAATAACAACAACATTAACATCAACAACAACAACAATAACAATATCAACATGAATAATAATAATAACAAACAACTGAATGTGGCTGCAGGCAGCAATACACCAACAACAGCAACAACAACGCCAGTGACAGCAAATGCTGGAGCAACACCAACTGCTGCAGTAGCAGCGACAACACCAACAACAGCTACAGCTGCAACAGCAACCAGCAAACGGCAACTGTTCCATAGCCAAAGCCAGAATGATGCCCAACAGCCGGCAAGCAATGAGAAGGTAAGCAATGCTGAGATTGCAGATGGTGCACTCAAGGCTAAACAGAAGCAATTGCAGATTGTCAGCTCCTTTGATTTGATACGCAAGGAAAAGCAGCAACAGCAGAAAGCGGCCAAGGCACAAAAGCAGCAGCAGCAGCAGCAGCAACGTTCGCGCACCAAATCGCAAAGTGATAAACAAAACAATCAGCAGCAGCAGCAGCAGCAGTTTGTTGTCAAAAGCATTTTGACCAGAAACAACAATCAACAACAACAGCAGCAGCCACAACAACAACAACAACAGCAGCAACAGCAGCAGCAGCAACAACAACAATCAACACCCACAACTGGCATGGATTTAATTGCCATGCTAACAGCAGCAGCTGCAGCACAAAAGACAGCCAAACCGGAGCAACAGCAGC
This sequence comes from Drosophila arizonae, assembly GCF_054131065.1. Lineage (NCBI taxonomy): Eukaryota > Metazoa > Arthropoda > Insecta > Diptera > Drosophilidae > Drosophila > Drosophila arizonae. The sequence goes on from NC_142924.1 coordinate 19,620,732, forward strand.
AGCAACAACAACAACAACAACAGCCGCTGCTACGTCCACGTCCCGCTTCGGTTTCATTGAATTCGCCAATAACAACAGTTGCTGGAGCAACTGGCAACAACAGCAGCACAACTCCGGATGCACAGACATTGCACAAGCTGCAGCGCATGGCATCTGGCACCAATTTGCGAATTTTGCAGCGTCCGCAATCGCAGCAGGCGCAGCAGCAGCAGCCGCAGCAACAACAACAGCAGCAGCAACAACAACAACAACCAGGGCCTTTGAATTTTACGCCCAATTTCAATTCGTGGACGAATTTCTCATTCACCAAAAATTTCATAGCAAATGTATTTTGCTAATTCAATTTGAATGAATTCTTTCCTTCTAAATTCTCATACTTCTTGCATTTCTAAGTCACAAGGTCAGTTTGTAGGCAGCATTAACACACACACACACACACACACACACAAGAAACAATAATCGTTACACATATTAAGTTTTAGGTGTTTCCCATGGATCTCTCATTAAAAGTCTTATGGACTTTTCGATAGATGCATTTTTCAACAACAACAAACATAAAGAACAACAATCTTTTCGACATTCATTTGTATATAGCGAGCAAGCAAGGAATGTAAAATGTTTTGTATTAACGTAAACACATTTTCATACCAAAAAAAAAGTGAAGGAAAAACAAAGAGAAATGTAAAACGTGAGTCTTCCGCTCCAGCACACGTCATTTTGTAAAAATTGTCAGGCAAAATTTTTATATAATTATTATATAAAAGCAATGCATAGCAATGAAGAGTTGTGCAATTCGAACGCAGTAAACACTTTTTAGGTATAACACGATATTATACGACAAGTAATTATGTTTTATTAGATTGGTTTTAATTTCCTGTAAGCTATAAAGTGAGCAAACAAAGTAAAGCAAACATTCTTCTAATTAGAGTTCCAGCCTAAGCCGTTTGCGTCTATTTTTTTAAGAGTAAAGTGAAAAACGAGTTAAGTAAAGGAGGAGAGACGGCGATAGAGCCGGATAGAGAGAAAAAGTAAAGAAAACAAAGAAATGAAAGCATAGCTTTAAATGCCTAACGTTCTGCTATATAAGTTATTTGTTTTCTATACTTTTATTAAGTACAATTCGTTCCTTGCACCCAAGTGCAATGAACCTTTTATAAAACAACATTAACAACAACAACAACATCAACATTAAGAACAAGAACAACATCAAGTTATGTGGCAAAGAGGCAAACAACTAATATGCAAGCATTTTGCATGACTTTCTGGGTCGTTTTTACTGCCCCGCCCCAATTACCACCACCTAAGATGTAATGCCATGAGCATAAGTACATATAATAATAATAATGAGTGTAAATATTTAATTGTGATATAGTATTTCTTAGCACAATTGTGATCTTAACAAAACGGCTAGCTACTACGACTACTACTACAACAACAACAACAACTACGATTACATAACATACAAGTACATACGCATAAAATACATACGAGAACGACGAACCGAACAAGTGTTTTATAAGCAAACAATTTTAATATTCGAAATAATGCTTCAATCGATGAAAAAAAAACCTTGTCCATTGCCCCAACACAAACACACGGACAGACACAGATACACAGCCCTACACACACACACATACACATATAAATATGAATATATACACCTAAAACTAATATTAAAGAGTTAGCCAGAGTCAAAGAGAGAGAGAGAGAAAGGGGATAGAAATCCCAAAACTGATTTGGGGGCAATATCAGGTAGGCATATCCAACAAAAAACAAAAAATTAAGCATAAATAAAAAATAAAAACATTGTATAAGACACAAATTTTGAAAACCTTGTGACAACTCTTGATAAATTTAACGAATTTAACAAATTAGTTTAAAACATTTGAAGCTGAAACATTATCTTTAAACTTGTTTTACGCAATGCTGCCCACAAACTGGCCTTGAAAACTGTCCTTTCAACGATTTCGCTTTAACTTTTTACAATTGACTTTTAAAGCTTTTTGAAAAGCCATATTAATTTGTATATTGTATAACAAAATTTTAATTTCTTTTAATTTTCTTCCAATTTTCTTTCTAATTTTTTCTTTTATTCGAACAGTAAGAAAAACCGAAACTGTTCGAGGCGCTTAACAAATGTTCAATCGAAATTGTCATTAACTAAATCATTTTTCAATTTTCGTTTTCTTCAATATTTGTAACAATTTCACTGTGCATTTGTTTTGCGCAAACAACAAAAAACCAAACAAAACAAAAAAGAAAATGAAAATCAATAAACAACAACAACAACAAATTGCAATGAATATCAAATATCAAACAATAGCAACAATAACCATGTTTAAATTCAAATTTCTTTCAGTGTGAAATAGTAATAATTGAGATTTAATTTAAAAAAGCCAAACAAAACCAAAACAAAAGACATTAAATTAAATTCAAATTCAAAATTGTAACAAGAAATTCAATTGAAGCTGAAAAACATACTTAATTATTTTCCATAATGTGCAACATGAAAAATCAAATGCTTAAAGAATGCTACGAGTATATCAACTACATTTACCTATACTAGTTTATGTTTCACAAATCAATAGAAATAGCACATAGTTAACTTTAGTGCACGGGCTGCTGGACGAACAGACAAATCCCTAAAGAACATGAATCGAAAAAACATTTAAGTTAATTTTTAAGCAATACAATCCTAAAATACTTGGGCGAAGGATTTTCGTGTGGACAAATACTCGTAGTATGAAGTCAATGTCTATCAAAATACTTAAAATCATATTGTAATTGCCATTTTCTACAACAACAAGAAAACTACACAACTTGCCGTAGACTAAAATCAATTTTAAATGTTACCGCCCAAGTATTCAACGAAGAACGGTAAATAAGTAACCTTTGCTATGCATTTGAGCAGTTTCAACTGTAAAACGTCCAACAAAAACAACAAAGCGTAAATATCAAAAATGGCAATTTGCCGACTATTATTGATCTTGAACCGAACCAAACAAAGAAAACTTAACGCCCATTTCATTCGATTAAGAATCAACAAATTACTCGTATAAAATAGACCATAATACCCTATATTTTTTTTGTGTGCAAACAACAATGGCAATATATCTAAATTCAGGCAATAAAATCTGTATTACATTTTTATTTTGTACTTCCGACAAACCGAAAGAAAATTGTGTTTTATTAAAAAAAAAAAAAAAACTCATTTTCCATTTTAGCAACGAGAGCCTGAAGAAGCATTTCAGATAAATGAATTTGTAAACACAAGCTATCATCATGCGGAGCATTACTGTAAAATTGAGGAGTGCTTCTGTTAGCAGAGCTTATGTTCTGAATATATCGAATGCTGTGGCAACGCCAATTCGATAGCTCCCTCTGTTATCGTTATTATTCTGCATATCTTTTCTATTCTGCGTTTTTCGTCAGTGTAAAGTGCATAAAGTTGTTTCATTTGTGCTATAACTAGTTTAAGTTTAAATAGTTGCCTAGCAAAATGGTACGTACTTCAACACGCGCTGAACGCTCAAATACTCAAAACACAAACTAACTGTTTCTATTAGAACGCGGCACAAAGTTTTTTGGTGACGTGAATTGTGCATGTCAATCATGTGTGTGTGCGTGTGTGTATAATCAAAAGCGGCCGCGTCACAAATTGCATTGTTAAAAAGAAATATATATATTGTGCTTCGGTTGTGCTTCGATTTTTCAAATATAAAGTAATACTTTTCTTTATTGCAATTGTTTTCTTTCTGTGCAGTCGTTTACGGGAAAATTAGCAGAACTGCTAGCGCGGCCAAATCAAGATCCAGCTGGCGGTCCGGAAGCACCTTGGTATCTCAAATATGGCTCACGGGTGCTGGGCATTGTTGCTGCATTCTGTAAGTAACTGTCAATAGCACCAACAGCAACAACAATTACAGTTTATGTGGCTATTAGCATCGATTTTTATGTTTTGCATGTTACACATTTTGTTGTAACACAGCTTATCTATTTGTGTACCATGCGTGGCTATATATATATAGGTGTGTGTGTGCGTGCGTGTGTATTTGTGTAATCCACCCACAATACTCACGGCACGCATACTCTCTTGCTCGCTCGCTCGCTCTTCGACCTGACATTGATAAAAGCAAAAAGAACGAGAACAACAACAAGATGAAACTGCTACAAAGGATACAGAAATGTTTGCCTGTGTTTGGGTGTGTATGCTGCCCACGTCTGGCACAGCCTTGTGCACATATATATATATATTATATATGTAAATATATATGTGTCAAGTTTGTATTTTCCATTTTCCTTGATGCATTTCGATTTAGTCATTAAATTACATCAATTTAACATGGTTAATTTGATTTATTTTTATTTTATCAGTAATCGAATTGCCGCTCTCTTTATGTTAGTTCTCTCTCTTTCTCTTTCTCCCTTTATTTTTGCATCTCTCTTTGCTTTCTGTTGTTTTGCATAATGTATATATATAAATTTATAAATGTATATATGTACATATATCCATTGTTCTACGTTTCCGCAGTCGCTATGACATTGAACCCGGACTGTGTGCTGGCTTTTCCCTCGCAACTTAACGCGATTTTCAGCAAGCCAAATGCAAACATTTTCATTTCGCACTCATTCAAAGGAAAACGCGTAAAGTTCAATGACACGCTACCTATGAAAACAATTTGTTAGCTCCGAATAGAGCTGTTTTTTTATTTTATTTTTTATTACTATTTCAACGTCAGCTGGTTGCTGAATCACGTGCCAAATGTTTCGTAATCAGCAAATCTATATAAACAATCAATAGTAAACTAATAAAACGAATAAACAGAATCAAAATGGAATCCGATTGGTATTAAGTATATGGTTTAAATAAAATGTGTATTTAATAGAAATGCAAAGGAAAACATCGAGTTTGTCTCAAGTCAGCTAATTTGAAGAGAATTCATTTGTGCGGCTTCCCACAACCGGTTCTTTTTCATAAGTAACAACAAGCAAAAACTGTGCTTTTCATAATTAATACATATAAAACTATAATTAAATGCCGCTTCACAGAGCACAGCGTCCAAGTACTTGGAGGAGTTTAGCAAACCCGCGTACCGCAACAACCTCAAAATTCAGATTAGCTTTCAAACGAAACTGGTTCAGTTACAGTTTTTCTACTCTGTGCGGACAGTAGACTATCAAATACTCTTAAATCGCCTTAATTCTTATCTTTGCATACTTAATGAAAACTTTGCTCAATTAACACATTTAGATATTTTTGTTTACCTAGTCCCCAAACTGTGTTATCGTCCAAGATTATTATTTTTTTTTTGCTTGGTAAACAGCTGATAAAATGCTATAAAGAGATGTATTTAGTATGCATATACATTTAGTTACAACTTAATTGAATACTAGGCTAAAATATTTCATATTTAAATACTCCATATAGTTCATCAGACAACTAACAATGTTAGACATCTGTTTATTATCTATTCATTCAGCAGATGCTGAGCCGACAAATGCTCCAATTTGAACAAGTGTTTCTGCTTGTTTAGTTTGTCACGCTCTCTGAGCTTCAGAGCATTGAATTTTCTTTTTATTCTCACTTTTTATACCCTGAACCCATTGAAAATGGGAAATCAGGGTATAATGGTTTTGTGAAAAAGTATGTAACGGGCAGAAGGAGGCGTGGCAGACCCCACAAAGTATATATATTCTTGATCAGCGCGACGAGCTGAGTCGATATAGCCCTGTCCGTCTGTCCGTCCGTCCGTCCGTCCGTCCGTCCGTCCGTCCGTCCGTCCGTCCGTCCGTCCGTATGAGTGCGTCGATCTCAGAAGTTATAAGAGCTAGAGAGCTGAAATTTGGCATGCATACTCGTGAGTACCATACGCAGTACGAGTTTGCTTTATTTTTTCGATAAATCGTCCGATAACTATTTTATCGAGAATAATCGAAAAATTGATTTTGTTTTTTTAGCCTAATTTGAACATTTTTTAAGATGGAGTCTTCAAATTTGCAATGTATATAAAGTTAATCGATACAAAGATTTTGTAATTTACAGATTTTGGATACCACGCCCCCTTCTCCCCCAATTTGTAAAAAACGCATTTCAAGTACTAGAGACTTGTGCTTTGGAATGTACACACATATTTACCATATGATTACACTCTGAAAGTTTCATTAAGATCATATGTTTACAAAAGAAATTATTAGACAAATAAATTCTCATAATATTGCCCACATTGCAGCGCAGCCCAAGCGCAGTCGCTGCTTACTGCGCAGTTAGCAGAGCGCAGGCTTATACGTGCGTGTGGATACATATGTGTGTGTGTGCATAAAAGAAGTGCAGCATGATTAGAATATCAGCTTGGAGGGTTCAGGGTATCTCCTAGTCGAGCAGTCTCGACTGGAGCTTTCGTACTTGTTATACCCTGAACCCATTGAAAATGGGAAATCAGGGTATAATGGTTTTGTGAAAAAGTATGTAACGGGCAGAAGGAGGCGTGGCAGACCCCACAAAGTATATATATTCTTGATCAGCGTGACGAGCTGAGTCGATATAGCCCTGTCCGTCTGTCCGTCCGTCCGTCCGTCCGTCCGTCCGTATGAGTGCGTCGATCTCAGAAGTTACAAGAGCTAGAGAGCTGAAATTTGGCATGCATACTCGTGAGTACCATACGCAGTACGAGTTTGCTTTATTTTTTCGATAAATCGTCCGATAACTTTTTTATCGAGAATAATCGAAAAATTGATTTTGTTTTTTTGGCCTAATTTGAACATTTTTAGACCTGGAGTCTTCAAATTTGCGTTGTATATGAAGTTAATCGATACAAAGATTTTGTAATTTACAGATTTTGGATACCACGCCCCCTTCACCCCCAATTTGTAAAAGACGCATTTCAAGTACTAGAGACTTGGGCTTTGGAATGTACACACATATTCACCATATGATTACGTCCTAAAAGTTTCATAAAGATCGTATGTCTACAAAAGAAGTTATTCAACAAATAAATTCTCATAATATTGCCCACATTGCAACGCAGCCCAAGCGCAGTCGCTGCTTACTGCGCAGTTAGCAGAGCGCAGGCTTATGCGTGCGTGTGGAAGCATGTGTATGTATGTGTGCATAAAAGAAGTGCAGAATGATTAGATTAGCTTGGAGGGTTCAGGGTATCTCCTAGTCGAGCAGTCTCGACTGGAGCTTTCTTACTTGTTTTTTTTTTTTTTTTTGTATAGTAATTTTATAGAAATAAAAGTTTAGTTGTTGTATGAGTCAGCTCCGTTGATTAGATTACACTCGAATAGTTATACTATATACGTATTTATTCTATTATTTTCACCAGAAACTCTGGGCGTAGAGATAATGAGGCCAAATGTTGGAGGCGTTGCTGAATTTTTGGACAGATCCGATTTAAATAACAACATGAGAGCTAGATAATTCTCTTTTAATGTCTTCGTTGATTCCATTTTTAGCTTGCGTGGCTCGAAACGCCCTTTCTATTTAAGCTATCTATTAAATGACTTTGCTAACTAATGTATCTAGTGTGTACAAGAGCTTATGATAAACTATCGGGCAGGAAATGTGGCATGAATCCCATTTAAATAGATAGCATGCATGTTAAAAACTAACTAGCAGACAGTTTACATGGAGATAGATAAGAGTACGTCGCAGGGAATATTATAATATTTATTATTATTTCCTATAATCCCTAAAACTTAACTTGTTATTAATGGATAATATAAACATGCTGATTAACATAGCAGGTTTTATGTGCAGTAGTTTATTGCAAATTGCTTATCTTTTGTTTTCTAGGTCACATCGAATCTCTATTTAAATATATTATATATGTTCTTCCTCTCTTTCATTTCAGTTGCCATACTCTTTGGCCTATGGAACGTTCTGTCAATCATTGGACTCAGCGTTTCATGCCTCGTCGCGGGCATTATACAAATGCTAGCAGGCTTTGTGGTGATGGCGCTGGAGGCGCCGTTCTGCTTTGTCTGCATCGAGAAGGTCAATGATGTATCGAAAATGGTGGATGCCAAGCCCATGTTCTTTCGGGCGGGCCTATACTGCGCGTGAGTACCAAATGCTATATCAATCTATTCCAAACTGTTCTAATTAATATTATGTATATGTATATATTCCTGCAGCATGGCAGTGCCGCCGATTTTCATGTGCTTTGGACTGGCGAGTCTCTTTGGCAGCGGTCTGATCTTTGCCACCGGCGCAGTTTACGGCATGATGGCGTTAGGCAAGAAGTGAGTATTGCTTGGAAGTCTTGGGCAGATATATATGCATGTATGCATATGTATGTGGCCCGTACATCCATCCAGTTAGTTGGCTAGTTAGCAATTGTTAGTGTGAAATGGAGCGGAGAACTAAAATACTGAAGGCACAAAATGCTAATCCAAATAATGTTCTCTCTATTCCTTGAACTGCTTGCGCTGTGATTACGCTTACACTTACAACTAATGTTATCTAACATCAAAATAAATAAACAACATCTGTTGCCTAATGCAATAATGAATAATTAACAAAAGAGCTTCGCGCGAGGACATGGCCGCTGCGGCCACATCGCCCACACAAATGTCCGGCAGCCAGACGGGCGGCCAAATGCAAATGGGCGGCGATCAGCATATCACACTCATGGAAGATCCCGATGTTTGGCGTCCAACATAAATGCGCTAACCAATGCATAAACTGCCAAAAATAAATTGAACGTTGAAGCATAAAGCAAACCAATTACAAACACACACACACACATACGCCCGATACACATCAGACAGTTAGACAAGGAAATATCATAATGAAATAATAAGTAACAAATATTTTACGACGCATAGTTTTAGTGTTCGTTCCAATTAAAAGAATATATATATATATACATATATGTATATAGGCATATGAATATATGTGTATATGTAAAACTGATTACAGCATTGTGCCGCGCATAGATCATATTGTAGTCTCACAATATTGAATACAGAATTACAAAAACACCCCACCAATTGAAAATGAAAGAAACTTTTCGTAATTGTTGTTACTGACAAAAACAAAAACTAAGACAAAAACAAAAACAAAAAATTAAGCAAACAAAACAAAAAAATAATAAAATGTTGATAAATTGTTGCGCAAATGCATTTTCTCTATTTTTCTTGGCCATTGTTCGTCCTGTGCATGTAGTCGCATTTCACCAGTTTTAAATGTCCTGTGGCGTTTTTTGAACAAATACATACAGTTAAATATGCAAATATATAAAATATATGTTATACTACAACATGTACAATTTATTTTTAATGAAAGCTCATATTGATAACAAAAAACACGCTAAACAGCTTCCACACGGCTATAGAACAAATTACCTGCAACATAAGAAAAATAATGTCAAGAATCGTAGAGCAATATATAAAACTCAGAGAGCATTCATTTGATATGCGTTGCGCTTGCACATAAATAAAGTGAACGAATGTAAATGTTAAAATGTTAATTGAGATGAACAAGTATTTTTGATTTATTTTTATTAAAGTAGAAACAAAAAAATACCAGAATTGTTCATTATAATTATTTCCATTGTAATTTATATATTAACGTAAACTTTGTAAAGGTTACTGTGAAATCTAAACATCATGTGTATTCGGCTAAAGCCTTTTGTGTGCTCAGAATTTCATTCCATTTTAAATAATATTTATTTTATTGTATTTCAATTAACAATCATAATTAATTTATATATTTATTGCCGTAAGCTAAGCACTCTTATTGTTAATTTAGTTTTACGCATAGTCATCATTTATTTAATATTAATACTCGCATCAAATGGAAAACACAATAAGCATCCTAATGGATCCATATTGGCATCCAATGTGGCTTCTCTATATAAATGCATACTCTCTGGTTACTTGTTACAAAAATCAATTTCTCGTAAGCAGCCTGAACAACGTCGTCCTAGCTTAATATACATTAAATATATAGATGAAATTAGTTAATTATATATAAATATATATATGAATATATATATATATGCCTAACGAACGCAACACTAAACAACATTCAAGTAAAATATTATGTTAACCAGTTAACTGAAATAAATATTATCAACATATTATGCTAATGAATTGTACATGCCAAACTGCCACAGAACACAGTCCCAGTTAATAATGCCTGCAGCAAACGAGCGACATAAACTTCAACAACAACAGCAAGAAGTACGCTAATGTCAATTTATACTTAGCACGAACTATTAGTCCAATTTAACATTCTGTAGTCGAATCGAATCAATTGCACTATGTTGATATCATTTAGAATGTAAATAGAAAGGCGCTACTTTCTAAGAATTGCTTTCACTATTTCTATATCTTAATATATATCTTTCTGTTAGTTCTCTTTTGAGTTTGCTATTTTTATTTTGTTGTTTTGCAGTTTGCATGGACTTTTCTATATTTATAAATATAAAATAATATTGCTGCCATATTTCTAATGAAAACGTTTTTGTTAAATATTATAAAATATTTTTTTTTTAATATTTTTAAATATTTATTAAATATTTTTTTTTTTGCAATGTATGTCTTTAGTTATCTTTGCCTATGTATTCTATGTCAGTTTTAGTACCTGAGTTTCAATTTATTATTTAGCTCAACTCTTGCCAAGTCTATTATGCACTGTACTTACTCTAAGCTCACGAAAAGCATATGAAATCAATTAATTTTTATTCTTTGTAGAATTTTAAATCTATTGTCAAAAGTCTCTCTGAATTAACAGCAAAATTGAACTGAAAATTTCGATAGATACGTCTCTTCTAGTAACATTTAATCTAGTCTGTTAAATATAAAGTAACATTTTTAGTTTTGACTAAAGGCTTAAAAACTCCACAGCCTACTATTGTTACCTTTTTAGTTTTCCTAGTCGATAAGTCGAACGTTAACCAATATAGTTAGTTGTTTGGCCTATGCAAAGCACGAGTCCTAAATTTGAGACACATTCCCATTAGTTTTCTATCAACCTAACATACTTATTTTCTAGAACTCTTTAGCAATATGTTGTCTTAAGTTTAGCAAGCTCTATTTATACTAAACCATTTCGTTTGTGAATTCATGTCTAATATTTTGCTTTCCTCACTCATCGCAGAGCCTCCGCTGCCGATATGCGAGCCGCGGCAGCGCAGACATCGTATGGTGGCAATGCAGCGTCCACGACCAGCGATCGGGCGGGCATTGTGAGCAATGCGCAGCCGTTCTCCTTTACCGGAGCCGTGGGCACCGACAGCAATGTGTGATGACGCGGTCGGCAGTCGGAACAGTTGGATTGTGGCTGGGGTGTGCGGTGAGAAAACAAGACTCAAAACGCAACGCAACGCAACGCATTAAGGCAAACTACAACTACATCAATGAAGAGTTAAAGTAAATAGGCAGGATACAATCTAATTAACTTGTGCAATTAATTGTTGGCGATTCATTTCCAAACCGGAGCCAATCATAAACGATCTCTCTTGGTATTGCGCTGAAGAAAATGTTACGCGAGAATCAGCAGAATAATGGAAACCTCAAGGAACCTCTTTAAATAAACCGTCTATTAATTGATACAAGATATACATATATAATATTTTTTGTTCAGCGTTTTCTGTTTTACATTTCGATTTGTTGCCTGTGTATCATTCCAATTCCAATTTTGGTTAAATGAAAAAAAAAAAAAAACTTATTTAAAATGTAGAAAAGGTAAAATATTATATTTTATCATATTTCAATTAAATTATTGAGCGATGACATAATTGTATGAAATTTATGTTTAGTCATAGTTTAAATATAAATACTATATATTTAAATGCATAATACAAATAAATACAAGTATAAATAATTAAATGTTTGTAAACCATATTAAAAATTTGATTATGCATACTTTAAATTATGTTAAATAAAATTAATGATACAAATATTGTTTGGTTTTTCTTTTTTTTTTTGTGATTTGCTTTATATTTCATTGCGATTTGATATAAAAATATAAAAAATAGTAGCAAAAACTGTGATTAAGTTAAACAATATTTAAATAGTTTTAACAGTTAATGAAAATTAATTAATATTTCTTGATGTATTTTGATTTAAGCATTGTCCTCTGCGCTTTCGCTATCGAGTTGCTCTGCGTCTTCGTCTTCCTCTTGGTCTTCTTCTGTTGCCTCTAGGCTATCTGCGTCTTCTACTGGCTCCTCTTCTTCTTCCGCATCGTCTTCCTCTTCAATATCATTTTCATCACCGGCGTCCTGCTCCTCCTCCTGTTCGTTGGATCCAATCCAGCGGAAACGACGATCAGCGATCTGTTCTCCGCTGTCCTCGGCAGAAGCCACAAGGACCAAAGCAAACAGAGCTATAAGGAAGGCAGAGAAGTTAAGCAAGATCTATCAATAATTCCGGTTGATATGCTTACCAATGCTCATGATAAGGAATTTGTTGCAAATCATGTTGATTAAGTTAATTGGTTAGTTAATTTCTATGCTAACTGAAGCGACGCTTGCCCCTTTTATAGTCAACTTTTGGCAAATGCTGTTTATCACAAAATTCGGGTTGCCCTACAACTGTTCAAATAATGTTTTATCTAAATTTATGTCACACTTATTAGGCTAAACACTTCACGGACTACTTTTTTTTTTCATGTGATTGACATCAATGCTAACTAAGATTAAACAATTATCTTAAGTAATTTAAAGTAAAGTTGAAGTTCTAAACTATATTCTCAGAAATGAAAATGTTTAAAAACTTATTTAATTTGCGACTTTAAGTGATGTTTTAAAGAAATTATTTTTTTTTTTTTTAGAAGGGAGAATGCTGAGTTTATTTATGATAGTTTTATATGTAAATTAATAGTAAAAACGAAAAAAAAAAAAAAAAAAAAATAAATAAAAATAGAACATATTTCTATGATTATACATATGTTTTTACATATTTCTGATGCATTTAAACTAAAATATGCATGTAATATATATGTACATTAAATAAATGTACATTAAATAAATAGGCTATTTACATTTTGTAATATTTATTTAGTGATATGATAACAGTAGTTTATATTTAATTATTTTTGGCTTACTATCATATTAGAGCAGTGTATAAAACTGTGTTTCAAAGTATAGCTTCAGGCTTATCTGCTAATTCAGGAGCAACAACAGAAGATATTGCATACTTTCGAGTGAACAAATCAAAAAGAATACAAATTTTCACCTTTACAAAGAATAATATGACTGCTGTATGTATATGTTTAGTAGGAGTTATTATAGCTAATTAGTTTCTTCACAGGCATCAATCCAATCATTGTAGACATCTATGGGCTCCGATAGAGCCATGATTTGGCTCTGAAAGGCTTCCTGGCAGACGCGACAGACAATGCGACCGATTTTACGCAATTTGTCCCTGTTTAGGATAGATCATAGATAAATAATAGAGAATTACTTAGGTATTCTACTGTAAGACTTACATAATCACATCACAGGATCGCTCGTGATTACAAAAGGGACAATTGAATTGTCTTTCCAGGTTTTGGATAAGCTTACGTCTCGGCGGTGGCTTACGTTTCGACTTGCGGCGTCCCATATTTTATTTTTTGCTATCAACTTAGAGAACTGAGAAAAACTGATTTTCCTTTGAAAACGTACAAATAAATAATGTGTAAAAATGTGAAAAAAGTATGGGAAAAAAAACTTACAAGCTTGGAGACGCAATCGTTGTACAATGCTTAACGCTCAGCAATAGAATAAATAATTTGGTAACGCTCAACATGGTGTATGGGAATCTAATGATTTTAGTGACAGAATTATCATGGATTGCTTACTTAAAAAATAAAACATTTTTATAAAGTATTAAGCTATATGCAAAGTCTACTCAATTGGTGTATCTCTCAAGGAACTTTCTGGATATTGTAGCAATAGAAATATCAAGGATTACTTTTGTTCTTTAAATTGCCTGGTTATGAATTATGAAACTTTATACAACATAATCTAAGACAGGAAGAGGGATGCACCTTGCCTTGAGTTTTCTACTTTCTCCTGGCTTACCCCATGTTAGCCCCATTTGTTTACCTCTATTATAAATTGTTTTGATATCGAAACCACAAGAAAACTCAATCGATGGTGCCCACATCTATTGCGGCTGCTGGCAGCTGGCTCTTATCTAATGCTATTGTTTGTGTCTTATAACTCAATGTAGCATAAAATCGTTTGTAAATGATCCTGTACTGAGCTCATCAGTATATCGATTACAGGCTGCGTAATTTGGCTGAAGGACAGAGATATGTACAGATCGCAGTTGTAATCGCTGCATGTGGGTCAAGTGTTTCGGGTTTGAATAGATAGAGATGGAATAAATGGAGATCGGCGTTCCCACAGTTGTGTTTGAAGCAAACGAGTGCCGATTTTTTCTGGCTAAAGCGCGCTGTGAGCTGTAAAGTCCGACGACAGCTCAGTGCGCAGCAAGAGTTTAAAGGCGACCTGCTGTTCAACATATTAGCACCAGGACATTCGGGGTCAACGGGTGGTGTTCCACAGGACAGCTGAAAGTGTCAACAGTCGGAAAGTGAGCTGTGCCAAAAAAAAGTCTATATACATATATATAGTTGACACTGGCAGCAGGATACTTTAGAATATTGCAGCGCACAACAGGATGTATCTACTAAGGACACGCCGCTGGGCAGCACATTTATTGCATTCGCAATGCTTTAAAGAATTTAACGAACAAATTGTTGAAATTATTTGCTAAATGGTTTTAAAAATGTTCATCATCGATAGATCGCAGCGGCTGCTTCCTGGCTTTCAGCCTAAGACTTCCGCATTTCATCAATCGCAGCCTCCTTTTGTTGGCCTCCTTTGTGCCCCTCATCTTTATTAATCTTGTGCTGCTCATCTTAGCCAGCTGCTGCCGTTGGCCGTTTGGCCGTTTGGCTGTTTGGCCGTTTGCCTTTTGTGGTTCTTTGGCCAGTTGACCATTTGCCGCTGGCCAAGTGGTTCGCTTGCCTTTTGTTTGGCCTACTTCAATGCGCTGCCGACGCGACGTGTCTTTCTTCATTCTCTCGCTTTTTGCTACTTTTTGTGCCCTTTGTGAGTTCATTTGCTTAAATGCATCTTATCCTGTTAAAGTGTGCTCCTTCTGTTCGCAGAAAATTGATCTTTTCTCTTTTTTCTCGCAAATTTCCTGCTTTAGTTTGCCTTCTGTCTTCCTTTAGGGCTGCACTCGAGCGCATCTTAATTGAGTCTTTTTTTTTTTTCATACTCCTGCAGATAATGTTACTGTAATGCAAGACGGCTATTCCTTTCTTTCACTTCTATCTTTTTTTTTTTTTTTATTTAGACTCATTTTTTTTTTTTAGATTTTTACTTAAATGGAAATTCGTTGTTAGAATTTTGTGAGCTCTGAAATGGCATTAAAAATTCATAATTATAAGCCGTTGATGAGTTTTGCTTTTATGGCATTGAAGCCACCTACTTATCAATAATAAAGCTCAACAGATTTTTCATAATTATAAGCTCCATAAAACCCGCATGGAAAATCAAATCAAAGCCCCATTAACAATGCCCAATCTCATAAACGGGCCACACCTGAGGGGACAAATCAAAAGCTTTTCAAACATTCAATTGTTGTTCTTTCTGGCCAATTAGTTGTTTTAAATGCCATAAAATTATTATGTTGAATATTTTTGTGGCTCGATTGGGATTTTGTATATTCAGTGTTCATATCGTGTTGTTATGCTGATGCGTTCTGTCCCCCGGCTCTATTTCCCCCCTTGAACAATATTTCATCGAAAATGCAATGCGCCAAGGCGCCCCAAACATGATTTTTAATTAAAATTCCCAAATCAAAATCAAATTACCACTAAAAAAAAAAAAAAAAAATAGAAAGAAAAATGCATAAATTTTTGTCTAATGACAACAACCACACACATGCAGACACACACACACACTACTCTGCTGCAGTCGGCAGAGATTGGAGCAGGGGTCGCCTGTCGCCAGCGGCTTCCGCTTCGCCCGCGGAGCGAGCCGTGCACCTTCCAAGAATTCTGAAACTGGAAAATGCTATTTGGAAAATGCATATTAGAATAAAATTAAATTATGCATAATTATAATTTTTTGTTGCTGGCATTTAAACCAAACTAGCGTGGCTCCGCCGCCTGCCCCTTGAGCGGGGGCAGACTCATAAAACTGTCATAAGCCGGTGAAATTGTTAGGAGCCAACTAGATATAGGGAATATTTAATATGTTTTTCATTTTATGTTGTTTTTCTATTTTGGCTGCGACACGTGTGCCAAGGAACAGAGCAGTGCACTGCGCTACAAGGTTGGAATGATGAAGTGAGCAGAAGAAATTATATATATATTTTTAAAATTGATTTCCTATCAATTAATAAGCAGTTAGGCAGTTCTACTTTGAGGTAAATATAAATTAAGCTTACTCGCATATATTTGACAATATTCCAAATGGCTTTTCATATACACTTTCATAAAATTTTAATATTTAAATATTTTAATATTTAATTGGATTAAAGTTCTTAGAGCTAACTAACATATCAAATATTAAATAATTACACAGTTGCTCTGTGGTCTGAAGATAAACTAAATATACTTAATTCTATTTTACTACAAATTCAAGCTGTTGCGTTTCTATATATATCTGGTAGCTACCCTCTGACTTTCCCCATTTTATGCGCCTTTCTATATATATTTTTAATAGCTTCAATCTGGCTTTCCCCACTTTATGCAAATTAGCACCTTGATATTTGCACCCTTATAATCCGAGCTCTGCTGTATTAACAGCAATTCGCATTCATATTGGACGCAAGTTTGTTGCACAGTGTAATAATATTTCCATAAAACCATTGAACGCGTTGAGGGCAAAAATGTTTTTGTGCTCAATTAGCGTATAACATTGTCACAACCTTCCGGCAGGCCCCAAGGCCCCGTGTGCCACAACATCATCAACAGGTAAAAGCCTGATTTCGTATGCGAAGGAGACAGCAGAGAAAGGGAGGGAGACACAGACAGAGACAAAGCCAGAGAGGGAGTGAGATAGAGGCGAATGGAGTATTGCATAATCGTTAAAATGGATGAAACCCTTTTCCCCTTTTTTTGTTTTTTTTTTTTTGTAGTCTAATGCTCATTTTCATGCGTTTTTCCCGGAAAATTATGGCCACAAAGTGCTCGGCAATAGTTTAGCATATTTTGTGTCTGGCTTACGCGTGGCCGCGATTTAAATTATGACAGGAGCCGGAGCCAGAGGAGTTGGAGGAGCCGGCTCGACTGGGTGCCTGGCTTCCTGGCGCCCCGTTCGCTAGGTGGCCGCCATGCATTGTGATTGGGCTTGGGACTTTGTTTGCCTGCTTAACGATTTAAATAATGTCTGGGCACAGGAAGGATAACAAGCGCTGTGGCGCTTCTATGGAACTATAAATTTTCGATTCGAGCTAGTGCCAGGGCATATTAATGGGCAGGTGGTCGGGGCAGTGGCAGTGGCAGTGGCAGGGGCAGGGGCAGCCAGCTACTAAGTAGGAGCTGAATGGCTGACGGTTGCAGCAGCTGCAAATTGGGACGAACTAATCTTATCAAATATTGAAAATAACCCAATTAGTAACCACCTACAGCAGAGAACAACAAGAAAAAAAATGAAACGAAAATAACGTTGGAAAAGACAAACAAACATTGCGCAAAAGGTTTCATCCTCGTCTCTTTTTGCTTGATTTTTTTTATGTTCATTTCAAATGAAATGCTACCAGGGAAGCTGTCGGCCTGCTGCAGCCTGGCTGTGAGTAAGACATCAGGAGGCAAAGTCGCAGGACAAATATCAAACGCAGCTGCCGGCAGGACAAAAGCGGATAAGTCAAATCGCAAGATGCTCGCGTCAACCATAAAACTAGCCAGGCAGCCAGTCAGATAAAACGCAGGCCAGACCCGAATGTTTCACAGATCTCGTCAGCAGGACCGCCCCTGGCGAATGCTGCGAGTTTTTGGTGCACGCCGGGCAGCCTCTAATTTGTGAAACTTGCCTACAGTTTAGAAAGCGACGGGCAGTCGCCGCTCAGTCCAGTCCAATCGAGCCTGACAAAAGAGCAGTCTCCTCTTTGGCATGACATTTGAGATTTTGCAGTCGATGATTTCGAATATGCCGGACAATGTGATTCAATTGAATAGAGACGTTTTTCCTTTCATGTCGGCCCACAGACAGATATGTAGCTCGTGAAAAGCGCAATGCTAACTGTCCACAAAGAGCACCGAAAATTTGCCATAATCATGACGTTTTGTAGGTTTCCTTTGTCTCGCCCAAACAGTTTCGCCCGAATAGTAGTTGGAGACGTCTTCCCTTCGAGCATAATCGTAATCGTTGCTGCCTTGGCTAAACAGCAGCCAACCTGAGCAGCAGCCAACTGCATGTGGGAGTAGGAGTGTAAATGGATGAGAATACTTTTTCTTTTATCTCCCTTTGTTGATCGTGATTATGGAGAAGTGCGAGTACATTCAAGTACCAGTATCTTTTATGTGCAGAGCACAATTTTGTATCTTTATTATTATGGATTTATGTCTTTATCCGCTTTGTACCTTTATACTTGTTTCTTTGTATATATTATATGTAATATATACATGCACTTTTACAATAGATTAGTTGCTTCATAAATTCAATACATATATATTTTTTATATATTTTTTTTATTATATTATGTATAAGTAAAAAATAATAGAGTTTTTTCAGAATATTTTAAAGTTTTTAATATAATAGAATAATAGACTAATAATTATTAATATAAAATAAAAAAATAGTTGGAGCTCGAACTGTCTTGCAAAATACATATGTATATACTTTAAAAAATTAATTTATACATATATATATATATATATATATACTTTAAAAAATCAGAAGATTAAAAGATTTATCGACTATCATTATTACAAAATTAATTAATATTTTATTATTGTATTTTTTTTAATCAGTCAAAAAGCTCTCACAATAATTTTTCAACTTGAATCTTCAACTATCTTTTTTTTTTTTTTTTTCCCTTAATATTTCTGAATATAAATTTAATAATATTTATTACTATAGATCCATATCGTCGTCTTCTTTACGCATATCATTTCTACCTCAAATGATTGTAAACTCTTTCGCCGACTTCAAAATGAATGTCTCTGGAAAATATCAATTTTTCTATTCATTCATTGCCCGTAAATATTGCCATGCAGCCATATCCAATATGTGTTTTGTGTGTGTGGATATAGCGGAAAGGCCAAAACTATAAATTATTAGGTATTCATGGGTCCGGCGAGAGCCTGGACAATAAATCCCCAATAAATGTTTTTCATTTACTGAAAACGTAACTCATGAATATTTCAGCAAAAAACGACTAAAGGCCATAAAAATAAAATACAAAATGTGCGACAAGCGACGAGTAACAAAAAGTAAATAAACAGAAAAAAACAACAACAACAAATAAACAAAAATAATGCACAGTTTTATTTAGGAGCAGGTTTTTCCTATTGCTCTGCTTCTTTTTTTTTTGTATTTTTGTATCGTAGATGAGAACTGGAAGCTGGCCAAAAGCAACAATCACAAAAGTAACCTCAAAAATTTCAATAAAGACCACAACAAAGCAATTTATATAAAAATGCCACAGAGAGTGTGGGGAGAGGATTTAAGGGGGGGAAGGGGGCTTGATTGGAGGCAAAGGCAAAGGCAACACAACGACAACAGACGGCAAATAGAGCAAAATATTAGTCGGCCCAGGGAGGGGGGAGCGGGAGTTTGGTAGATGGGCGGGGCGGGGCTGGGCTGGTCTGGTCTGGTCTGGGGCTCCGGCACGACATTTTAACAAAACAATAGAAATCAATTGATTGCGTTGTGGGAAGCTTAGCACTTGATTTCCGTTCTGTTTGGGATACCGCCGAAGGGGCAAGGCAAGGCTGTTTTGCTGCCAGTGGGTGGAGCGGGAGGCGAATGCGTGGCTTGGCAGAATTGCGTGAGCCACCCAAAACGAGAGGACTCACTTCTGTTGTTGTTGTTGTTGCTGCTGTAGTTGTTATTGTCGCGTTACTGGCGCTGCGTTGGTGCGGCTAAAATTCTATTTTTCCAATTTTTGCGCAATTTATTGCATTGTCAAGGGATTCGCAGTAGAGCAGAAGCAAAAGCAGAAAAAAAGTAAAAACGAAAACAAGGAAACAAAATGAAAAGAAAAGCAAAAGCCATAAGAAAAACACCAAATACAAATACCAAACAAGCTCGAGCTTCGATTACAAATAGAATCGAAAATACTCTGTAAATTTTAATAATATATTTAACATTAATATATATTATATATTTTTATATTTGAATAAGAACAGAAAATGTGTAGGTAGGAATTAACTGATGTAAATGATGTATTAAAGGTTGTACCTCTCTTTAAACATGTGAGGGACTAGATGAGCTATAGCAATTTATTTAAATTTAATATATTATTTATTTATTATTATTTTCCATTTTAGACATGCGCTTTTAATCTACTGAAAATATCGCAAGTCTTATATATTTTCATATATAAATTGAGCGCTAGATTTGATATTTAGTTTTAGTTTTATATAGATATTAGTTGTAGTATTAGTAGCAGTATATAAAAAGGAGTACTTATTAGTAGTAATTAAATGGCTAGGCATTTTGTATTAAATAATTAAACTGTAATGAGACTGGATGATTCTATTTAAAAAGATTAATTTTTAATGTGTATATTTGTAATATTTATTATAAGTGAACATTTTTTATGCAATTTTTAGATTTTGTTATATTATCAGATAGAACATTTCTATATAATATTTTTTTTTTTTTTTTTTTTTTTAATATCTAGATCTAGATCTTACTATATTTCTGCCGAACCAAGTATATATTTATTAAATAATAGTGTAATAAAATTTTTTTTTTAACAAGCTAAGTAGACAACCTGTCAATCAACTTGACATTAAACTAAAAATAAGTTTTATATATTTTATACACAATTTTCTGAAATGGGCTGACTTATATATTTACATTATATGCTGCAACTACATATTTAGAATTTATTGTTGCAACTTTAGATTACAATTACATGGATATTCTTCAGCACAGACAATTTGCTTGGTTATACCTCTTAGACCTACATTGTACAGGGTATAGACAGCAAATACAAATACCAATACATAGTGCGGCTTGTTCGATGGTATGTGGGTAGCGTGGCTCGGCTGTCTGTGGCTGGGGCTTGCTCATGCTGCTGGGGACTTTGGGGCTTTTGTGTGGCAAGCGTAAAAGTAAACAAAGCTAAAAGCGGAAACGCAAGTGAAATAATGCCACAGAGCTGCACGAAGCTGAGCAGCAACAACAACAAAAGCAACAACAACAACAACAGCAGCAGCAACAAGGACATCAGCAACTAAACATCAATAAGCATTGACTAACTGGGATGCTGCGAGCATCCTGGAACCTGGTAGCAACTGCTCCACTGACTGGCAACTGGGGAGTCACAGCATTAATAGCTGAAATTAAATAATCGCTCCTTGAGCGAATCGCCGACTGCGCAGCCAGAGCACAAAAGAAGAATAAGTGAAGACCCAATTGGGATTTGGTTTCGATTGAATAAAATTAATTTTAATTGGTTCTGTCTGCGTGCCAAACGCTCTGGGAATAAATAGTGTGCGAATGAATGATTTGTTTGCTTTCAGCTACAAAAATATTGTTTTGCATTCGAAACTCGATTTACAATCATATGGAATGGAATCGAGTTCCATTGAAGCTCACCGTCTCAAAAGAGTCTCACCTGCACAGCTCTCGCAATGCTGTGAGTCAGAGTTGTGCCCTGAGTCATGGAGCTGGAGAGTAACAACCCTCTATAAACTACCCACAAGTTGTCAGATTCTTATCGCAGCAGCCCAACGAAAAATAGAAAATAAAATAAAATCCATTAGAATTTGACAGACGCGCGTTTATTAATAAAATTTTATGATATGCCCTAACATGGTTTTTGAGAAAAGGAATCTAAACTGATAAGCATCAGCTAGCAGCCCCATAAAGGGTAGAAATAGCATGGAATACATAGGAATCTAGGCTTAATGCATTCCATTTTACCTGGAACTTAAGTATGACAAAGAAAGGTTTACAGCTGTTTAGGTTCGCTATACACACACACACACACACACACACACACACATAAATACGCACCTGTTGATAAGGCGGCTAATTTTTGTGTGTTCATAAATAAAAATTACTTTTCTATGAGTGTGTGTGAGTGTCTGTGTGTGTTGGTCTCTAGCAAATTAGTCTTTGATTTGGTTAGCCAGCCAAAAAGGTTCAAGGATGTGCGAATAGGGCGCCATATGTTTGGGTATGCCTTTTCCCTTGGGCTCGATAGCCGCCTATGAAGTGTGAATTTCTGGTCAAAAACAGCAAACTTTTGCTGAAAGCCAGAATGTAATCAAAATAAAAGTAAATAATAAAAGGTACAGCCCGGAAGGATGTTTGCTCTGTCGACTGTCCTGTGAGCCTGATTTTGTTAAACGATGAAGTCTGATGGACAGCCGCAAGCGAGAGACAGAGAGAGAGTGAGACGGAGAGTGAGTGAGGGGGATAAAAGCTGAAATCAATGCCGCAATCAAAATCATTGCAACACAAAACTTGTCTAAGCCTTTCTGCGTCGAGTCCTCAACTATCTGCCCATACATTGAAGGATGCAGTCAGTCGAGCGTGTTGTTGTTTATATTTGTTGCCTTTGGGGAGACGCCTGGCAGCAGTTTTATTATCCCTTTGCCGAGTCTGTGTGGGAAAAAATTTTATATTAAGATAAACATGAGCCGTTTCATTTGTTGTTGTTTGTGCGGCTGCTGCTGCTGTTGCTCCTGTTATTGTTGTTGTTGTTGTTGTTTTCAGCCTGAAGTAGCCTGAACGTTGATTGAATCTTAAGACCAGCATCCTTTTTGGGCAGCCTCTTGGAAATTTGATTTAAGGTTAAACGCAATTAAATTTCGCCTTGGGCTTTGATTTGATTTGCTTTGCTGCTGCTGCGGCACAACATTTTCTTGTTTACGCTAGACAAAATTGAAATTTTATGCATTTTCCCATAGTTTGTTGTTGCTATTATTATTATTATTATTATTGTTGTTGTTGTTAGTGTTATTGTTGTTGTTATTACTTTTGTTGCTGTTGGTTTTGGGCTCTGCGGCAGTTGCTCCGTGCGGTCAGCTGTCGAAAGGATTTAAAATTATTTTGCTCCTTTGGTTGCTGCGGCTGCTCACAGCCGTAGCAGGCGCTGATTAATTGATTTCCCATATGCACTACTATTTCACAGAAATGTGAATGTGAATATATATTTATAAAGGATCGTCCATCCCTGCTGCCTGAGCTGTGTGGGATTTGCGTCTCTGCTAATTAGTTTTTGAGGTTTCATTTGAGTCCAGGACAACGCAGTGAGCAGTGCATTGAAGTGGCTTAAAGCTTAAAGGCAATGCTACGAATGACTTTATAATATGGTTCGAAATCATTAAATATGCATTATTTGCGCTGCTCGAAGTCAAACGTAAAATATGACTTTAATTATCTCAAATTGGACTTAACGCATGAATAATTTAATTTGTTCAAGCCTATTGCAAATTTTGAATAATTTTAATACATTATCTGGGCCTTTAAGGCGACTCTATGAGAATACTGTTGGGATAATGCTTAACCTTGGCTGCACAATTTTTTGTTTTGTTTTTTTTTTTTTTTGGTAAACCCCGCCATTGTCAAGTTCAATGCCAATGCCGCTGCAGATGCAGTTGCTCGCTGCGATTCTAGGCGCTCTTTTGGCCCAACAGCAACTAGACGTTGGCATATTTCATGCACACTTGGCTCAGCCCGCGCCAGAAAAGAAAGAATGCAACGAAAAAACTGTTATTGCCAATGCCAAGACGAAGTCTTTGGCCAAGTCTAAGCTCTATTATGGCAGCACAGCTTGGCGAGGCATTCACATCCTGTGGGTAGCGCGTCGAGCACATAAAATTCAATAAAACGCATATTTGCTGTCATTTGTTCCGAGTTTTGGGCGCCAAAGTGCCACAAAATTTGCTGAAGCTGCTGCCGTTGCTGCCTTTGCTCCTGCTGCTGCTGCTAGTAAATGCGATGAAAATGGCGGTAAAGTTGCTAAGAAAACACAGACAAACAGACGGCAGCAAGCAGACAAGTTGGAACATTTTTATTTCTCTCATCTACCATCAGCAGCATCATTGTCATCATCATCATCATAATAGTCATCATCGTCATCATCTCGAAATGATTATAAGCATTTTTGGCTGATTTAGCATATTTTTGTTGCGCGCAATTCACGCTCTCTCTCTCTCGCTTTCTCTCTCCCTCTCTCTCTGATTGGCACGCACTTCCGCTTCCGCCTTTTTGGTTTGACGTTGGCCTAAAGACTTCCGCTTTCAGCGGTGCTCTAACTTCATTTTCATCTTTTTGTGCTCCATGAACTTGACAGTTGTTACATGCCATGAGAGCATGAGGGTTGAGAAAGGGTATATTGAATATAATGTAGAAGATTTGAATACACTTTAAATTAAATTTATTTATACACGTTTGCTAACATTATAATATATTTATGAAATATTATATTGATCTTGACTTGGGCTTGTATTCATATTTAATTATTTACAATACAATCAGCTCTACATCTGTCACATTTTAGTAAACTCCATATAGGGTATCCAGCAGTCAGGTCATCTGCTGTCTGCCGTGCTTTTTGCGGTTTGTTTTTATATGTCGACTACGGAATTGGAGGCTGGCGTTGAAGTTGGCGTTGGAGTTGGGTGGGTAAATGTGCAAATTTGTTTTGCTAATGTTTATGCAAATAAACGCGAGAGCACATCAAGAGTCACAGTCGGAGTTGGAGCTCGTCTACTCATATTTCTATATGAAGTCGACTGTTGCTGTTTATGAAAATGTCTCGTAAGTAGATGGCTCTGCTCCACTCTGGCTTATCCAGAGGCCCTGGCTTCCCCTCATTCCCAGGCGCTCATTGTCGCGTCTTATGTAAATTTAATGCTAAAATGTTTATTTTACTAAGATTTGCTTAGCTCTTCAAATGCTGCGTCTGTTTTCTCCTAATGTTTTGGCTGGGTGGTGGTTGGGTGGTTGGATGGGCGAGTGGGCGTGCAGGCGTGTGGGTGTATGGGCGTGGGTTGCCCAAAACCTGGTTGCCGTCCTTCCTCAATTTGTGGTTGCCCTGGAATGGGCTTTCGGAGGGTGAGCAAAGGGCATTCATATAGCGTCCATAATGCTAAACGACGCATAATTGAAACATTATGTCAGATTATTGTTAGCAAGCGCCGAGATTTACTTAGTTGGCGTTTTTTTTTCTCCCCAGACTCTGAGCTGGGCTGTAGGAGCTGGAGAATAAGTTTGTGAAACATACGAGCAATGTCAAAAAGATTTTCGTACTTAATATTGCCAACAGCAAATATGAGTAAATAGTCAACGATATTTGGGGTGGCAAATGGTTTGAGTAATGGCTAACGATAAGAAAGCTCAAAGTTGAAGAAGCACAGTTAATATTTTTACTAGAGCAGGACTTTCTCTTCTTACAGGAAGTTCCCTTAGATAAAAGCAGTTATATTGTTATTATAAAGTTAATATATATTATAAAGTGAATAATATATATATATATATATATATATATATATATATATATATATATATATATATATACATATATATATATTATTATAATATTATATTATAAAGTGAAATGGACTATGTATCTATCTATCTATGTATCTATGTATCTATGTATCTATGTATCTATGTATCTATGTATCTATGTATCTATGTATCTATGTATCTATGTATCTATGTATCTATGTATCTATGTATCTATGTATCTATGTATCTATGTATCTATGTATCTATGTATCTATGTATCTATATATCTATATATCTATGTATCTATGTATCTATGTATCTATGTATCTATGTATCTATGTATCTATGTATCTATGTATCTATGTATCTATGTATCTATGTATCTATGTATCTATGTATCTATGTATCTATGTATCTATGTATCTATGTATCTATGTATCTATGTATCTATGTATCTATGTATCTATGTATCTATGTATCTATGTATCTATGTATCTATGTATCTATGTATCTATGTATCTATGTATCTATGTATCTATGTATCTATGTATCTATGTATCTATGTATCTATGTATCTATGTATCTATGTATCTATGTATCTCTATCTATCTATCTATCTATCTATCTATGTATCTATGTATCTATGTATCTATGTATCTCTTTATCTTTATATCAGATTTTTCTTTCCATATATCTTTTTATCATAGCTGTTTTTCAGACTTATCAACAGTTTCAATCTTTAACCTTTATACTCATTTTAAAATTTCAAACTTATATCTGTAGCCCTTTTTCCTTTCTTCCTTCACAAAGCCATTATATACATTTTCTAGCTGGCGCTTCAATATGTTTTCCTTTCTCACAAATCCAATCTTAGCTCGTATGACTAATGATGATTTAAATCGCATGTAAACCGAGCTCATTTTTCCGCGTTAAGCCAACAAAGCGAAGCCAAAACTTTTAAATTCCCTCAACGTTTTGCCATTAATATCGCATTTATCAATATCACAGTTTTTCATTTCATTTCTTCGTCGTGGCGTTACGAACGTATTATTTTCTTTTATTTCCTGCTCTCTGCTTTTCTCTTTTTATGTGCAATTTTCATTCGCAAGACGAAGTGCGCAAAAAAATACATTAAAAAAAAAAAAAAGAAAAACA
The DNA here is from genome assembly GCF_054131065.1 of Drosophila arizonae. Taxonomy (NCBI): domain Eukaryota; kingdom Metazoa; phylum Arthropoda; class Insecta; order Diptera; family Drosophilidae; genus Drosophila; species Drosophila arizonae. The sequence goes on from NC_142924.1 coordinate 19,647,485, forward strand.
AACAAAGGGGAAATAGAAGTAAATAGAAAAACCCATTTCCATTATACAATGCCACATTCCTTTTTTCCGGTTTATACCATTTAGATCGATTGCATTTTATAGTTTGTTTTAATGTAGCCTCACAGGACGCAGGACGGAGGACTCAGGACGCAATAGCTGCGGGTGTACTTGGCGTTGAAGTTGGAACTGAAGATGCCCAACTGTCTCCGGCACAGGCATTTATTTTAGCTGGTTGCAATAGCTTCCTTTGGCCCCGGAAGCGCTACAAATTGTCTGCTTGCAGTTGTAACACACAGCAAAGAGAAAGACAGAGAGAGAGAGAGAGAGAGAGAAATTATTTTTATTGCTTCCTTTTCATTTAAATTGAATATAACATCCGTTTGTGGCTCATACAATGCCCCATTGTGACCGCTCCCGCACCTTCCACTTGCTCAGCATCAAAAGGTTCCAAGTGTCCATCTCTCCCATCGCACTCAACGTTTGCTTCTATTTTCACTTTTGCTACAATTCAATTAGGCATTCGCCTTTGTCCATTTAAGAGAACCCAAAAAGTCAAAAGTGAATGAACACAGTTTCCCTTGCCAATTTTTTGGAATTTCGAATTTTGTGTCCATTTCAGGAAGTCTGTTTTTAAGGGACTCGACTCAATGGACAATCTAAAATCATATATGTTAAAAGTGACCCGCTGACATCCGTGTGGGAGCACTTTAGTGGGTCATAAATTATTCGGAACTGCTTTGTCAATTGCCTAGGGCTAAAAAATAAGTCGATGTCTGAAAATGGAAACTATGCTAAAAGTAAGTTTAAAAATTAATTAATATATAAGTATATTATATATAATATATATAATATATAATTATATGCAACTAAAGTAGTTTGTTGTTATACAATTCCCTTTATGAAAAGTATAAATGTAATTCATCTCATTAGTCCCATAGCCTTCCCTAACTCTCGCTCTATTCGTATCAATCAATGGCTTCGTTTGGCATTCACAATCAAACCAGTTGACAATGAGAGCTTATCACATGCCAACCTTTAAGCTATAATCCTCCAACAATCAACATTCAAATGACAACTAGAAATAGCTCATTTGTCACAGTTTCGCACCCACACACACACACACACCTATATACACAGCGAGAGCAAAGCAATTTTCGCAGCAATTAATCAAATTAAATAAGAGCATTGGGGGTGAGAGAACAACTGAAAGGTTAACCTTTAACAAAGTTAATTGAAAATTTTGCGGTTGTAGTTTTGAGTTGGTTTTCCTTTGGCAAAGGGTGGGGAAGTTGTGTCCTTGTGCAGCTGCAAAAATATACATTTTAGCATGCTCTTTAAGAGTGGTGCAGCAGCGCATTCGGATCAGAAACAGGATCAGAGCGTACGCACAGTGTCAGGACAATTACGCAGACGATTAGGCACACCGCTGACACCCAGAACCTACACCCCCGCAGCCGGGCAGCAGGATGCTCCTCTCAGCGATTTTCCATTTTTCCCTTTGCCGGGGATCTGCCAACTTTTATCAGCTGTGAAACAGTTGCCATTGAAATGGTGCAGAAGTCGTTAGATAGATGGGCAGCAAGGCGAGCAAGAAAAACAGAAAAAAAGAAAATATAACAGAAAATAGAAAACCCAGCAAGGATATAGGAGTCGCAACAATGCGCCAAGCCAGCGCTCAAGCCCGTCCCTAAGTCGTTTAAAGAAAAAACATTGCGAAAATTGCTTTACAATTGATTAAACATTGAACAAACGCACGGCACGTTTAAATTTGGGTTAAATAGATTATATGAACTGGAAGTGTTATGAAATGATGTGGTCTGCTTGCTCTAAGGGTATGGGCTCTTAGGCTGCTCCTGCTGCTGCTGCTGCTCCTGCTCCTTTGCTTTGTTTTTCTTTCATTTCAATTTCGCTTTTGGCTTCCTCTGCTCGGCTCGGCTTTCAGCGATGATGGCGGCGCCTTTTCACGCTTCAAGTGTGCTAGTTAATGGATTTGGTAGATGTTAACCACAGTTAGGGATTTGGATTTTGTTTTTGTTATTTTATTGGTTTGCCGATGGTCATTTGATATAGTTACGTGAGGCAGGACATCAGTTGGCGTTGACCTTGAGCATAATCGTTCGAGAAATGCTCAGGCGAGCAGAAGTCATTATGTGGATTTTAATCCAGACAGCTGAGAAGCTGGAGGCCTAGGAAGCTGGAGAAGTAAGATATTAAATACCAAGACCATCTTAATAACAAGCTTTATCTATTTACTTACATTCAAGAGAATTTAGCTGTGGATTCATTTTGTGTAAATTGATTAAAGTTGAGTCAAACACTTGAGCGCTGCTTCGATAAGCTTCGACCCTCATCAATGACAAGTATTTCTGATCTGATCTCTTGCATAACCCAAATCTGTCCCAAAAACATGCGAACAATAAAATATGCTTGAAGAACAGCATAAAGGACATCACAATCCCACGCCCACTCTCTGCATATGAAGGGATTGAATTTGACACGCACTTTGCAAGCAGAGATACCCTAACTAAGCAATGAACCGGAGTTGCTCAGCTTTAACTAACAACAACAACAATGTGTATGAATATTACTTTTGAGTGGGGGCGGCAGGCGCGGCCAGACGTTGTCATGAATCATAATGGTATCGTCCTTAGCTGCCAGTGGCCGCCATCCCATCCTGGGTCCGTCCTCATGTCCGGTTCGGTCGCTGACCGCCTTTGGCCACTTTATTTGTGTTGCGCTGTTCTCGGCGACTTTTTGCTGTATTTATAATTTAATTTAGCAGAAATTTTGTGGGCGTTGAGCAGAAAAGAAACCAAAAAAATATGAAAACCTTGTAAGGATTCGCTTTGCTTGACCGGAAATTTGAGCACTCTGCGCTCCACTCTCTCTCTTTCTGTCTCTCCCTCGGTGTTCTGTTTAGCTAAATGTTAACAGGCACTAAAGTCCTTCCTTGGTTTGTCGTTTGCATGTTAAATGCACATATGCTAGGACACTAGGATACTTGGGCCTGCGATGTTTAAGTTATGTACTGTACCCACACAAACCATGTCCGCTATCCATATATCCGCAGACAGCCTGAATTGTGGTGGGGCAGCGTTGACTTTGTGGTCACATTGCTGGTTGGCGTGTTTGGGGTTTCTGATGTTTTGTGATGGTTCTGTCTTCGAATCGACTCACACATGTGTTCCTGAATACATAGAAATTTTTGGACATTTTTATGGCTGCTCGGCGTGGGCTGGTGCGCTACGCACGCATGCGGGGGCAGTTGAGATTGTGAGCAATGCCCAGAGTTTGTAAAGGATTCGTCAAGCATAAAAATGAAGCTAAAATGTGAGATATCAATGACAGAGATCGTATTACGATATGCCGATACGAGCTGATATATAGATCACAGATTTGAATTTAAAAAAATATATAAATATATTTAATAGTCTGTTGATCATATTCCCCATCGATGAGTTGGAAGAATGAATTGAATATATTTATAAAAATTAATTTTTAATTTTTAGGTAATGATTATTTAATTATGCTTTAGTTTATCTTAATTTTTTTTATAAATATTTTTATATAATATTGTAGATATAGTATATTTATTTATTTTTTGTATTAAGACAAAACATTTTGAATACATTTCAATACATTGTAAATATTTTATAACTGGAAACATAAAATTTTTTTATTTTAATTTTAAGACAGTTATTTAGTACATACGACTTGTTATTTATAACAATTAAATTAAAAACATATATTTCTTTTAATATAAAGCATGAAATATATTTTCCAATAGCTTTTATATTTGTTAGAACTGCTTAGGTTACTTATACAAATAGATATTTCGGAAACATAATACATTATATTCATTGTTATATAATAATAGTTTAAAATATACAATTATTTAATTAGGAAATAAAATACATTTTGTTTGTATATATTTGTATATCAATTTTAATATTTTAATTGTAGCAGAAGGAATAAATTGCATTAAACAACTCGCATGGTAGAGCATACGAGAATTCAATTAGTTGAAAACCTTTTATGTTTTTCATCCAATTTGGCAGTCTATAATTTTGGTCGGTCTCTTGCGGCGCTCGTCGCCTTGGCTTGTTTATTATGCTTGGTAAATGGCCATACGGTCAAGTTTTTGTTAGCTTAGCCATGTGGGTGTTGTCTTTTTTAATGTTTCAATATGACTAAATGCTTCGGGGCAGAGACAAGTTGGCTCTGGGACCTGCCCCGTTGTGTGTGACGCTGGCCTGGAGCGTGTTTCGTTGTTTGGGGAACGCCTCCAAAGCATTTTTTGTTGTATATTTATAGGAATTTATGAGACTGGGACTGTACATAAGTTTGTATGTCCCGGACATGTGCGGGAGGTCTGCCCATTCCGAGCAAGTGTCAAATTCTCATGCGTTACGGTCGATATCCTTTTGGTTTTCAGTTACGCAAGCTGCCCAACGAGCAGGAACCACAACCGGAGCCAGAGCCAGAGCTCAGGCCGAACCTCTTAAGCACTTTGACAGCTACTCTTTTGCTTATTCACTGGTCTTCCTGCTGCTGCAGTGGCTCATCACTAATGAGGCTATCAAATGGCTGCTTACCAAGTGCCTCTCTGTGGCTCTCAGCTCTCGCCTGTCAAATGTGTCAAAATTCCAGGGTGCGGTTGAAGCTGTTTGCCTGCCACAGCTCTGATTTGTATGTGTCTGCGGCTTGTGCGGGTCTCTTTCCATATGCATATAACGCATCCCATTCCCCATACCATTCCCATTCCCATACCATTCCCATTCCAGTCCGAAGACTCTTTCTTCCCCCCTACCATGCACATGTGTCTGCCACACTTGTCACTTGTGTTTTTATAACAGTTTTGTCTCTTGAGTGCCCGCCGCAGCGTCTGTTTTTCCTCTTTTCTCTCGACTAAAGTGCTAAAATCTGTGTCGTTTATTAATTTCGGTTGGGTTTTTCGGTTTTCGTTTTTCGTTTTTCGGCAGTTTTGGGCTTTTACATTTGTCATTAGCACGGATTTGACATTTCAATTATTGGCCTCATATGTGACGGCGACATGCATCCATATGTGGGCACCTAATGGGTTTTACAAATGTCCAGAAATTGGCTTGGTAATTGTGACACAAATATCCGACCCACATGGGAGGCCGACGATTGATGAGCTTGATCAATCTAGCATTATCCCCTTCAACGGGAATGTCAAGTCAACTTGTGTGTATTTAAGAATTCTCTTAAAGAGTGCTTTGCATTCCGGTTGACACCTTTCGGGCAACCCTTTCGTTAGTTTTGACATTAACGCCTTGCCAATCTCGCTCAGACGCCCCCGACCATCATCCATCAAATGGCAGACAGAGGGTCCTCTGTGTGCTCACTGTGTGTGTGTGTATGTCCTGTTACCCATCTCACGAACTGTTTGCACTTCGTGCTTTTGCATTCAAATTGCGTTTATTCAAATAGAACCGAGCGCGCACATTTTCAATTATTTTATGCTGATTCGCAGGCGCCGCAGATCTTTTGTATCTGTGCAGTCGTGTATCTGTTAGATACTTGTGCTAACAACAACTTTAACATTCGTGTTATTTTCTTTTCTTCACTTTTTTTTCTGCTGCTTCTTATTCACTTTGCCTGTTTGCCAGAGCCACCAAATTTAATTATGCAAAATCCTTCGCAGTGCTTTTCTTTATTTTGCCTGAAAAAATCACTCAAGTCATTGCAGAGCTTTTCTCTGTCATTCTCATAAAAATGCAAACCAGCGCGCACGCTTTTTGATGACACTTGGATGTCACATATGAGTCGGAAAATGTCAGGAGCTATACACACACACACTAGCACACATATATACATATATGTTTTTATGCTGCTGCTGTTGTAGTTGCTGCTGCTCTCTTACCCTTAGACATGTCACAAAGTTTGACATTTAGTGGCTGGCAAAAACTGTCATCACGCGCTGAGAACTTGACGATGATTGCTCGGTTTGGAATTGCGAAAAGTTGTTGAACAAAAAAAAAAAAAAAAAAAAAAAAAAAAAAAACTAAAAGCTGAATAGCACAATGTGTGTGTTAATTTTAGTGCTAATAGAAGAAATCCATTTATAAAACTATGAAATATATACTATGCTGCTTTATGAGCTAATTTTGCTGTCTACAATTAGAATAGTATCAAGCAGAAAATTATCTCAAGTTATAATTGTAGTAATTTTTTTTAATTTCCGAGCTTGTATTATTCTAAGGAAATACAAAATAATTTATTTTTTATTTATTTATTAATGTATATATTTTTACAAGTAAAATTTAATAAAATTCATTTTTCATTTGGTATTTTCTTTATTATTTATTAATGTATTTCACTGTTTTTTTTTGTTTTTGTTTTTTTTTTATTTTTTGTTTTTTTTTAATAATAATTTAATTTATGTTTTATTGAATTCCAATCTAAATTAAATTCTAATCTAAATTAAAAGAATAAAATAATATGCATAAAAAATAAATAATATTTAAATAAAATCATTTGGCTTCAATAATTTACATTCCTTTAGCATGAACTTACATACATAAAATAAAAATGTATATGACTATTTATCTTATTGTTATTTTTATTTTTTATATTTTTTATAATTCTTTTATTATTTTTTTGCCCTATTATTTATTGTTAAAATATATATTTTTAAATTTAACTAATTAATTATTTTTATTAATTTTGTTATTTCTATGTATACTTATTTATATGTATACTTATTTGCTTATTAATTTTTGTATTACAATGTTTTATATTATGTATTATTTAATTTATATTATTTTGTTAAGCTTACATATTTATTTAATTATTTACTTGCATGTTTTGCAAATTTATTTATTTAGCATTTTAATTTCGTTTCGATATTTATATTTATTTATAACTAAGTTTATCATAAATTATATTAAAAATTTTTCGTTAAATTCATTAATTTCATTCATTAATTTTATATAACATATATTTATTATATTTTATTTACTTTTCTTCTATATTTCTATTTCTATAAATACAAAATTTGTCTCTCAAACATTTCTCGTATATTTCTTTTTCAAATGCCTTCAGTCCGTACAGCACACTCAGAAATCTCCTGGTGCAGTTCAGAGTTAAAGAAATCTATTGTGAATAGGTGCATTGTTGGGCCAAATTTCGAGCTGCTCTTTAATCTCATTGACAGAATCAAAACAGCAACTGTCTAACCAGCTGGACCTAAGCCCCTTTACCACGCACTACCCTTTGGCTTCCCCCGCCTGCCTGCCCGGCCCCGGCTCGCATTTTAAGCCCGCTTGCATGTGCGCTTCCATTTACAAATTTCCACACCTACGCACACAATTGAGCGCGCAGGCAAGTGCAAAGAGCACCAGATACAACAACAACAAACACAACAAAAAATTGTTAATGCCATTTGACAGTTGACAATTATAGCAATTGTCAAAGCATTTAACACGAGCAGAGTGCAAAAGAGATGCACACAGATGCGAGACAGAAAGAGATCGAAAAAGAGAAAGAGAGAGATAGAGAGTGGAGAAGGGGGGAGGGAGGAGAGAGGAGGGACTGCATGGAACGGATAGCCCTTTGTTTTCGAAATGACGCTGGCCGGGCCACCGAGCCTGCTCAGTGTCCCCTGTCGTCTGTCCTCTGTCCCGTGTCCTGTCACTCATTTACCCTTTTTTGCATGTCAGCGCGCATTAGTTTTGGGCTGCTGGCAGTTCTCGGACTCTGCTTATCTGCACCAAATTTGCACAGTCATTGTCGGAGGGCACTACGTGCCCACACTTCAGTCCTCGTTCGGTCTGTTTTGCTATCCTTTCATCTGTCGCTGCTGCTGTTGCTGTTGCTGTTGCTGTTGCTGTTCATGTCTTTGGCCAGGACTCGCCCTCGTGCTCGCCCTCACACTTTTTGCCAACTTTGCATATGTGCGAATAATTTAGCATACAACAACAATGTCTGGCAGTGCAGCCTCTGAACCGGACGCTGGATTTACTCGAGATTAGGGATCTTTGTTAGCCGCTTGCCTGTTCTCTGACTGTTGTTTGTTGTTAGCAGTTACATGGAGCCAAATAAAAATTACAGTTGTTGAGTGGCTGCAGTTGAGCCCGGCAAGTGGGTTCTCTGAATTAGCCACGCCCCGAGCCCCTCAGCATCAGCGTCTGCATTTTGACGAGTAAAAGCTGGACTGGACTGAAAATAACTTTCAACTTGTCCTAAGCAGACTCTAACTGACTGCTGGACAAACAAAGGCTCGAACAGAGAGTGCTAAAAGATTTATACTTGGTTCGATTCGTTCCATTAGGGAATCTCTAAAGTTTATTCTAGATAAAATCCAATTATTATTTTGCTAGTTTTTAATAAACATAAATAAACTAGACGGCCTTTGTTAACACTCTTGCCTAACTAAGCCATTTTTGTTGTTAGTTGTTCGCTTGCAGGCAACTTCGATGAGTTTCCTTCCTGTTTTCCCTAACTCTCTGCACAGCTGTCACAACAGTTTGATAACTATTGACTAACGATGTCTCACCACAAGTCAAGCCAAATATGTAGCTGGTGAGAGAAGAAACGTTTCTTGGTTTCTTATCTCGAAGTATTCCCATTTCAAGTTCATAATTTCATCTCCCTTATCGCACAAATGTGTTCCTGGTAGAATTTTTATTCCTTGTTGTTGTTGCTGCTGTTGTATTTGTCCTTTAGCCAAGAGTGTCTCATTTCTTTTTATGGCACATCACACTTTCTTCTATACAGAAATTGGCTGTCACACACACACACACACACACACACAACACATTGTGCACAATCTTGAAAGTTCGACGAGGCGAACAAATATGAAAACTTTCAGCGCAACGAAGCGAATTTTTCGTTTCTTGATAGCAAGGCAATCTCTCATCTCTCTCATCACCCTCTCTATCTCTCTCACTCTCTCTCACTCTCTCTGTCTAAGCATATGGAGTGCTCAGATGCGGCTTAGCACTTCAAGCTGCGCCAAATGCATGAGAATGCATCTCCTTGACGAAGCCTCAATCTGCAGCCAACATTCTACATCCTACATCCTGCATCCTGCATCCAGCATGCAGCATCCTGCGTTTTGCATTTTCCATCCTGCACAACACCAAAGTCAAAGCTGCTGAAGTAGGTCAGTTAAAGGAGTCCCATCTCCCATCTCCGGGCTCTCATTGTTGGAACTTAAAGAGCGCGCTGAAATCCTTTTTGTGTAAACAAAGTTGTGCAGTTATACATGACCCGATATACACACCACCCTAACTCCTGCCCCCCGGCCTGCGATTGTTCTGACATTCATCTGCTGTTGTTGTTGCTCTCGTTGTTGTTGTTGTTGTTGCTGGCAAGGCGTCATTGTAGCAGCATTTCAAATGCAAAATCCCATTTTGCTTCTAATTGCTTTATCGCTCAACAAGCTGTTGGCTCTGTTGGCTATTGGGATCTGCTCTGCTCTGCTCTACTCTGCTCTGCTCATTTCTCACTCGTCGCCTGCTGACATCAGAGTAAAGCAGAGCAGAGTAGAGCGAGTGGCGTGGCGAGGCGAGGCGGGGGGTTTGTAATCAACCCCCTCTCTTCATCCTGTTTACTTTTGCGCTCTGTCAAATATGTTCGAATTTTCTAACGATTACAACTGCATTGGGCCAGAGCTAGAGCCAGAGCTCGGGCCACGGCCAGAGCCAAGTCCTGTAGGATCTGACCTGATTTCCCATTTTTCGTAGCATGTGTTTTCCATGTTGAGCCGTTCGGGACTTGTACCGGCTGTTTGTTGTTGTCCTTAGACCCAAAAACGGATTTGTCCAAATGTGTTGTCAGAGTTAACAACCTGCCATAGTTATAGACACACACTAACAAACAGCTCAACCCTCATCTACCATTTCGTGTTGCAAAATTGTCGATTAATTGCTCTCTCTCTCTCTCTCCCTCTCTCTCTGAAAACTGAAAGAAGCGACCAAAATTTCCAACAATTTCCAAAACTTTGCACACTTTGTGGACTGCTGATAAGTGGGCGGCTGTTAAGTGGGCGTTACAATTTCGCAACAGTTGTGATATGCAGTTTAACTAATGTCCAGGGCAATTGTCAGGGCTTGTGCAATGTCATTTAAGGTGGCAATTGCCCTAGTTTAGCTAGTCTTAACTGCTGCATATGCACGGCTGCTAAGCCAATTAGAGGGAGTTTGCTTTTCTAGCTCATGAATTCAGATTTCGCTATATTCAATATTCACTTTAGTCAATATGTTTTATATAGAAATATATACTTATATATTCTAGAATTTTTTGCAGCTGGTCTACTTTAAATCGATTTTAGCCAAAGTCCCGCTAAATTAGGATCTCGCCAAAATTTGGCTGCTTGCCTGCATAATTGACAAGGGTTGAGCCCAATTTATTATTTATGGCGTAAATTTTGCTCTGCCTGAATTGATTTGTATTAGAAATGAAGATGAATAATTTAGCAGCCTTGAACAGCGGATGATAAACTAGGCAACTGGATTTGAATCAAAGCCTGGCGTATGGACATTATCTCCTTATCTTAGTTAAAAATCTCTAATTTAGAATTTTGTTAAAAAAAAAAGTTTTTTTCTATGTTACAATCCTAAATAAATATATGATGTATGATAGTATTTTTATATTTATTACATATAACAATTGTTAAAGGCAATACAATTTTGGAAAATAATTAATGTTTGTTTTTCCGAATATAATAAAATATAAAAATTGATTTTTTTTTATAACCTTAAATATACTTAAAAATAAAAAATAGACTTATAACTTATGACCTTTGATATGAATTTATATAATATATGTATATGAATATTTTTATGTTATTAGTTAATTTTTTTTTGTGTGCCATTTATTTAGTTCAGTAAAATTGAAGTTTTTTTATTTGTTTTGATTTTTTTTTTTTTGGTTGTTTAATTTTTAAAAAATGTACATGGGCATATTTTTGCATAATTTAATGAACACCATATTCTATTTATATTTTAGGTTTTTTGAACAAACAAAACAAAATAAAAAAAAAAAACCTTTAAAATTGCTAAAAAGTTTTAAAAGCCCACTGTGCCAATAATTTAGTTAGTCATTGTTTGTATGTAATATATATATTATATTAACATTAACATTCTGTTTTCTGTTTTTCTTTTTGCAATGTTTGTTTGCAATGTTTGCAATGAAATAGTTATAATTCGATAACATAGTATAATTCTTGTTTGATAATTCGTCTCCACTTGTGTTATGTATATTATTTTACTCATTATATTACAGTTCAGATCAGAATTTCTATCTCGATTTGCTGTCTAGCTTGTACTCAATGCGATAATGATAATGTACATATATTAAATACAAAGTTAATAGCTGCAAATCCCATGCACATTCTGTCTTGAATGAGGTAAATGCAAATACATTCAATATTAATTGGAATATGTAGAATGGCCATTTCAACTGAAACATAAACAAAGTTGTAGTTTATAAGCATGTTTGTGGTCTGTTTTGATATTCATAGAAATCGTACAATAAATTTTATGTATAGCTGGAGCTCATTGTGTGCCATCCATTGTGTGTGTGCGTGTGTGTGTGTGTGTTGGGCATGTGCGTGTAATCAATTTTATAACAACGATCCTTACAAAAGATCAACGTGTGTTTAGTGCGATAGTTTGGGGTTCGAGGTGCAAGTTCCGTGGCCCAACACCTTAGGCCGTAGACAATGTCAAATCCATTTTTAAGCAGAAGTGGCAAGCGCACACAAAGCAAGCTGCGTGCAACTTGTGGCAGCCACAGTTACAAAAGAGAATCTATATAAATGGAAAACGAGAAATTATTTTCATTTTTTGTTTCTTATTCTCCTCTTTGTCTGCAGTTGATGTTGCACCACGAGACGTCTGATTGTCTGCCCGGCCATTGTTGTGTGGCTGTGTGGCTCTGGCCCACGTTTTAGGGGCAACTCCTATTGTTAGATTAAGGCGGAGACACAGACCTCTGTGTCTAGCCACAGGTGTAAGCGCATATAAATCTAGAAATCTATATAAGCGATGCGTGAGAACTTTCCATGGCTGAATTTATGTGATTTTCATGCTGTCTTCTTGTTCTCTTTATTTTATTTATTTTTTTGTTTTGTCTATTTTTCTACGATTTTGAGTAAGTGATTTCCATTTGCGGTTTCGCTCTGGGACAGTTGCAAAAATTGTGCCTCAAACAATGGCAGCGGCTCGATGGGTGGGCATCCATTTGGGTCTGGCGCCAGGCGCTGTCAAACTAAAGGGCTCTCGTATTATTTATAAACTAAATAACTTAAATTAAAACAAACCTGCCTTTTCGTTGAACCCTTTTTGGCACCACTTTCACACAGTTTTCCGGCACACACTAGATTCTCATGCATTTTTAAGCACACATTTGGATTTGCAGTGCAGCTCCTGCCGCCTCCTGCCGGCTCCCTCTTCCTCTCTACATTATAACAAAGGCAGCGACCTCGTCTCGGGCTGCAGTCGCAATCTTCAGCCCATATTTTTTTTGGGCTACTTGTGAAATATTAATTTTTATATGCTTGCAGCTGCGCAGGTGGCACGTGGTGTTGGTGGTGCTGCTAGCGGTGCCGGTGGTACTTTTGGCTTTTGGACTGGAAATTGAAATGTAAAAAGGCGCTTAAAGTGCACATAAAAAATTGAGAAAGGAAATTGCATTTGAGCTTCACAGTAGGTCACAAGCTGAGCCCAGCAGCCGGTAAGGCAGTCGAGTCAGGTCAGGCGAGGTTAACTTTTCATAAATGGGTGCATTCAACTGTTGATGTGCTTGTGGCCTAAATGGAACGAACATGTGCTTTAATCAACGACACTTTATAGACTCTTCTGCTGCTATAGAGTCTTCTGCTGGTTTCTGCATTTAATAAGCACATCCCAATAATTAATAAATAAAAGCTTTCAAGCAGAGTTCCCATTTTGCTAATTGCCTTTGCACAGCGCGATCCCAATCAGTTATATGCATTTTAATATAACAATCTAAATATCCGCACCTCTGGCCCCCTTCGCCCGTCTCAAAAGCCAACAATTTGTCCCATAGCAATTTTCATAATTTGTACGATTCGTGAAAAAAAATGAGAGAGAATTATTATGCAACTTGGTTTTGTGCTAAGCGCCAGGCGAAACAAATGGCAACAATTTAAAGCAAATTGCCGACTGGACGCCCCATGGCGTCAACGTTTGGGCTCGTGCCATGGGCCACGCCCCTTTTTACACCTTTGATGCGAGGCGTTGGCAGAGAGCAAGGCGTGTGCGCTGCATGTCTGGCACGCAACTCTGCACTTACAAGTGCCGAGAGGGGCAGGGAGGGGCTCGAGGGACACGTCCTGTCGTACACGCCCCAAAATATTTGAGTCCCATAATAAACTAGGAATATGTGCTTGCTTTAAATGCTCCATGACATTTGATTGATGTGCACTCTGGACAGCTGCAAAGTGCAAACTATATATGTTTGTATATATGTATGTATGTGTATATGTACATGTGCATATATACATAGCCCATTGGTATCAGCTGATTTAGCATTTCGTGTTCGCTATCCTAGGGTAATATTTAATATGGGTTCTTATTTAGTAAGCGCATTTCATGGGAAAGCCTTGCTGATAGCACAAACGTCAGCGAAACGAAACTGGGTGGCCAAATACCCTAACAGTGGATATGGGTATGGGGGACTGTATGCGAGATTTATTCTGAAAATTAAATGAAAAGTATATCTACAATCAATTATACAGAAAATATTTTGAGAATGAACTCAAATTATTTGCAAAATATTTAAAAATATTTTATATTATCTTGAGTGCATAAAATATTTTAATAAATAATTAGAAATAAAAAATGTTTATTAAATGAAAAATACTTATGATTAAAATATATTTCAGTTTGAAAATATTTATATTTATTTATAAAATTATATAGTAAATATTTAAAATTATTTTAAAAGCATTTAATATTATTTAAAATATATGACAACTGTTGTTAACTATTTAACAAAATTATAATTTTTTTGTTAAATATTTAAAATTACTTTAAATATTTTAAATACTTATACGATAAAACTACTATTAAAAATATTTGGAATTAATTTAAAATATATTTGAACGTTAATAAAATTAAATAATATTTATTAAGTGTATATTTTGTAAGTATTAAATTATATTTATTAAATACTTAAATTTTTTTCTATTATTATAATAAAAATTAATTTATTTAAACATTTTCTTTCACATATTTTATAGGGTAATTAAGCCAGTGATATGCTGTTATTCGCCATTCTCATACTTTGTTGGGCCTATTTAAATATGCATGAGCGTGAAATTTTGCACGAAAATATGTCACTAAAACCAGCAGCTACAACAAGTACAACAACAATAACAGTAAGCAACAACATTTATGACAAAATTCCATTTGGCGATCTCATTCCCGGGCCGCGTTCGCACAAGTGTTGGGTGTTTAGGCTAATGACATTTGCCATTGAGGCAGGGGAATTTTCATGTGGAATTTGTCATGTGTCAGTGCGACTTAAATGCCAAGAAAATATTTTTATGGTGGCGCAACAGTAGCAGCAACAACAGCAACAACAACAATAAATTGTGGCAAGCCGTGCGACTCTAATGGACTTTGATAAGGTGGCAACAAGAGCAGGAGCCACGGTTACCGGCAAATTTATGCAAATCCGCCTTTGACCTAAATTAGCACGAAAATTTGTTAGATTAGGCGCATTTCATTTCCTTTCCATTCTGGAGTAGCCGAAAAACTGAAGCCCCAGTTCAAATATAACACTTCTATTTTCATATCGTTTGGCTGGAATTTGACTTTTTTTTGTTATTTTTTTGGTTTTTGTTTTTGCCTGCTTTTAACGCCAGCATTTCGATGGCCAAAATGGCAGACGGCTTACAAGCCATAAAAATCGCATGTGTGCATGTAGAGGGCAAACTCTGGACATGAATGGGAACATTTCTGGGTAGCTTTTAAGTGCAACTCTTTGTATACAACTTCCGTTTGGCGTGTGACGTTGGCAAGAAATGCAAATTTCTGCAGCCGTAGTCTGTAGTCTGTGTGGCAAGTCGGAATCATAGTGGCCGAGAGCCGGATTCGGAGTCGGAGTCGAGTCGAGTCAGCAAGCGCACACGCATTCCATTCCATTAACCTTATCAATGTAAATCACCGAAATGTGCTGGACTGCCCGACTGCCCCATTGTTATGAAAGAAAGGAATGTGTGATAGTACAAACGATAAAACAAGTGCGTGTTGGTGAGAGGGGCGTGGCGTGTGGTATGGCACATGCGGAATGTTGCAAGTGCTCATAAAAGCAAGACATCGGAATCAGCGAAATGTGAATGCGCACTGGACACAGTTAAAGGACAGCGAAATTCTCCAGGAATGATAAGAGACCTGTTCATTGCTCAGCAATCACTTATGCGATCTCTATGGCTTGAAATATGGCAAAGAAGAAGAAGAAGTTGTAAAGTGAGAGCAGACAAAGTTAAAAAAAAATTTGCTATTTAATGCGACTCTCATGAACTAAAAATATAATTTAACTTACTTTAAATTTTAGCATTATTTCAGTCAAGTTGTTCTCAACAAATTCTCTTGGAAATCTCTTGGAAATCATGAACTGAAAATTTAATTTAAATTTTAGCATATATTCCGTCAAGTTTTTCTCAACAAATTCTATTGGGAATCTGGCTTAAATTATATATATTATATATACTATTTGTAGCTCTCTTGCTCATAAATATTTTAGATTTGATATGAATTCATATTTGATCTTAAATATCTAAAATATCTTGCCTTACCTGTAGTTGACAGTTTTTGAATATATTTACAAACATTTGGATGCAAGAATCTATAAATAGAGAGGGGAAATTCAATCTGGGGCCAGGCATAACTGAGCTAGCTATAACTGATTACCTTTTTGCTCAATAAATCACAATTTGTCTCATCAAGAAAAAACTCCCTTCAGGCATTTTCTTCATTTTTCTCTCGCACTCTCTGCTCTTTTTCTCTTCATTTTTCGCCTGCCCCTGTAAATCATGTGTCAGGCGTGAGAACCTACTGCATAGCACTGCGCTGATGTAGGCGAGGGCGTTTGTCGACAATTTTCAGTGCATTTACCGTTTGGCATCCCCTTCGCCGATAAACCATTAGCATGTCGGAGCCAACCCCAAGCAAAAGCAGGCAGCGAAGAGCCAAGAGCCATCAGTTTGAGGTGGCATGTGGAGCAAATCCCAACTTCAATCCTTTGGCTGTCAAGCCTAAAAATAACATTTTCTTTAATTTGAACAAGAATAACAGGCGAGCCAAAAGACTTTAAGCGCCCTTTGACAATTTTCACGTCAGCTACAAATCCCGCACACAGATAACATGAAGCAGACGCACAGGCCACCTAAAGTAAAAGAAAATTCCCAGCCTTGCCTCATTTGGTTGCAGCAGCGTCAGCAACAACAACAACAACAAAAAGAAGGAGAATGAGAAAAAGATGGAAAATATATAAATTTACATACATGTGCAGCATTCAGCGCATATCTGTCCCTGGCTGCCGCCTTTATATTATATCTTGTACATACGAAAATAAACACAATTTATCTCGACTTTTTGCTCAGCTCAGACCACGACTGTTTCAGCATCTCTCTAGAGGCATTCGATATATATACACTCTCATATATATATATAAGTCTGTATGTATACATGTATAATTCTATATACATTTACATGTAAAAATATGAAGCGGAAAATCAGTGACAGCAGCAGCCAAGCGCCGCTGCCTGCCACGTATTTGGAGTCTGGTTGGAGTTTTGAAGTGGAGTTAAATTACTTTTGGATGGGCGTTGTGGGTCGTTCGGCGCACTCGTATCTGTATCTGTGTGAGAGTTAGCTCGGTATGCGTTCCTATCTTTGTAGCTTTTATTGGAACTTATTCCCAGTTATTCCACAGTTTTTGGGCTGGCGCTGATGGCTGACCGGCCGGCTTTGACTGTTTGTCCATCTGTCTGTTAGCTTGTCCGATCTGACTGGCAGCGAATGAAATATGGTATTTGCCAAAAGCAACCAAATTTTGTTCAATTTCAAACCAGTGAGGGATAGAGAGAGTGAGAGAGAGTGAACGAGTTGAATGAGCAAGGTATAGGACATTGAGAAAGGTGTTGGCTTAGCAAATTGCATTCTGATATTCGGCAACTTCTGTTGCCTATTGATTTTTGGCTTTTCACAGCGCTTTAAGTGCTTCAAGTGTTCATTGAGCAATCAAATTCAAATTTACGCTTCACTTATTGGACCGGCCCCTATGTGAGAGATTAGTCGGTTAATTTATGGGCGAATCATGTAAATTTCACTAAACATCAGGCTGGATGATTAATATTGATTACCCATTGCCCGTTAGCCCGTTGGCCCGTTAGTTGCGCCCCCTTCACACGTAATTAAATTCTTTTTTTTATGAGTTTGTTGTTGCTGCAATTAAATGATTTCTAATTGCCGTCAAGCGAGAGGCAGAGGCAGAGCGCTCTCAGTTGATTTGTCGATTTATTATAAGGCTTTCGCATTTACTTCCAATTTGTCATATTCCCCGCGGCATTTGATAAAGATTTATTATGACATTTCTTTTGTCGTCGTTGTATATTCATCATTCACATCAACTTATTCATTCGAATATGCAGCAAATGTTCTTTTATGTGGAATATTAACTGAGCTAATCAAATCAAGGCACGATAAGTTCACAAAGAGGGGTTCGCTTTTATTTCTTAAGACTTTTGTGTTGTCGTTTGGGCTATTCGATGTCGTAATTAGCCAGTATTATGGGGTATATCAAGTTAACATTTAACTTTTAGAGTTCATAAACTGCAGCTTGATAGCAAAGCAAACATATTATGTATATAGGCATATTTAAATATTTTTCTTAATGTATCATTAAAGAAGAAGGGAAAAAGCTTTAAGCAAGCCACTGACATGTCTTCATACATCTTCATTCCTCATTTCTCAATCGCCTTGGGCATTCTCTGCATGCCTAACACAATCTTTTCTCTCTTTTTTTCCGACAACTTGTCGCATACGAAATTATGCAGAATATCAGCATAGAAAGTTAATCAATGAAATTACATGCAGCATCAGCACAAAAATTTGTGCACAGACCCATTTATATACACACCCCATATGTATGTATATGTAGAGGTCCCCAAGCAATCAGTTTAGCACATTTGATTTCTGCTACGCCAGCCAGAAATTGAGAAAAAAAAAAGATAAAACTACATGTCACATGAATGTTCATTATCGATATGTCTATGTATACATAACATAGATGTATATATGTATGGGGAAAGAGCGCGCGAGAGATGGTTAAATTATCGCCCAAAAGAAATCATCATGATTGACAATTGACAGTTGGGCATTGGATTTGTATTTTGCTGTGACTGAGACTCTGGCTGGGGAGGGGTCTGGGGCAGGGTGGAGGCGCTTTGACGTGCACGACAATCAACCAGCAAATTTACTTGATTTCCAGGACGCCGCGGACAGTGGTCAGTTTTTATGGCAGCTGTATCGAGAATTGAGTTTGGCGTCTTATCGGCATCAGCATGACGTGCGGGCTGCACCACAGCGAGCCCACGAACCACTGGACCATCATAAACTGACCATCACTTTGATTTTCATTTCATGGTTGAGCTACGTGCGTGTGTCTGCCATTTGTAGCTCTGCGCAGTCTCTGTCCCGGTCAGCGCGTCCAGGGACTGGGGTCTGGGGACAGCGGACCCTTTCCTAATTTGTTTTCTATTTGGTACTAATTTCTTAATTTAACCGTGCCTGCTTATCTCTGGGCTGGCCACTGCTCATCGGTCATCGAATTTCTCAGTGTGGCAGGCCCGCTTGGATGCTGGTGCTGCCTGATTGGTTTCGGGTTCGGGCTCTACGCCGGGGAGTGGGAGGCGTTCAGCTCCCAAGTGGGTGATAAAAACTTTAATTTATTTTGAATGAAGTGGGCAGCGTTTCTATTTATTGCGCTGCCCTGATGAATGGTCAGCCAAAGTGGATTAATTTAGATAATGTTTAATTACTGAAATTGTTTTGTATTTTGTATTTTTCGGCCGCTTGTAAACTATTTATCACACTGCTGCCAGCGCAATGCAAACTAATTTTGGTGTATGCGTTAAATGAGCATTTGTTTATAATGAAACTGTAATATTAAGTGGGGCTAAAGAATTTAAAATTGCCTTTAAAAATCTATTTTTTTTTTTTTAATTATTTAAATAAACCAAAATCTATTCAGCAATATATAAAAGTATCCTGTGATGTAAAGTTTTTATAGACATTTGGGGGTTAGATTCCATATACAAGTACGACTAGAACGAAAAAATTGTGCTTTAAGCTCATCAAACTTTTAATTTAAATCAAAATATTTATATACGAAAATATACTGAACTCAATTTGGAGACATGGAATACAAGTCTGCGGCATCTCGTCAAAATGTCACCTCCACAAAATACTATCAAACTAATAATACATAATATAATGACTGATTCATCATACATTAGATAGGGAATCAATGCCTTGGTTGGAAATATAATATATATATATAAACTCTATCCCCAGTCTAACATACTTGCGAAAAGACTTCGCCTTAGAGAAAAAATAAACATCGTCTATATGAACAAATTAATCTAGTATTCTTATCTGATCAATCAATACTCTAGTACAATTCGTTACATAGCAACGGCAAAAAAGAAAAAAAATATAAATATGCAAAGGATGATAAAGTGAGATGAATTTTATAAGAAATATAACAATAGCCAGTGCTTTATTTTGTAAGTTAATTTTAATCTCTTATTATCTCTAATCTTAAAAATAAATAAATAAATAAAAATTATAAGAAATATTTATAAAAACATTTCACAGTGAATAAAAATTGAATATCATTTGCTGTGTCCTCCTCTCAATAGCTCTGCTTAACATAAACTCTGAATATATGGCCCATTGAAGGTCGTCTAATTTATGAATGAACTTAAGTTAACTGAACTTAAAGCTCTGTATTCCCACGCATCGCTTCACTGATTGCCCCAGACTCTTTGAGCAGCGTTTCATTTAAGCGTCTCTAACAGATGTTCTTGTGTGTGGTGCAAGAAATCCACGTCTAGCACTTGAGACGCTATCTGCAAGTTTGGCTTTGTCGAAGTCAAACAGCAAAAGCGCAGTGAACATTTTTAATTAAAATCCGCAGACACACCCACAGGCGACAGCGACGCCCCGCCGAATGCCCCGAACACAACGCAACGCAACGCAACGCATATGCGTTGCTCTGTGTGTGTATTTACCTGGAACGTGAGCCAATTATCAGGTAGAGCAGTGGAAGTATTTGAGCCTCGCTTTCCTTTTCTCTTTTGTCCACACTTGATTTCCCTTGCTCTCTATGTGCTCTGTGTTCGTTTGGTCTTCACTCTTTGCACTCGAGTGCAATCGAAGTTATTAATCTGATTTTTCAAATCGCATGCAAGCAACGTCATCAAGACGAGCGACGCGTCCGCCGTGGCTCTTTGTCGTCGTCATCATCATCATCATTATCATCATCATCTTATATAAACAGGACGCGCCCGGCTGCAATTTCCATTTATAAGCCAAGTAAGCCGCTTATCTGGTTCCCAAAATCCCGACAAATTGGCTGCAGAACTCGGCTCTGGCTCCGACTGTGACTCTGGCTCCAGCTCCGACTCCGACTCTGAATTGTAAAGACGACAATGGAAACGTCAAAGTTGCAGACGAAGACAGACGTTGATTGGGCTGCCCTGGGCTTTGACTGATATTTAGTCTATGGCCAGAAATTATAAAGCATTACGACTCTGATTGACAACTTATGGCGGTGCCTGTCAGCGCGAGAGACTAGAAAGAAGTCAAATAATGCGTTTAATGTGCGTTAGTTTCTAGTTGCTGTCATATCGAACTATCGATTGTGATTCAATTTTTCAGTTTTCTGTGGAAGCTGTCAACAAAAATAAAAAACAAACTACAGCAGCCGAATTTCGAGGGATGCGGGTTTGTCTATACATAATATGTATATATCAGCTACCTAGCTCTATCCCTACAATCGTTGACTGCTTTATTTATGGGATTTACCAGAGCTAAGGATCGGACGCGTGCGCGGTGGTAGCAAATGCATTTGAATAAAAAAAAATTAAATAAAAAATTACCCCTCAAAAGTTAATTGTCTGACAACAACAACAACAGCAACAACAATTGGAACAACAGCAAAAAATCGTGAACATTCAATTAATCATGCTTAAAGTTTGCATAGAACGTGTGCAAACAATTTACCCAAGTGTGATCCAATGAAAGGAATTCCATTTCAGGGCGTGCCAAAAAACGCACATCAAGCGAACACCTTGGGTGGTATCACAGAGACAGAGACAGAGGCAAAGAGAGAGAGAGTAGAGAGAGGGAGAAAATAAAAATAAAAATGGAGAAACAGAACAGAGAAATCACGAGAAAAAAATGCAAAAAAACAAACAGCGGGCGGTCACTAATTTTTTACGTGACGCCTACATAAGCTGAAAGAAGAAGAAGGAGAAGAAGAAGAAGCGCAGCAATCGCGAAAATCAGAGCCAAGGCGCCAAAAAGTATGCAGCGGCAGACAGAAATCAAAGAAATGAACTTTTGTAGTAGTCACTATTGCAATTCCGATTGCCAGATTGCCTCCCCCTTGCCCGCTTCTGACTTCCTGACTTCCCCCTTCGCATAATTGAAAGGGCGGGTGGAGGCAAAACGTGCAAATTGCAAGAATTTCCTTCAAGTAGTGGCTGGGTTGTACGAAAAGTAATGCAAAGAAGTTGTTAAAAAAATATATTGATTGATGGAAATGCATAAAGACTAAGCAATTATGGATTGAGGAAAAGCGAAGGCATCTTTAGACCGTGCTTTACTCTATGAGTTAGTTTTTGTTTTATATTAGCTCTAAAAAATTTGAGAAGCTATAGAATATAAATAGTCAAGGTATGATGATTTATAATTGTCACTACTATTTTTATTATTTTTATTAATTTTATTATAATAATTATTATTAGTATTATTAATTTTTTATTTTAATTTTTATTGTTAGATTTATTTAAAAAATTTTATTTTTTAAAATTTAAAATTTTAAAATGTTTATTTATGTACAATTTTAATTTTTATTGTTATATATATTCTTACAATTGTTATTTATGTCTTATTCTTATATATATTGTGTTCATTTTAGTAAAGAATAATTAAGAATAATTCGCTGATGCAGTTTTTGTTTTTCTATTCATAATGTTGTTTATTAATGAGATCTGTCTAGGGCTCAGCAAAATATATTATGCTGTTAGTATATTTGACTAAAATTAAACTTCCATATTTATATATCAAAAAATTAAGATCAATAGGAATTTTCTATAAACATACAATACATTTATAATGCTACCAGGCGAAACTGAACAGAGGTTGTTGATAATAGCAAGTTGATATTTTCCAATTGTATCATAGCTAATAATCATAGCTAATGAAAATCTATTATATTAATATCTCAAACAGCCCTCGTTCTTCACACCATTTTCTCGCTATCTATGCTGAATGCGGCTCCACTGGCCAGCACTCGACTTGCCCCTGCATTCGCTATTGCTGCTCTGTCTGTCAACCCGTTTCCTGCCGCCAATAATTAAAGTAATTGCTACATTTCTGGCACTTGCCTTTGTAGACAAAGAAAGCGGCGAGAGCAAGAGGGAGACTGAAGGAGAAAGAGAGAGAGAGAGAGAGAGAGAGAGAGAGAGTGGGAGGGAGAGAGCGAGCAGAAGTCAGTGCCAATGCCTCTTAGTTTTTGCAAGACTTTTGCCAAAAAGGAAACTATTTTAAAAAGGCAAAACTACTTTGCTTTTAATTGCAACTATTCAACTCTTTAGCCGTCTGTCCGTCTGTCCGTCTGCATGTCCCGTGCACATTGTAGTTTTTGGAGCGCTGCTGATGTGTCCTGGGTGTAATGTCCTTTTAAGGCTCTCGGCTCCGTTACAATGTGCGCCCGTTTGCATGCAACTGCTTGCTAAGCTGCTTAACTTGCCGTCTCGCAGTGGGCGTGGCCGCGGAGGGCAGCCGCCCGATGCGTGTTAATGATTACTTGAACTGCCATTTGTGGCCTGTGCGATCGTGGACACAGTTTGTGCTCCTTGGCCTGGCGGGTTGAGCGAACGTAAAAATCAATGTCACTGCGTTGTTGTTTGCTGTTTACTGTTCGCTGTTTGTTTTTGGTTAACATTCCTTGGTTCCGCTTCCGACCGCACTCTGCTCCTCACGTCTCACGTTCGCCACAGTTAACTTAACGCAGCTCGGTTCAGTTCAACAGTGATTTTCCCTGTAGCTGTAATAGCAGCCGCTGCAATTTGCTGCGCTATGCTGTAAAACTTTTGCGGCAAAAACAAAAAGTTTTTCACTTAAACTTCGCCGCATTGCTGCAGTAAGGGTCCAGAGTCCTGCGCTACTATTGCCTGCATTTTATACACTAAATTCTCTGGGTAGCACACAATTGGCTTGTACTTGGACAGTCGACATGGCATACAATAAAATAGATTTGGAAATGTGGTAAGAGAAGGCAGAGCTGAATGAAGTATCTTTGGAATAGTTTGGCTTTGATAGCAGTTCTACTTAAGTAAAATCATAAATCCTATTGAATTTTGCATTTCACTATATAGCATGTAGTTTCCTCTTTGGGTATTTCAAATTCGTTGACATTTCGTCAGTGCGTTAATATAGCTGCTCTTGTGATTATTCCCACGTTGGTTCCGGGTCGCCTCTGGGCTGGCGCGCCACTTAAAATTTGTTTAAACATAAGTGGTTAATTATCTTGAACGTTTGCGTGCCAGGGCCAGAGATAGTGCGAGCTACCGTTTGGCTGATACTACACCTCATGCACTCATCCCCATCCGAGCCAGCTCTCCTAGCATGCATCTGCGTGTGTGTGTGTGTGTGTGTGTGTGTGTGTGTGTGTGTCTGCACCCCTATAATTAGTTTCCATAATTTTATATCACTGCGTATGTGAGCTCTCGTGTTACCGTCAATTATATAAAAAAAAAAAAGAAGAGAAGAAAGTTTATACGTGTATGTATGTGTATATATGTATATATTTTCATCTCTCCGAAATGTTTCATGTTTGGCTGCTGTCAGCTGGTTGACTGAAGGGTATGGAGACCCGCATAAAAGTTGTTTTTATCATTTCGAAAATTAAAACAAAATATTTACATTTGCAATAAGTTGAATTCCGAGTGGGCTGCTGACTGCCACTGGCACTCAGTCAGTCAGTCAGTCACTCAGTCAGTCCATCCGTCAGTTTCTTGGCCTCTTCTACTTTTGCATTTCATTAGAGTTGGCCAACTCCTTAGAGTTATATATTTGCTGTCCAAAATCCAACTGGCTGCCTTTTTCGGCTAGCTCATTTTTGCCTGCGTTGCTTTGTTGCCAGTTGCAGTTTATGACACGTTGACGGACATTTTGAATTATGCATACCGTCTCGGCTGCTACAGTTTCATTTCGTCTCCTATTTTTCTCTCTCTGTCTCTCTACCTCTCTCTCTTTTTATGCATAACAATGCAGAGCGCTCCAGAGCTTCATCTTAATGTTATACCATTGTCTAGGAGCAGAGCGCACAAAATGCTAATGTTCATTTGCATTACGAGTTGTGGCCAAAAGTTACGTGGGCGTGGGCGTGGCAAAACTAGCCAAAACTAGCCTAAGACTGCGGCTTACGAAATGGGTAGAAGGCTTATAAGCTGTTACTAGAGGCCAAAGACATAGATATTGCAATTATGAATACATATATACATATATATATAAATAAAATAGTATTAAATATTATATAGATGGAATTTATAAATTATATGAAGTTGTGAAAAATGATTTAAGTACGAACTATAAGTATTCATAATTAAATCATATATACTTTTAATATTTTTGTTTAAATAAAATAACTATAATAATTAATAATCAGAATTCGAAATCTATAGATAATTTAATTATAATTGTATTATATTACAAAGCTTATGAAAAATATAAATTATTTAAATTAAATATTTTTAGAGCTACTTTAAATAATTTTGCATCAAACTTTGATTATAATTATATCTGGTATTATCTTAAATCATTTCTTTAAATAACATATTCAATATTATTACCATACATATATATTTGGATACATATATATTTGATTATTTAGCTGAAAGATTTGATTGACATATGATATATATTGAGTAATATCACTAACCAGAGTGGTTAGTGGTAATATTTATAATAAAGCCTGATGCCCCAATTGCTAGTGCATAATTCTTTGATTTAATTGGATTTTAATTTTAATCTCTACTAAATAAAATAAATAAATAAATATTAACAATAAGACAATATTGGTATATTTATATATTTATATTTTTTAATATTTATATATTAAAATTTTTAATATATATTTCCAGGCAGCTTTGCCTTCATATAAAATCAACTTGTGCATTTCTTTTGTGATTCACAAATATCTCACCAACCGCTTTGAGTTTCCATTGAACATTGCCTGCCAGTAAATAAACTCAGTAGGGAGAGCGAGAATAGGGAGAGGAATATACCCTTACAACTCAGATTTTAAAGGTTCCCCATACAAATACAATATTACTATATATTATAATGACTTGGTACTATTGAAACAATTATAAATAACTAACCCTGCATCTTAGCTCGATTATATAATATACTCATCCATATTTATATATAAATAATAAATCAATAAATTAATTATTTTTGCAATCTATCCATCTGCATTAAAATACTTTTATAAATTTGAAGACTACCAGGCGAAAATCAAGTGGCACTAAATCTGACATTAACAAAGCCCTTTTCATAATTTATGAGCACATTAAAAATATCTCAGATGCAAAAACTATATAAATATATATGCTTTTTTTTTTTATATCTGCTGCATCATAAGCTGTTACCCTTTTAATTAGCTAAAAGACTTTGGCAGCTGCTGGTCTCTGACACCGAATAGCGCCTAATATCTTTCAGCTTGATCTAGGTGCTGTGGCGGCCATAAAAACCGTATAAGGCGTGCATATACATATACGTATATATGTAATAAAATAATAATTCACTGAGCTCGCCGGCAACACTGCTCGAGGGACTCTTAATAACTTAATTAAGTTGAACGAGGCGCAGATAAAAATCAAGCGCAAAAATTAACAACAGAAATCTGCAGCTGGAGCCAATAAAAGCGCTCCAAAAAGGGGGCGAAATAAATAAGGACGGCATCAGGCGCGCGAGAGGAACATAAAAAATTAAGCGCAATTACATGCACGCAGGATACGCAGAAAAGGCAGGATATATCAAAATGACAAACAGGAAATGCACAACAGCATTTTATTTGCGTCGTTTTGTCATCATGCGGCCACAGCCAGCGCAATGCAAAGGGACAGCAGCAAATTAAAGAGACAACTGATAAATTATCCACAAAAAAAAAAAAAAAAAGACGAAAAGAAGAAACCGAGAAGACAATATTTATATATAAAGAGAAGCGGGCGAAGAAGTTGCGTGTCTTAAATTTACCATAAAAGTGTCACACAGACAGCGCGGGGGGAGGGAGGTAGGTTGGCAGACAGCGGGCCGAAGGACATGCGTGTCCTTTGTTTTTATGCGCCACGCCCCCTACTGCCATTAAGCTTGACGACGCAATGGCAGACGGCGAATGTTTGAGGTTAGGTTCATTTGCTCTAAATCTTTTAAATGCCTTTATTTAGACTAAAAGCGCCAAGCAGACGTGACACGAAGGACGCCCGACGCGCCAATGGCAGGAGTAAGAAAGATCCAGCCGGAACGTGGCCCGCCTGTCAGTTTAATGCTTAACCATTGGAGCCAAAATGCTGCTCACTCTCTCTGCCACTCTCCCACTCTCTCTCTCGCTCTCTTTTTGTTGTTGTGCTGTGGCAAGTGTTTCGCTGGGAGACTTTAGCTTTAATGTCCCGTTCGCATGTCCTGTGGGTGTCCCGGTTCCGGCTCTGGCTCTCGCATTGCGGCTCCGTGTCTCAGCTGCCTTTGCGTGCTATAGAGCTTTTATGTTGCAATGCGTGTAAATATTTTGTTTTACAGCTTCTAAACACAGTCTTCTAATAGACTTGGCGGCTGCTCCAGCCGTAGGTGTCTCAATTTTCTAAATAGTTGCGGATTTTCTACAGCGCCAACCACCCACCCACCCACTTGACTGGGTGGTGGTGCTCTGTAAACAAACCGTACGAGGAAATTTTCTGAATCAATGCAAAGCACGGCAAATATCATATAAACACGTATATGCTGCAAGTGTGCGTATGCGTGTGTGTGTATGGGTGTGTCGATGTGTGTGTGTGTGTGCTTTTATATGTATTTGCTTAGGGGCACCTTTTTGATTTCGCATTTCTATCGCTTCGCTTTTGGTTGGCCAGTTTTGAGGGTTCGCTCGCCTAGCCAAAACCTTGACTGAGTTTCCTTTTGTTGTTGGATTTACGTTTATCAAATTGAGGCTTACGCTATGTAGCCAGTAGATTGTTTTTGGGGCTTCGAGCGGCAACTGCGGCACCCCTATAAGAACTGGAGCTCTGTTAGCTTAAATGGTGATTGCGAAAACTTCGTTTCCTTATGCAAGCCGGCGTAATAGCTCATTTGTTTATGTTGTTTGTTGTCGTTGGTTCCTCTGACCGTTTCAGCACTTCAGAAGTCATTCATCTTCAGTTCATTTCTTGGCACATTTGTATTTAAGAGCTAGTTCAATTTATCTACTCCCTCCGGCCAGCTATCGTCGTAGTTGGCTTTCAACACAGTTCCCTCAAGAGCGACACAGGCTCAGTCCGGCCCTCAGCTGTCGGCTCGTTTGCTTGTTTGGGCCAAAGTTAGTCGAGCCTGCGAAGCATATGCATTTATATATTCAACCACATCTGCGCCTTGTCCAAACTCGAGCATCGAGTGCGGCACCCGACTGCAATTACAGTTTACAAATGTCCGCACAATTCAGTGCACATGAAACACCATCAATAAAATTAGAGCATAGGACACAACAGAGCCGAGGAAGCGAGCCGAGAGAGGTTCAGCTGAGCTGAGCTGGGAACCGCAGGCAGTTCTTTAAGGCAGTGGCTCAGGTTCGGGAGGGGCTCGTAAAAAAACATTTATTAAAAATTCTCTACGCAAATCCGTTTGGAAATTAAAACAACATCATTTTGATTGAATACGCTGCTTGCCTTGCTCGACCGCAAAACATATGCTACCTAATTTCAAATTGGATTACACAAAAGAAAATGTGAGGCAAACAGAAAAAATGGAAAGAAAAGCCACTTCAGAACACAATGACTCAAAGAAAGGGAAAAACAATGGCAGGCCAGTTGGTAAATTGCATTTCGGCTACGGACCCAGCGCATTGCCTGGCGAGAGGAAAATTTATATAAATTGACTTCTTTATTGCTGAGTAGCGTTGCCCCTTAATTTCGCAGAATTTGTCGAGAGCCCTCGACCAAGACAATTTACCACCTAAGAAGCCACAGACGCAGCCGCAGTAGCCACAGCTACAACTACAGCCTCGACCGCAACCTCAGCCTTAGCCTTAGCCTTAGCCTCAACCTCGACCTTAAACTCGAACTGAAAACTGGAATCTCGACCACGACCTGATTGAATTTTACGCTTCATTTAAATTGAATTTATTATACAAGCCCCCCAGCTCAGGTGGGTGCTCAGCTGGGCTCCTCTGCAGACCCAAAATCATAATTAATAGACAGGCATACATTTCAGAGAGAGAGAGAGAGAGAGTGAAAGAGAGAGAGAGAGAGAGCGTATAAAGGTAAAAGCTTTTCCCTTCAACTTTTGAGCCTTACAAATTTCCACGCTTATTTCAATTACCCGAGGCGCTCACCTCGAGGAGACAACCTCAGGAATTTCTCGCACTTTATCATAAGTTGCCCAGGCACCGGCCCAGGCCTGCCTTCGGATTACTTCTTGTCTCTGGGATATGTATGTGCTCCAATTTGTTTGCTACTTTATTAGGTTGCTTTTTCGTTGCTCGCAGCCTCAGCTGCATCTTTTATTTTTAGATATATTTTCTTTCTTTATTTTTATTATTTATTTTGCTTTTCTTTTTTTGCGATATTGTTTTATCCGCTTCGTTTGTTTCGCGTGTTTACCTGGCTGGAAGTTTTTCGTGTCGCTGTCAGAATTTTCAGCTACAATAATACAAAGGAACTTTTTACTTAGGGTCGGTCGGTCTGCTGCCTGGCAGCGAGGTTTCTGGGTTAACAGTTTGCTCTTTAGCCTGGCTGTCTGTCTGTCTGTCGTGTGGGTGTCGACCTTTAAAGCTCTCTTTAAGTAGCGCTGCTCAAAGTTTATCCACGCTCCTTGCGCCCCGCTGCTCCAGCCAGCTCCATCTTTGAGTCATCAATCAATCCATCAGGCAGCCGATGCAAGTCATCAAGTCAACCAAACTGACAGCCGTGTTGCAAGTTCACGAATCGAATGGTAATCGAATTGAGATGCCCTCCCCTCTGCCTCCCTGCCTGCCTGCCTGCCAACTACAGCCGAAAGCTTTTAGCATATGCAAATAACTCAAATTGGAAATGTGGCCTAAACGTAAGATTAGCAAAAGTTACGAAAATTTTGATTTTATGCATAAACTTGGCATGCAAATTGAGCTGCCAGAATTTACTGGAATATTATGTGTGTGAACATACCTTCAGATAACTTTTGACTTGTATATATTTATGGAAATGTTATTTACATGCGAAACATAAATATTAATATATATATGTGTATATTTGTATTTTTAGTTAGTTGTAAAATACTTTTGATGTGAGTATATTTTGTAAATTATATTGAGTTAGATGCCTATGCTCTTTTTCCTTAGCTGACAGCTCGTTTCATAATAATTTGAAATTTTCAATTTCAATTTCAATTTATTTCACTCAGATTTTTGTAAACAGTATTTTACAATAATTTAAGAGTTTAGGTTAAGAATAGGCCTCTTCTGCTTAGATATTTATTTACACGACATATGGCATATGCGATAACATAATTTTGGAAAAAAAGAATAAAATGAAATAAAGAAATATCTATCCTAATATTTTTTATAATATTATTAGTATAGAATTTATTTGTAAATTATTTTTGTTATTTTTTCGATTACCTCCTGTTCTTATATTTTTAATAAAGAATTTAATTGCTTTGCTCTGCTGCAGTCAACAAAATTTACTTGTCTGGATTCCTAACCCCAATTCAATCCATATTCAACTACCTCAACTTAGTCAGTCGCTTTAGCTGCTCGTCTATTGTGAATTGTATTGTGTGCCTCTAAGTCAGTGTTAAGCTTAAACTTTAATGTTGGCTGCCTTTATTTAAGCTATATTTCGCCTTAATGCCCATTTTTCTCTTGTGGTTGGCCTAATAAAAAAATTAAATTTAATTACTAGCCACAAAACTAATTTGAAACTTTATCTCTGGATCGGCAACACACTCGCACGGCGCAGCTGAGCATTATCTAACATAAATTTCCCATTGCGTGTCCAAATGCTATTTGTTGTCTCTGGAACGCACTTCGTCGCAGCTCGTCGTTCATCTGACATTCAGTCAGTCAGTCAGTCACTTAGTTGAACAGTCGGTATGTCAGTCAGCAAGTTGGATAGACACACGTTTCATTCACCATTTCACCACTTTTTCAGCATTTTTTCTGCCATTTTCTACACACACACACACTCACTCACACACACACACAGAGTCACTTTAGTTGTGTGTGCATTTTTGTGGTTTGCCGGTGGTCTCCCGAGTTATCCTACAATGCGGAGGCTGATTGCCTACGCACTGGGTCCAACATGCTGGAGGCTGATGGCTCAGACTCTGTTAGGAAAATGTAATACGTGCTAAGTTGTCTAAGAGCCACAGACAAGCGGAAGGCAGCTCATTTAATTGGCTGCCCAGACTTTGGCTGTGACCTTTTAGCTTGACTCCGATCAAGTAGCACACTCAACTGATATATATATATACATACATTTGTATGCTATGTATTTATAAACTAAATGGATGCCATCCAAACACTTTTTCTTTCTCAAAGTACAAACAATAAAAAAGGCTTAGCATGATTGCCTCATAAATTTCCGTTATATCCGTAATTGTCAATTGTGCGTGTCATAAAAATCCATTTGAAGAGCTAAAAGCAAAACGAATAAAATTTCATTTTACGATTTTTCAATTAAACAAATTATCCCAAAGCATTTGCCGTTCGAGTTTTTGCCTTTAAACTGGTAAGTGGCACGCGTTCAGTTCCGTTCAGTTCTATTGGCCTCATGCGGGCAGCAGTCTGCAGGCTCATCGAATTTTATTTTACAATCAACAAATTGTCCATTGTTAACGTGCGTTGATTTAAATAGTTTTTAAAATTTAATTGCATCGCATTGTCAAACAAAAATCGCCCACACCTCACACACACACACACACACAAACACACATATGGTTTGATCTACGGCTCTGTAACTATGTGAAAACCCAACGAAGTGCAACGAATCGCCGTTGCCTTCGACTGGGCATTCAACTATTTTTCTTAGAATTTCCGGTAGTTCCGCTGTTGACAAAAACACTGTGCGCTCAATTTTTCAAGTTGGCAGCGCCCCCACCCCCTTGGCTACTTGTCGACGACCTTTTGGCGACTCATTGGCTCCGGCTGGCTGACCTGACCCGATGCGATGCGATGCGATGCGACCTGACCTGACCAACCGGGCCCAGTAACAGCCGCAGCCGCAGCCACAGAGCGTCTCGTTTGTGTTTTTGCTGCTGCTGTTGTCGTGTCAACCAAAGTGTTATTAATGGCTTGTTTTTACTAAATTTATTGCTTGCTATTTATTAATTTATTGACTTTAAATGCAATTAGATAAGAAAAGTGCACTGCAGTGGCGCCCTGGTCAGGCGCTTTGGGCGCTTTTCAATTCGCCTGGGCTCAGTTCATTTTTCGTCTGATCGGACGCATATGACATATGTGGTAAATGCACTGCAGCTGCCCGATAACAGTAATTGCCATTTACTGTTTAAATAAATGTTAAGTCTGAATGCTGACCTGCCACAAATATATTTACTTCGTTTTTTTTGCAGTGTAATTAACATAAGAGCAGCCAGAGCTGCAATCACTTTCAAGGCGAACTCAAGCAGAATGTTGAAATGTGAACGGGCTGAGAGTTCTTTTATTTATTTTCAGATAAGTGCTAGGCTAAGGCATAGCTTGAGGAGTTTTTATTATTATTATACATACCAAAAATTTATGTGTCAAGTCTTCAATGTGTGCTTATGTAAATTAAAATGAATGAATAGCTAGAAAGTGAATTAATAGAAAGTTCAAACAATTATTCTTTTTTTTTTTTTATACATAATGAAATTCAATAGTTTTTTTTTTTTTTTCATAGTTTACTTTCTTTCTATTTGTTCTATTTACCTTACGATAAATTTTAAGCTAAAACTGAAATTTAAATTTTAGTTTTATTTAAGTGTTTTCTTACACTATACATGAGAGATAAATTACTAAATAATAAACGATATGTGCTCAGATAAATTGAAATGAATTTATAGTTAAAAGAGTTAATATATTTCTTCAATATATAGATATAGTGAAGTGATATATGTAGTTTTATTTTAGTAGGTTAATGAATATTTAGCTATTATTGTTTATATATCTATATATACATATTTTTAGTTAATAATCTCTTTCTGCCAATGACTAGCTTTACTTTTGCTCAACTTGACGCTTATGCTTTAGACAAATCTATCTGCAAGCACATCTAAAATTCTATTGAGAAAGGGGGTTAATGAATTCCTAGAGTTTCTATTAATTGCCAACCAGTTGATAGACTTTCTTCACTTTGTCTAGGTCTTTGTATACATTTCTAAGCATATCTCATCTATCTCATTGTTCTTCAGTTGCATGCCTTACATATTTGCTTAGCCCCATTTACAGTGCTTATATAATATGTACATATTAATTTGTTTGTTTTCGCCTGCCTTTCAGCCACTTATAGAGTCCAAAGAAAGACAAAAAAAAAATGAAATGTGTCACACACACATTTGAGGGGCCGTTCGGTTCGGCTCTGCCAATCAATAACAATTTAAAAGCTGTTGCGACAACATGTGCCAAGGCCCCAATAGCTCAGCTCTGTGCCACACAAAGCCACCTCCGATGAGAGGTCCACAGATTGCAGCAATTACGCAACATGCCATGCAACAACAACAACAATAACGGTAACTTTACTAAGAGAAGCGCCATATTGTGCCGGGTGGGGTCTGGGGGTTGGTCTACCCTAAAATTTTATGTCACATTTGCGTCACATGCCGAACAGCCAAAAAAAATGCCAAAGAAATAAGCTGCAAAAGCTACAAAAAGCAAAATCGAAACATATATAGAGATCTATATATACATACATAAACATATGTATGTATGTATGTATAGCAATGCGACAAAGTACGACAAAACACCATATAAAAGTTAAACAGTAATTTGACATAGACGACAACAGCATATGTGGGAGCTCCAAACAGTTGGGGCCCAGAGAGTCGAGGCCCTCTTGTGTTTTTAAAAATGGCTTACAAATTTGGTCTGACAAGTAAATATTTTGTAGATAAAGCGTTCAAGTGCGTGAGCGTGTCCCTCGACAAAGCGTAGGCGCGTGAGCTATTTAAAAACAGAAAAAAGCAAAAAAAAAAAAAAAAAGTGAAATAAACAAAATAAAGGTTGCCCAGAAATAAAGGCACCCAAATAGGTCATAAAGCAGGACATGTGCCGTTATTGGTCAAGCTCACCCCCCTTGGGTGCTGCTTTGAACTGTGGCATTGCCCGCTGTTTAAACATACATATACGAAGGCAAACAGGGGAAAATGTATTTCTGTGGTTTCAACTGCTGCTGACATTTTAGCTAAACAATTTCAATTTCAGCTGCGGTCTCTACTATATTTCTACAGATTTTTATATATATTTTTCTACCCATAATTATATAACTTTTTTATTTTATTTTTTGGCTCCCATCAGCCACATGGCGCAGTCATAAACATGTTCATCTTGTGTAAAACCACAAATCAAAATGTGCCACAGCTGTTGATGTCTCTATAGAGGCTCGATGGCATCTCGCCGTGGAAGTGGAACGGAAACTGGCTACTGTTGGCATTGACCTCAGGCTCAGCCTCAGCCTTAGCCCTAGTCACAGGTAAGCCAGGTAACCACCAGGCAGCAGGCAGCTCATTTGGAACTGCTAATTATAGCCGCAGGCTATCTGACTGGGAACTGACTGAAGATCACATGAATACCAAAAATTATGCATTACATGCAACCGTTTTTGACTTATTGCCTTCATTTTTCGTCCTTCCTTCTCTTTTTTAGGCTTTGGCCATTCTCGTAATTACGAAATTATAGGCTTACCCTTTTGGCTGACTGATTAGACTCATTTACAAATTTTCATCTGAGTGCATTTGGCTGCCGTTTTCCACTCTCAGACAGAGAGCGAGAGAGAGAGAGAGAGAGAGAGAGAGAGAGAGAGAGAGAGAGAGAGAGAGAGAGAGAGTCTCAGGCCGAGAGGGCCCGACCCGATGGCGCTTAATAGACAAATTAACTTTGGCTAACTCCGGCTGCAGCTGTCTCTGGCCCGGCCTAGCCTATACTTAGCCTCGATAACATCTTGTAAATATTATGTAATTTTTTATAAATTTCCCATAATTATAGTAGTGGCCATGTTGTTAGGCTATTTGATTTATAAGTACGCATAATTTGCTGCAGTTTGCGCTGCATTGGTGGTTGGTTTCTGGGAAATATTATTGAGTAGAGAAATCAATTTTAGTGGCAACGATAAATAAATACGGCAAATAAATAGTTAACGTCAGAGCTTTTGCTATCTATGCAATAACTAATAACTGAAAATTGATATCAATTAAGCAGCGCATAAAACGAATGCGGTTTAGTTTAACTAACGCCAATTCGTCCGTATTTAATCAACTAAATGCTACTAAAATAAAAAAAATAAATAAAAAAAATATATATAGCGAATACATAGCTGCAATTTGATCCGGTAATCAAATTAATTGAATCCCCCCCCCCCCCCCCCCACACTCTCCCTCTCTCTATCTCTCTCTCACTCGCTTTGTACAATTTAGTCAATACTTGAATTTTATTTGATAAAATTTGTTGCTGTTTCTGTATTTAAATACGCTCATGCTCGATTTTTAGTGTGCGCTGTAAAAAGAAGAGGAACTCGTCGAGGAAACGTTTTGAAATGCTTGCCATAGATAGATGGATTGAAACTGTGGGGGTATTCCCGTGCCCAAATGCACGATTTTAATGGAGTTGTTTAAGGTAACTGTAAGAGTTTTTATGTGTGTGGATGTGTTTCGTGTTTCAACAGAGCGAGCAACTTAAATCAATTTGAGTTGTGCACAGCCCGAGGATTTTATAACAACAACAATTTTAATGGCGTATTTTGAATGGCTTTTCATTTCCACGTCTGGCAATTTATCATGGGGCCCTTAACGAGCACGCCTCGAATGCGTTGACTATAAACAAACAATTAAAAAAGCGCAACGAAAACTAAAACTCAACACTTTCATTAAAGCCCATACAGATATACAGATACCAAATGCCAAATACAAAACTCAAACTCAATTGGGCAACAATAAAATATCTTTATTCTAGCCATGCCGCCCTCTCGGGCTGTCATAAGGCATTAGGCTGGGGTGCAGCAAGTCCATTCTTTGTTTGTCTGATCGAGAATAAACAAAGCTGAAGAAATACTGAATGTGACTTAAATGATAAAAATGTCAGAAAAGTGTCAAATGACGTCGGCGAGGGCGACGAATGATGATAAACAGCTCTGACTAAGCGGCTACCCCTTTACAGGGGGAGCTGCTATAGGAAGAAATAAAAATGATAATAATTAAACGCACGGGACACATTTGAATGCCACTTTATGCTCTTAACGAGTCTCCAAATGCAGCTCCCCTGGTCCATTCACTTCCGTCTGGCGATCGTATTGCAGTTCGTTTCCAGTTTTCATGTTTCTTCAGTCTTCTGCTGCTGCGTCTGCTGCAACGCCCCCTGCTTCCGTCGAGTCTGGGAGTCTGGGTGCCTCTGGTGATCTTGCCGCTTGATTTATGCGCCGCCTTTACTGAAATTTTGTATCTAAATGTGGCATTTAACTTATCAACAACAACAACAACTACAACAACAACAACAACGACAATCGGCAGCAGCAGCAACTTGTGGTCCGTCCATGGTCCGCGCTCTGCTGGCCATCTGCCGCCTGGCAGGGCGCGCGCCTTCTCCTGCTCCCATTGGTTGCCCTTCAGTTTTCAGCTCTTGGCTCATTTCTTTTGTGTGCGTTTCTTAAATCCCAGAAATATTTCGCGGCATGATTTAGTTGCATTTCACGCACATCGCACGCAACGTTCGTGTCTGACTGTGTGTGGAATGGAATATGGGAACTATGGGGGCTATGGCGGCTATGGGCAATGTGAATGCGAGTTATTTGCGTGTGCGTAGCTGGCATATCTTCGTATACAAATGCATGTTTGGGGTGGGGGGAAATGCTTTGGCCGAGCGAGGTAGGTGCGTCTCGTTGCCAATCCCCAGGCCTCGCAGATCCCGCTGTGTAAATGTTGTGCCATCATTTTTATATTCCGCGATATATTTACAGCATGAGACAGGGTCTCTCCATCAAAACAATCTGGGGCGCTGCCAATGGGGGCTCTGATCGTGTTGTAAATACGTTTGCAGAAACTTTTCAAATATTTCGTTGATTTGGCCGGTATTTAAATACATGAGTTAGCCAAGTTTAAAGCAGATTAGAAATGAATTATTGAATTTTACACATTGAAGATTAATATTTAGAAAATATGTTACTTCTAATTTATTCTAAGCAGAGGGAACGATTGGGTAATTGAAACTATTTATTGTAGTGGAAAGACTTTAAGAGACTATATAAGATTTTATTACTTGACATATATTTATTATATTTTTGTATGATCATGGATTAAAGAAAAATTTAATTAATTTATGCACACGTTTATTTTATTTTTTTTATATTTTTTTTTTACGACATAGATTAAATATTAAATAAATATATATTTTGTTTGCCAAAAACTATTGGAAGTGGTCTAATTTTCTGATTTCAATGTTCAGCACCTTTAATATAATTTAATGTTTCAAATATTGTACTAATTTTATTTCATATTTAATATATATATTTATTAATATTTTTTATCGTACATAAAAAAGAATTTAATTGTTTTTACATTAAATTTCACAATTAAATATAATTATATTTTTCTTATAAAAAATATTTAAAAAATTTTTTATTTTCTTACTAAAAAGTTTTTTACTTACTTATTTCATTTACAATTTTAACTATTTTTTTTTTTTTTTTTACATATATTTTCTAATTAATAAATATGAAGTATTTATTTGCTTCATAATTAAATATTTCAATATTGCTATTGACAATATAATAATTATTTTTTTTTTTTTCAAGCCAAGAATTGAACACCTACTAAATTCTTTTAAATTTTTCATGTTTATTATTATTTTACTGTATTTTTAATTTATTATTATTATTTTTAATTTAGCATTCTTTTTTCATATACCATTCAATATTCCTGTTAATTTTCTGTGCAGCGCATTAAAAATTTTGCAGCTTGCCAAAAGTTGATGATTCGCTTATTTTTTGGAGTTTCTTTTGGCTCCATGGGACGTTCTTTTCTTGCGTAAATGGAATACAAAAGCTTACCCGAAGCAGCAGCTGCCTGACAATCGACTCATTTCAGACCCAAAACCAATTCCTTTATGACGCGTCTTAAAGTGTTTTGTTTTTGTTTTTTTTTTTTTTTTTGTTTTTTGCTTACTTTATATTTAAATACACTGGAGGCTCTTAATTATATTGCTGTGTTAAATTTTCTGTTTCTTTTTTGTTTTTATGAGGGGCGGATTTTGGCTTTGTTGTTTTTCCTTTTTTTTTTTTGTTTTTTTTTTTTTTTTTTTATGTAAAGTAACACAAAAATCACCTGCGGCGTTTTGATGGGTTTCCGTTTGTGTTGCTCATTCGTGTTAGTTTTGTTTTGGTTTTCGGTTTTGGGGTTTGGTTTTGGCATGTGTTTCATCTTCATCAGGCAAACGGAAATTTAGTTTTCGCTAATGGACGCTAATGAAGCAGCTCGTGTCCGACTCGCTGTTGGATATCTTAAGAGCTTGCAAATTAGGAGCAGAGTGGAACAGAGCAGAGCTGAGCAGAGCAGAGCTGAGCAGGCTTTTAGTTGCCAGCTAATTAGCAACTTTTCTGCATTGTGTTGACCCCAGCTGCCTGGTTATCATAATTAACAAGCTCGCGCATTGTCCGACGCCCAATATAAAGTGCGCACAATTGGACACAGATTTCCGTCCACGAAATCCCACTTGGCCCGCCCATCGAGTTGCTTCCGTTGTTGTTCTTTTGGGGCCGTGCTGCTAGCAGAATATAGACCGGGCACTTGAGCCGCGTCAAGAGCGGACCACACACACACACATACATATAAATGTATATGTATACATAGCATAACAATTTCAACGCCGTCGCCTGACAGTTGAGTTGGACAGGCCCGGAAGAGGCGTCGCTGTCGAGTGGCTAAAAAAAAGGAGAAATATATATATTTTGCCGCTTCTGTTGCCTTTTTCATACAAATTGAATTCACAGCTATAATTCCAAGCATGCCCTAACTAAAATTCAATTATCACAGACCAAAGACAAGCTCTGCTATATATAGAGACTATATATATATTTAAATGGGAAACTTAAACAGGAGCTAAAAATACTTTTCATTTCTATAACTTGAAGTCTTTACAATTGATGGATGAGTTCGAACCTTGACTAAGGTCATATAAATCATAGATATCGCTGCACAGAGTCCAGGGTCTTTCAAAGGTATTCCATCTTCGTTGTACGAAAAAATAATCCTGAACTTGTACTTTTTCTCTCCCTCTCTCTCTGTCTCTCTCTCTCTCTCTCTCTCTATGTCTTTCTCCTCTGCTGCCATCGCCTTTGGGCGCGACATTTTTTGTCAGCAGGCCGCGACGCCTGCGTCACAATTCATGAGAAAAAGTGCAGTCCGGAGTTGGCGACGGCATCGAGAGTCTGGGGAACTCAAGTGGTGACAGCTCTGGTTTTGTTTAAGGCCTGCGGCTGATTATGGCCAGCACTTGCAGCCAGACACTTGGGACACGGGACGAGGCTACTGTTTGTTTAGACTCCTGGGTCCAGTCAAAAACTATGCCCCGATACCCGACGATGATTTCTGGATCTATGTAAAAAAGTTTTCACAGAAAAGAAGCAAAATGAAATCAACTCGAACTCGAACTCGAACTCGAGCTCATTGCGGTGCGTGTATCTGGTGTCACATTGTTTACATAGACAACTGTGTGCGGTTTGTTGTTGCACTTGAAGGGGATTTGTGAGATTAACGTGTTAAAAAATAAATATTTGGTCTAGTTAGTTTTGCTCTGGCAATTTGTTATTCAACTCTCGACAGCAGCAAAAACAAACAGAGACAAGCAGGAGCTGCAGCAGCAGCAGGAGGAGGAGCAGCAGTAGCAGCATCAGGAGTATCAACAACATGCACAGTTTTTCCATTTCTGCAGTGTTTCATCTTTGCAGTTTTCCAGCAGCTGCAGCAGCCCATCAACATCATCATCTCCAGCACATCCGCAACGTCGTCATCCTGGTCATGGTCATAGTATCTCATCTCAGCTCAGATTGAGCTTCTTCTACTGCTGCTGCTGCTGCCTCTTCTCCTTCTGCCAGTTGTTGTTGTTGTTGTTTGTTTGTTTGCTCTTTTTGAAATGTGCATAAATTCATTTTGGTAATGGGGTTTTCCTTGGCTTGGCTTGGCTTCGCTTGCTCCTCCAGTGGTGTGTGGGCGTGGGGCATCTCGGTTTAGGAGATTTGTAGCCGCTTGTTGCTTGTTGCTGTTGCTCTGCATTTAATAAGCAACAGCTGCCAGCGGCATCCGCTGAATGATGAGGTCCAGCTTTGCGTTGAAATTAATTTGAATTATAAATTGTATACAATTTTGTAATTCGCACTTGCAATGCAATTATAATTTGTATTTCGTGTAATTGCAGCAAATATATACACAATCTATTCTTTACTATAATATAAATATTTAGCTATAATTGTTGTTGAATTGTTTTATTGATTTTCTCCATAAATTTCCGCACTTTCCCCATAGAGTGGAATTTCCTCTTCAATCATTCGCTTCGGCTCATGGCTATATTTCGCCTCGGGCCTTTGCAAAATGCGCTGAGGTTTTATTTAATTGTGCATTGCGGTTCGGTCGATTTAAATGCATTTGCTCTAAGTCGTCTCAAATTTTCCCATGTCCATTAAATATATAAAGCAAAATTAGAGCAACAACCCTGCGAATACTTTTCAATGGATGACTAATTACGTCATGCTCAATTAGCTGTATTTGGGTCAGAGTTCGCTCAATGGGTGTGGTCCAAAGAAAGGTGTGTGTGTGTGTGCGTGTGTGTGTGTGCTGCCTGTTCAGTGGCTGCTGATCGATATAAAATTTATGTATAAATTTAAATGAAATTGAGAAATATAGGAGTAGCTGCTGCCTACGCAGTGTTTGCACAGGCACGGGGAAGGGTTAAGCTGAGCCTAGAGACAGAGTTACAACCCTCATTGGTGTTCAGCTGCCCATTGTTGTTGTTGTTGTTGCTGCTGTTATTGTTGTTGTAATCGTAGCTGTTGACATTTCGTAGCGTAAATTGGTATTTACATATGTCCCGTTGTCCTTTGACGCTGCTGCAGCGATCAATGTGCCGCCCGCCTGCATTACCAATTGGGGAACATTTTCTACATGTCCTTTGAGCTTTTACCGGCAGCCGGCAGACGTCCTTATGTCTGCGTGTGTGTGTGTGTGTTGTTTATTTGGTGATTGTCCTTTCTCGTGCTCGTCGCAATGCAGCTGTTTCATGCCCATTTAACACCTTCAATCCGCTTTGCTCCTGCCAGATAGATACATAGATACACTTAAATATATTCAAGCACATACAGACGACACACTTACACACATATAGCTGTGTACACGTGCTTATAGAAGTATATAGCTCTGCTCTGGAAAAATATTATCTGCCTGACATACTCGCTGTTTGTCCGCCTGGGCATGTTTGCGCGCTTCCCACGTCCTGTCTGTGCACTTCTATCTGTATCTTTCGAATGCACAAGGCAATTGGTTTATTTTCCAATACGGTAGCCGCTCAAATATGCCAATAGTAGAGGCAGACAGAGAGTGTGCTGAGTGGGTGGGGAGGGGGGGGGGGGGGGGGGAATGCTGAGGGGGAGCCGTGCCAGAGCAATGTAATTTGTGTAAACATTTGCCCAGTTTTCTCACTGATTTTTGGCTCTTGCTCGTTTCGCTCCTGCCGAATCTTTTTTATGATAAACAGTGTGAGAAATCGTTGGATGGATGCCTCGCCTCCTCGCTCCGCCCTCCATGTTCGTCGTAAATTTCGTATTTTGAATTTTCACTTTGCATTTCGATGCTCGTGTTCGTCTCTTGTGTAAACACATCACAGATTCTGTTTCTGTTTCTTTATCTGTTTCTATTGCTGTTGCTGCCTCAGATTGAAGCTCTCAATTCTGATTCCAATTCCAATTCATATGCCTGCAAATTTCTTCGACAACAGAATTTTGTACATAAATATTGGCGCATTATGGCTTCAATTCGAATGAACATTTCCCCGATATCTGGGTCAACCGTGTCTAATTTTGTACCAACTAGCTAGATATTCCGATTCCCCAATGGATTTGAGATGTTTAACAATTGCATTTGTTTAAATTGAGTCCTTGGGGCATGAGTTGGCTGCGCTCCATTGATTGAGATCTCAACTGTGCATTGTTTCTCATAGAGATCACGTCGGAGAACAGTAGCTCATTTAGTTGCATTCTCACCCAGCCAAATGATCCCAGTCGGATCCGCATCCTGCTGCATACGCTTGAGTGGCGACGTGACACAACACTTTGTTGGCCGGCCACGAAAACATAATCCAAAACAAAAATAGCAAGTAATGCTGTGGTCCGCTAGGAGCAGGATATTACCACCCACAGACTCAGACTGAGAAGCGGACCAACCGCATAGCTTGTGCTCGAAACAATTTTCCCATGGAAAACAAGCCAAAAATTTACTCATATTTTTCACAATTCCAGAGCTCGGCACAAATACATAGATCATTTTTAATAGGGGTTGCTCTCCCTGGGATGCTGCTAGTCGTGCGTGGCGCTCCCTCGCCCTCTGACTCCTGTGTCCTGCGTCCTGTGTAGTCGTTCCCCTCCTCGTTTTCCTTTCGCTTTCATGTTGTTTTTCATGTTTATGTGCATTTAGTTAATCAGTTACGGCTCTTTGATAGTTGGCTCGGGGGCGGTTTGGATTACAAAATTATAAAACACGTCACGCTTAATGAAACTTTATGGCGCCTACTTTAGAGCACAAGTGAGTGCGAGTGAGTGCGAGCGAGAATGCGATGGATAGGCTAGGCGCCTGCTCTTACCTGTTCGCAATTAAGCGGCAGGTGTAGCAGCTTGCACGTGAACATTTACGAGCCCACATATCATTCCTGCTCATAGTTGTTATTGTTATTTCAAGCGCGCTTGCTCTCTTGCTCTTTGCCGCCCCTCCCCTGCCGCTGCCCTCTGTGGAGTGGAAATCCGTTTGGTTTAACAACAGCTCCGGGCTCGATGCTCGATGCTCGATGCACGGTGTTCGGGACTAGGGAACAACACACAGACACACACACACACATACACACAGTCATGTAGCTACAGTTACATCCTATTGTATGGCAACGCCCCCTCTCTGGACTCCGGCACATACATCAAAATTAACTGAAATGTCAGCTGCAGCTACAACAACAACGACAACAACTACAATAACAACGACAACAACAACAAATAAGAGCAACAACTAACTATTTTCACTGGCCAACACTGAGTCGTTCGCATTGTTGTTTTTTATGTGTTTATAATTCATGCTCATTCATCTTACACATACTGCAACTGCCACTGGCTCAGACCCAGGCCGAGGCCCAGGCCCAGGCCCTGGCTATGTCATATTGGTATTAAATGTTAAGACCAGCCAGCGTCAACCTTACTACAGAGATAATTACAATTGTGTCATATTTTTCTCATTAGCGCAGACTTTGGACTTTCTATGCGCTCGACATGTCGCTGGGTTCGTCAGCTCCCTTGCCGGCCCATGGAGGCGCATCGTTAGCCCGCTGGCCACGCCCTCCATTTGAAGCGCACACCTTTACGTACTTGACTCCCGCCGGCTGCTGTTGTTAATTAGCTTTGCTTGATTACATCCCAAAATTACAGCTGTCAACGTATTATTTATGAGTAAAAATGCATTTCTTTTGCAGTCGGTAAATTTTTAACGATATTTTCTTATGTGCCATCCTCTCCATGTGCATTCCATTTATATGTACATATTTATTGTATAAATATGAAGTACTGAAATGAGAAACACTTGCGTCGTTTGCTCTACAGCAGATGTATATATGTATATAAGTATATATGTATATATGTGTATATGTATATATGTATATAAGTATATATGTATATATATGTATATAAGTATATATGTACATATATATGGAATATAAATATGAGAAAAGCTGGAGTCATTCACTTTCCAGCACAGGTGAAGAAAACTCGAATAAAAGAAATTAAAAAAAAAAAAAAAATAATAATAATGAAATTATTTATATTTCCTTTGGCTACGTATATAAAAATATATTCATGTACATATATAAATTATTTATTGTACAAATATGAAATAATATTCTGAAATATAGTTAAGGCAGTTCAAGGAAGACTTTAATTAAACATAAGCTTGAATCAAAGCCTTCATTATTTTTTGACAAAAATAAAATAATAAAGAAGTTAATTTACATTTAAATCGACTACGTATATATGTATATATATAGTTTATATATTGTATAAGTATGAATTAATAATATGAGAAAAACTTGAGTCACAGCTGAAGCAAGACTCAGACTTGACTCAGACTTTTCATTATTTTTTCAGCAAGATTAAAATAATGAAATTAATTTACATTTACATTGCCTACGTATATATGTATATACATATGTATTATAAATTATATATTGTATAAATATGAAATACTAATATGAGAAAAACTTGAGTCACAGCTGTAGCAAGACTGAAACTAAACTCAGACTTGACTCAGACTTTTCATTATTTTTTCGGCAACATTAAAAAAATAATGAAATTAATTTTGTGTTGCATTAGCAAACTTTGAGCTCGCATGCTTTTGAAAGTTGTCTTGCAGAGAAAAGAAAATGCCGTCGCTCGAGAATAATTTATGGTTGCAGCTTGTGGAAAGACGGCGAGCACAGTTAGGAGGGGCAGAGCAATACAGCCACAAGTTTTAATTGCACTCGGCAAATTTAATCATATGTGCTTTAAAAAAAGTTGGTGAAATGAGTTCCGACAAGCTTTTGCAGTCATTTCATATGGCCTCAGACATTACTCAACTCGACTTTCATCAGCTAAAATTTCCAATCGATGCATTTGTGGCACGATAGTTTAAGAAA
This sequence comes from Drosophila arizonae, assembly GCF_054131065.1. NCBI lineage: Eukaryota > Metazoa > Arthropoda > Insecta > Diptera > Drosophilidae > Drosophila > Drosophila arizonae. The sequence goes on from NC_142924.1 coordinate 19,692,101, forward strand.
GGCCATCCCAAGTGTCGCTATCAATTAGTGGAATCCCACATCGAGCGCCCCGGTGCACACAGAAACGAACTGTGGGGGCCATGTCGTTGTCATTGGGGAATTCCAGTTAACCTCAACATGACATCTTCGAAAATATATGTAGGTATGTATGTATGTATGTGTAAATACCTGCGCATAAAGCTGACACACATGATCAAATTATCGGGCTGACATGTTCCATGGAAAGTATCTGGTAAATGCGATCGAGCGAGACATTGATCATCAAATGAAGTGCCGCCCGATCTACGAGTAGAATGTGTTTGGCTCTGAGGCCCAGCCACAATTTGCCCCACTTGCTGGTCGGCTGTCCAGCCAGCTGTGTGGTGGTGGTGGTGGCGGTAGTGTGAATGCAATCACTTCCGTTTCACTGGTTCTGCCTGCCTCTTTGAAGTGATCGTGCGTGCTGATAAAAGCCACAGCGTCGACTACCTCATTCGCTGCGTATCTTGTATCTGCGGCGCGAGTATCTTGTATCTGACGGATAGGCATCGTGCCTTTACCTTTACCTCAACTTCGTTTGATGTGCTCTGTTGATATTTCTATGGCAATTAATTGATTGTGACAGATTGCTATGAAGTGCTCTGTCTCCGCCTCCTCATCCGCCTCCTGCTGCTGCTCTACCCTTCGATATTCTGTGCATCTTCGCCTGACTGACACTTTTGTGTTGTGTCATGCGTTCAAATTGAGAGAAAAATACAGCATCCCAGCGTCACAGCGTCTCTCAGGGAATCAGCTCTGACGGCTGGCTGCATCCTCTGCTAGACAATGTCTTCCAGCAAAATGTAATACATTCTGTTTAAATGGCGCAAATCTAGCAACAATTGCCATGAAAAGACGCAAAAAAGAAACGCTGCTGCTGCTGCTGCTGTTGCTGTTGCTGTTGCTGTTGCCATTCGATGGCTGATATGCAAAGCAGATGTTGCCGCATGTCGTTGCATGCCGCTGATGTTTCGCAGTTTGGACTGTCATCAAAACTGTTGTCCCAACATGTATATTAATTTTATTGCTAACAATAACAAATCCATCGACAACTATTGTCGAACGCATTTAATAGCAGCACTAAAACGCACCAACAATGCCTGGCGACAACAAAAGAAAGCTCTATTGCACCACTGCCATGGGAAATAGCCGACTAGCATATGCCCTGTGCCCTTGCCACATGTTGTCGACTGCCAAAGCTGTGCGTTATCTGAGCAATTACTTGGGGCCAACTAATTGCATAACAATTATCTGGCATGCAGCGTTATGCTGTAATTATCTATAAACAATTGTCATGTAGTCGGACTGATTATCAATCTGAATTGCTGGCTTGTTTGGGTTGCCATTGGAATTGTTATGCGCCGTTTCATGGCACTTTCACATATTTAGTGGCGATATAAATCGTTTTCTAGCTAATTTATTTATTGAGCTACCCAAACTGCTGAAATGAAATGCTGAGTTACCTTGGGATCAGCTTCAATATAAGCAGTGACTGTTAGGTCTTACACTTGATTAAAAATTGAATTAAAATTAATTTAATTAAAATAAAATTGAAGTAACTTTCAAATGGTATATAAATGCAGTATTTTTTTTTTTTTATTTTTTAGTAGATTGTTATTAATATTTGTAAAGTTAGTAAGTAAATTTTGTGCTTAAGCTGAATTAAAAATTAAATTTAATCAAATAAAGTTTGAATATATTTTCATAAAAATAAAGTTCAAGCTAAATTTTTTTTCCATTCGGTTATTATTATTTAATAAATATATTTTACGCTTAATTTAACTTAAATTAAATTAAACTTGGCAATAAAAATTCATTATAATACCTTGCTAAAAATAGAGTTCAGGTTGAAATTGGGTTGTATGTTTTTTCATTTATTTATTTATTTTATTTTTTTTTATTTTTTATTTTTTTTTTGTAGACATTTTTTATTATTAAATACATTTTACGGGTAATTTATTTGCAATTAAATTAAATCAAATTAAGTTGAAATTTCGTTCAAAAAGGTGTAGTTCAAGCTAAGCTATTTTTATACCCTGAACCCATTGAAAATGGGAAATCAGGGTATAATGGTTTTGTTGAAATGTATGTAACAGGGAGAAGGAGGCGTGGCAGACCCCACAAAGTATATATATTCTTGATCAGGGTGACGAGCTGAGTTGATTTGGCCCTGTCCGTCTGTCTGTCCGTCTGTCCGTCTGTCCGTCTGTCCGTCTGTCCGTATGTATGAACGCGTCGATTTCAGAAGATATAAGAGCTAGAGACTTCAAATTTTTTTTCAAATGTCCGTAATTACAGCGCGCATATCAAGTTTATCATTAAAAATCGATAACTCATCCCGATCTTTTTTTTATCGATAAAAAACCTTATCGAAAACCAGTTATAAAATTATATCTTCTACACCTTTATTGCTAGAGTCTCCAAATTTTTAATGTATGCTTATATGCAATTTATACAATTTCGGTTTTTGTTAAAATTTACCCCCCACCCTTAAATTCACCCCCTCACCCTCACTTTTGTAAAAAGCGTATTTCAAATACTAGAGACTTGTGCTTTGGCAATTACATGCATATCCATGTTATAATCATAATCTGAAAGTTTCGTGAGGATCGTACGTCCACAAAAAAAGTTATTAAGCAATTAATTTGTCATAGTAAGCGCTCACTGCCGCCCATGCGTGTTTATGCTTGTGTGTGTATATGTATGTATGTGTGTGTGTATGTGTATGTGTATGCGTTTGTGTGTGTATGCGTGTGTGTGTGTGTGTATGTGTGTCTGTATGCGTGTGTGTGTGTATGTATGCCTGTGTATGCGTACGTGCGTGTGTGTGTGTGTGTGCGTGTTTCTTGTGTAAGCTGAAAGACGCGAAAAGTTATTGAAATATCTATTGCTCCAAGGGTTCAGGGGATCTCGTAGTCGAGCAGTCTCGACTAGAGCTTTCTTACTTGTTAAAATTTTATTTTGGTTTAATAATTTTTTATTGTTGTTATTATTTATATTTATATATAAAAGTATTGAGTGTTGCGTCTATAGCTTTTCAAACACCCTATACTAAAAACTAATATTATCTACACCTTTCATAGGAATTAAATGTATGTAAAAAATTTCTAATTCCCCTTGGTTGATTACCATAATTTAAAGTATATTCAACTATGTTCACACAAATAAAACATATATACTGTACAATATGAGCGCAGCTGTATATAAAAATAGTACTAAATGCTGAGCCCAAAATGCTGAACATTTAAATTAACAACAGTATATGTTTAGTATAATTTTTGTTTCAAATTATTACCAAGTATAGAGTTTGTAAGTAAATGATTTTTTCCAGAGTCGTATATATCGAGCACTAAATGTTGGATTAATAAAATGAGAGATAAGTTCAATAGCAACATTTAAATGAATTACAAATTATATAAAATATAATATTCGTTTCAGATTGATTTCCATACATAGTTTTTGTTTGATTTGCTTGATTTTGTACTCAGTCGCAGTATTTTTTCTTGGCAATATTAGTAGTATATATAATAAAGTAAGTCTAGTATATTTTCACACGTCAATTCAACCTTTGCCATGCAGTTCGCATGCCCTAGAATAGCACTTATTTGGAGAGGCAGAGTATACAATGCACTGGCAGCGAGGGAGCAAAGGAGCAGCGCAGCTGACAACAAGTGGGGGACACCTCGGACGCGCTCTCACTCGCCTGTCAGCTGACAGCCTGTCACTGGCAGGGCACAGTCTGTAGTCAGTGTCGTCATTGTTGTCGTTGTCACCGTTGTACGTTGTTGCAGTTGTTTTTGTGGGTATGCCACATGTGCTGGAGCACCACCAGCACCACCAGCAGCAGCAGCAGCGGCAGCAGAGAACAAAAAACAAACTATAAGATTTTATTGCTTTCTCGTATGTGAAGAACTACGCGAAGTTGATGCTGCTGCAGGTTGCTGCGGGTTGCTGATGCCAATGCTGGTGCTTCTGCTGCTGCTGTTGCTGTTCCTCCTGCTGCTGCTGCCAGTGGCAGGAAGCAACAAGCCGTTGTCTGGCAAAACCCTAAAAGAAGCTACACACAACCTGCATGCAACCTGCACAGCGCCACATGTCCGCCTCACCCAAAATGCAACTGCAAACAAGGGCGTTGCACGAGCTGTCAAAATGAGCAATTACTTTGCAAAAATGTTGCACAACTCACGTGTTCTATGTGCTGCAGTGCCTTACAGATTTTGCTGCTGCTCCTCTTTCTTCCCCACTCCGTTTGCCCCTTGCCGGTGCACAAGTCGTTTGTCTTGCTGGGCAAAAGTTTTCTCTCTCTCTCTCTCCTTCTCTCTCTCTGGTTGCGCTACGCCCCCCTAAAGCTGGCATATGGAATATGGAAATTGATAGTGTAACCTACTTATTGTTAAGTTCTCTGGGTTTATGCAGCAAATGCCTGTCTGCAGCTGTCTGGTAATTAATTGCTTGGACTAATTACCTGACAAACAGGTGCTCAACTTACCGAGTTTAACATGTTCACATGGCAGCAGTTAAATATGCTTTGTTATATTCTCTAAGCTCCAATTTTATGCTTTACAAATTGTTTAAAATAGGGGCAATAGAGCGAGATCTTTAAATTGTGGAATATCAGATCGAAAACTTACAATTTTTAGGAATATAATTGAAATTTTAGTTAAACATTTTATATATATTTTTGGTTTTATATGTATTTTGTAATATATTGTTAGCTCTATTCTTTAACGCCTTAGACGTTTGCGAATTACACGCATTCATCCAGTGTTAATTGCCTTGGCCAACCTGTGGCCAGGTAGTTAGTTGCTTAGCAAATTCTATTAGTAGAAATGGTTTGGCACACCCATTAGCAGGCTGTTGAGCTACCGCCACGCCCACTTAAAAATATAGCCAGCTGCACTTAATGCCCTGTCCACAATTGTAGTAGCCCATTAAAATTTCGACTCAACCTCAATGCAATGTTAGCTTTACGTGCTCACTATTCCTGGACCACACTTTTTTTCCATCTCTTTCGCGCCTCCTAGCTCACACACACACACACACGCTTACATGAGAGATGTTGACGTTTACGACGCAGACGAGACTCCGTCGCCGTCTCCAACTTTGATGATGATGATGATGTGGACTGCTGCGGCGACGACTATGACGTTTGAACCAGTCAAATAGTGTTGCCAGAGACCCCGCGCCCAGCTCCCCAACAAGCTGGCAACGCTTCTGCGGGTGTTAAATGTGCTGCTCCGAGCGTTGGAGCTGAATTCGCCTCCGCGTTGCTCCGCTTTTCTTTATTTCTTCTTCACTTTTTTTTGTGTTTTCTCTTTTTTTTTGGGTAACTTTTGCCGTTCATTTAATGGCTTCATTTCTGCTTTGACATTTTTCCATGTAGCTCGTAGCTCTCGTTTTTCCTGCTGGCATGTTTGTTGTGCTGTCAGCCTGTCAAGCTGCTCCGCCCTCAGCAGCCTCCGCCCCCTCCCCCATCAGTTGTTCGTTCGCTCGCTCGCTCTCCTTTTTGGCCTTTTAAACTAATTGCATTGCCGTGTGTGTGCACAGATGTGTGCGTGAGTGTGTATGTGTGTGTGTGTTTAACTGTACAAATGTTCGCCAGTGTGTGTGCTGGAAGAAAAGTGCAATAACTATTTAAATGATTGCACAGCGCACATGTGGCATCCACAACTGCAGAGTCTGCCTCACCCCCCTGCAGCGGCCAAATTGGAGGTTCGATAAACTTCAAAGATATTTCACAATGCTCTTCATAATATATGAAGAAAGAGGTGTTTCACATAAAGCGTACACGGCTAGAAATGTGGTATATATTAGAATAATGAACTAGCAGAAATTCTATTCTAATTTAATCTATAAATATTCTCAGAAAAATCATTTCCAAATACTAGCCTCCCTATGCGATTCTCATACTGTGATTTAAAGTTTCAGTACTAATTACTAGTAGCTTTTTGTTTCAAATCAAATGAAATCTCTACGAGTCTCATAAGTTCGACTTAGTCTGACATTAACTATAATTACTTAAAATATTACCAAGTATTCCTTTTTGCCATCTAGTTTGGGATTTGTTGTGTCCCCCATTAGAGCATACGAACTTCGCCTAGCAACTGTTTATTAGTTGTTTTGCTTCCGAGTGCCAATTAAATGTTTCTTATGTTTGATTATTGCTGTCAATTTGGCAGCACATTTACGTCTGTTGGCTGCTGTTGATGCCACAGCCAGCTTCTTCCAGCTGCTTGTCATCAATGGGGCAGAGGCTGGAGATGATGGCAAGTGCCAGAATTCGTTTTAAATGCTTTTCTCTGGAAATGCTCGCACTTTCAATGTGATGGTGGGGCGGGGAGTAGAACGGAGCACTGGGGTTGTGGGAGCAGAGGAAATGCAGTGCACTGGCCGACACTACAGAATCGCCCCAAATTGCGGGGGCGTGACCTCCGCTGACTGTGACTGTGACTGGGAGTGTATCGCCCGATAGCTGCTGAAATGCTTGGCAATCAATTAATCATAATTCTGATAGCACAAAACATGTTGCAACACGACCACAATAGCAACTGGAAACCGAAAAGGCAAAATCAATAGCACGAAAATCCGAACCCAACTGACCCCAACCCCTCTCCCCCACATCCACCCGGTTCACGCTTTCACGTCCTAAGCATTTGTGAGTGTGAAAAACCATAACATGTGCTTATCACATCGCAAACACTAATACAAAACACGCTAAACACATACACACGCACACTCACACATGCGTGTAGCTGAAAACCATGACAAATTAAAGACAACTCCCCCAATCCCAATCCCATTTCCAATTCCAATTCCAATACCAAAGGCCCAAGCCCAATCCAATTCAAAATCCAAACCATATTCGAAACGTGCCACGTTGCGGCATAAACGATAATTACATGTGGCACAGAGAGAAACCGTTTACCTACACGCCGGGGCGACATATATTCGAATTATCCTTATTGATCCTTATGGACGCGGCTTATATGCAATCCGAGGACATTGATAAATTGTTGCAAACTGCAGCCAATGTAACAGAGAATCTTTGAATCTCAAGAACTGCTCTAGACATGTGCATTATAATCGGTTTTTTCTTCTTCTTCTTCTTCTTTTTACTTGTGCTCTCTGCACAATGGAAAATGATGCAGTGCCTTTTTGCTCGGTAGTTTTCTTCGGGAAATTTATCGCATATGTCGCAAGTCTCACATGATATGCCAGATTCTCTCTCGACTGTCTCTGGGGCCATTGTAATTTTTAATGGTCTGCCGGCGTTGCTTCCTGCAGGTCATGCCAGCAGTCAGAGCGTTATCCATGGACGGGACACATGTGGGGGGACTCTCAGCATTCGGTCTGCTGGCTTGTAATAGAAATTTTGCATTGCATTCGGCCTGAGCTGAACTGAGCTGAGCTGAGCTGCCTGCAGCGATAAATGTGATAAATGAAGCTTTAGTTGGTCTTGTTTTTGGTCTGCATAGAAATGCATTATGCAGATGGCCGCACCGAAGGATTTATAACCCTCATGTTTGTCTTGGTAATAGCCCAAGTCGACACATTGGATAAAAATATTAGCAAGCATTATTACGAGAGCATTGTGAAATTGTAAAAATAACAAAAACCAGAAAATAAATAAAATAAAGCCGAGTTCTTTTATTGCTTAAGCAACTTGGCGAGCTCCATTAGAAGTCGTTGAAGCAAACGTTTGTATTTGATAAGAATCTCTTTTAGTTTGAAATAAACTAGAATCGTCATATGTGGTTTGTATTGGTTTTATAGTATGAATATTTTTTAGGTACTAGCTTAATGCACAATTTATAGAAAATTCGTGTTGGCCAGCGAGCTGTTGTTAAATTTAAATTAAATATTATTTTAAGTTTTTTAAATACATAAATATAATATAATACTTAAATATTCAAAATATGCTATGACTCAACGAATCTTTTCTGAAAATAAATTAAATATAAAATAAAATAAAGAATAAATAGCATAACAAAAATTATGTATTGATAAAAATAATATATAAAAAAAATGTTTATATCTAATTTTGATATTAAACAATAAGACTAACAAAAAATAAATAATTCAAATTTTTGTTAATAAATCAAATACTTATAATAAAATAATACTTATTAATAAAAAATAAAATAATAAATTAGGTACTTTTTAAATATTGTATAACTGTTTAAGTTTTCAAAGTTTTTGATTATTAATTATTGCAGAGGTAATATTAATAATTAAATAATCTTTGGTTTTGTTAATATATAAAAATAAAATTATTAAAATTAAAAAGTATAAGATAAAAAAAAAAAAACAATTATTTATGGCATTCCTATAATAGCAAGAAACTTTACTACATTTTTCTGGCAGCGAATATTTAATAAATAAATTTTTTTTTTTTTGTAATATTGTTAGATGTTTGTAGGATATATTAAATAAAAATATATAGAGAATATGCATATTAAAAGGTATTACTGCTTCAATAGTTGCTAATATGGATCTAAATATGAATATATAGCAGTTCGACTTATATTAACCTATATATTACTTGCTTTGCATTTTATGAATAGAAAATATAAAATATAATGCAATTTGTATTCTTTTCATTTGTGCAATTGTAAGGAGAGTCCAGAAAATATTTATAATAAATTCTTTCGCATATAATAGTTAGCCGCTCTCAGTGCATTCTCTCATATTTCTCAACATTTTCTGACTGCCTTCTGCTGCTTTATTGCTGGGGGCCCAAATGTCCACAATTGTAGTTTATGACAAATAAATACTTCTTTTATTGCACTTCCTGCAATTTATGGCAATGTAGTTTTGCACTTTGCAGTTGTCAGAATATTCCGCTTATCAATTGACCCAACAGCAGCAACATTTTAACAGGGGCTGGCACAGAGGCAGAGGCAGGGACAGAGGCAGGGGCAGAGGACAGGAGTTTGGTTTATTTGCTGTACTTGCACCGTATTTATTTTAAAAGCATTGTTGGCCATTGTATATTGGATATTATAATCGTTAAATTTCGTATTTATTTGCATATATGAAAATAGCAAACAAACTGACGACAGCCGGCTGAGTATCAGAGTGTGCTCATACAATATATGCTATATGGGGAAATATAATAATGCAATGCGCGTGCACAGAATTTTAAATCGAAATATAAACACAATGCAGGCAGAGGCATGTGAGGGGGCGAGGGTGGGGAGGAGCCTCGATGGGGTATGGGGGCAGTGTAGGAGCACGGCACACTTAAAAGATTAACCATAAGCGCACGGCACACGAAACAAGATTCGGTTTCAGTCCACAGTTCTCCACAAAAGTACATATACTCCTACCCGTGCCTAGCCATACACAAATATACACACACACACTTAAAAAAATGGAAATGTTCTGTGTTGTTTCGGCTTTAATTTTGTTTAATATCAAGCATTGTTTGAGCTGCTGAAAATAATAATAATAACAAGCACGGCACTCACCTCTTCATAATGAACATCAGTTTGCCTCGTCTCCTATTTATATAGCTTTCACTGAGGGTTTTTGTTCTTTAAACCGATTTAAATTTTACCGTTTATAAGTTGCCATGGCTTGCGGTACGTATATATGCTCTAGAAGGGCGTGGAGTATATGTAATATGAGGAGCTAAATGATGGCAAAATGAAAAGCGGATCAATTGACAAATCTTATTAATTAATTAAATTGTGAATTATTTGATATGTTTTCTCAAGTTGAAATAATTTAAAAATTGAGGAGATTTTTTCATTACTTAAATTAAGAAATCATCTCGGAGGGAGTTTAAATATGATTGTATTTATCTTTTATAATATATTTTATATATTTATATTCTAGTTTCCATACAATTTATAAACAACATAATATTCGTTTCGATTTGAATTTGCATTATTATTTAAATTTTCATTTAGTTAAGCGGGAAAGTGTATTTCTTATTCGTTCAGTCTCGGCTCGACTTTGAGCTGTTTTCTTGTCTTTTATTTACATACGCGACTGCACACCGACAATTTGTTTGCCTTTGTTTTCTGTCAATATCGCAGGAGCATTGCGCACTTGTCGTCATCATCATCTTCATCTCCAGCTACGGTCTGGGTCTGTGCCTAGGGTAAACACAAAATCCCACGCACGTCGGCTTACGTAACTGAATGGTACAGAGTGTGAAGAAGGGGCAGGGGCAGGGGCAGGGGTAGATGGGGAGAGGGAATTTAGGGATTGCAGCGATTCTCGAGAGTCTGAGCCAATGCAAGTTTTGCCGCCAAAATCCACTTGACTTTCTGTCAGATACTTGAGCAAGTCAAACTGTCGGTCTCTGAGCTGTGTTTCGCTCTGCTCTGCCTCTGCTCTGCCTCTGCTGCTGCTTCTTGCCGCCTTACGGTTTCTAATTATAAACTGCTCTGTCAGCAGCCAGTGGTGCGAGCCGTAAACCCTTTGCAAGTTCCAAGTTCATGAACTTGTGCATTGAACTTCGGCCAGTCAGCCAAGCCGAAAACCAACTTGAAAATGGCTTCAGCAGCGAGTTTAGACAAGAATTTTCTCTTTTAGTTTTTCCTATTGCACCTCTTCTTGATTCTGTTTGTTGTTGTTGCTGTTGCTGTTGTTGTGGAAGTGTTTGTTTTCATTAGGTTGCAGTAGCCATCTGTTACTTGCAACTGCCGCAGACTTTTAATTTGTGTGGATTTCCAGTTCCGTTCAACAGAACGCGGCGCTAGCCCTTGTGCGAGGTCGAGGTCGTTGCTTGCCTGAGGCTGAGGTTCCGCTGTCGTGCCATGTAATGTAAAGTGGAAGTTGTAATTTAGTTAGCTCCAAATGACTTTTCGGCACAACATTATCATCATGTGCATTTAATTGCTGCTGTTTGTCTTCTTCCACTCCCGTCTCCATCTCTCCTCTTACTCCATTTCCTGACCCCATCTACTAAGTTGTGTGAACTTTAACTGATTGCAGAAGAATCTTTTTTGTTGGTAAATCCGATCGGAAGTGTGGTATGAGTGGGTGCTGACTTTTTGAGGAGACTGTAACTATTTAAGAAATTCAAGTTATCTTTAATCGATATATTAAATGATTTCTTTAGAAGTCTAAGATCCTATATTCTTCTCTCTATTTACTACTTTTGCAGAAGAATTATTCTTTGTCAATAATTCCGATCGAAAGTGTGGTATAGATGGATGACTTTTTGAGGAGACTGTAACTATATATTAAAAGTTCGATTTATCTGTAATCGATAAATGAAATGATTTTCTTATACGTCTAAGATCTCATCTACTGCTCTCTTTTTCACTTCTTTTGCAGGAGAATCATTTATTGTCAATAATTCCGATTGGAAGTGTGGTATGGGTGCTGACTGTTTGAGTCTTTAATCTCTAAAAAGAAGTCTGATGTCTAGAGGGAAAGCAAATTTCAAAGATTATTTAATTGATAAATGAAACGGCTAACTTTGATAAAGTAACCAACGTTAGTTTCTTGCAGATTGCGTAACAGCGATGACATGGCTTAAATTCTTTCACTTCTAATTCAATTTGAGCTGCTTCAAAATAATCGTGCCACATATCCAGAGGCTGCTCTTACATGTTATTAAATGCGAATAGTTTTGTCTGTGCGCCATGGGCGAGATCTCATTTACGTGGCTCGTCCTCGGCAGCGGGGACACATGGCCGCAGCAACCGACAACTGTCCACAACCACAAAACACATCAACAGCAGCGGGCAGAATGCAGAAAAACGTTGAAATTAATGAGAAAATTCCCTGCTTGATATATAAAACAGAAAAAAAGGAAAAAGAAAAAACAATACAAAACTCAAACCACAAGATAACACAACACGGCGCAGCAGCTAGTAGGACTGGCATTCAGGATATGCAGCCTCAAATGCAAAGCGCCAAGAGCCACGTAGTCGAGGCAAAAACTTCGGACCAGATAAAAATTGCAATGCATTTAACAGCATTAAAAAAACCCAACAACAAAGTACTAAATAAAATTAGTAAAAAAAGAAGAAGAGCAGTCAAAGAGGAAGCGGCAAAAGTTGCAAATGATATTAACAGCAAAGAGGACATCTAATGAAAACACAACTAGCAGCAGCAGCAGCAGCAGCAGCAGAGATCTCTGACTGGAATCAGGAGTGGTTAGTGGCAGGATATAATCACAAAGAGTGCCGTTGGTTGGCTTAGTTATATGCGCTAGCTTTTAATGACGCCCGCTGCTGGCCATAAAAGCAATCACATAGAAGTTGCCGTAGATGCCGCGCAGTAGCTACAGCTGCAGCACAGCGCAGTAACTGTGCCACTTGCAGTTGCAGTGGCACTCGAACGCATTCGACATATGCAGACAAGTGCCCCAGCAGCGATGACACGTGGCAGCTGCAATTGCTGGCTGGCATCACGAGTGAGGAGTGGGGAATGGTGAGTGGGAGTGGAACTGTCACGAGGCAAGCGTTTGTCGGTCACGTGCAGCTACTTCAGTTTACAGCGCCCGCAGCTGGCTAGCAGCTCGACAGCTCTGCAGCTCTGCTGCTCCGTGGGGGCGTTACTCGCAGTTGAACGCTTTGCCAACTTAATTTTCATTTGGCTGCACGGTTTACCTGGCGGGCGATATTCGCCGCTCAGCCGCGCCCCCATCGTCATCGTCGTTGACTGATGCATTCATTCACTTGGAATGGCAAACAAATCAGCCAAGTATAACGACATTTAAATGTTCTCCCATACATTGCCAAGTACATCCGACACATTTGGTGATGTTTTAGCATTGCACATTTGAAATTATTTGATTATTGAATCGAAATCGTTGTAAATAAACTTGATTGCAATTTGCGAATTGTTTAGAGCTATATATGTACATATATTATTTTATTTAGTTTATTGTGATATAATCTATATTTTGATTTTTTTTCAAGGCGTTATGAGAGTTAGATTAATTTAAAGTAATATATTATAATTTTAATATGAATCGTTAAAAAAGTGGACTAGTTTACAATGAATAAATCTGGAACCCGGACCAAAGCTTACACATACAATTTTTTTTTTAATTTTCCAGTACGAAAACGATTTTCCAGTCCAAGAGATGAATCGAAAGAAATTTAAGAAAATGTGAACAGTTGCAGCATTTTCTTGAGAAATAGTCAATATTTATATAATATTATATATATATATTTTTTTTTTTATTTTTTATTTTGTTTTATTTAAAAATTTTTTTTAGCTAACAGATAAAAATTTGTTTTGATATCGCTAATAACTCTATTTTAAAAATTATTAAAATTTGTTTAAACTATAGCTCAATATACCAATATATTACATCAAAAAAAAATTAATAATATAAAAAAAAAAATTAATAATAATATAAATTTTTTATATTATAGGGTGAGTTATACTCTATTAAATTTAGTTTTTTAAATATTAATGTCATGGATCAAAAACATAAACAATATATATTAATAAATGAACACTTTAAAAGAACATTATAATATAAAAACCTATATACCCGCTCAACCTGTTGGCAACGAGCATACATGAAAAGCACGTGAAACGTCAGGCAAGTGGCTGCCATTTTAATGTTTACCAATTGATTGCAATTTTTATGATAAATGCAGAGCGAAACGGAGCGAGAGAGAGATAGAGAGAGACAGCAAGAGAGAAAGGGAGAGAAGCAGAAACCAATTTGTTTGGCACTAATACAGATACGCGGCCAATTTAATTAAAGTGCCGCCTGTGCGCCGATAATTATGCAACAGCTTTTCTCTTTGATGCGTTTATCGATTTATTGAAGTGTTAACCAACACTGCGGCCAGTTGTTGATATGTCTGGATATATGTGATCCAATAACGCCAACGGAGGCGCACGCACATTCGCACACTCGCCTGCTGATTGACGTCATGCGGTTCTTTCGCTGCTTGCTCGCTGCCACGCCTCCTGCCACACACACAACGCCCACACACTAATGATACGCTTCGACGCGTTTTACATTGATTTCGCCTCGTTGACGAGTTATTTATTATTATTTTTATGCAGCCAGTCTCGCACTCATATTTATATACATATATTTTTCATTTTTCATTTTAATCTGTATTTTTTTCCCCTTTACCTTTGCTGTACATTTTAAAGTGCATTTTATTCATATGTGAGTGCATATGGAATATATGCGAACGTGCATAGTAATTAAAAGGTAAATCGACTTTCATTGCGCTCAATTAAGAATATAATTTAATCAATAGTTTGGCCATAACTATAAACGAAAGTAGTTCTGGATTGATGGTCCCTCCCATGGCGCTTTTAAGGAGCGAGCTGCCTATGTAATTTAATTTCACTATGACGCACTCAAAAGCTCTCTCGAAAATTAACCGAACAAAGCATATTAATCTAACCAAAATGCGCCCAGTCCCCAGATATTAATTTACCCAACAGCGAACGCACCCACGTTCATTTCCTGACGACGCCGAGTCTGGCTCTCTCAAAAAGTCCATTAAGTTGGCGGCATTCTAAGCACTTGCCAAACAATTAAAATAATTTGCCACATACTCGCCTGCCGTCCCTCGACGCAATGCACTACGTACAATAAGAACAACAGCAACAACAGCAACAACAGCAACAACAACAGGTTTTTTTCAAAGGCTAAAATTGCCAGCACTTAACTCTGACAGTGTCCAACTGTACTTTCGGGCGAGGACATGGCTTGGAACTCACTGTAGCTGTGGATGCCTGGGGAAGCGCTGTGCGAGTGTTGGTAGACGTCCACAATTCCGACGACTCTTTGTCAACACTGGCAAATGCCCTAACCCACAGAGAGATGCTGCGGCAAATGAGAGTCTAGGTAAGTGAGTTACCCAATATCAAAGTAGTTTCACTCACAACCAAGTATTCTGCTCCATAGGCGAGTTTGCGTAATTAATAACATAATTTCTTTGATAGGGCATCAAAGTAGTAGCTACTATGTGGGAATACGGTCTCTGGTCTCCTGTCTCGGGTCTGTTGTTGCTGGGGCTATGTGTGAAATATGCCACTTTAATGAGCCAACGCAGCGCACTGTGAGTGCCTCGGCTACGCTTTGTGTATGCCCACAGCCACGCCCACTCGCACAGGCAGTCGGACGGCAGTTGTTGTAGGTGCAACGGTGTGGACTAAACTCAGACCGGCCCGCGGCACATGTCCTGAATGTTTGACGTTCACAATTCGCAACAGGGCACCCAGCCAGGCGTCATGGGTGTCGTAGGTGCTGGCGGCAGGGGGCGGCAAAGTGGGGGGGGGGGGGCGGTTTTGGCTGCTGTGGCACTCAAGTGCTGTTGGACTGCCGCATGGCCGCATGCCTCAATTGACATTTTGAATTGTGCAACAGCAGAGTGCAAAAAAGCGTTGCATATCGCACGGGGCCTAAGAGTGAGTGTGAGTGCGAGTGTGTGAGTGTGTGAGTGCGAGTGTGTGTGTTTGTTGTGTGCTGTGTGCTAGGCAAGGATAATGCCAGGCAAAAACACGTGTTTAATGCATAAGTGCGAACGTGACGCTAAACTCATTTAAAGGATTACGTACTAAAGAGTATATAAGTGTGCGTGTGAGTGTGTGTTGGTGTGTAAATGAGATTAAATTTTGTTGAAAGCAGCGCGAAGGGCGACAAAGTGCGGTCCACACTTTTTTTTACACAGATATTCAAAGCGCTGGCAAATGGAGGGGGAAGGCGGTTAAGTTTATTTATGCATATGTATAGTCCCATACACATGTATATATATGTGTGTGTGTGAGTGTCCTTGTGTGAGTGCTTGAGTCTGTTTACACGAAAGTAGGTTAAAAGCACTTTTGGGCCAAAGCCACGCCCACCCAGCGCACAGCACACACACACACACACACCACCCAGCCGCCCTGTTGTTTATCTGTTGTCGTTTTTGTATTTTTTTTTCTCTTCTGTGTTTGCATTTTGTCTTCGGTTTTTGGGAACAGTTTAAGCGTCAAATTGTTGGCCAGTGTTTTCGTATTTGTTAATCCTTTCAGTCAGCCAGTCAGGCAGCCGGAGGGCCAAGAGTTGACTTTAAATTTAATTAATTACAATATTATGCGCTGGCTGTTTAATGCAGCCAGACACCCACAGATAACTCCGTAGCATAAGCCGCTCTCTGTTTTGTTTACTTGTTTCATAAGATTAAATATCAAATATTTGTCTGGCTGTCTGTTTGTTTGGCTTACGACAGGGCTGTGCACTTGTAAGCCACCAGTGTCCATTGGACGGGGGCTCTACCACCCCCACTCTCTCTCTTGCTCTCTCTCTCTCCATCTCTTCCTATCTCTTTGTGTCTGCATGCTAATGGCTTGAATTCGCCTGGCAGGGTTGCCAGCTCTATTTGTAAAGCACTCAAAGTCTGAG
This sequence comes from Drosophila arizonae, assembly GCF_054131065.1. Lineage (NCBI taxonomy): Eukaryota > Metazoa > Arthropoda > Insecta > Diptera > Drosophilidae > Drosophila > Drosophila arizonae. The sequence goes on from NC_142924.1 coordinate 19,708,455, forward strand.
AGAAATTCGGTCAACTGCGAACTGCAGCTGCAATCCCAGATGATGTTCTATGTATAATATTCTGTGTGCTTTTTGGGTTAATCTTGAATACAATGAATAGATAGATCTGTGCCAAATGTAAATTGAAGCTTAGTAAGTAAATAGCAGGGAAATTGTGCTATGCTTTAATACTTTGTATATATTTATAAATAAAATTTAAAATTCGATAACTCATCCCGATCTTTTTTTATCGATAAAAAACCTTATCGAAACCCAGTTATAAAATTATATCTTCTACACCTTTATTGCTAGAGTCTCCAAATTTTTAATGTATGCTTATATGCAATTTATACAATTTCGGTTTTTATTAAAATTTACCCCCCACCCTTTAATTCACCCCCTCACCCTCACTTTTGTAAAAAGCGTATTTCAAATACTAGAGACTTGTGCTTTGGCAATTACATGCATATCCATGTTATAATCATAATCTGAAAGTTTCATGAAGATCGTACGTCTATAAAAAAAGTTATTAAGCAATAAAGTTCTCATAGTAAGCGCACACTGCAGCCCATGCGTTTATGCGTGGGTGCTTGTGTGTGTATGTGTTTGTGTATGTGTGTGTGTATGTGTGTGTATGCGTTTGTGTATGTATGCGTGTGTGTGTGTGTATGTGTGTCTGTATGCGTGTGTGTGTATGTATGCCTGTGTGTGCGTACGTGCCTGTGTGTGTGTGTGTGCGTGTTTCTTGTGTAAGCTGAAAGACGCGAAAAATTATTGAAATATCTATTGCTCCAAGGGTTCAGGGGATCTCGTAGTCGAGCAGTCTCGACTAGAGCTTTCTTACTTGTTTTTTATGAATTTTTATAAATTTGATTTAAGCCTGTTTTACAGTCTGGTTGCAGCTACCCTGTTTGGCATTTGTGACGGCGACAACCCTGGCTAATCAATTCCATGCGGTGCTTTTGATGTGCCAGCCACTAAAAGGGTTCACAAATTTTAAGCGTTTATTGACATTTTAGCAATTACGGCGCCACTTGCAGGCAGCCAGCTCTAGCTCCCGACCCTCTAGACAGTTGCCAGTTGCCAGTTGCCAGTTGTCAGTTGGCTGTTTTGGCTTATCAAATGTTAAATTAATGAAGTTAAAACATGAGCATTGAGTGACGCAATCTGCCACCGCGTGTGGGTTTTCAACTCCAGGGACAGCAGCAGGAGAAGCAGCGGCAGCGGCAGAGGCAGAGCAACGGCAGCTAATGATATCGGAGCGAAGAGCTTATCGATGCTTAAGTTAGTTATGTTAATTCGCTTGACGCGATAAAGTCGACGGCAATGTCCAGCTCATTGTATCTATTTTTGTTTCTCTCTCTCTCTCTCTCTCTCTCTCTCTCTCTCTCTCTGTCTCTTTTTTTTTTTACCGTAACGAGCAGTCTATCAAAGTTGTCTCACGCTGCTCACAGGTGGGCAACTGAGCGTAAATAATTGTGCGACAGTGATAGAGAGGGGAAGAGAGAGCGAGAGAGTGAAGGGGTGAGTGGCTGGTGCATTTACATACATAGCTGGACATCTTGCAGTTGGGACATGAGCTGGGCGCAACGGGTGTCTAATTATGCAGCTTGACTCGTGAGTGTATTCCCCCTCCCTCTCCCTGTCACTTGCTCCCTCTCTCTCACTCTTTCGCTTTGTCGCGTCTCGTCAACGCCTTTGTCTCTGCTCATCAAACTGTTTAGGGAGAAATCAAGATAAACTTTTAATTTCTGGTCAGGCAATAAAAGTGGACGTGGGAAGCATTGTGGCGACCGTCGAGGAGCAGCTCCTCCTGCTCCTCCTGCTCGCTCTGCCGTAGTTTTGTACAATTTATTCAAATTTAAACTGCAGTCAGCGGATGGCCATAAAACTGGCATTTTATGAGCGCACTCTTAATTGTCCACAGGCCGGCGAGTCCGCGCCTCACAGCGCGTCCTATACGAAATACGAAAAAAGGGTTAATTCGCAAAGAGCCGGCGAGCATGTGCTGTCCGCCAACTGCGCCTCTCCCTATGCCTAACCCTATCGGGCGAGCGTCCTTAGACCCTTTTTTCACTTAGCCGCCCAATGCTCGGCCATCTGATAATTAGAAATTTATTAAGCTTAATTATGTGTTGGCTCCAAGTACGCACTTTGAATACTTTCCGTTGGTTCCAGCTGCCTGGTTAAAGCCAGACCACGGCAATAAAAAGGGTTGCCTACGCAGCTCGGCCCGGCCTGGGCTCTTGCCAAAAAACTTTGCTTATTGCGGTGGCGTCATCACGAAAATAAAATTAATTTCATGCATGCCCCTTGCACATATAAAAGAACAAACAAAAGAATTTACATCCGGATGTACTTCTTTTAGTGGTTTGTAATAAAAAAAACGAAGTAAATAAATAAAAAAAATATATGCAGTTTTACTCTTAGCCGCGCGAAGGCTTCGAAGGATAATTCGAGTGAGCCATAAAGTTGAACTTTAACGATCTCCGATGTTTTCCATTTCAAAATGTTTTTAATATATTTAAAAATATTATTTTAAAGCCTTTTCGTAATAGTTTTGATAGCTGTTTAAGATTTTCATTTTATCGTTTAATAAATATTTTAAAAATCCATTCGGCACATATTCAACACTTAAACACCCATAAATCTCTGGAGCAATGCAAGCGATTCAAGTCATGTTTCTTGATTAGATTTGTTTGTGTGAGTGTGTGTGTGTGTTTTCACAAATGTATCATAAACATATCTCAAATCATGCACACATAAACGCCCAATCTAAATGCTATAAAATAAGCCCAAACATTTGGAAAACTTTCCAAAATATACAGAAGAAAACTTTCATCTAAATACCAGCAACAACAACCATAACAAGAGCAAGAGCAACAGCAACAACAACAACAACAAGTAGTTGGCTGATCGATGATCACATTAAACTTTTAACCCGTTTAGAATTGAATCCGAAAATAGAAATTTGAATGCGGCGTGGGCCGGCGATGAGATGAGGCGACCGGAAAAACGCCTCGAAACAAGAAAATTATTTAAAAACCCATAAAATTTGCATATTTATGGGCCGAGTTGGCAGTTGACGTGTTTATAGACGCGCCAGACCCGAATGCTGTGGGCAGCCGACTGTCATATATGCATGAGGTGATAAAAAACTTTTTAATTGGGTGCTGCATACACATATCAAAGCATTGCGTTGCGTTGACTTGCCTTACGTTGCGTTACGTTACTAAGTCTAAGTTTTACCCAAAAACATATTTGAAATTCATATACGGCAGAACACAAACACAGGCCGAAACTCTTTAGCTGAGCCTCTTGGCTATTCGTGGCGCAGCATCTCCGGCCGAGACGCAGACGTGGCAGATGGCAGATGGCGCACTACGTGACCAATGCGAAATCCGTTGACTTATGTCAATACGACGTAGCGACGCGTCGTAGCCGGCAGAGCGACTCGCCCGAAATGAAGATAGACAGCGCAGACGACAGACTGTAGACAAAGAACAAAACAGTGCACGGGTCTGGGTTAGCGGCAGTTGCATAACGTTCGTACGATATCAACTTTTTGGCAGTGGTGAGAAATCAAATAAGGACAACCTCGACGATGAGGATGACAGACGGACGGACGGACGGACGGGATGGCTGCGAGCGAGCCTGTCAAGCAAATGACAGCCAGAATTTTTGAACTTGAAATTATTTGCACGAGAGCACTGAAAGGCTGCTCTGCAATATGTGCGAGTGGTTGCATTACTTTTAGGGGTAACTGTGCGACCTTAATTGAAATTAAAAGTGTTTTTCTATTTTAATGTCTTTCATCTAATCCGATTACGCGCACATGCTGGTAGTCTACAATGGAAGGATAAAAGATGACATCTGAGTAGTACAATTATTAAGTTAAATTTATAATTGAATAAGTATTTAATATATGTATTATTGTTTGTTTCTACAGAAATGTAAAGGAATTTATTCATGCCTCATTCCCAATAGAGATAAATAAATTTACTTTTACTCATTGAATGAAACTAAATACAAATTCCTTGAATTATTTGATTTATAATCTAAGCCAGCTCCCCTTATATTTAATTATTACCAACTTATGAAGCTATCTTGAAATTCTTGTTATCCCAAATAAATAGTATAATTATTAAGTTAAATTTATAATTGAATAAGTATTTAATATATCATTGTTTATTTCTACAGAAATGTAAAAGGATTTTAGCAAAGTCTTATTCACGTAGCTACAATAATTCATTTAATTTTACTTATCTAATGAAACTAAATACAAATTCATTGAATTATTGAACTTATATCAAATTACCTCATCTTATATTAAATTATCGTAAACTAATGAAGCTAAAATGAAATTCTTGTTTTCACACACATGAAAAACAAATGAAGCTATATATAAACTAAATTCAAGCTTCTCAAATTTTATTTAATATATGCAACACATCTCTACAGTTCACTTCGCAGTCGAGCTGGCCGAACTGAGCTCCAAATTTGTCGTTTAATTTAGTTTCACGCCACGTTGTCGGGCGTCACATTGAAAAGTAGTTTTCACATAGGACTAAAGCGCTTAAAACTGTACGTACATGCCTCATCCTGCGCCAGTCTCCCGCTCCCCGCCTTGCCCTTTCCTCTGACAGCTGTCAGCAGCTCACAAAATGGCGCATGGCAGCAAAAAAATGAAAGAATTTGAGCAGCATTGGCAAAGTGTTTGCCAATTTTAATAAACGAATTTGATGCAAAAAAAAAAAAAAAAAAAACGATTTATATATATATATATATCTATATCAATTTAAAAAGTATATATTTATATATATTTGTATACATATTACATTTGCAGTTTGTATTTACTTTGGTTTAATGTTATTTGATGCCATTCAATGGCTATTGATAGCAGCGTCGATGTCCTGCGCCAACAGGATTCAGCACGTTGCCCATTGCGGTTTTTGTTGCTTTTCGCGCGTTGTCGCCTCCAACGTGGCCAACAGGCACACACGCACACACACACACACACACACACACACACACACACGCACACGCACACGCACACACAGCAAATCAGATCAGTGAACGAGGAAGTGGTTGGCATGCGTTGCCGGCTGCCAGGGCTGTCTGGGCTGGTCGCTTGGTGCGTGCAGCCACAAAATGTCATGCACCTGTCAGCCTGGCCATAATAAGATGCCAAAACAGTTGTGCGGTTTCGGCCTGACCAACAGCTAGCCCCAGGCCATCGGATAACAACAGCCTGAGCGGGCAATCACCAAACAGGCTGCAGCCCCAAAAGAGAGTGAGATGAGCTCTCGGCTCACTGACCAGAGCACTCGATGCGCCAGTTTGTGGTCAACATGCAGCAGGAGTTTGCTTCAAACTGATTTAGTAGCCAAATTTAAGGCAATCGAGTTGAGCAACCAACTCAAGTAAGGCGCAGCAAATTGGCTGATTAATGCAGAATATTGTCTGTTGAATATTATGCAAGACTTTAACTGCATTCTAAATGCAATTTGCTGGCTTATTTATCTCCTGGCTTGCTTGCTTTCAAAACTTTTCTAAGAGCAATTTACATTAACACCATTTCAGTGAGCTAGAAATTTGCACACTTCTTAGTAAATGAGTTTTGATACCCAGTAAATGAAATGCGAGTGCTGAATGATGGACTACGAAGAAAATTGACAGATATATAGATATGAATGGGTGAAGTTATTTTGATTTATTTATTTACCATTATTATTTTATTTTTATTTTTTATATTTTCTGGTTATATGTAAATTTATATTCTTCAGTTTTCCTTCAGTGCTCAAGATATTGATATCTCTGTGATGTTTCTTTCAGGAGAGTGTGGTAAAATAATATCTCTGTAGTAATTTCTGCACTTTACAGCTTCAGCTCATCTCTGCATTTCGACCACTCTCAAAGGCAACTTTTGCCTCTGGCTTGACAAGGACTGCTCCATCATCATCGTCAGGCGCTAGTTGGGAGCTGGGGGCGGCGCTGAGCCACTTTTGTCGCGCACACTTCAAAAAATATGGCAAGCTCATAATTTTAATCCAGCTTTCAGTCACTTGCCCCGCTGCCCCTGCCTCTGTCACAGCCTCTGCCTCGGCCTCGGCCTCTGCCTCGGCCTCTGTCTGTGTCTCTGCTTCTGCCTGCTGTTCACGCACAATGTGGCAAATTAGCAACAATATTTAAAACTAACTGCCAGGACTTGGCGCTTCTCCCTCTCCCTCTCTCTCTCTCATTCCCTTTACTCTCCGCTCGCTATCCTTGCTCGACAATTATTTAAAGCTCAAACTTTTGCCATTTGCGACAGGGCTAGACAAGAAACAAAGCGTGGCGAAGTGGTTTAGCGACTGAAGGAGATCCAGGAGTGTAGCTGGATGGCCACAGCAACGCAAAGTTTATGTTAAAAGCTTTGCATTATGGCCAAAACACTTCAGCTTACGAGGACACGACGATACCAGCACTACGATAGCCAAGTTGTACCAGAAATATGATCGCAAAGTTTTCGCTGTGTGAAATCGTGACACATTTTTTGGGTCAGCTGCGCGTTGCAGATTTTCATTTTCAATTTGCTTGCGTCACAGTTTTTAATTAAAAGCAAACGCGCGAAATAAACATTAATTTTTATTAAGCTCCTCGCACAGCCACCCTCCACTCCACTCTCCCCCAGCCACACCTCCTCTCTCCGCCCACTCGCGATTTGGCTGCCTGTGGCTTATAATGTGTATTTCTATGTTAATAACATCATTATCGGCCATTCCAGGGCTGCCGCTGCCACAAAGTCGTAGCCAAGTTACGTTGGCTGTTGGCTTTTAACGCCTTTGCTTTTTAGCCATTTCACTGCCGTCCTTTCGACGGCTGTTCGCTGTTTGGCTGCTTGGCTGGCCGGATGCCTAATGCAGCCTCAGCCATTTACCATCCACCATGGACATAAGTAGCTGCGCCTTATCCCTGCCTTATCCCTATTGCCATCGCATCTTCATTTTTGCTCGTTCAGCTTTATTAGAGACGCGCTCTCCAGTTTCCTGCAGCTTCTCCTCCTGCCTTCAGCTCGGCCCTGTCCACGCAAATCCCGCCATCAAATTTACACAAATTTCTGCTCAAGTCCGGCCACGCCAAAGGACATGCTTTTTGTTATCGCTCAACGTGGCAGAGAGCTTTGTTTTTTGGGCTTAGCATTGCTGTTGCTGTTGTTGTTGTTGTTGTTGTTGCTGCTGGTGCTTGTTGTGGCTCTTTCATATTGCCGGAAATTGTGGCTACCGGATGTGGGATTATGTTTTCAAGTTTGTACCGGAACTTTGGCGCTTCACGGGCTGACGTAGTAAAAATCATGACTGTTACGATTCAGTTGGGTCTCGTTCTGGATGTGCTCCTTGACTTGCGACAGCCTAGGTCAGGTCTTAAGTGGGTAGTTACCTTTGATACAGGTGAGCTTAGCATAATTGATGTTTTATTACGGCGAATTACTCAAGTGGCTCACAATTTTGATTACATAGAAATGGGAAAGGCCTTCTCAAGTGGATTCATAAATTGTTTTCTTTTATAAATCTCTCTGTCTTTATATCTATCTGTCTATCTATATATTTATGTATCTATCTATCTATCTATCTTTCTATCTTGCTATCTCTCTATCTAACTATCAATCTATCTATCTATCTTTACCTATCTATCCATCTATCTATATATGTATCTATCTATCTATCTATCTATCTGTCTATCTATCTATCTATCTGTCTATCTGTCTATCTTTCTATCTATCTATCTATCTATCTATCTATCTATCTATCTATCTATCTAACTATCTATCAGATATCTATCTATCTATCTATATATATATATATATCTATCTATCTATCTATCTATCTATCTATCTAGCTATCATGTATCTATCTCACTATCTATCGATCTATTTATCTCTCTATCTATCTATCTATCTATCTATCTATCTATCTATTTGTCTATCTCTCTATCTATCCATCTAACTATCTATCTATCTATCTGTCTATCTAACTATCTATCAAATATCTATCTAGCTATCTATCTATTTATCTATTTATCTATCTACCTATCTATCTGTCTATCTATCTTTCTATCTATCTATCTATCTATCTATCTATCTATCTATCTATCTATCTATCTATCTATTTGTCTATCTCTCTATCTATCCATCTAACTATCTATCTATCTATCTGTCTATCTAACTATCTATCAAATATCTATCTAGCTATCTATCTATTTATCTATTTATCTATCTACCTATCTATCTGTCTATCTATCTTTCTATCTATCTATCTATCTATCTATTTATCTATTTATCTATCTATCTTTCTATATTGCTATTTCTCCATCTAACTATCTATCCATCTATCCATCTCTCTCTGCCTTTGCTCAAACTTTTCTATTGTTAGTACATCAAATTTTGTCGCCTTAGTGACTTTAAATGTTTTCCAACTCTCTTGTTGCTATCGGGCATCAATTAATTTCACACTGTTTTGCAAAATTGTTGGGCCACGCATTATTCACGTCAAAGCCAGCACTTGGGAGCAAAATTTTGGGATTTAGTTGGCACAACTTTTATTGGCTTGTGGCGCCTTTTGTGTTGTCACCAGCTGGTGCTGGTGGAGTGGGAACTGGGGTGGCAGCTGAGGCTGGCCATTGAGTCGCTTGGCTGTCGTCGGCGTTGTCGTCATTTGCGCACTTAAAGTAATTAAGCGAATTACTTCAGAAGTCGCCAAGTTTTCTAATTATATCGAATAAATTTGTTTAATACGCGTATATTGTTAGACGAGTTCGCTCTCGCTGTCTCTCCCCCTCTCTCCCTCTCACTGTTACGCTGGCTTTCGCTCTAATGCCCTGCTACTCCTGCTTCGATTCTGGCTGTCTTCCAGTGAATCTCTCTTAGTTTTCCCTCAAAGTCATTTGCATTGCTTTTTTTTGTAAAATTTCCTTTAGCGGGTTTTTTTGTTTTCACTGATTTGGCGTCGATTCTGATTGTTTATTCTGGTGGAAATGTTAATTTCTGGACTTTTGACTGCCAGAGCATCGCATCGAAGCGCGAGCTTCGCTGATTTCAATGATTCTGTTTTGAATGGCAGGCGTCACTTTTTTGGCTTTTATTTAATGTTTTTGCTCAGCGCGTTTTCTTTTTGGCTGCTTTTGATTATTTGCTTCAGTTGTTTATTCAATTTCCGCCTCTTTTCTTTCATTTCTCTCGATTGGCTTCTGCATTATGGAAATGAAATGGCATTGAGTGGGGCAGCTCATTAATTGGTGTTTTGAAAAAAGTAAAAAAAAAAAAAAAAAAAAATTTAGTTCAGCTGCGCTTTAAATTATATAAAAATAATATCTGTATAAATCATTTCAAAGAATTCATGTAAAGCTCACTTATATTGAACACGAATTATCATTGTAAAAAGCTCACTAATACTTATGCCATTACGCACACATATAAAACATACGGACGGTTCTTCATTTCCCACGTTGCCTTCGAGTTCGACTTCAACACAAACTCCATGGAACAGTTCATAACTTAAGCCACACACACAAAGTCCGCTCGCACACTTATTAAACAATCCAATCTATATCAAAAGCAAATAAACACGCGCCTCTTGAATGCAACCCTACACTAAGCTACATCGCTCCACCCCGGCCATGGCTGTGGCTCTACGACAACTGCAACATTCATTTGCTCGACTGTCTGACCCAATTTAAGTCTGTAGAAATATATATATATATATATATATATAAGTGTAGTCAAGTAACCCTCGCGGCGATGTGACGCCCCTGAAGCGCCTCGCCTCTTCTAGCTACGCATTTCTGCCTTCTCTCCCTCTCTCTCTCTCCCTCACTCTTTCTCTGTCTCTCTGGCTCTGCCTCTGTCCCTGTCCGTCAGTTCTTAATGAAGCAACGCACGTAAACAATAAGCAAACTTTGAAGCGAAAATTTTGCGCAAATAATGTTGGCTTTACATTTTTTTTTCTGCTTCTTCTTCAGCTCGTTGTTGCTGCTGTTGTTGTTGTTGTTTGTTTTGGTGCAAAAAGAGATACGAATGCGGATACGTGCGGCGTCATGCGCCGGCAGGAACTGGCACGAAGGTCGTCCTGCTAGCAAAAGTTTTGCGCGCCAGTAACAAGTTGCTCGGAATTAGTTGCGAAAAGTGTGGCAACTCTGGCCCTGCAGCCCTGTGCCGTCCTGCACCGCCCTGCACCACCCTGCCCCGTCCTGTGCTGTCCTGTCAGCTCATTAATTTTAAGGCAACAAAACGGAAGCGTGCAGCCAGTTTCCGGTTAGCAAAAGGCCCACAACCGGAGACAGAGCGAGAACCATGTCACGAGTTTGGATATTTCCATTCCCAATTCGTATTCGCATTCGCATTCGCATTTGTATTGGTATTTGTATTTGTGTTTGTGAGCCGCACTTGAATTATGGCTAAAAAATTCTTTTAGCCTTTCAGTGTTTTGGGTTTGTTTGTTTTCTACTCTTAATAAGCAACGGCAGCGAAACTTTTCAAGTGCGCAAAATATGCGCGAAAGGCACGCGATACGCCCAAGAAGGCAGCCTCAGACCCCCGCGCCCTCTATGGGGGCGTCGAGCCAACAGAGTCCTGCAACAGCTGATGCTGCAAGCCAGCAATGAATACAAAATTAATGTAGGTCGAAATGGCAAAGCATGCGACTGAAACTGAAATAGATTAATTACAAGTAGTTCCACTTTGGGCTCTGAGAAATTGTGGAGCAACCCGCAATTCCAGTCCTCACAATCGCCCCCGGCCCCTTTTGGCAAGTCCCACGAGGCAGCTGAGAGCTATTTATTTAGCATATGAAATTTTCGGTTTTGATATATTATCAAAGAGGGCAGCCTAGGCTGCTGCTTGCAATTGAGTTCATAAGAATAAAAGAGAAAACAGCAAAGTAAGTTTGAGGACTGCTCGGAGTGAAAGTAGCCGACCAGTGGATACCCTTGGAGAACTTGAAAATCTACTTTTTTTTGTGGTATATGAAACTTTTAAGGTATAAAACATTATATCCTTGGGTCTATAAAATACTCATAAATTAAGATTGAGTTTTGAGATTAATCAATGTCAAGCCAATGGAAAAGTTATAAATATTTGATTTGGTATTGCTGGATTCAATTTCATGTCTCGAGCTCAGAGATCGGAGCGCTCATTTATAACTCAATACATAGACATATGCAAATATATACATATTTATATAGGAGGCCAGAATCGACTTGGCTTCAATATTCTTAGTTTAATTGAATAATCTATGGGAATAAAGTAAAATTTTATTAAGCTGGATAATGGAGTGAGAAATGCAACGGTAGTTCAAACTTATTCTATTTATACTCAAAATTTTTATTTCATTTATTATTATTTTATTTAAAATTTAGAATATTTTTAAAATATAAATATTATATTCCATTAATTTAACATGCCTCAAATTTACTAGGATATTCTAAATATTGTATAAATATTCTTAAGAATAAATAAAATATACATTTATTGGTCTATAAAGTGTGTGGACCAACACAGTTAACTTTTCTTGTTTATATATAATTTATTTCCTTTTCATTTTCATTCTAGTCGTTCCACTCATTTTGATAAAACCACTTTACCCTCTTATTAATAAATAAGTTGGCAAACTAGATTATAAAAAGTTGACTTTAATTATGTGAATCAGGAAAAGAACGTCTAAAGCTAGATAATGCTACCTTAATACGTGACTTAGAGTCAAGGCAAAAAGCAAGCGCTGTAACTGAGCTTAATGAAGCTGGAAAGCAGAGCTGGAGTGAAGGCAAAGCTGAAAAGTAGAGTCGGATTTAATATAGCCAAAGAGACGTTTAGTAAGCAGCTAATACTATTATGCAGTTAATGTTTGTATTTGAGGCCGCAACAATGCCAAATCAAGCCAATAATCAGTCTCGTTGCTTAATTTCGGGTCACAGTTGTTTATTTGTCAGATGTTCTTTTGCATTTAAATTGCTCTTTTGGCCGTTGTCCGTTGTCCGATGTCCGGTGTCCGTTGTCCTTTGTCCCTGTTTGCTATTTGCTATTTGCATAATCTGTGTAAGTAAATGTTTCTGAAGCAATGCAAGCTGCACATATTTCTGGCAGCAAATCCTTTTAAAACTGCTTTAATGCAGTTGGCCTTTTGTTTTGCCCCGATGCAACATGCCACAAGCAGCAGCAGCAGCATAACTGCAAACAGGACCTCAGCTCGGCTCAGCTTGTATTCGTATTTGTTGTGCCAGAGTACCCAAAGAAAATATGCAGCTTGGCATCAAAAGAAACAGCAAGAAGAAAAGCAAGGCGAGACAAAACAAAATAAAAATATATACATATATATATAGAAATAAAAATGAGCACTTGTTTGTTTGTCAACAGTTTGTGCTGTGTAGTCCTTTGTGGCCAGGCTAGTTTCCTGCCTGCCTGACTGCCTAGTTGCCTGCCTGCCTGCATATGTTGTCAGCGCTAATCAAGCGCACATATGATAAACACACAACTCTATACTCTATACTATACACATATACATATACACATGTACATATATAGAAGTATGTGCGTCGCAGACAAAGGCAGGACTTGTGCAATTGTATTTGCTTAGCCAGGCTGGCGGGCTGCATTGCCTTGAGCTGTGATTCATCTCCTTCTGCGCGCATTCAGTGCATTTCTTTCAGCCTTCGTTGCCTTTCTGCACAATTTCACAGGCATTTCGGCTGTCGGCTCCTCGCGCTGCTCTCCTTATGATTGATTTATGCTAATCCAGGATCCTTGGGCAATTATGCAAATGCACACAATAAAGTTTAAAGGCATGCCAATTGCATATTGCATTAATAGGATTATGCCGTTGTTTTCTCTCTCTGGCATTTCGGTTATGAACTGAACTGAGCTGAACTGCACTGCACTATCTGGCTCGACTGCTGTCTAAACTTGAAACTAACGAATAAAGTAACATTTTATTATGTCACTATGTCACACAGATACACACAAACACTCACACACAGAGACACCAAGACAGAGTTGACATGTTGACATGTTAAAGAGCGTGTAAGTGAAGTGTGATGGAAGCTCGCAGTTACAAAAAGCCCAGAGTAGTTGCATAGAAAGCGTGAGATACACATAGTTAGGAGGGTGTATAGTGTAAGGAGAGTCTTGCTGCAGCCTCCGCATCCGCTTCTCTCTCTCTCTTTCTCTCTCTCTCTCTCTATCTCTCTCTATCTCTCTCGTCTTTGACTTGTCAGCTTTTATGGTTTACTTTTTAGTTAGTTAGCAAAAAAATATCTACACAACTTTTTCTTAGCATCGCCGTCTCGCTCTCTGTATTGCTCTCGCTATCGCTCTCACTCTTGCTGCGGCTGCGGCAGCCACTGTCTAGGTATTCTTTATGATGGAATTTTTAATGAATTTACTTTTAGTTTGGTGTCACACAGCATCTGCATACATGGAATATAGCATGAATGCCTCGGCATCATAAGCACTGACAGCTTACATATTTCCTTAGAAAATATATATGTGTATGTGTATATGTATATGTATATGTATATGTATATGTATATTAAAAACGTGCGCAAAATGAAAGGTGTAAATTTGTTTATAAAAGTTAACTTCTGCCTCACTAGCCACGTCTCGGCAGTCAGTCAGCCAACCAGTCAGCCAGCTCGCCTTTAGTATTCCTCTCCAGACTTGCCGTAGATTCACAAGATAGGACATGACGTAGCATCTATTGTCATGTGTGTGTGTGTGTGTGTGCACGTGTCTGCGCCGTGTCTTCTCAAAGTGCAAACTCACGGACGTAGGAGGCGTGGCATAGAGCACATTTGCAAATTGAATGCGACAAGTCAAGTGCTGTGAATTTAATTTCCATTCACATAAAATTTGATTAAAATGAAACAATGAAATAAATATTACATCTGAGTGTTGAAAGCCAGCCTTGGTAAAAGCAATTTCTTATTTATTTTTAAAATCTATAGAGATATATTGAAATTGTGTTAAGTTGGGCAAGGCAAAAGGTCTAATTGAATGAGACATCTAGCTGAGTGCACAAAAAAAAAAAAAAAAAAAAAAAAAAAAAAAAAAAAAAAAAATTTGTTGTGGTGCAATTTCTAGCTTTTTCAATTTCCACAGAACTTTTGCTGTAAGTTGAGGTTTTAAGTTGGTATAGTATATATGCAAGTACAGTGGTTTCTAGAGATTTTTTAAAAAGCATTTTTGTCAAACAATTATTATATAAAAAATATTATTCTTTTAAGCAAGACTTAGGATTTTTTTCTTTTTATTAAATATTTTTTTAAATTAACTTTTTTCAGTATATTAAAATTTTATAGCTGTAAATAATATTTTTTTTATAAATTAAAAAAATAAGAATATTAAAATTTACAAAATATCCTAAATTCAAAAAATTCACGAATTTATGTTATTTTAGATATTAAATAATATCAATTTTAGTCGAATAATTAAGTTTTAAATCGAAAGAGAAAAAATTGTATAATTATTAGCTTAACTTTTTTTTTCAAATTTTTATCGACTTTAGTTTTTCCACTTTCTCTCACAATTGCAATTTGCCATCTAAAGGCACCGTTTCCCTACCAACTCCACCTTTGCTCTTATCGCGTGGACATAAATCTGTGCGGCGCAATCTACGCTAAGCCGGTTGCTGTTCAACTTATGTTTAAGTTGAAAATTAGTCGAAAGCTAATTAACGATAAGCGTTTGGCTGTTGCCCGAAGCTTGAGCCAAGGCAGCCCAAGTTAGCAGCAGTCGAAAAGTTTTAATGCATTTATCGAATGACTCGGGTAGCAGCAGCTAAGTGCATATTATCGGGCATCTATTTCAATTTCCTGCAGCAATTACAAGCCTCTGTACAGCCCCTTGCCCCGCTTTGCCCTGCCTTGTGTTGCCGAATGTAGGTATTCCCCTCGGACCAGGTCGAAACCAGTTGCTGCTTTTACGTAGATACTTTTACATGGTCTGTGGCCCGCCCGTAGCGCCCACGCGGTGCGACCTTTAGCCTGGCGCAGTTCAAAGGCGAATGCTGCCAAATTGACTTTCTGTGCGCTCACTTCGTGCGCGAGAGTGCAGGGAAATTTTACTCAATTTTACTCTCATCGCGTGCGCACACGCGCTCAGCCAAACCGGTTTTCGAGTGAGACTCAAGCAATTGAGTTCGACTCGCGTATGAGCATGGGAAGAGAGGGAGAGAGAGTGTGAGTGTGTGCGTGTGTGTTGGAGAGAGGGGACTGCCAGCTGAGCAATGCATTTGTTCCACTTTCTGAGCACGTTTTTTCGGCCAACATATCACGACGACGAGGAACCTTTGTGCATTGAGTTTTGCTGTCCGGCTTTTGGTCAGCATTTGGGTTGCAGCTGAAATGAGGCGTGCCCAGGACATTCACGTTCCTGTCCCATCCTGGTTACCAACGACATTGGGGCAGGAAGGCAGGAAGTACTGTGCCATCCCAAGGGACACATAATGGCCGAGATTTGAGCACTAGCTCCTTTTTCTATTTCATATATATACACTATTTTCTGGGGCATTTAAAGTATATGTGTCTTGTTTTTGAATAGGAAACTTATAGAGGATTTTGCAGAGCTCATTAGTAATTTATATATAATTTTTTTATGCAATATAAACCACTTTATAGGCAAGCTACAAATTTATTTAATCTAACATTTGATATATTTCTGTTGAGTATATATAAAAGTTCTTTTGTAGCAATTTTAAAGCTTAGGAATCCTTAGATTTATTTAAACTGCTCAGCTGTGTTTCCACTCTAAGCTGAACTATAAAAGCGAACGCACAGCTGCCAGGTTTATAAACTAGAATCGTGTTTTCCTGCTGCTCGGCTTGGCTTGGCTTTTGGCCATAAATCCAGGACGAAACGTTGGCTTATCGAATACGCTGTCCGCCCCGTTGCTCATTATAAGCAAACACAGAAGTTTTCGCTGCTACAATTTGGTTTTTGCTTGAAAACCGTTGAAAACTTGAAAACTTGGTAACTTTAAACGCCTCGAAATGCGTCACGAACGTGACCGGAGCGAAGTTTTCTTTAAGCAAAAAACCCAAAGAGAACTATGGCGAACGTCTTTTGTCTTTGCTGGCCAAAAAGGCAAACGATTCAAACTGGGTCAGCAATGAGGACGTTGAACATTTAACAAGAATAAAAAGAAATAAAAAAAAAAAAAAAACATGCGGCAAAAATTGCAAAACGCTTCTTTAAGGCAAAGCAAGGCAAGGACTTGAGGAGTTGAAGCATCTCAACTCAGCTGTGAGCCCAACTCCGAGTGAGCTATAAAATTGAGCGTGAAAATATTCCCGCGCCAATGAGAGCGAGCGAGTGAGAGGGTGGGTGGCCACTCACTACAGCCGGCTGTCGCTCTCTGCGTGTGCATTCCACTCGTTGTGTGTTGGGCACAAACTTTACCTTCCGCTCGCAGCACGAGAGGCAATTCAGTCAACCACGAGCCGCTCCAGCGAACGGACGCAGTGCGCGGGCCAAATTGCAGACGAAAATAAATACAATATTCGTATTCGGGAGTTCGACCAATGACTATTTATAGACTCCGTTTTGTTTACGTGTCGTGACGTGTGTGCCAACAACATTCACAACATCGACAGCAGCAGCAACAATAGCGAATCAGTGCTAACAGTGGCAAACAGTTAAATAAAAAGTAAATACAAAAAAAGAAAATACAAAGTCAAGAAAGTCACAGTCATGGCAGCAGACATGTCACTAGCCAGCACCACGGATTATCCGCTGCCAGAGACAACCACGATGCCCAGCAGCGGGGAGCTCTATGCGGAGTTCATCTCGGCACCGGCCAGCAGCATGAGTCCCGCTGCCATCGCCGAGCACATGCAGCAGAATCAAATCACATTCGAGATACCCACAGCGCACGATCTGCGCCACATCGATGCGCTGCACTCGTTCAACACGCTGCTGCAGCGGATTGGGAATGCGGCCGGCAGCTACGACTCCGCGCCCCCGGCCAGCATCAGCACCGAGCAGCTGTCCAATTCGGTGGTGCTCGATCTGGCCGATCTGCGGGAGCACAATGCCGATGCCGATGCCAATTCCACCTGGGAGCAGATCTTTGGCGATGCCGACATGCACGCCATTGTCAACTATCTGTGGATTGGCGTTGTCACCTCGCTGGTGGTGCTCTCCCTGGTGTTCATCATGTTTAGCTGTTACTTCTATCGCAAGTTCAGGACCTGGAAGAAATGCAGTAAGTACTCATTGAGCAGCCCTCGATCTGCCCCCTCAACCCTCCTTACCGCTCCCTCCACCGTGTTCATGTGCTGACTTTGTGACTCTAATCAAAATGTGGGGCTACGACCTTATCAACGGCCATTTATCCAGCTGTTTTGGCTGCCAGGCTAAACAATATAAAATGCAGAAAAGCAACACTCACACGCACACACACCCACGCACTCACGCGCCCCTTACGCCCCTCGGTTATGGCCGTAAGTCTCATAAATTTTGGCGCGCTTCGAAATTGTCAGCCGCCTCGCATTCCCATGGCTTTGGCCGTTGTAATTTTAGATACACAAGTTTATGATGCCACAAAATATATGCGCTGCATATTTATAATATTCAACTGACCCAGCTGCCCCGCCCAGCCGTGCGCCCCCTTTACGAGCGTGATAATGTGGAAGCTGTGCGAAATTTGTTTCTCTTTCAGAGAGAGGGACAGAGAGAGAGAGAGAGAGAGAGAGAGAATGGCGTTAAATTGTCTGTGGCAGCAGGAAAGTGGACAAAAAATTCAACTGAGCTGAGTGATATATGAGCATTATTATAATGGGGTAATTCAGTCTTATCGCAGTTACAGCAGCAACAGAGGCCAATGAAATAAAAACATAGATATATATTAGCTGATAAGCTGGCGAGTCATATGGCCAAAAGTTCATAAATGCTGGCTTAAACAACGGCTTGAACTAAATCCAGTTGTTGGCCAGAAACCTGTTGCTCGTTCGGCTGGTTTGGGCCAAGAGCTTGCAAACAAATAGCGCAAAGTAAATCATATGCTTAGGCACTTTACACATAATTAGAAGCAAACGAGCTGTGCACACACACACACAGATAAGCACACACACAGGCGCACGCTAAACCTGGAGAGTACGAAAACTAAACAAGTCTCAACTCGAGTGTCAAACTTTTTGCAGACCAATTTAGCCAAATGATTTATTTAGGCCAACAAAGAGAGTAGAGCAAGAGCAAGAGACAGCGAGTGAGAGAGAGACAGAAACCGAGCGTGTGTTGTACAAGTTGTGGGCCGGGCCAAAGGCCGTGGCATTAAAGTATGGCCAACTCAACTGTCAAACTGTCAATTTCGTGCTAACGAGCCTTAAAAACTTTCCGCCCCAAAACAATGTTAGCCCGAGCAGAGGCTAGCGGGACTCTAGTTAGTGGTAAGGGCCGGGCCACTACGTAAAATATCAATTTGAGCTTTGAGCGATATGTGTGCTAGCCGCTTTTTTTTTTTTTTTTTTTTTTTTTTTTTTTTTTTGGGCGCCTGTGCGTCTAATTAGTTTCGTTAGTGTCGTGTTTGGTTTTACTTTTTGGCTCTGTATTACGTGCTACGTGTTAGACTGGCCTACATAGATAGCACACACACACACATACATACGTGTATATCTATATTTATGTGGAGTGTGTCTAGCTGTGGTTGCTGCAGCTCACTGCGCTGCCTCTGCCACACGTGTGTCATTTATAATTAAGCAACTTTGGCTTAAGTTTGCTCGATTTTCGTAGCACGCTTTTCTGCGTTTAATGCTGGCTACGTGTGCCCCGCCCCCTCGCTCGTGCCGACCTACCTGTCTGCCCAGCTGGCTGGCTACAAGCACACCGAGTGTGCTTACCTTATAAATACTTAACGAGCCGTAGATGCCAGGCAGCCTCTGCCTTGGTCTTACAGTTTATTTATTAAGCAAGGCTATACTCACACACACACACACATGCATACACACACGCACACTGTTTCGACGTGTAGCAAGTTTTTGGCTTGTTATCAATTAGAGCCGCACACAACTGAATTTATTAACAGGACAACAGCCAGCGGCGCCAGGCACTTGTGAATTAAAGCGAAACAGGACGAAACAGGAGCTGCTGCCACTGTTTATTATGTTGTATAGGTTGTGCATAATTTACATCCGTAAAAATGTAATTAAGCGTAGCCCAAAAATTTGCCCGCAGAAAACCAAAGAGAGAGAGAGAGCGAGAGAGAGAGAGGCAGAAAAAAAGGGAAAAACTAACGGCCACAACTTTCCCTCAGTTTTGCGAGTCTTTTCAATTTTTAATGGCTTCTGTGGCAGGACGCAGAACTAGCTCCAGCTCCACCTAGCTAGCTCCACCTACAACCAGCTCATGTTTTGTATATTTTAGTTCCCGTGTTTGGCTGGCTTTTGGCTTTCAGTTAGCAGAACGCAAATGGCGAATTGTAATTAACCAAATTGCTTTGTTGCTCGAGAGCATTTAGTGTGCGCAGCTTATTGAATTGAACCAGATTCAATTTGTGCAGCACTCTCCAAAAAATGGCAGCGGTACGAGCAGTGCGAAATTTCATTTGAGCTGCTCCACTCAGCAATCAGTTTTCATTGACATCAGCTGCGAAAGCGATTAAATGTAATAAAAGCTGCCCTCGAACCGTTGAGCGTGTTAAAAAATTAACAAACATTTATGAAATGCAATATATAAATACTCAGCCAAACATATACGTATATACACACACACACACACACACACACCCATTCACATTCACATTCACATGTCTAGTAAATAAAAAAACACAATGCGAATCGAGCTCAATTGTTGGGCTCTTCAGCATTCGTCAGCTCATTGCAATGAATTTAAATTGTTGCATACATTGGGGCGCATCAGCCGAAATGAAAAAACATGCCACAAATGTAACAAAAGCCAAAAACAAATGGCGTGCTAATTTTTTTCCCAACTACTGCTGCAGCTGCCAGTTCTGCTGCTTCCTTCCATTTTTTTTTTTTTTGCTTTTTGGTTTTCTGTTTTTTAGCTCCTTTGCATGCTGTGGACTGCCCCAACACTTGCATAAAATATGAATCCCATGGCATGTGTGTGTGCGTGTGTGTGCCACGCCCACTGCGGACTACTATGTGCTTGGCCGTCGTGTTTGCCGTCTGTCTATCAAAAAATAAAACAAAAGTCAAATGGCTCTCTGCGAGAGTCCTCGGCACCCAAAAAATATACGAGCTTGCACTACAGTTATAACAATAAATCAACAGCCGCCGCCAGCAGCACAGTGACTGCTGCCAGTATGAGTGCGAGTTCCCACTTCGACTGTGTGACTGCTGTCGGGCTGGGGGTTTTAATATTGTAATGCGCCAATTTTTGCTGTGCCACGCCTCCTCGTCTGCTACGTACCTCCGCCCTACCCCATCCCCCCACCCCTGAAAAAAAAGAGGCACAGTTGCTTTAATGGAATCCATGTGGCCAAAATATTTCTGAGCACACAACAAACAGAAAAGCGAATTGAACGCAGCACAAAAAAAAGTTAAATTAATTTCAATTGAAATTTATAAAAAAAAATCGTAAAAATAAGCTTAAAATATAAATAATAATTGCTTGCACTGACAATGCGAAAAAATGCCGTATTCAGCTGCTGTCTGCAGGAGGTGGCTTTCATTTAATAAATGCAGCTTAAATTGCATTTAATAACCGCAACAATTTGTGGCAAGGGTAAACAATAAAAGCCACCTTCAAATTGACAAAGGATTACAATTATATAGTGGATATATCTGGATAAGCTCTTCTGTTGGGCGATGTTTCCACGAACTGTTCATTTCAGGCACTACACAAGTAATCTCTCGTTCATTCAGGTTTGCTTTAAAGCGACTTTTCTTTTCAAGCGTGAAAACTGATGAATGCAACAAAATTTCCCATTTCGCGTTGCATAGTTTACGGGCGGAGCTTTTCTCTACATTGCTGCATCTTCTTTAATATTTATTTCGCTCTTTTTCCGTAATTCGTATTTTCGTTTCATTTGTGCCACGCGCGCACTTCCGGCCAGCTTATTGCCAGCTTGCTGTTGTTGTCAGTCAGTCGGACGGGCAGACGGACGGACAGACAGTCGGCCGGACAGTTGGTTGTTGTGCATGAGAAACTTTTGCCTGTCCGGCCAAACTCGCAGGCATTTCCGGTCGGCACAAAAGTTTTTCTCCCTCTCTCTCTCTCTCTCTCTGTTTCACTTTTCTGTCCGGGCTTATGCTGTTTTCTGTTTTCCTCTTTTTTTGTATTTTTTTCAATAAATGCTGGAGAGGATCCTGTTCATGTCCTGCCATTCACAAAGTTCAAGCGTTTGCGCCTTTACGCTAAATTGAATTTAATGGCAAACTCCTCTCCCTATGCCCCCCCTAAGCCAATCCAACAAGTGTCCCTTCAGTGTGTGCGAGTGTGTGTGTGCATGTCTGTGTGTGCGAGTGTGTGTGTGTGTAGTCGCAACAAACAAACTAATGAGACGTTTGTCAAAGTCAAAGTCAAAGTTGGACAGCCGGAGCAGATACGGCAAAGAAATGGAAGCAACAACTAACCAACTTTCAACCTTTTTTCGTATTTGCAGACAAGGACATACGCGCACAGCTGCATGCGGCCAGCGACTCGTACTCCTCGCATGGAGCCAGTCATCACCTGATCAGCTACGACGCCAGCCGATTGCTGCAGCAGGTGCCCGGCAATGGCAGCGGCAGCGCCAGCGGCAATGGCAGCTCACCTGGCGGGGCCAATGAGGCGGGCTTCTATCAAATTGAATCGCCACCCTGTTATACAATTGCCACCGGGCTGCCCAGCTACGACGAGGCGCTGCATCATCAGCCGCGCCATTTTGCCTACGGCATGAAGTTCGTGTACCCCAGTCTGGCGGCTGTGCATCATCATCATCATCATCACAGTCACAGTCACAATAATCAACGTGCGTGCATTAGCGGCTGGGCAAAGGACGCAGTGCAGCAGAGCCCGAAGAAGAAGCTGCAAAAGTGCAAACTGTCAGCAACAGTCGATCAGGCACAGACACAGACACAGATGCAGTTGCAGTTGCAGGCGCAGGCACAGGCACAGGCACAGGCACAGGCACAGACACAGACAGAGGACAAAGCCTCGCCAACCATTTGCATTAACATGCCGGATGAGCAGGAGCTGCGGAATGAGCTGGAGCTGGACGTGGAGCATCGAAATGCGACGTCCACAGCAACGTCGACTTTGCTGCCGGCAGCAGCTGCTGACGACGATTGCGCCTCATTGGTGGTTGTTGTTGCCGCGTGATTGCCCAGCAACTAAAGAGCCGACCGAGACGGAGAGGGAGAGCGAGAGGGAAAGGGAGTGGGAGAGGGAGAGGGACAGAGGGAATTGGGAATTTGGGGAAAATTGGGCATAGTTCGGGGCTCGGAGATCATGCTTACATGCTTAGTCACTTGTAAATAGCTGAATCGTCTGTCCCCACCTGCGAGTCGGGTGAGTCCTAGTAGAGTCCTATATAGAGCAGCACACTCGATAGCAAAAAAAAAAAAGAGAAAGTATAAATCCTATAGCCTATATGTGTAAATGATTTGAGTTCGTTTTAGTTATTTGTTATATATATATATCATGTATTATGCAAGACTGAGTATTATTTATTGTATCTATAAAACGTAATTTTAACAAATTGCCTATCGATTATGCCTAAATGTTACTAAATAATATCGCAAAAAATATTAAAAAAGAAATATAAAGCTAGAACCAACCATTCAAGCAAATCAAAAATTTAATTATTACCATTTTTGTTTTATTTCACTTTCACTTTTACTTAAACTTTTAATTTTACTTCCTTGACTTGGTATTTAAGTTCAAACTGTTTGTTGTCCTTGAATGGAACGATCATGATGTTGATCTAAGGAACGTGAGGCTGTCTGTGGCCAGCCTAGCAAACAGTTAATTCGACAACAATATCTGGCCAAGATATGAGCAGCACTGGATCAACATGTTTGCCCAGCTTAATGCCAGCCTCAGAAAAGAGTCTACAGATGAATTAGTTCACTTATTTGCATTTGATTTCATATCGATTAAAGTTTATTGAGATTAACATAATGTTAAAGAATTGGTTTCAATTGCAGTGGCACCTCTTGATCAAGCACAGTTAGCTCATAAAATGTTGCAGTTACTACAGCTACATATAAGTAGTGAATAAAAAGGTTATATTAAATTGAAATTCGAAAAACAAATGAAATGAAAAGAAAAGAAAAACACAGAATGAAACTAATTACATACATATACGGCAGCTAGCATCTAAAACTAAATGAACTTCACGAATTAATTAAATAATGAAATTAATAAATAAATATTGTCAAGTATGGTAAACAAATATAACAAATCGGAATCGAAAACTGTAATGTCTCTTAACTGCACAGGGAATTGGAATGCTCAACCAGGTAATGCTCGCTCACGTGTTGGCATAAATAATTTCATGTCAAATTTAACACTTTTGTTGAGGCTTGTGCGCTCCTCAGATGGTAATGCTGCAATTTGTATTCAAATGTACGATTTGTTGGTGAGTCGAGGTGGGACAGGCCGACTGTCCGACTGAGAGTCGAACGGCCAGACGGACAGACAGACGGACGGACGTTGTAACACGCCGCATCAAACATAGCAAAATGCAGCAGAGCAACAAACACCAAAACAGGGCCATAAATTATATTATCGTGCATCGTGTATCTGGTGCAGGTCACAGTCATGAGTGACTGCCAGCTAAACTGTCAGCAAGGGAGGGGGGGGAGCAGGCGGCGTGGGGCGGCGTCTCTGAAAGCTGGTAATGACATTAACACCAGCAGCAGTTGCAGTCAACGTTGGGCTTGGTGTCGCGGTCGTGTTTTACGTTCTTGCCATGATTTGCTGCACAGCACAAAATCAAATAAGACGCAAGGGAAATATTATTTGCATTTAACAGTCGACTATTGCATACTCTGCAAACGAAGCTCTATGATTATAGTGAAGCCAATGCCTATACTCAATGAATTAAATATAGCAAATAATAGTTAATTATATATTTTTAAAGAAAATCCAATTTTCATGAAATTGGAAAATGACTAATCTAAACTATCTATTCTATTTTAATTTGACTGTCAAATAATACAAAAATAAGAACGTACAAAATTGAACGTATTAATCAATAGATAAAGCATTTTCAAGTTGAAAATACTATATTTAAAATTCCATATTATTTTCCAATACCATATTCAATTTTTGAAATCGAAAACAAAAAAATAGATAATTGTATATTTTTATAGAAAATCCATTCTTAGCTCAATTGAAAAAATATTTAATAGACCGTTTCAGCAAATAGAATAAAGAGATTGTATTTTTATTTTCAATAATCTATTTAATAAATATTTTCAATAGATTCTATGAAAATATGTATTTACAATATTTATATAGAATTGATATTAGACTTTTGATGTGGTATTCCTATTTCTTAAGTTTATTCAAAATGTAAATGCACCAGGATTGGCCAAGATATCCGATGTAGGCCTGACAACGTGTGCACACGTGTAAATATGTGTCATGGGTAAGGGTATGGGCATATGCATATGCAAATGCATTTCTGTATGTATTTGATGTGAAGTACAAGTACGTTTTTATGGGGTCTGCACGTGGGCTGACCGTAATTGGTCGAACGGTTTATTTTTACAGTGGAGTTCGTATGACAGGTTGCTGGGGCTTGACTTTCAGAGTGATAAATCTTTTGGTCACCTGTTATAAAATAATACTAATGGTATGCGTGTATGTATGTTTGTATAATCTGGAAGAAATCCTTACTATCTGCGTGTATATAAATTCACTGAATCATTCGTATCAATGGGGACCTTGGTGTTGGTCATAGGGACCTAAGAGATTCTCAGCACTAGGATCCCTAATCTCCATTCTTATAGAGTCAAAGACTGTATCTGCGCTTGCTTCTTCTCAGCGTTCAGAGCTTCTTTCTACAAATGGTATTGCATTTGCTCCAGAGTATCCATGTGTAATGCCTCCCCTACCTTTCGTATCAATATAATATAATAAATCGGAAAAAGCATTTGCCCATATGCCACAAATCATATTAGTCGAAGAGCTAGAATGCTGAAATTTGGAATGTAGATCTGTGTCAACCAGCTATGGCGGATATATCTATGCCCATTTGGGGCATGAAAGCTAGAACACTGAAATTTCGCAAGTAGGCTAATGTTATGATTCTATAAAGATTAATGAATTAAATTATATGACTACTTCCATTAGAGGCGTGGCAAATCGGACCTGAAGATATAGTGATTTTTTATACCCTGAACCCATTCGATATAGGAAATCAGGGTATAATGGTTTTGTTGAAATGTATGTAACAGGCAGAAGAAGGCGTGGCTGAGCCCAAAAAGTATATATAGTTTTGATCAGGGTGACGAGCTCAGTCCATTTGGCCCAGTTATTAAAAGCCCTTGACGAAAATCAGTTATAAAATTATATCTCCTACATCTTTAGATTTTCTGTATTTTATATAGATTCGGTTTTTGTTATAATTCACCCCCAACCCTTATATCTTCCCCCTTACTAATAAGTTTGTAAACAGCGTATTTCAAATACTAAAAACTTGTGCTTTGGCAAATACACTCATTTCATTATTATAATCATGATCTACAAGTTTCATGAAGATAGTATATCCGCAAGAAAAGTTAATAAATAATTAATTTCTGTGCCTGTGTGTGTGCGTGTATGTGTGTGTGTGTGTGTGCGAATAATTATTGAAATATCAGTTGCTCAAAGGGGATCTCCTAGTTGAGCAGTCTCGACTAGAGCTTTCTTACTTGTTTGTTGTAATCCACCCATCATCCAAATTCACCATTCCCTAAAAATTTGCAAAATGAATATTTAAAGTACTAGAGGCTTCTGCTTTGGTAAATATACACATTTGTTTGCTATTGTCACGATCTAAGACTTGTGTACAGATAGTCAATATACAAGTAAACTTAGTAACCAATTATATTCGAAGGAACCACAAAGAATAACTCGAGTCAACATATTTAGAGTCGAAAATTTTACTTTCAAGATTTCGAATGCAGACTCCTTCACCTGCAGATATTTCAGATTAATTTCAATAATTTCTGACATTTCATTCTCTAAGATCTGGGCATTATTACTACATCAGTGATCTTCCCACATCTTCGTCTATATCAGCAACTTTAACTTTATCTTCACCAAACTATTGGATACTATCTTCTCTATACCACACTCTGAGCTCAGGAACTGGAAAGACTCTTTCATCGCTAGTGCAATGTCCATCTGTATACTACAATTACAATCAGCTGAATTCTGCCTTTCTTTTTTCATGTTTGCAGCACGGTTTATATTTTCAACCGTTACTTCTTTTCGTATCCTCTAGCGAAAACTGAGGTGAGTCGGCAATTCTTATTAACATCCGTTTGTTTGTCAGTTAGGAATCTCCGTTGTTGCTGATCTCCATGGCCATGATAAATGTGTATATGAATATACATACCAACGAGTTGTCTCTTTGGCTGTCGACTTGGTTGGCGCTCGAGTTGGCCGTTTGGTTGGCGGTTTGGTTGGCGGCTTGGTTGGCGGTTTGGTTGGCGGTTGAGATGGTGGTTGAGTTGGTGGTTGAGTTGGCGGTTGAGTTGGAGGTTTATCCACCGCAGCAGTTCCTTGAGGTAACATAAATACATCGAGACCTTGATAAACACACGGTGCAACAGTAGTAACATCTTCTGTGTTCGCCAAGGGAATCCAATTATTGGGCGTGAATGGTCTCACTAAGATTTGCCAATAGAAAGTTAACCAATAAATAATGAGAAAGTCGTGGAAGAGAATTAATGATCCCAAAAGTGCATCATTTAGCCGCATCTCCGCGAATCGACCGCCGTTGATAGTTTGTGCGTGGTACATTACGAACTGAGAAGTGTGTATCAGATATAGGCTAAATATATAATATGAATCAGCGACTTACAGCTAGTATCATAATAGTAATTGCGATTTCGAAGACTAGATAAGAGTAATACCCAGTCCGAGGTACAGCGAAATGCACCATCAAAAAGAATATTCCAATTGCCAGAAAAATGAAGGCATTAATGAAAACTACGGCTACATCTAGAGTCAGGTCAACCTGAGTGATATATAATATGAGTCTAAGGACAGTAAAATAAAATATATTACCTACATCTTTGGGTAGAACCGAAGCAACTAAAATAAATATCCAGAGCAGCACAAGGCAAATTAAGAAGAATGCAAGAACATCAATCCAGAAAACACGTGCGACTAACACGAAGAGCGCAATAATTTGTGACTCAACCTTAAAGACGATTATTACCAAATTGAGAAATTAGGGATTGTTATCATTACTCACAATTATGATGGCCAGAACGACGTTAAGCACGCTGGTGAAACGCAACGTCTCAAATAATATAAATAAACCAAATATTAAAATTCCCACACAAAAGAAAATAATGCTGATGTAGTAGTGCCTATAAAATAAATACCTTGCGTCCATTCTGCATGAGACGGATCAATTTAAAACAATCAGGCATTTCCTGAGAGCCTTTGCAATTGGTTTTACTCACACGAGGGCTATCACCGATATCTGTATAAGTGTCAAGGCAAGCCACACGAACAATATGCTATAGACTGTGCAAGCAAAGCGTTGGCGGGCTTTCTTGTAGAACTTATAATTTTGGAACGTGGCTCTCATGACGCTATTTACTGCAGAATTTTTAGTATCTTACTACGTCTGTTTGGACTAACATATACCAAAAAGATTGACCGACAACTAAAAAATCAAACAAGTTTTTAAAGCAAAAAAAAAAAAACAAAAAAAAAAAAACAAACAAAAACTTTAATTTTATTATATATCTGACATAAAACTGAAATCAAGCTATTCCAAATATAGGTTTATATATATATATATATATATATATATATATATATATATATATATATATATATATATATATATATATATATATATATATATATATATATATATATATATATATATATTATATATGCCAGGGCGTTGGGTTTCTCATTCTTGTGTGTGTTTTTTCAGCCTAATTTTAACACTTTCAGACCTAGAGACTTCATATTTACTGTGTATAAAAATTAGATGATTAGAGAGATTTGGTAATTTACAGATTTTTGATACCACGTCCCCGTCGCCACCAATTTGTAAAAAACTTATTGCAAGTAGTAGAGAGTTGTGCTTTGGCACATACACGCCCTTTAATGTTATATTCACGATCAATTTCAGAAAAGTTATTAAGCAATTAAGTTTCCATAGTAAGCCCACACTGCAGCCAATGCGTGTTTATGCTTGCATCTCTGTGTTCTTTTGTGTTTCTTGTGTAAGCAGAAAAACGCGAAGAGTTATTGTGAAATATCAATTCTTCGAAGGATTTAGGGAATTTCGACTAGAGCTTTCATACTTGTTAAATCTTGTTTCTGACAAAAGTATTCGCCGTTCATTAAGTGTATTCCACTATTGGAATAAAGCCGAAATTTCTGAGCCCTCTTTTATTAAAGACTATTGACCCTTTGTTCCTTTTTGTTCCATTTCGAAAAAAGAACAATTTTATAGTAAAATATGAATTTCAGAGCTCATAATTTCTAGACATTGCTAAACAAATTGTTTATAGTTGAGAAAATGGATAACAATATGGAAAGTGTAGAAAACATTTTTTCTGCTCAAGTTATCAAATTTATTGATTTTATAAACATATTTGCCAAAAACTAGCCAGAATCTTTAAAAAGAACAATTGATTCACGGGTAGAAATTGAGACACATAAAAAAATCCGGGCTCCTCATGAAATAACCTTGAAATCTCCATAAAGAAGCTGATTATGAAGAAACTTGCACTCAGTTGAGTGACAAATTTAGAGCGCACTGCGCTTATATATTTTAATATATACATGCTTGTCATATCCCAACTGTGCACATAGTTTTAATCCATGGATACCAGTTAATAGTTAGCTGCTAGTATTCTTGAAGAAAACGCATCAGAAGCTCGGAACAAAAAGAAAGAGCAGCAGATAAAAGGAAAGATCCAGACAAATTGAATATCAAAATAATTTACAATTATTAGTATTATTAATGTTAATTTTCTAAATATGTTAAATAAAAAAAAAATAGCTGGTCATTGTTTTTTTTTTTTACGCAAAATGTCAACCTCCTAGCTTTACTTTTAGAGTTTGTGCCAAAATTTCGGTCTTTTTTCCTATTGTACACTCCCTAAAAATGTGCAAAGTGAGTATTTCCAATACTATACACATCTGCTTTGTTAAATATACACAATTTTTTGTTATTCTCACCATAAAGATAGTCCATATACAAGTAAACTTATTAAACAATTATATTCGAAAGTTGTGTCAGAAAAGAAGGAAAGAATATTTGAAATAGCATATCCTCAAATGGTCCCACGGATCTCGTAGTCCTGCAATCTCTACTAAATATTTCTATGTCATAAAATAACACTATTGGTAATAAATACATAACAATAATAAAATAACATATGGGTAACTCGAGTCAATATATTTAGAGTCGAAAATTTTACTTTCAAGATTCCGAATGCAGACTCCTTCACTTGCAGATATTTCAGATTAATTTCGATAATTTCTGACATTTCATTCTCTAGGATCTGGACATTATTACTGCATCAGTGACCTTCCCATATCTTCGTCTGTATCAGAAACTTTTCCAGTTCCTGAGCTCAGAGTGCAATATAGAAAAGATAATACTATATCGCACTCTGAGCTCAGGAACTGGAAAGTCTCTTTCATCGCTAATGCAATGTCCATCTGTATACTACAATTACAATCAGCTGAATTCTGCCTTTCTTTTTTCATGTTTGCAGCACGGTTTATATTTTCAACCGTTACTTCTTTTCGTATCCTCTAGCGAAAACTGCGGTAAGTCTGCATTTGTTATTAGCATCCGTTTGTTTGTCAGCTAAAAGTCTCCGTTGATCTCTGGCCTACGTACCCCATTCCTACGTCCCGTGTGCTTATCCTTTCTCCGTTGATTTTGACCTGAAATATCATTATCGATTCAAATGTCTTCACCAGATATGCCTGGTTTAGCTTGATGCATGGTGTTTAAGTGGACGATGACCTGGTTGCCTTAATGTTCTGCTTGGTTTTTTGCCTCACGGCTTTACTGCTTTCTAACCCCATACCCATGGTTTCGTTGTAGGTTTAGGCGGTCGAACTGGCCGTTTGGTTGGCCGTTTGGTTGGCGGTTTGGTTGGCGGTTTGGTTGGCGGTTTGGTTGGCGGTTGAGTTGGCGGTTGAGTTGGTGGTTGAGTTGGCGGTGGAGTTGGCGGTGGAGTTGGTGGTTTGGTTGGCGGTTGAGTTGGCGGTTGAGTTGGTGGTTTGGTTGGCGGTTGAGTTGGCGGTTGAGTTGGCGGTTGAGTTCGCGGTTGAGTTGGCGGTGGAGTTGGCGTTGGAGTTGGTGGTTTAGTTGGCGGTTGAGTTGGCGGTTGAGTTGGTGGTTTGGTTGGCGGTTTGGTTGGCGGTTTGGTTGGCGGTTGAGTTGGCGGTTGAGTTGGCGGCTGAGTTGGTGACTGAGTTGGCGGTGGAGTTTGCGTTGGGGACGGCGGCTGAACTGGAGATTTATCCGTTGCGGTAGTTGCTTGAGGTAACGGACCTACTGTTACCTCGGGACTTTGATGAGCACAAGGTGCAACAGTAGTAAAATCTTCTATGTTCGTCAAGAGAATCCAATTATTGGGCGTGAATGGTCTCACTAAGATTTGCCAATAGAAAGTTAACCAATAAATAATGAGAAAGTCGTGGAAGAGAATTAATGATCCCAAAAGTGCATCATTTAGCCGCATCTCCGCGAATCGACCGCCGTTGATAGTTTGTGCATGGTACATTACGAACTGAGAAGTGTGTATCAGATATAGGCTAAATATATAATATGAATCAGCGACTTACAGCTAGTATCATAATAGTAATTGCGATTTCGAAGCCTAGATAAGAGTAATACCCAGTCCGAGGTATAGCGAAATGCACCATCATAAAGAATATTCCAATTGCCAGAAAAACGAAGGCAATAATGAAAACTACAGCTACATCTAAAGTCAGGTCAGCCTGAGGGATACATATAATATGAGTCAAAAAAAAATTCAATATAAACAATATAATACCTACATCTCTGGGAAGAATCGAACCAAATAAAATAAATATCCAGAGCAGCACAAAGCAAATTGAAAAGAATGCAAGAACATCAATCCAGAAAACACGTGCGACTAACGCGAAGAGCGCAATAATTTGAGACTCAACCTTAAAGACGATTATTACCAAATTGAGAAATTAGGGATTGTTATCATTACTCACAATTATGATGGCCAGAATAAAGTTAAGCACGATAATGAAACGCAACGTCTCAAATAATATAAATAAACCAAATATTAAAATTCCCACACCAAAGAATATAAAGCTGATGTAGTAGTGCATATAAAAAAAATACCTTGCGTCCATACTGCATGAGACGGATCAATTTAAAACATAATCAGGCATTTCCTGAGACTCTTTGCAATTGGTTTTACTCACACGAGGGCTATCACCGCAATCTGTATAAGTGTCAAGGCAAGCCACACGAACAATATGCTATAGACTGTGCAAGCAAAGCGTTGGCGGGCTTTCTTGTAGTACATATAATTTTGGTACGTGGCTCTCATGACGCCATTTACTGGAGAAGAATTTAATAACTTACTAACATATGCCACAAATTTGGGGCGACAATTTACAAATCTGGTAACAACTAGTGTTTTTTTTAAAGCGAAGCAATAACTAAAATAACAAAGCTAATTTTATTTACATCTGACATAAATATAAAATAGAACTTTGTATCCGATTCTAAACGTTGGTTACTTATATATACTGGACATTAGAAAATGATAAATATGAAAGAGCCACGGTAGAAGACTGATTAAAATCGTAGTCCGGTCGTTATTTTACTTATTTTTTTTTATTATTTACTTTCTCACATCAATAGTATTCGTCATTCTTGAAAAGTATCATTGGATCTGGATGTGTTATCTGGTTTCCTCGAGTAAGCCTTGGTATCTTTGTCCTCTGGATTTACAGTGCTTTCATCGGGCTCAAGAACATATTGTTGATCTGATTGATCTTTATCTTTTCCTCGAAAATCATATGCACGATTTTCAATGGGATCGGGATCAAACAAATTAGGCAACTTGTCTTTAACTGGGTTTGAAAACATACTCATATCATCCGCCATAAAGTCGAGGGTTATCGATATCGCAGTTGTTCCGCTCCTTACTCTCACTTTATTTTGATGCTTACTAGGGGCTATATAAACAAAATCACCTATACAAGGCGAATAGAACATTAAGGACAAGTATATTGGATAAATGAATTAGCTTACCACTATAATCTTCGTCTCTTAGATCAATGAATTTGGGATTATTGTTGCTTTTCAAAGCCACAGTACTCAGCATACCCCATAAGGGATCTGCCGCCAACCTAGCATAGACTTGCCAATACAATGTTAGCCAGTATATGATCAGAAAATCATGGAATAGGATCAGAGAACCAAGACAATAATCATGCAGTCGCATCTCCGCGAATCGGCTGCCGTTAATTGTTTGTGCATGATACATAACAAACTGAAGGATATATTTGTAACTCTAGAACAGTTTGACATTCCGTTAATTCGAGCTACTTACAAACATCAAGGTTATTGTAATGGATATCTGCCAGATGAGATAGGCATATGGCTGTATGAAAGGCTCTATTAAATGCATCAACAAGAAGTAGACTCCGATCAACAAAAATAGGAACGCCACAATAAATAGCAAAGCGACGTGAAGTGTGAGATCCATCTGAAGGCATTTGGTGACTATTCGCCTTACCCCTTTCGTGTGTTGATCTATGCTAAGCACTTACCTTCTGCGGCAAGAAGACGCCGATTATTGCAAAGAGAACAATGAGCACGAGGCAGATGCTGAAGTAGATGAGCATGTCCATCCAATGAGCCTGGGCGACGAGCGTGAATGAGCCAATGATTTGCAGCTCCACCTGTTGTATCAGCAGCAGAGAAATGACCAAAATATAAAGGGAATCAAACTAAGCCACATACAATCAGAATGCTTATTATGACGGCGGGTGCTGTCTTCCAACGGGCCTTCTCAAGGAATAGGAATATAGCAAAGAGTACAATGGCCAGCAGGAAGGCGACAATGCTAATATAATAGTAAAACCGGAAGGTCAGATTCATATCTAGGCTGAAGTCGAGTAACAGTAAAATAAATGTAAAAATCATCTATAAAAGTCCAGCTCCAATTCGACTTACAGCATTGTGAGCAACAGCCATTGCCCCAGAGCCAGTATCAGCCATAGCCCCAGCAACAGATAGGTTATTAGGGAAAACTTGCGCCGACTCCTCCTGTATGCATCGTAAGAGGAGTCCGCGTGATACATACTGAATTCGTCATCCACCCGGATCCGCACCAATCAATCCAACATCAATGCCATTCGCTATCAGTGTGAACGGAAAATGAAAATGAAAATGAAACTAAACAGTGATGATGTGTGTGATGATGTGTCTAATGTGATGAAAAATGTGTGTGTAATCATATTTTTTTGTTTTTGTTTTTCATCTATTTTTAAGCGCCTTTAGAGTCACGGCAAACTCGATCTCGCAGAACGCTGATCTAGTTCAGCTGTGCTCACGTCTAGTACCTTCTCTTGTTGATCTCAGAACTGCGACAGCTGCGACATTTGCCTAGGCAATCTGTTGTATGTGTTGCATTCGCATAGAGAGGACACAGACAAGCAGCTAACATGTAAAGTCAACAAAAATTAACAGCATGAGCAAAAAGTAACAAAAAGAACAACAACAGCAACAGCAATGCAGCAAACTGATTTACGCTTGTTTGGCAAATTTGAGTACGTACTGTGACTAGCGTAAAAGGCACAAAACACGGCAAACTGTCAACGCCAAGTGTTAAAAATTTCAAATAAATAATGCTAGAGCAGCAGCGACAACAACAGCAACAACAACAGCAACAACAACGGTAAAGGCAAACAAGCACACTAATGAGCTGCCTGATAAATGCAATGCAAACTTAAAACTTGAACCTCGCACGCAGCTCTCGATCTGTTCGAGCCAAAGTTTTCCGTGGGGCGTATGCAAACAGCCAGAGCAGTCAACACCAGCACCACACACAACACTACGCCAACCACCCCCACCCCGACCCACCGTTGCCCATTGACAGGCGATTTGCATACAAAACCGAACCAAGCCGAACCGAAGCCAAGTCGCTAAGCTAATACCAGTCAGCATGGGACACACGGGACGTATGCGCAACGCACGCACAGGTGATGAGCCGCTAAGGGTGTAGGTGCCGCTGGGAGGTGGGAGATGGGCGGTCGGCAGTCGGCAGTCGGCGGTGGTGCCTGACGGGCCATAGTCAACAAAAAGAAGAATCATTTAGCGACACATTTGGCATATCAAAATTGGCTGCCCGAACTGTTCAGACGGCATTCAAAATCAGCTGCCGTGTGCGTCGTTTATTAACTCCCAAAACTGACAGCAAACGTCAGACGGCCGACAACTGACGATACAACAACTACGCACTATGTACCTCATATATACATACATACATATATACCTTGTATATAGTAGCTGCTATATAGTCTGTCTCGCAGGTTCAGTTTCCATCTTGCTGTCTTTAGCTGACTTGCATGCAAAATTAATTACGGGCAAAATTTGTTTACGATGCTGACGTTGACGTAGACGCTGTCGTTGTCGTTGTCGTTGTTGCTGCCGTCGTCGACGTTGCTGATGCCGTCGCTGCCTTTGCTGAGCTTCTACCACGCGCGCTGCTCCAGCCATAAAAGTTTTACGTTTTAGCCCTAACCGAATTTAGAGCCAGGCCCAGCTCAACCCAGCCCAGCCGCAGAGCCCCTGGCCGCAGAGCCCCTGGCCAGTCCGTTTAGATACATTCTCATGGCCGTTTGCGGCGAATGCCATAAAACTTGAAGTACCGCTGACATTTTTGGTGCTGCATTGCAGTGCAGACGACGCGTTGCGGTTTCCGAACTGCACTCTTTACGATCCCCACATTTTGCGGGCCTCGCGCACTGGCTCTAGCACTGGCACTAGCACTGAATATAGAACAATCACAGCCACCCAGTCGAAAGTGCGAAATGAAATTTTAATCAGGCTCCGTTCGTGTTTATGATTTGGCCATAAAAATTTGAAACTGTTGCGTTGCCGATATTTCATAGCTAGAGTCTCTAATGCAATTTATAGCACATTAGATGAAGGAATGAAAGTTAGCATGGTATAGAAAAATCAAAGCTTTATTATGTATTGCAATTTATACTTTATATGAAGAATTCGATGGGGAAAAGAGACAAAGATATATGGTATATGGTATACACCTTCTATATCATGTTACTATTTTATTAAATCTCTTTATGCTATATATGTATTTATAAACACAAATAATATAATATATCTAAATAGCCCGCTTGCGATATTTCATAGCTAAAGCTTCTAATTCAATACTACAATATATTTGCAGAATTATAACAAATATATATATATATATGTGGTATATACTTTTTTCTGTATTACTTACTATGATATTTTTATTTATTTTTTTTTTTTTTTTTTTTTTTTTAATTTCATTTATAGATAATTTAATGGATCTAAAATATTCGTTGCTAATATATCATAACCAGAAGCATAATCATATCAAAAGCTACTAAATAGATCTAAGCAACGCTCTACTAATATACATTATTGCATTAGCTTAATTACATTACCATCTATTCATTATTATATAGAAATGAGTATTCCAAAGTTTAGGTCTTGCTCTGACTAGTTTTCAACAATTTGTATATGATATTTAAATAATGCACTAAATTAAAAATGATTAAATAATAATAGATAAGATAAGATAAGATATTTGTGTATTTTGCACTCTCAGTTTCATGCTATTCATATTTCATACTCTACAGCCATAAACTACAGCTTCATATTTTAATATCAATGAGCAAAATTTACTCAACTTATTTCCTTAAAATCTTGACCAAGAAAGATTAGAGAATGCGACGTGTTATTGCTTAGCTAACACATGCAGATAACGCCCAGAGACTACAAAGACTTGGCGCAGGTCAGGGTCGCGCTCTGGCTAAATAAACAAAAATCCGCCTCGCTTCAGAGTTCAAGACAAAAGAACAACGCATGCCAACAACTAGTTGTTTGGGCCAGACGCATGCAAATATGTAGAGAGAGAGGCCACACCGATGCTGTGTGGCGACGGAGGTGGACGGCAGCAAGTGCGGCGATAAGGACCACACCGAGCAGTTGATAAGGCAGAGGCACTAGTGTGTCATAGTCGAGGAGGTGAGCAGATAAACCGAATATGGGCAAGTTCAAAGAGCCGACAGCGTCACAGCATCAAACAAAGTGAGCAACAAATTAGAGGCAGCAACTACCAAGAAATTCCCCTGGATTAGGCAACTTGTGTCGTGGATGCCGTCAACGCTTGCGTCATCAAATTTGTAGCTGGTTATCAACAGCAGACGACGACGGCGGCTGATAACACGCAGAATGAAATACAAAGAGCTGATGCTGAGGCTGAAGCTGTAGCTGTAGCTATAGCTGTGGCCAGCACATTCCACAGAGCACTGTGTGAGTCATCTGGCACGATTGGAACGTGACCTGGCCACTTTGGTCACTTTCCCTAATCGCTTAGTTTTTCCTGCAGCGCATTTTCATTTTGTGTCCTTATCAATTTTACGACTTCCTTTAGCTTGCACTCTCACTCTCTCTCGGAGCTCTGCCGGACCACCGGCTAGCTGCAATTAGCCTGATTTTGGAGTATTCTGAGCGTAGCCCGTGACTCGCTTTGGTATCTAAATCGCAGTTAATTGATATTTATTGCTGCAACACGTTTTAAGAACTTTTCTTTGGAATTCTCTCGAAACTACATTTCGTTTTGCCCAATCTCAGTTTAGTTGGCCACGGGAATTATGGAAGATTCTTTGACCTGAAATTTTATGGTTAAATAGAATCCAAATGAGTCAGGCTGAGATTTTATATGGAGTTATAAACCACTTACAAATTGCTTGGTTAAGACTTTCTCCCCCTCCTTGAACCAATTTGCTTATTAATACAAATTTTTACTCCCACTTCAAATATTTCTAAAGATAACAAGGTCATAAAAAATGCAACTGCAGGAAGCACAAGGAGTACCCACAGCCCACTCCATTTCAGTATTCGTCAGCTGTCCAGAGCTCGCAGTCAGCGACTATCATATTTCCGAATACATTCATGCTGAAATAACCATGAGGAAGCAGTTTTTTAGTAACCTAGAAGCACTTAAGAGGTTTCCCTCGAAGGGCACAAAAAGTATAAAAATAAATAAGAACATGCTCAGGATGTATCGAAAATTAACAATCGATGTTGCCTTGATTTATGAATGAGTTCGGCTGTCAGGACATTTTCCACGGCATGATGCGCCAGTTTTCCGGGGAGCCGAGCAGGAGAATTATGATTGTGTGTATGTCTGTGTGTCGTAGCACTACTTAAAAGTAAATAAATAATACAGGAAATTACATTCTTGTTTGCCAAGGAAATGTGTTGGCATGAGTCGTCTAAAAAAAAAAAAAAAAAAACGGAGACATTATATGTCACGGACAGGCTACTGTTGGGTAAATAGAGGCCAAAAGGTAAGCAAACCTTGGCATGATAATGATAATGACAGTGAAAGTGAACAGAAATAGCATAAGATGTTGAATGAGAGGCAGATAAACTAAATATATCAAGAGAGCCAGTCATTGATACTTGAATCAACCTGCCTCGCACGCTGGGGACTCCTCTTCTGCGCCACAGGAACAGCAGCTCTATCAACTTGAGCGAGGCTTCGTCTCTAATTTATGGCCCTCTAGCAATATGAGTCCTGCCAAGCAGCAGGCATAATTCCACGTATCAACGAATAGAGTTTTATTGGACGGCACAGTGTGCGGCTGTTGCGTTGGAGTTGAAGTTGCTTGAAAATTCTGAGAACAGATTGAGGACCATAATTATGTTCACGCTTGCCATTTGCTGGCCTAGCTGAGCTGCCTGTCACTTGCAAAAAAGCAAAAGCAAACACACACCAGCCCGGCCAGACAGACGCTCGCAAAATGCGCATTGAGCCGAACAATAGCCTAGAGCTGGAAGCTGAGCTGAGAGAGATGAGACAATGCGAATAAGTGGGATGCCTAGTTGCCGCTACCTGCGTCATAGCACGCCGTTGTCCTTGCTCGTTGTCATCCATTTGCCAGTTACCAAAAATCCAGTCTCTGTCAGTGTCAATCCTGCCCAATTCTCTAATGCTGACAAATCAGCAGGCTGTGCCGAAATTTATGAATAGGCGTAGGCAGAGCCTCAGTTTCTTTGGCCCGGAATGTGGCCTGCGTCTGCCACTGATCGCTTCATTATGGAGCAGAACATGTCAATTTACTTAGGCTCGGCCAAAGTGTTGCAACTGCTCACTTCCTGTGCGCAAGGACAATCACAAGAACAATGCACAGATCCATCAATGGAACGCAACTCGGATAAATCAATTTGTCTGCTGAATGTCGAGGCATATAAGAAAATATTTGTATTATTGCTCCAAAGTCACAAAGTCGAAGACGGCTTACAATTTTAAATTGAATGGCCCGAGCATGTAATTTAGATTGATGTCCTTTTCAAGATACGGCCCCAAGGGCAAGCGAAAGTGTCTGGAAAATTAAGCGACAAATTTGCGTCCTTCGAGTCCTTCGAGGAACTTTACCTTCGTCTTTTCTCCTCTCCTTTTTTTGTTTCCTAATTTTATGACTAGTTCGTGACCTAAACTATGAGAACCTCGAAATAGTCGTCATGGCAAAGGCCGTAGGTTCAGCATCCGCAGTCCGCTAGTCCTTGAGTCTGCTCAAGCAAACCTAACCTGTTACGCCCGCCGCATGTGGGCATTAACTTGGCTAACGCGCGACTGCCACGCTCGCTGGCCCCACGAATTTTGGCTGCAGGTAAATAAAATTTTTACGTGCCCACGCGTTCCGTCAACTGTTTTTTCCCAAATTTTGAGTGCCTTCGCACGTTGTTTTTTCCACAAAATTAGTTTAAAAGCATCATAAAATAATTTTCTGTGCGCACGCTGAACATTTTTCGCGCTCGCATTTGCCGTTTTATTGCCGGCCAAGTTGAATGGCTTTTAACTTTTCGAAAAATACCCTGTGACCTGTCGATAACTGAATGAGTAATTTGGGCAAACAGAAGATAATCAAATCTGCAGAATTTATTTCTTAAGTCTTGCTGAAAAATGAAGAGAAGAAATCCACAAAAGAAATTCAAACAAATTAATATAGAATATATACGATTCAAATTATTTAAAAGCTCCTTAATAGGGTATTCAAATGTCTGGCATTGTTGTGTGTGTCCTTTCAGGCTTGTTATTTTACGCTCAGGTGTGTAAATGGATTTGCAGTACTTTTCGTTTTGGGCGCTTAGATAGCCCCAGCCCAGCGCCATCATCATCATGAATAGCATTTGCCAATTCTGTTTTTCAAATGATCCGGTACATGGCCGTCATAAAAGAGCCAAAGCCAAATTAGATTTATGGGCTGCTGGACATTTTTCACAGTTTTATGACGGCCAAAGGTAGAAATCAAATTGTGCTCGCTCTCTCGACTGGGCTCCCTAAATGGTAATTAGAGACACAATTTATGCTGTCTATCAGAGTCGGATTCAACGCAGATTAAATGAAGCACCTGAGAGACTCTTAGTATGCTGTAGATACACATAAATCGATTGATATTCTAATACAGTTAACAGTTAGGCAATATTTTGAAATACTTTTGACTGCCTCATTACTCACCTGAGGATGATGTGTGGTTTCTGATCTTTATCTATTTGGTCTTTGCACATGAATCAGATGTGTCCACAAATGAAATTCACATTAAGTATGACGTGTGAATCATAATGAGATAAACTATGTTAGCTAGAGATACTGACTTGTCTGCTCTTGAACTACCTTTGATTAAGATATTTTTAGAATTTCATTCATGTTTTTTTTTCTTG
Organism: Drosophila arizonae; assembly: GCF_054131065.1. Lineage (NCBI taxonomy): Eukaryota > Metazoa > Arthropoda > Insecta > Diptera > Drosophilidae > Drosophila > Drosophila arizonae. The sequence continues at coordinate 19,748,551 of NC_142924.1, forward strand.
TTACAAATAAATTTGTAATCCCCTAGCATTAATACATTGAACAGCGCATGTGTTTGTCCTTTGGCTCTGGCGTAATCCATACCATAATGCACTTAAGCAGCTCGCTTCCACCCACATGTATGTATGTAAGTCCTTGAGATACAAGATACAAATAGCTCCATGGTTTTGTGAGTAAACACAAGCAGAAGAGCTGGCGAGACAAAGAGGCGAAACTCTTGTAATTTGAGCAACTTGTTTTCACAACCTTCTTCTGTCTTATACAATATGAGCCCAGAGCTCAGCAGCCAGCAGCCAGCGGCTAGCGGCCAGCGGGCAGTGAAAAGTATCTTGTATCTTGTATCTGGTATCTCAATGCAGTGTGTGTTTTCATTGGAATTACGCTAAAAAATTTGTTAAGCATCTCTCAGGCTAAGCATGTGTAGATGTGGATTTATGTGGCTGCACGTTTCCTGCTTTTAACAGCACATCCTCTGAAAACAATCATAGATCCTTAGCAAACCACTTGCTTGAGAAAATACTTCGCAACTTGGCAATGTGGTTGAGGCGTCAACGTTTTAAGTGCCCTGCCTTTCGCCTGCCTGGCTTTCTGCTAGTTTTCTTTGTAATGGCTTTTAATAACAATTTGCCGCAAATGTGACCAGGTTTTTCTTACACTTCATTCTGTTTGTGTAAATATAATTTCTTTAATTGGATTTTGTCGTCGTGGCGGCAAACATGAGCATTAAAAGCGCCGCAAAAACCCATTCGCCAGTTGGCTGCGGCGTCGGTGTGAAATTAAGAAGCAGTCAGGCCAGGCGGCCAAGCGGCCAAGCGGCCAGGCAGCTAGCCAATCCGGCAGACAGTGAACCTTGCAGCTGGTAAAACCCGTTAAAATAGCTCCAAAAAAATTTAATAATTGCAATTTGTGGCTGGCTTGGACTTACAAAACACTGCATACGCTTTAGCTAATTTTTCATAATTAAAAAAAAAAAAAAATATATATATATATATATATATATATATGTGTGTATATATTTATGTTATTTAATTTTTGTTTCTTTTTTAGAGTCAAAATTTTGTATTTTTTATATAACTGTAAATTTATTTTTTATATATTAATTTACATATGTTAATTAATTATCTTTTTAATTTTGTTTATTAATATTAAATTTAGACGAAATAATTTTTTCTTTCCATAACTATAAAATGTTGTACATGAAAATTAATTACTTTTTTTGTATCTATTTTTTTAATTTTAAATATCACTTTATGTAATTTAAATACTTTTTTTCTATATATGTTAGATTTAAATTTAATCAATTTATATTATTTATTTATTTTTATTATCACTACATAATATTTACTTTGTTAACTTAGCTATATATACAAACTTTTTTTTCCCAATAAAATGCAACGGTATTAATCTATTTTTATTTATTTATTTATTTTTTTTTTTTAATTATAGCCTTTTTGTAAATTATTATAATTATTTGTTCTGTATTGATATCAAAATTTAACTAAATATTTACTTTATTTTTATTTAATATATTCATTTTACCTATTTCGTTTTTATTAAAATCTTAGCAGTTTCTAATCAATTTTGCTATTTTAAATACCAATTTAAACCAATTTCTATGGCTAAGAGCAGGGTATACGTATACGTTATATGCTGAGCAACTGCCAGAGACAGGCGACAGGCGACAGCGCGACACGCTGTCTAACAATTTTAATTTTCAATTTTAACAGCGACGTCACACGGCTTCCAGTCGCCGCTGAAGCCAGTCAAGGAGACAGAGACAGGGACAGGGACAGAGACAGATATAGAACTGTAGTCAGCGCTAGAGCCAGAGCCAGGCCAGAGCTGGACGAGAGCTGTGGCCACGTCCAGTTTTATCCGGCCCGTTTAACTGGGTCACTGGTGTCAATCGTTCGCTGCTGTTGTGCTGGTTCTGGTTAATGTTGTTATTCTTATTGTTGTTGTTGCTGCTGCTGCTGCTCTGGCTGCTGTTGTTGTCAACTTAATTATGTCGCAATTGCTTTGAAGTCGACTTTTGCAAATGGAAACCAACAGCAGCAGGTGGCATTGCTCCACGGTCGATGGTCGCTCCACTCGGTGGCTCACAGCGCCATTTGAAATTGCGCTTTATTCAATTTTTATGCCCGCTGCCACGCCCTCTCGCCCGCCAGCGCCCTTTTTTAGTGGCTGCAACATCGTTGTCACCACTTTAATTGGATTTGCCTCGCTGACGCGTGGCTTTGCCTTTGTCTTTCGCATTAGCTTTCCCTCCCCAATGCTCTGCAGTCCTCCAAGACTTTGAAGCCATCGTCATCATCGCCATCGCCGCTGTCCACATCGCCATTTGCCATTCTCTCTGGCAGTAGCTAAAAAGTTGCAGCGCATTACAAATTGGTTTTGTTATTGGCTTAATTGAATTGTTGCAGATTGGACTTTAAATACGCGACTGCCACCATCTCCTACGAGTTGCTGTCGCTGTTGCTGTTGCTGTTGCTGTTGTCGTTGTTGTTGTTTTGCCCGAAGGCAATCTTTCTTTGGACGTGTTTTCATAAGGTAGAGTCAACAATTTGGCGTGCAATTAATTGTTGCTTGACATGCTGCCAGCTGGCCGAATGGAAGGTTGAATGGTTGAATGGATGAATGGTTGGGTGGATGGTTGAATTACGTCTAAGTCATGTAATTAGAACTGTGCACTGGGCGTTAGCCAAGAGCTAGTGGTAGATGTAGGCTGTTGACCTAATTAGAAATGCAAATTCTGTGAGCTCTTAAAAAGATGCTCAGCGAAAAAAAGCCAATTAAAGTAGAATCAACTATAGAAACTTTTTTTTTCTTAGTTTAAGTTCCTCAAACCATTAAAAAATGACCTCAATTCATAACTTAATTATAATAATCAGAGAGGAAGCTTGTCTCGGACTTAAATGAAATTCATAAATTATCACACAGATGAAATATTTATTTATAAATATTTAAACTAACAAAATGAATGTAAAAGTTATAAAATATATCATTGATTTATGATTTTAATATCCAAGGTATGATAATAACTTCATCTTCTTCAATCGTATATAAATATTTTACATAATGATAATAATAATATTATACATAATGATTTTTTTCTATCATTTATATTATATAATTTTTTTTTACAATTGCTAAAATTAATCTTTTTTTAATAGGTTTATTTATTATTATTGCTTAATTTATTTTTAATATATTTGTAATGGTAAAAATTTCATTATATTTTATTATATTTTCATTATATATTTTTATTTATTATTATTATTATTATTTTTTTTTTTTTATTCATTTATTATACCCTGAACCCATTTTCAATGGGAAATCAGGGTATAATGGTTTTGTTGAAATGTATGTAACAGGGAGAAGGAGGCGTGGCAGACCCCACAAAGTATATATATTCTTGATCAGGGCGACGAGCTGAGTTGATTTGGCCCTGTCCGTCTGTCTGTCCGTCTGTCCGTCTGTCCGTCTGTCCGTCCGTCCGTCTGTCCGTCTGTCCGTCTGTCCGTCTGTCCGTATGTATGAACGCGTCGATTTCAGAAGATATAAGAGCTAGAGACTTCAAATTTTTTTTAAAATGTCCGTAATTACAGCGCGCATATCAAGTTTATCATTAAAAATCGATAACTCATCCCGATCTTTTTTTATCGATAAAAAACCTTATCGAAAACCAGTTATAAAATTATATCTTCTACACCTTTATTGCTAGAGTCTCCAAATTTGTAATGTATGCTTATATGCAATTTATACAATTTCGGTTTTTGTTAAAATTTACCCCCCACCCTTAAATTCACCCCCTCATCCTCACTTTTGTAAAAAGCGTATTTCAAATACTAGAGACTTGTGCTTTGGCAATTACATGCATATTGATGTTATAATCATAATCTGAAAGTGTCATGAAGATCGTACGTCCACAAAAAAAGTTATTAAGCAATTAAGTTCTCATAGTAAGCGCACACTGCAGCCCATGTGTGTTTATGCGTGGGTGCTTGTGTGTGTATGTGTTTGTGTATGTGTGTGTATGTGTTTGTGTATGTGTGTGTGTATGTGTGTGTGTGTGTATGCGTTTGTGTGTGTATGCGTGTGTGTGTGTATGTGTGTCTGTATGCGTGTGTGTATATGCATGCCTGTGTGTGTATGCATGCCTGTGTGTGCGTACGTGCGTGTGTGTGCGTGTTTCTTGTGTAAGCTGAAAGACGCGAAAAATGATTGAAATATCTATTGCTCCAAGGGTTCAGGGGATCTCGTAGTCGAGCAGTCTCGACTAGAGCTTTCTTACTTGTTTTTAATATATTTTTAATGGCAAAAATTTTATTATATTTTATTATATTGCCAATATTTTATATTTTTAATTTTTAATCATTCATTTATTTCTTATCAAGATGTTGTGTTATGGTTTGATTGTACTATAATAATTGTTATTTAATTTAATAATCGATTATTGGAACATATTTATATTTATATTCGATCACTTATATCAATACAAATTATATAAAAAGCACTGCAAATCTAAAAGTATTGCACTTTGATTGCAGTTTGAAAGTTAGCTCTAATTTCGATTTGATCTACATAAAGGCCATTAAAATGTTTTTATTTAAGATTTTCTTCTATTCATTTATTTTCATAATTCATAGTTGTCAATGCATTTTCGGGCTGTCACAGAAACTTGAAGACCGAATGAAGTCTGTCCCACTTACCCCATTCCAGTGCCGTGTGGCCATATCACTTACAGCGCAAAACAAAGCGCCGCTGAGACACTTTCCCAGAATTGCTAACTGACTGGCAAAGTCGAAAGCAAACGCCTTGTAATGCTACTGTCGCCAGTTGGACGATGTTGACCCTGTTTCCCTTGGCCAGGCGGCTCCGCAACCCTTGGGGAGCCACTGAGCCGTGTATAAAAAACCGATTTCATTGTTTGCATGCAACGTTGACGAGGCAGAAAGAAATGTCAACAAAACAACAAACACACACAAACAAAAGTAAAAGAGAGAGAAAAAAATTAAATTGGGACTCGAATTGGAACTGATTGACACCAAGATGCACAGCAAATGAGGCGGCGCGACGAGCGGGGAAATGATTGTACAAGGTAACACTCGAAAACTAATGCGCTTATCAGTGAAAACTGATCGGGCCTACAAGACCGAATACGTCCATATCGACTGCCACAATGAATGCAGGTGATTGTTGCTTGTATGTGGAAATAATTAACATGTACTTTCAATTTCGTGACTTGAGGTCCGCAGGCACTGGCACTACAAGAAAAGAAATAGAAATAAAGAAAAGCAGCCCGTGGAAAAGTGAAACGAAATGGAGCTAAATGAACGCCCCATCGACCGCCCCACTCTCTCTCTCTCTCACTTATGTAGCTAGAGTACAATCAATAACATTTGTAATGTCAATAATGACAAGCCCGACAAGGCGTCGGACGGTTCTCGAAATTGAAAGTTTATGGCTGATGGATTTGATGAATTACCCAACCGTAGAGCCAGCCGCTCGAGCACCTTGCATATCATTTTACGGTACGCCCGAGCACCCCTCCCCCTCCCAGCTGACGATAAGAACGCAGCGATAAGCCGCTCCGCTGATTCCACAGATTTCCCAATGGCAAGTCAAGCATACCCTCCGCCCGCAAGTATGAAAATCAATCATCAAATGCATTTATTGATTGGCCAGTCACAACTTTTCACTTCTCACAGCGCTTTCATATGTCAATTAGGGTCGTCAGAGGCCGGCGCCAAGTGCGAAATTCGGGTTAATTGTTAATTGAGGCGCTTTTTACTATATTAACCATGACTTTTCGTACAAATAACAAGTTTTGTTGTAACTTCACTTTGATTGCTAATGGTGTACACGAGCTCAGCCTTTTTTGTTTTGTTTTTTGAAACGAGGGGTTACGAAACTCGTTTCATTAGCTAAAGTTCAATGACTACTCCACACGTGGACTATACTAATTAAGCACGCAACGAGTTTCAAATTTAAATGGCACATCAGCAAAAGAAAAAACAAAAAAAAACGTGAAAAATTAATAAAAACATCCCACGTAAACAAGTTGCATTTCTGGGCTATAAATAGAGATTGTATTAGATGCACAGCGAATGAGATAAAATCGCACAATCTCTAAATAATCGGCTTATTGTTGATTTATAGCACGACTACTGTTAAAATTTCTAATTAATCGTGTAGTCATTTGCATAGCCATAAAACCAGGCTTCTATTGTAGACGTCTAGCTGGCTATTCCAGCTCACCATTGACGCGATAGCATAGCGTGATTCTACGGATATCAATGATTAATATCCAAACTATTCTAATAATATTTGCAAATAAAAATGTCAACGGAGTCTTTAACTAATATTAAGTGTAGCTTTTATAGCTAGTTTTGATTAATTTTTAATACAATATAAACAAAAGAATTTTTCAGCATCGATCGAGCTTATAAGAATCGCATAGAAGAATGCGATTTGCTGAGATTCGAGCTCATGAGAATGAATGCGATTCTCATGAATTCAAGTCAAACTAGAATATTAATGTATAATTGAATTTATCGAATAATAAACGAATTGTAGAATATACGTTTGTATGTCTTAGCAGCTTGAAGTTCGGAAGTGTTCAGGTTATCTTGTTGTTGTGTACACAGTTTATATGATATGAGAACGAACAAGCGAATGAGTGCCTATTGCCTATTGAGCACTAACAGCTTTAAGCTGATAAGAGCTCTATTTTCATAGCTAGGGCACTTTGATAACTTTGATTCGGTACTAGATATGATTACTTTATGACTATGTATAACTCTGCGATTAGCAGCTGTCGTTCGCCCATGCAGAATCACTCCACGCATTTGTTAATGTTGCGTTACAGCATTTTCACCTAAGCCACAAATCGATTAAATTGCCCAAACAATCAAAGTTATACCCCAATATGGCAAAGTTTTGCTGCACCTATACGAAAAAAAAAAAGAAAAACAAGAAAAATATATTAACAACAAAACAACCTTATAAAGCCACTTAGCTGACTAGAATGTCGAACAAATTTATGCTTGAGTGCTAATAATGTTCAATGAATTGTTGAGGAACCTCTGAAGCGATAAACCAACAAAATCGTAGAGAACTATGACTGAGACAGACCAGAACGACGACAGAGAAGGCGAAGACTACAATAAAATTGAAATAACATCATAAGTACTACAATATATACAGATATAGATACACATATATATGGGCATGGGCCCTAGGTTCGGGGCATGGAAGAACTGGCCAAGCGCAACGAACCTAAAGCTAACGCGCCCCAAGATTATCTGAGACAGGCAAAACCATAAACAAATAAGGAAAAAAACATTCAATCCGAACGTCAACATACTTGGTAGGTGTATTACATGTGTGTGTGTGTGTGTTTGTGTGTGACATTACAGCTGCGGTTCATTGACATTGAATGGGTTGAGAGTCGGGACTGACGTTGGGTCCCGCTCGGTTCAGGGGGAAGTTTTCGTTTAGAGCTCCAGTTGGAGCCTTGTTTTGTTTTGTGCAACTGCGTTTTTAATTGTGCATGCAATGAAAGCGGCACTCAAACTGCACTTGTTAGATAGCCGAGACAGAGGAGACACACACTGGGAATTATCATGCAGAAACATAATAAGGACGACGACAACGACGACGACGACTAGGACTGGGACTAGGACTATAGACTAGGCTATTTTGTATAGCCTCGAGCGTTGCATGCTCACGCGTAATTTCTACGAATTCAGAGAGCATTGCACAAAAGGCAAAAGACAATGCAAAGGCATGCCGCATGCCGCATGCCGCATACCTCATGCGGCAACGGGGGCTTGACGCATGGTCCTACGCGGAACCTTGAGGGTTGCATGACCTATATCACAGATTAGAGACAAGGCACAACGCTTCCCAGTGCCAGCAGCACCGAGACGTCGAAGACGATGACGACAACTTTCCCAGGGCATCTCACGGCACGTCTCGGTCCATATGACAAATGTTTCACATCACTGCGCTCCGACTGCAGCGCAATTACCTGCCTATGCAATTGTTGTTGTTGTTGTTGCTGTTGCTGCTGTTGTTGTTGTTATTATTATTGTTATTCCTCATATATCCCTCCCGGCGTCACAGCTCAGTTGGTCGTCCGCTGCTGCTGCGCCTTGCTGAGCTTCAAAAACAGAAAAATGCTCTGCTCAGATCTCTGCTGCGTCGATTCGAACAAGTGCTTCCAGTTGCCACGGCCTGGCAGGACGTCGTTAGGGTAATCGTCCGCTCTGACTTTATGGCGCACAGCTCGCCACAGGAGTTAAAGCAATGCTAGATCTATGCAGTTCTTCTCAGGTCAAAATTGATTTTTTAGGGCTGCAGCTGATCACTCAATTAGAGTGTGAGAAATGCATTTGCTGGCATGTAATTATGCGGAAATCGAGCACAGATTTCGACATGTGCGAAAATAAGTCAACGCTCCAAATGACTGACAGGAAATGCCTATAAGAACATCAGGAAGCAGCCGTCATAGAATAATTTCAAATGTTAAGTGGCAAGAAATTCACACTGGGTTCATTTCTGTAGGGAATCACACTTTAGGCTTTTAAGGTCATTCAATACAGCTAGAAGCGCAACAGGCAGGGCTTGGGAATGAGATACGTTGTTCAAGATCAAATTTAAGCCGATTTATGAATGTCAGAAGCGTTTGACAAGACTGCAGCCAATAGCTAAGTGACCCGACACAAACGAATTGAAATAGACAGAAGAGAGAAATAAATATCTGAAAAATTAATAAACTATGTTAAATTTGTTGGTCCGGCTTCATTATGCAAAGCAGCGCATCGGCTTTGAATCGGACTTGGACTTGGACCGCATAGTCAGTGAAAAATTAAGCGGCTTTATCAGTGCCATCACCCGCATGCACCCAGTCTCCGTCTCCGTCTCCGTCTCCGTCTGACCGTGGACTCATTAATTTTTGTGGGGCTCAGCACAGTAGTCGGCATTGAATACAAAGCCAGAATGCAGAATGCCTAAACGGCTCATTAGGGTCTTAAATTAAAGCCAGTTGGGCCATGCCAACACAACTCGGTCAACTGGGCCCCCAAGGGTCAAGCGAGAAGCCAAAAGAAAGCGGCAGAAGACACCGCAACAAAGACACGTCTTGCCACCAGCTACTGGACTCTATAGCTGTGGGGCTTTATGGCTGACACGATGGGGTAACCGGGTTTAGCTCACCTAATTAGTTGCCCATTGTCTTACCGTGTGACAGTTGGGCAAAAAAAAAAAAAGAACAGAAAAAAGAATTACTGCAATAGGTTTAGGAACAGACAAGAGGGCGAGTACCTGGCCAAAGTCTGAGCCCATGTGGTTGCCCGCAAGAGCCGCAAGTTTCAGCATTAAATGAGCTGAAAAGCAGGGGGGAAGAAAAACGTCATCAATTGTGACAGAAGATGCTACCCAACAAGATTTGCTAATCTGACCCTCGTAATAGAGAATCGTCTGGGTCTGGAGGGGCGGAAGGGCCGCATCATCATCAACATCTTCGTTTGTTGTGCTGATTCATTTCGCTGGCCGTAAAGATTAGCTGATCATGATAAGACTGTTCTTTTGTGCACTCGATGAGCTCATCATTATCATCATTATCAGCAGCAGCCGCAGCAGGCAACCCTTTATAAATTGCAATGGAATTTATCATAGAGAAGCCTCGTTGAAAAGCAATTCCGCTGCATGGCAAACTGATCTTATCCGGCTCTGTTGTGAGTGCATGTGTTTTCCTATCGAGGCGACGTCCTCATGAAAAATGGCAACAGATAGTCAGCTAATAGCCAATGATGATCAGTGTTGATTTATGTACATATTTAATATAAATTAACAGATGTATGAAAATGTTACAAATCGTCATACTTAGCAGATAGTCGAAGTGCATATTACACGTTAGCAGCGTCGTCAGTTACAACTGTCTGGCATTATCTTGTCCCCTTTTTTCGGCCTATAATTACACATCCATCAATTCCGATTCCAAACTGAGCATCTTCTGTATACCAATTGCTGTGTCTCTTACCTGACAGCAGCCTAACAAAACTTGATCTTCCACCAGGTGAATGCATAAGGAATCGACTGTTGCTTAGGCTTGTGCGCCCACAAATTGCTCTCCTCCGTCGAGTCCCGAAATAAGATATCTGCACGTAGCTGTAATTTAAAACCCCACCAAAAAAAGAACGAAAAAATTAAAAAGAAGCAACAGCAACAGCAACAAAACGAGAAATGGTCTCAGGCCCCGACATAAATACACACACACACACACACACACATAAACACACGCGTGTGTTATCCTACGGCAATAATTTCTTTTCTCAGCCAACAATACAAATGGAGAGATATGTCATTTGCCAGGCAAAACGAAATCGAAGAACACAGCCCAACTGAACTGAACTCAAATAAAGATCGATGCTCCATAACAGTACGACTGGGACTAGAGCTGGAACTACGACGAGGACGGCAACGGCGACTGCGACTGCGACTGAAGCTGGAACTGAGCAGGCAACATGTGCGCCGCTTTGTAACGCCAATTATGGGCCCATAATTCGAAGGCATTGTCTGGGCTACAAAAGACGAACTGAGCGAGCATTACACGGACAAGAAGAAGCTGAAGAATAAGAAGTATATTTCCCAAACACACACACACACACACACACACACACTCAGACACACAGCCAGCGATGCGTAGCGAAGCGGCAAATGAGCAAGATATGTTTGCTGAGCGCATTGAGCACTTTTGAGCGCATCTTTTGCCAGGTAGCTGGCAACTCTCGTGCTCTCACGCTCTCCCTCTCTCTCGCTCTTGAGTGAAGTTTAACGGAGCACGCTTGACGATCGAGCCGAGGTGCTGTCGGCTGCTCTACGCGCTGAGCGCTAATCAGTTTGTTTGCAGACGTAGCCACCGCCGGACGTGTGTGCAGCGCTGAGAGAGCTGAAACGAAACGAAAACCAACAAAAAAAAAGAAAGAAATATAAAACGAAGCCAAGTTATAAATACAGATAGAGATACCGATACGCATTCAGTGAAAGTGTGCCGCAGAGAAAGATACGCTCGTAATTACGGAACGTGATCTGTGAGCATTTAAAGATAGAACTAGCACAAAAGGCGACTCAAATATAAAGGTTACAATGGAGGGCCTGCCACGCGCATTAAACTACGAACTGTCGCATGATCTGCATTTCGATCATTTCGGCGGCGCCGCACAGCATATATTGGAGAACGGCAGGAACGCGGCAGCAGACGCCGAGGCATCGACGCCCACGATCAGCACCCTGGATGCGCTGGCCAATAGCGATTTTCTGCAGAAGATCGGAGCCACCATCTTCAACTCGATACAGTTGAAACATCACAAACTGAACGAAGCCACTCTCCAGAATTCCAGTGAAGTGAGCATGGACTTCGACTTCGCGGCCAATCATGTGGTGTTGGACAGCAGCAGCGTGGATCAGCTGCAGCAGCAGCTCGAGTACGACAAGTTCATGAACGAGGTGTGGATCGGCATTGTCTTCACGCTAATCTTGATCTCGATGGTCTTCTGCATCTGCTCCTGCTTCCTCTACCATCAGTTTCGCACCTGGAAGCGCAATTGTAAGTATGCCCACGACAACAAAGAGCAAACATAAAGAGTTCCAGTCTAGAGCAATCGCATGTTGATATGACGCTATTTACGATTGGGCCTTATCACCCGTTGACTATTTTAGTTAGTGAGGCCCTACCGTCTTTTGCTGGCATTCACGATTAGCACGAAAAGTTACACAGTCTACGTGCCAAAATGTGGAGCAGCTAATGAATGAATCAGAAATGACTTTCAATTACAAAACAGCCATGAATGGAGTCGAGGCTTAAGCGAGTGATTAAGTAATCGAAATTTAATAACTAATAACTGGGTAGACAACGCTGCTAACCAGCTAGCGAGGCCATCAAAGTTGAACTTTGTTGACCTGAAATAGCTTTGCTAACTATTATTGGCTCTGGAAAATAGCGGTATGCAAATTTCTCAGCTTCAAAAGATTTCGGCACACCTGACCGAGTTGTCTACATTTTTATTCTCGTTCTTATTTATTACTATTTACTGTGTCGACCTTCAAGAGAATTGGCACAGAATAATTCATTACCTTGCGTTTTTATTTGTTTAGACTCATTTCTTGGTCTTTGATTGTCAAGATTGCTGTGCCAGCAAGAAATGGCACAAAGGCATACGAGGAATACAAAAACAGTTCGAGTTTCAATTCGGACAAAAATAAACAATAATAAATTAAATTTAAATAAAATGATATAGCTGATACAGGAAGAAATAAACAAACATAAATACCACAAATTAGATTAGATTAATCGTTGACTCGGAATACAATATAGTTTGTTGATATCTTATATACAATAGGGTCGATTGGCTCAACACACAAACTGTAAATTAAATCAGTTAACTAATCAACAACTCTCTCTCTCTCTCTCTTTCGCTCTCTCTCTGCTTAGATCACAACAATGCCAACAGCTCATCGCAGTGCACAATTATTGATATTGAGGCATTAAAATTGCAGCCCGATTCGGAGGACCCAGTGCCGGAGTATACCCTGGTCTCTGGCTTGCCCAGCTATGAGGCTGCCTTGGAGCTGCTGCAGAAAACACCTCAGTCGTCGTGTTTGATTGTCTATCCAAGCGTGTTTAATGTATTCAATAAGCATGAAAGAGCCAACACAGCAGCAGCCGACGTTGAGGCTGCCACAACAGCAACAACAACAACAACAACGGCAGCAGCAGCAACAACAATATCGCGACCACAGACATTGCCATTGTGTGAGGCAACAACGCCGCTGCTGCCAGCAACAGCAACGACAACAACAACAACAACTGCAGCAACAACACCAACAACAGCTACAACGACACCCACATGCGAAAGCATTAAGCCAAGTTTTGTGCCCAGTTACGCGGAGGTATTTGGCTTTAGGACCGTCGACGAAAAAAAGAAATCGAAATCGAAAGACGACTCTACGAAAAGCCTGGGCGACAAATGCTAACCGAAATTGCCCTCAATGGGATGTCGAACGCCGAGCCGATCTAGCCAGATCAGCTAGATCCGATCTCAGCGATACCAACCAAAATCTGCTCTGTGATAATTGTTGCTGTTGTCCGCGATATTTATTCGTTTTGTTTTATTTTTTTTATACCCTGAACCCATTGAAAATGGGAAATCAGGGTATAATGGTTTTGTGAAAAAGTATGTAACGGGCAGAAGGAGGCGTGGCAGACCCCACAAAGTATATATATTCTTGATCAGCGTGACGAGCTGAGTCGATATAGCCCTGTCCGTCTGTCCGTCCGTCCGTCCGTCCGTCCGTCCGTCCGTCCGTCCGTCCGTCCGTCCGTCCGTCCGTCCGTCCGTCCGTCCGTCCGTATGAGTGCGTCGATCTCAGAAGTTATAAGAGCTAGAGAGCTGAAATTTGGCATGCATACTCGTGTGTACCATACGCAGTACGAGTTTGCTTTATTTTTTCGATAAATCGTCCGATAACTTTTTTATCGAGAATAATCGAAAAATTGATTTTGTTTTTTTAGCCTAACTTGAACATTTTTAGACCTGGAGTCTTCAAATTTGTGTTGTATATAAAGTTAATCGATACAAAGATTTTGTAATTTACAGATTTTGGATACCACGCCCCCTTCTCCCCCAATTTGTAAAAAACGCATTTCAAGTACTAGAGACTTGTGCTTTGGAATGTACACCCATATTTATCATATGATTACACTCTGAAAGTTTCATTAAGATCTTATGTCTACAAAAGAAATTATTCGACAAATAAATTCTCATAATATTGCCCACACTGCAGCGCAGCCCAAGCGCAGTCGCTGCTTACTGCGCAGTTAGCAGAGCGCAGGCTTATGCGTGCGTGTGGATGTATGTGTATGTATGTGTGCATAAAAATGCAGAATGATTAGAAAATCAGCTTAGAGGGTTCAGGGTATCTCCTAGTCGAGCAGTCTCGACTAGAGCCTTCTTACTTGTTAATATTAAACGTACTTAGATTCAACCTAAGCGCTGTGATTGTAAACAACTCGCAAGAAATGATATACTATATATGTATGTACTTATCATAATCTATATAATACTACTACGTCGATGTGCTCGACGAAGATCTGTTCACTTTTTATATGCTTTATTGTTATTAGTTTATAAGTAGACAACGATGTGACGTAAAATAAATTATAACAAAATACTAGACAACATGAATCTGATCTTAAATCTCTTTAACTTATTTCAATTGATGCTAAGAGCATATTTTTGGTTTCGTTTGGAAGCAAATTCAGTTTCTTTACTTTGAGTAATCTGAGTAAAATATATATGTATATGTACATATTTGTATATATTTACAATATGTACTTATTACATTATATATAAAAAAAAAATAAATAAAAAAAAAAGTTTCTTGTGCTTTATATAAATTCATTACATACTGATGGTAGCGAATTGATTTTCAACTGGGAAATTATTTATTTTTTGCAGATTTTTTACAAATTTAGTATAACAGGCAATAGTTTGACATGGAACACATTGATTTGATTTTTAAATACTTACTAAATTCATAGGAATTTCAGCAATGATATAATAATATATTAAATATGCAGTCCTTACGTTTTCAGAATAATAATTCGGAATGAACAATGTCTTTAGCAGACGGTGGAAATGCCTCTTGAGTTTCCTAAACAACCCTTGCAACATGCGTCCGACTTTAAATTTGATTGAATTGAATATTTGGCTACCGTTGATTATGATATCAGTAGATCCTAAAAAATGTCTGCAGTGACAGTTTTTATTAGGCTGAATTACTTCAAACTTAGCTTTCCATAAACCATAATTCTAACAATGTCCTTTGATCGGGCTTCCTTGGTATCATCTAGTGAATCACTCATATGACCTGAGTCTGTTCTGTCCAGTTTACTATTTCGTCAACTATCGGCAAATGTCAAAGCACGCTGATAGCTTTGCATACGCATTTATTATTGCGCTCTCAGTCAGTGTGGAGGTAAACGTGATTCTGCGACACTGCAGCTGAGTTGATTGACACGAACAGCAGCAATAGCAGCAGCAGCAGCGACGTCAGCAGGAGGCGTCTCAATTGAAACGAACTCAGAGTCTTTATCAGTGGCATTGCATTCCGTCAAGGGCTTTCCCGAGCAATTCTTTGCTGAGCTTTATGGAGACAGTCAGATGCCAGACTGGATTGAGCCAGTTACCATCTAAACGTCAGACAAACAGACGAATGGAGACAGTTTGACTTTGACATTGAGCAAAGGACGTGCCAAGTGATAAGCTGCAATGGAGCAGGGAACTAAATTACAAATAAACTCTTGTCTAAGTTGTATATTATGCGACTGCCGGCAGTGCTGCACTTGTTGCAGTCATTTGTATTGATAAGCTAGCCAGGGCCAGAGTCAGTCCGGCTGAGCTATGCAAATGCGTTTACTTGTGCTCGGTTGAACCCGGCGTGGACATAAATAATGATGCTCAAATGATTTTTTGAAACAGCAAATATGTGTACAGCGAATCGCCCAACAAATTGCAGTCACAGGGCACGAAACGTGCGGCAACGTGAAACACAGTGTAAATATATCGTTTTAATTTATTGTTTTCAAGTGGTTCGAGCTTCAGCATACGAGCGACATAAAGTTTGAGTCGCAAACCGGTTTGCTATCAACTGACAGGCCTTTCGTTTTGTTGTTGCTGTGCTCACAGACTGTAAATGAAATCTTTAAATATCGCCGTTTATTTGTAATTTAAATAAAATCTAATGAATAGAGCATCTTTATCAAATAGCCGAGATAGCACATAGCATCAAAGGCAGGCCGAGTTCTAGGCACTCATAGCGCTGAATCTACCTTTAAAGATCTGTGAAATATAAAGTAGAGACTAACTTGGAAACTAGTTAATTGATGATTAAAATTGGTTTTGGCAAATGGAATATTTTGTAATATATATCTACCCATATAGTATATAATATCTACTCTAATCTATTATAAATAGAAAAAACTAAAATAAGACTAGACTTGTAACTTTTAATAGAGTGACAAGCGACAGCCGCCAAGCGTCTGGCCCTCAAAGGTTTCGAGATCTCCATATTCAAATATACTTCTGGACA
The DNA here is from genome assembly GCF_054131065.1 of Drosophila arizonae. Lineage (NCBI taxonomy): Eukaryota > Metazoa > Arthropoda > Insecta > Diptera > Drosophilidae > Drosophila > Drosophila arizonae. The sequence continues at coordinate 19,764,707 of NC_142924.1, forward strand.
GACAGTTGGCCAGTCCAAATCAGCTAGGCTATGGCTGATATTAAATAAGGCTTTTCCTTATAATATCTGACTGCCTATTGAATATACATTAAGAATGACATTAATTCCTCAGCTGCAGTTTATATCATAGTATATGGATATCGAAAAATTCTCACGCATTAGTAAATAAAATACGTGCGATTGCAGTTTTGAATTATCTATTTGTTTTTACTCTCTAACCAGAAGCAATATCCACGCTTACCCTTGCAATCCGTATGCCAATTATTATTTGTTTGCTGCTATCGAAATCCGCGCCAATGCTGTGAGAAGGGTGGGGCAGTGGTTGGCAGACAGGCGAGTCAGGTAGGTCAGGTGAGAGCGTAGGTAAATAAAATTCCATAACTATAGAGTGGTTGGTAAAAATTATTCATTTTACAACTTAACATTCATCATATTGTTCGGCGCGGCTGAAACAAGTGCAGCAGCAGCAGCAGTTGCTCTCCCAGCAGAAGGGCGGAAGAGTGGGAGGGGGGAACCACTTGATATGCATGTGCGAAAAGGTGCCAACAGCGATTTGCATACTGTCGCTGTGAGTAGTGCGACGGTCGTGCAAATAATATATTTTAATTGTAATTACGATTTATGACAGCAGTAAGTTTATTTGACACTTTATGATATTTTCTATGCATTCTAAGTGGCCCCCTGGGTTGGTCAATACCACGAACAAATGACTCATCCACGATGCGAGTCAAGCCTTCTGTTCTTCTCTTTCCACGGAATATTTTTAAGAATATTAATTTAACAAGAAACGAAGCTCCAGTCGGGAGATCCTACTATGCCCGACTGATCTGAATTTATAAGTATTATTCAAAGTTTTCATCTGACAAAAAATAATACAACACTAAATTAAATTATTTAAAATTTAAATAAATATAGTTTGCCTGTTGCATAAATTGAACAAGACTATGACGCCCTGATTTCCCATTTTCAACGAGTGCAGGGTATAAATAGTCTCTGTTCTTTAAAATGAAACAAAGAGCACTTGTCAAATTTTGTAGACTTGCCGCAATGTGTGCAAATCATTTCATTACCCGACATCGCAAAAGCAAACAACGCAAAATATTCCAAATATGTTGCGCATGCGCGTGCCTATCGGAGCGTGCTCAGACTAAGTTCCCCATCCTACCTCCATACATAATTAATCGCCGCACGTAGGCTCAATGTGCCTATCAGAGAAGCATGATGTTTCCCGTTCTCTGCTCAGCATACATATCAACATACAAAAACATTCTCTCTTAATTATTACGATAATCGTTGCGGACTGGAATATGCTCCCATATAAGTTCTCAAAGTGCGCCGTTGAGTGCTTAGACTGTGGCAGCTGAAATATTACTACAAAGAATATTCTAGCAGTAGAACTATCGAGTCTCCAGAGCCCGTAGAGCATCAGCGACAATCCTCTATTTGAATACCCTAACTTTACAAACATCTGATTTGCTACCAGCTGCAACTCAACTGTTTCTAACTTCCCAGTCTAATTGCTTACAAAACGAGCAAATATTTGAAGTGCGTACTTGAAATTGTTGCTAATGAGTTTTTGTTTATGCAAACTAATTGATCCGCTAATGGCTGGCGGCGTAATAGTTTATATAAAACAAAGTCTGGTACTGCGACATTAACACCTGAGTCACGCCTCGCGGCTGGGCAGTTTGATATCAGCTCGTATCATAATGTCATCTTAAGAGCTTCTCATTTGCATGGGCTGTGGCACACCTTGAAGTTTATTGCAAATGTAACAAAACACATGTTCGATCGGGCCGAATATCAAAATATTATACAACATAAACAACATAATTAGCTTACGCTTCAAATAAAATATCTGAATGCGTATCAGAAAATGCAGATGCATGTGGAAGAGGCTGCAGAGGCTGCATATGATGATGATCATGGGCAGGAGATAGAAAGCGCAACCAAAGGGCAAACTATTTATTAAAAGACCATCCACGAGATGCAGATGGGGAGAAAGTTGCCCTGTGGAGTCTGTCGGATGGCCAGACAATCGGCCAGCCTAATGAAACGAACAATTTATTAATAAAATGCACATTAGCCCACGGTTTAGGCCAAGCTAAAAGTTGGCCTAAGCCGCATAGCGGCTGCGGAATTTAGTTGAATGAATTTTCAATTAAGCGCCAAATTCGTTGAGGGAATTGCTGCAGACGCCCCGCCGCCGATGTTCGATGTTTGAAAGTGAAAACCGGTCGAGCAACGAATCCGAAACCAAATCCGACGACGTCATACGCAATATTTGACCCACTTTTTAGTAGTTGGCGCAAAAAAAAAAAACACTAAAAACAACAACAACAAATTCGCAAGCCAGTTTTTGTCAAATAATTTACAGAAAAAAACATATAAATTTATATATATTTATATAAATTATTGGGTCAATAAATACGAGAATAAATGCAGCTGCAAATATTTAAAAATATATATATATATTTAAAAAAAATAAATATTAAAACAAATAAATATACATATATACATATAAGAGTTACGTAAAAAAAATTACATAAATATTATTTTTAGCCAAGGCCCAAGCCTGCATGCAATAAACTGTAATAAATGCAACAATTGTGTACTTTAAATGCTATTAAACTGAAATATATATAAATATATATATATTTATATAAAATATAAAAATATATAAATTATTGGGTCAGAAAATATGAGAACAAACACAACGCAAATAATAATAATAAAAAAAAAACGTTTATATATTCTTAAAAAAAATTTTAAGTAAAATAAATATATATATAAAATATATATATGTATATATAAAAGTTACGTAAACAATTACATATATTATATTATATTATTTGTATTAAATGCAATAATTATGCAATGCAATTAAACTGAATATTTAAAGCCAATTGAGTTGTATTGTAGCCAAAATAATAAATATTTATAGCATACGAGATTATCGTATATTCTAAATCTTTTTCTGAATCAAGGCAGTTGATAGCGTTTGGAATTAATATCAAATATTTAAGCATCCCGGAAGAGCTTCATACTCGAAATTTACACATTTTATTTGCCTGCGAAATCTCTTTAAACAATTTTATTTGCATGCGCATTAAGCGTCACAGCGCCTGCAAAACGCTTACTTCTCGTGTCGCCTTTTGTTTTTTTATCTTTTTTTTTTTTTTTTTGTTTGACTCTCATTTATCTCTTTTCTCTCGACTTGAGCAATCAATTTCTGTCCCTCTCATATAGCATTTATATAAATTATTCGCCTCAAAAATGAATGAAGTGTTTTGGCTAAAAACAAAAGCGGCTAAATAAACATTAACAAAATGTGCAAGCGCTATCTAGATTTTGCCTCTTGATTTATTTACATTTGTAATATGCCAAGGCGAACGCGAAGCTCGAATAAATATTTGATTGAATATTTATTTTATTAAAATTCAAATTGACAGTTTTTCCTCTCATTTTAAACTAGGAACGAATTATTTTAATATTATGCATTAATGCATATTTATTAGAATTAAATACTAAATTATTTAATATAAAATCAAGCCAAAAGGGTATCATAAAACAAAATACAATTTAGTATAAATTAACATTATAATTAGTATAAGATATGGGTTTCAGTAAATAGTATTCAAGATATGCATATGCATATATATCTATTCTATATAGCTTATGCAGTTGAGTCGACAGGTTGTTCAAAGTTGCAAGCCCGCTCGCTCGCTCGAAAAATGCAAATTTTCGTCTCGGATTGGGTCAAGTTTGACCTGTAAATAAACGCTGAAAATATGAACTGAGCAGATGCATTCAACTTTATGGTAAATAAGTTAAAATATATATATATGTAAATGTTTATATATAGATGCTAGGCATTTTTGAAGCTGTTTTGTTTTAGTCAACAAATCAAATTAGATGCAGCCGGCAGCTAAATAAAAGTTCTGAGAAACGAGCAAACAAATAAAAATGCAAATAAAAGTTAGATGAGAGTCAAAGTTATGGGCATGCAGCAAGATGCCAGAACTAAACGTGAACCCAACTCGTAAAAAATTCTACTACTATACAGCCCTAGTAAGAGATGAAGAAGGAGAGGGAGAGGGAGATGGAGCTGGAGAGGATTTAACGGCGTTGCTAACTGCTAACTGCTGCTATCTGGGCGCTAGCATCAGAGCACATCAAAGCGCAGCATTCGGATAGGGAGGGGAAAAAGGGTTCGTTTCAGATACAGCAGCCGCAGATACAGATTCATTTACAGATACAAATGTAGACATGCACACAGATGCAGTCACATACATATAAACTAGGTTGCTTGCAGGTTTGTTTTGCTGATAAGCTTCGCGTTGCAAGATTAACGTGTTGCGCACTCTCTCTCTCTCTCTCTCTCTCTCTTCCTCATATCTGTACCTCTCTCTCTATTTTCCACTCTCCTTCTCGCTCTCTCTCACTCTCTCTATCTCCATCTCTTTTTCTGAGTTTTAATTTTATGGCCCAGAGATTTTATTTTGTAACTTAATGTTTGTTTAGCTTGGCTCGAATTGGATTGGCTCGAATTGAATTGGATGGAGCAGCAGGTTGTCGTTGTTGTTGTTGCTTTTGTAGCCAGATTTCAAGAGAATTACTCAAGAGTCAAGAGTAGCTGGAAACTGAGCAGGGATTTGAGTTTTTATGGTCCCTTTCCAGCAAGTCTTAAATCGTGGCTGTTTATCGTGCCTAAGTTGTCTGTTTATTGTCACAATATTGAACTAAACTTATAAGAGATGACTATAATATGATGCCGGTTGGAGTGGAGGGATTATCCAATGCTTATAAGATAGACATTAAGAAAGCTGGGAATATTTTGATAACGCAATAATATATGTATAGACTTTTTCTCTACAATATTCTAGAACAGTTCGTGCTGACCTTGTTGATCAACTCATGTTTGTTTACAGAGATCCAAGGCTGAATGTCTGTAACGGCATCTCGGTTTTGTTTACATATCAAGCAACCTTGACTTCAGCTAAATTTTCATTTAAAAAACCAGCGAGCAGATATCATATATAGTAATTTATAAATATTATAATTTAAAGATGCCAAAATTGTGCTGCATATTTTTAGGAGCAGATACTGAGAGCAATTCATATGCATAACAAAAATGATATTTATGTAAATGATACTTGTTTATTTCTTTGAAAATAATGCTTCAACAACTGGCCCAAGTCACCCAAATGTCGTGTATAAGCTTGAGCTGCCTTATTTGTAAAGATACTCAACCCTTTTAAGCCTCATTCAGTGTTTAGTCAAACTCAATTAGAGAGAATCAAAAGCATTTGATTGCCCAGCAAATCGGATTATCAGCTAATAGTGAGTAAATCTTTTGATTTCCTTTCGCACTTAAAACAAAACCGAATATTTACCAATTAAAAGCAATTAAGGAAGTAAATTTACTTTAATTTTACCGAAAATGTGAGGAACTATTATTATTATTAGCAGTTATTAGAGACCATCATTAAAGACGCTCACTTGACAAAGTTCAATGTTCTCGGGACACAACACAATTGCCTTAACGCAAATACTCTAGAATTAAGAAAAGAGTTCAGCCATAAAGAATAGCTCGTTTGCCATTCACAGTTGCGGGCTTCCGTAAGAATCTACGAGGCAGCTGCACGCAACACCGAGCACATTGCCCAACCCAAATAACTGTAATGGTTGCGAATCTCTAAGATTGCAAATTGCAGCGCATATCGTTTGCGACAACATTGTCGCCTGCGCTGCAATGCAATGCAAGAGAGAGACAGAGAGCGGAGCTTTAGCGATCGAGCTTTCGCTAAGCTTACGCTAAGCTTACGCTGTGCTCGCTCGTCGGAGACAGTGGGAGAAATACGCTCACTAGCATCCCGCTGTCCGAAGCTTCGCTGAGAGCGAAACGCCGAAACTAAGAACACTGGAATGTGGGCGTATAAAAAGCGGCCACATTGCCAGCTCCATCTTTTTCCGGCCCACATTTTCAAGAAGATACCCTCAGCGTGGAGTTCTATCCACCTAAAATTTTTGTTAATAATTATATATATATATATCTTTATATATATATATTTAACAAAAAGAAACATACACAGAAGATTATTGCCCTCCACAAAAGATTTAAATTTTCTGAATTTGGCCCACCGTGACCAGCTGAGCTGGTCAGTCATTGACTTTGGTGCGCGCAGCCGCACGTATTTTTATTCGTGGGAAACGACAAGTGTGCAAGCAGGCAACAAAAGGTATTTTGATCAAAATTAATATAAATTAAAACTTAGTTTACAGAAACTAAGTCGGTTTTTTTTGTATTTTGCAGCCTTTAATATAACCCTAACCTCTCGGCCAGCAGAAGGCCACATGCACATATGCGCTGTGCAGAGGTTAGGGCTATATATTAAAGTAGCCCCCGAAAAAAAAAAAAAAAAGATTAGCCACCGAAGAAAAAAAAGAGCCCCCGAAAAATAGCACCCGAAATAAAATGTATAGCAGATCGCAGAACGGCGAGGGATTATTGACGACATATTAGTGAAAAAAAAAAATATATATATATAAACTAAAAATTACAAATCATTATATGTGCGGTTTAAAAAAAAACAAAAATTAGAGAAAATTATGTATATATATTTGCACGTGTGCGCAATGTGTATGTGAAGAAAAAAACATGAAAAAAAAGCTTCCAAGACAAATTTGATCAAAGTGAACGTGCTGCATAAAACTGCAAGTACACGGAAAAAAAAAGAAGAACTTTAAATGCTTAGTGGTTAAATAAATTCTCGATTTAATAGACAATAATGAATATTATACATATATAGAATTATATATATATATATAAGACATAAAAAAAAAAAAAAAAAAAAAAAAAAAAAAAAAAAAAAAACCGAAAAGCATGATACTATAATTCACCACTAAAATAATAATAATTCATTAAAATAGTACACACATCCTCCATATAGCAGCAGCAGCAGTCACCAAAAGAAAGGCCTTTCAGCGGTGGACATACAACAAAAAGAACTGTGAGTGCTAAATTAACCCTTGTCTTCCCCTCCCTATCATGTCCCCAAAATGTATAACGAAATAAAACGAAATAAATAATTAGAGAAAAAAAAAAAAAAAAAAGAAAAAAAAACAAAAAAAAAAAAGAAAAAAGAAAGAAAAAAATTTTTGAATAAAGAATGAAATACAAACTATGAAATAAAAACTATGAATTAAAAGCTATGAATTAAAACTAAATTTTTAAATTAATATATATTAACTAATACTCCCCAAATGTCTAAAATATGATTTAAACATTTTTTTTAATATTTTATTGTAATATTATATTATTATATTATTATGTTATTATTACTATATTGTTAACCTTTTTATTCATTTGTAATTCTTTCATATTATGTAGTTTTTTTTTCATTTTCTTATACACTCAAACAACATACCAAACACATGCACATACATATATATAAATTCAAGAACATGAAGCGACAGTAATTAAGAATAAATGAAAATGTAATAGTCTAGTTAGAGTAATTTAAAGAATAAATGTATCTTTTAGAATTTTTTTGAGTTTCCTTGATGGATTAATATGGTAGGCTAGGAGCATAGCGTTGGCATATAAGAGAGAGAGAGTCGAGGCAATCTTTATTAGGGGATCTTCATAAACAATTTAAAGCTGAAGATCATGGTTGGGTTTGGGTAAAGACAGCGAGAAGCCAACACCACCTCGGCTTCCGCGTCTTTCTAACTGTCCGTGTTTGTTTCGTTTTTCTTGTTGTCCGAATGGTTGTTTTGTACAGGAATCCTAAAAATTTTAAAGTTTGTGTGTATTGGTGAAGGTATGGCAAGACCCACCCCACCACCGACAGAGCTAAGGGAACCAGAGGATTCCGCCCGCCACTACCCGATCCACGTCTTGTGTATGTTGATGTATGTTGATGTATGTATGTATGTATGTATGTATACATGTATGTGAATAGCTATATGTGTATATATGTATATATGTATATATGTAAACATGCGAATGCACGAAGATCGCTTTCATACTCGAGTACGCTCGTTACATAGATTTTATGGCGCCCAACGGGGGGCCTGAAATTCGAAGAGAGAAGTTAACGCCCGCTGCATTCATATACATAAGATCCGATACATTACATAAATTTTATGGCGCCCAACGTGGGGCCCTGTGAGTTCATTAGCTTTCAGTGAGCCGAAATTGTTTGTGAGGCACTGTGAGTTGTTACGCTTTCAGTGAACCGAATTTTTGTGAGGCACTGTGAGTTCATTAGCTTTCAGTGAACCGAAATTGTTTGTGAGGCACTGTGAGTTGATACGCTTTCAGTGAACCAAAGTTTTCTTGTATGGCCACTTCTTCTATATGGAGTAGTAGTCATACAAAACACCCCCTTTTGTGAGAATATTAGTTGTCTCAGTAGCCTGTATTGCTGAAATAGACTTAGACTTGGTTGGTCTAGCTATCGCAACAGTGACTGCTGAGAGGAAGAGATTTGTTTTCATAGGTACTACGAAGCTGCTGGATTCAAGCCTGGATCGCAGACCGAGACACCTTGAAGAATCTTTCAACTTTAAATGAATTAAAGCATCGCTGCTTTGGAAAAGAACATCTTCCCTCACAATTGTAGCTCGTTTTTGTTTGCTGTGGATGAAGCCACAATTCAATCTAGTTCTAGAAAAACTTCTCTAAATAATTCCAGAATATTGTGTATTCGGCTAGGATACCAATACTGATTATCCCTGGAGGGTATTCTTTACTTAAATGAAGAATGGTAGAAGCCTTAAGCAATGCTAGTTGTGTGTTGATAAGTTGTTGTCGTTGCGTCTTTAAGTGTACTATTGTCTGGAACTCGGAGATATGCTGCCTGTGCATTCCCTTGCCGAATAGTATAGTTTTTGATGGTAGCGATAATAAATTTGTAAATACCTGCTAGATTTAGTTTCAATAGCCCAAAAAGAAATAATTCGGAACAGTTAGAACTAATAAGAATACCTCGATTTTCTCTCTCTATGCCATTTATAGTCAAGCTTAACAACACTTTTTAGTAACTATGCCAGTTATAAATACACCGCCGCACGTTGCATCTGTAGGTAGTACAGAAAATAAATGCGCACTATGTGCGACAGAAATGGATGATACATATCCTTGCTATTTATTAGCGTGTCAGCACATTTTTCATAAAAACTGCGTAGAAGCGTGGTTAACAGAAAATACCGTCTGTTATACTTGCCAGACACCAATAGATAAGCAGCAAATGAAGCTAGTAGTAGGCAATTGCTCACCCTCTCGGAGGCATGAGACAGCTCCGCCACCAGCTCCAGTAACTCGTCGAGTTACAACCAGAAATCTTGCCAGAACTTTAGCATTAGCAGAGGCCAACAATACAGCTAATGTACAAGAAGCTGCTTTGTTGAATGCTAGTGGCGCACAGTCATCAGCTTTAGATGCAAGTCAAAGCGCGAGTCAGGCTGAAGCTGCGCGACCCAGAACTACTAGGGGACGACCCAGAGCAACTCGACCATTCCGTGGTGCGAATCCCCAACGATCGCAGCAACCGGACTACAATGTTATACAGAACATGATTGAAGAAACAGTCACTAGGGTCATGTCCTCGTTGTCCATAAACAATCGCCCTTCGCCAATCGAACCATTGCCGGTAGCGAACAGTCGCGAGTCCCCATCAATAGGCTCTTGCTCCTTGAATAGTCGAAGGATCGTTGACATTATGCAAAAGTGGGGAGTTCAATTTGATGGTTCATCAGATGGATTAGGGGTTAATGAATTTATCTATCGCGTTAAATCGTTAACAGATGAGACCTTAGATAGTGATTTCACAGGCATGTGCAAGAATATGCATGTGTTATTTACTGGAAAGGCTCGATCATGGTATTGGAGATACCACAAACAAGTTGATCATATTATTTGGTCTGACCTCTGTGCATCCCTTCGTCAACAGTACGATGATTATCGGTCAAGCTTTATGAAGATGGAGATGATCAGAGCTCGAAAGCAAAAACCAGGAGAGTCTTTTTCAACTTTTTATGAATCGGTAGCCTCTCTTATAGATAAATCTTCACTCAAGGTAGCAGAAGAAGAATTAATGGAAATTTTAAAGAATAACTTACTCCCTGAAATACGCGAGAAGCTATTATATCAGCCAGTTCACTCGGTAGGACACTTACGCCGTTTAGTTCAAATGAGCGAAAACTTAGCGTATGAGACTAGCTGTCGTTTTAATCAGGCAAAGCCAGTAGTACAGCGCAGACAAGTTTATGCTGTCGAAGAAATAGCTGATGATGTAGAAGGCGATTCACTAGATGCAGAGCTTGCAGCTATACGCGCCTCTCATCAGAAACTTCGTTGCTGGAATTGCGAAGAAATAGGCCATATCTGGGAAAACTGTCTATCTGAACGTCGCATTTTCTGCTACGGTTGTGGACAGCCCAATGTATATAAGCCACAGTGCAAAGTCTGCCTACAGAGACAGTCGGAAAACCGGCAGAAGGCATCCGTCAACAGCAGGATGCCCACGAAAATGTAGAACCCAAAAGCACAGATACAGATACACCCGAGTTGCAAATCTTGCACTCGAATACGTCTGCACTTCGTTTTCGTCCCTACGAAGAACGCTTACAAAATTATGTAGAAGTTCGAAATCGAATATTTCAAGATAACCCGCCTGCTATTAGCAAGCGAACTCAAAGATTAAGGACATATTATACAGAGGTAAAGAAAAACCGGAATTTGCAAATATCTACGATTTTCAATAATGCAACCGACCTTCGTAGCTATGCTGAAGTTTCGTTCTTAACTTATACAGAACGTGGTCTGTTAGATACTGGAGCAAATATTAGTTGTATAGGTTCGAAATTAGCAACACAAGATTTTTCAAAGTTGTCAGAGTTTAAGCCTATAAAATCGAAAGCAAAAACAGCCGGAGGAGAAAGTCAAACCATTATTGGATATTTAGACGTAGAACTGACATATAACTCTGTCACCAAGCCAATGACATTCTATATTATTCCCAGCATAAAGCAGAATCTCATTTTAGGACATGATTTCTGGAAATCCTTTCGCCTTGCACCAAACATTATTAACGCTATAGAGATAGCTGATACAAGCAAGAATGATTCCCACGAACAATCATATCCTTTAACGAAGACAGAGATTCAACAACTAGAGCTAGTGAAAGGATTATTTCCAAATGCATCTCATAGTTTGGGGCGTACAACACTTATAGAGCACCACATAGATATTGGAGACGCAAAGCCAGTGAAACAAAGATTCTATCCAGTCAGTCCCGCTGTAGAAAAGCTGTTATATCAAGAAATTGATCGAATGCTTCAGTTAGATGTGATTGAACCTTCTGTTAGCCCTTGGAGTTCACCTATGCGCCTCGTAGTAAAACCTAATAAAGTTCGCTTATGTTTAGATGCTCGCAGACTCAATGATGCTACTAAAAAGGACGCGTATCCTTTGCCCAGCATTGATGGGATATTTTCGCGATTACCTAAAGCTAATCTTATTTCAAAATTAGATTTGAAGGATGCTTTTTGGCAAATTAAACTCACTGAGGAGTCTAAGCATTTGACTGCATTCACAGTCCCAGGCCGCCCTTTATACCAGTTTAAAGTTATGCCCTTTGGTTTATGCAATGCCCCCTCCACAATGTGTCGTTTAATGGACCAGCTTATTCCACCAGACCTGAGGCATTGTGTGTTTGGATACCTGGATGACCTTTGTGTCGTCTCAGAAGATTTTCCATCTCATTTATCAATTTTAGTCCGTCTAGCAGATCAATTTCGAAAAGCGAATCTAACTCTGAACATAGATAAAAGTCACTTTTGCGTTACAAGCATTAATTATTTAGGCTATGTAATTGGAAGTGGAGGTATTAGCCCAGATCAATCCAAAGTATCTTGTATAATTAATTGGCCACCGCCCAAAAACTTAAAGCAAGTTCGTGGATTTCTAGGAGTGTGTGGGTGGTACAGACGATTTATACATAACTTCGCAGATCTTACTTGTCCAATTACTGACGTACTCTCAACAAAGTCAAAATTTGTATGGCCTCCCGAAGCACAAATGGCTATGGATAAGTTAAAGAAAGTATTGACTACTGCTCCCATTTTAACAAATCCAGATTTTAGCAAAAAATTTTATTTACATTGCGATGCCAGCGATTTTGGTATTGGTGCCGTGCTTGTGCAACTCTCAGATACAAATGATGAAAAGCCAATCGCATTTATGTCGAAGAAATTAAATCGCTCCCAACGCAATTATAGTGTTACCGAGCGCGAGTGTCTCGCCGTGATACTCCCAATTGAGAAGTTTCGATGCTATTTAGAACTGCAAGAATTCGAAGTGGTTACCGATCATTCTAGCTTGCTTTGGCTTATGCGGCAGCAGAATATCTCTGGTAGACTAGCTCGCTGGATTTTCCGTTTACAGCAGTTTAAATTTACTTTTAGTCATCGAAAAGGTAAAGACCATGTAGTCCCAGATGCATTATCTCGATTAAGCGAAAATGAAATATTAGAACTTGATATGAACCCGATTATAGACCTCACATCAAATGCTTTTTCAGAAGATTCTTATTTAGAGCTCATAAAGAAATATTCCGAGCAAAAGTCTCGATTTCCCGATCTGAAATTGGTTGGAAACTTTTTATATGTTCGCACCGAACATGCAAATGGTCAGCAAGAACAAGAAAAACTATCTTGGAAGCTATGGGTCCCCGAGAGCCTTCGAGCAAGTGCTCTTAAACAAGCCCATAATAGTTGTACTTCAGCCCATGCCGGAATGCAAAAGACCATAGAAAAGCTACGTAGGCATCTCTTTTGGCCAGGTCTAGCAAAAGATGTGAGAGAGTATATTCGTTCATGCGATACTTGTAAAGAAAACAAAGCCCCTAATTATACATTGAAACCCCCAATGGGTGATCATATCCCTTCATATAGGCCGTTTCAAAAACTTTACATTGACCTTCTTGGACCATATCCTCGTAGTAAACAAGGTCATATAGGGTTGCTTATAGTTTTGGACCATTTTAGCAAGTACCATTGGCTATGTCCATTAAAGAAGTTCACGTCTGCAAAGATTCAAGAGTATCTGCTAAAGCACATATTTCATAGTTTTGGGGTCCCTGAAACTATCGTTAGTGATAATGGCACTCAGTTCAAGTCAAAAGAATTTAACGCCTTTTTGACGGAATTAGGCATCAAACACGTATACACCGCTCTTTACTCACCACAGAGCAACGCGGCCGAACGTGTAAACCGATCTTTGCTAGCAGCGATTCGTTCATACTTGCAGAACGATCAAACTGAATGGGATGTTCATCTCACGAGCATTTCATGTGCGTTACGCTCAGGACTGCATCAATCGCTAAACTGTTCGCCATACCGAGCACTTTTTGGACTCGATATGATAACACACGGAGCGGACTATAAATTATTAAAAGATTTGCATTTGCTCCAAGAGCCAATAATCCCGATCTCTAGATCCGACAATCTGGCTCTATTGAGACACGATATCCAGATCAATATCCGTCGAGCCCATGAACGAAACGCAGGCCAATATAATCTCAGAGCTAAATCGGTTACTTTCAAAGAAGGACAAGAAGTCTTTAGAAGAAATTTTGCTTTGAGTAAATTTTCGCAAAATATTAATGCCAAACTAGGACCACAATTTCTAAAATGCCGAGTCAAGAAAAAGTTAGGAAATTGTTACTATCTGCTTGAGAACCTGCAAGGCCAAGAAGTCGGTACTTACCATGCCAAAGATATTAGAAGCTGATTCCCGCTAATATACTGTCTAACGTTGTATATTATCGGGTGGTGTAATGGTTGCGAATCTCTAAGATTGCAAATTGCAGCGCATATCGTTTGCGACAACATTGTCGCCTGCGCTGCAATGCAATGCAAGAGAGAGACAGAGAGCGGAGCTTTAGCGATCGAGCTTTCGCTAAGCTTACGCTAAGCTTACGCTGTGCTCGCTCGTCGGAGACAGTGGGAGAAATACGCTCACTAGCATCCCGCTGTCCGAAGCTTCGCTGAGAGCGAAACGCCGAAACTAAGAACACTGGAATGTGGGCGTATAAAAAGCGGCCACATTGCCAGCTCCATCTTTTTCCGGCCCACATTTTCAAGAAGATACCCTCAGCGTGGAGTTCTATCCACCTAAAATTTTTGTTAATAATTATATATATATATATCTTTATATATATATATTTAACAAAAAGAAACATACACAGAAGATTATTGCCCTCCACAAAAGATTTAAATTTTCTGAATTTGGCCCACCGTGACCAGCTGAGCTGGTCAGTCATTGACTTTGGTGCGCGCAGCCGCACGTATTTTTATTCGTGGGAAACGACAAGTGTGCAAGCAGGCAACAAAAGGTATTTTGATCAAAATTAATATAAATTAAAACTTAGTTTACAGAAACTAAGTCGGTTTTTTTTGTATTTTGCAGCCTTTAATATAACCCTAACCTCTCGGCCAGCAGAAGGCCACATGCACATATGCGCTGTGCAGAGGTTAGGGCTATATATTAAAGTAGCCCCCGAAAAAAAAAAAAAAAGATTAGCCACCGAAGAAAAAAAAGAGCCCCCGAAAAATAGCACCCGAAATAAAATGTATAGCAGATCGCAGAACGGCGAGGGATTATTGACGACATATTAGTGAAAAAAAAAAATATATATATATAAACTAAAAATTACAAATCATTATATGTGCGGTTTAAAAAAAAACAAAAATTAGAGAAAATTATGTATATATATTTGCACGTGTGCGCAATGTGTATGTGAAGAAAAAAACATGAAAAAAAAGCTTCCAAGACAAATTTGATCAAAGTGAACGTGCTGCATAAAACTGCAAGTACACGGAAAAAAAAAGAAGAACTTTAAATGCTTAGTGGTTAAATAAATTCTCGATTTAATAGACAATAATGAATATTATACATATATAGAATTATATATATATATATAAGACATAAAAAAAAAAAAAAAAAAAAAAAAAAAAAAAAAAAAAAAAAACCGAAAAGCATGATACTATAATTCACCACTAAAATAATAATAATTCATTAAAATAGTACACACATCCTCCATATAGCAGCAGCAGCAGTCACCAAAAGAAAGGCCTTTCAGCGGTGGACATACAACAAAAAGAACTGTGAGTGCTAAATTAACCCTTGTCTTCCCCTCCCTATCATGTCCCCAAAATGTATAACGAAATAAAACGAAATAAATAATTAGAGAAAAAAAAAAAAAAAAAAAAAAAAAAACAAAAAAAAAAAAGAAAAAAGAAAGAAAAAAATTTTTGAATAAAGAATGAAATACAAACTATGAAATAAAAACTATGAATTAAAAGCTATGAATTAAAACTAAATTTTTAAATTAATATATATTAACTAATACTCCCCAAATGTCTAAAATATGATTTAAACATTTTTTTTAATATTTTATTGTAATATTATATTATTATATTATTATGTTATTATTACTATATTGTTAACCTTTTTATTCATTTGTAATTCTTTCATATTATGTAGTTTTTTTTTCATTTTCTTATACACTCAAACAACATACCAAACACATGCACATACATATATATAAATTCAAGAACATGAAGCGACAGTAATTAAGAATAAATGAAAATGTAATAGTCTAGTTAGAGTAATTTAAAGAATAAATGTATCTTTTAGAATTTTTTTGAGTTTCCTTGATGGATTAATATGGTAGGCTAGGAGCATAGCGTTGGCATATAAGAGAGAGAGAGTCGAGGCAATCTTTATTAGGGGATCTTCATAAACAATTTAAAGCTGAAGATCATGGTTGGGTTTGGGTAAAGACAGCGAGAAGCCAACACCACCTCGGCTTCCGCGTCTTTCTAACTGTCCGTGTTTGTTTCGTTTTTCTTGTTGTCCGAATGGTTGTTTTGTACAGGAATCCTAAAAATTTTAAAGTTTGTGTGTATTGGTGAAGGTATGGCAAGACCCACCCCACCACCGACAGAGCTAAGGGAACCAGAGGATTCCGCCCGCCACTACCCGATCCACGTCTTGTGTATGTTGATGTATGTTGATGTATGTATGTATGTATGTATGTATACATGTATGTGAATAGCTATATGTGTATATATGTATATATGTATATATGTAAACATGCGAATGCACGAAGATCGCTTTCATACTCGAGTACGCTCGTTACATAGATTTTATGGCGCCCAACGGGGGGCCTGAAATTCGAAGAGAGAAGTTAACGCCCGCTGCATTCATATACATAAGATCCGATACATTACATAACTTGGCTAAGAGAGCAGCGATATTTGGGAACTCAACTCGAAACGGAAGTTCTGTATCTGTGTGTCTCAAATTTGTGTGTAAAGTCTAATTAATTTCTTATCGCACCTGCAGCTACTGTGCTACCTTCTGATGGGAGAGCTAATGGTATTGAGTGCGCCAAAAGTGACTCAATCAGTGAGCTAAGTATCCTTTGCCTGTTGACCTATAAATAGTGAAGGAAGCTACGTCTAAGGCTGGGTGTGTGTGTGGGGCCAGGTATGTGAGCTACTCCAGTGTCAGGCCCTACACCTGAGCAGCTGCCAGTTACCGAGCTATTGGATCTGGAACTGAAGCCCTTGTGAGCAGCTCAAGAATGTGACAGACAATTGGACAGAGCTGCATCAGATGCTCGTCTATGCATATAAATACCAAAGAACCAATGTCGATTGCTTTCTCAAGATCAAGAACTGGACGTCGGGTGTAGCATTCCATAACTTTATTTAAGTTGTGGCACTCATAAATTGCCGACTCACTCTTTGTCATTATTTTTATCGCTTGCATATTGTTATGACATTCAAAACATTCGTTTAACTTCTTTATGTGTTGCAGCTACTCTGTTCCCCCTCTCTCTATCTCGCTGTCTTTCTTTCTCATCGTTTCGCTCTTGTTCGCCTCCCGCATGGCTTGCATCTGACTTTTCATTGATAAAGTTATCAGCCGCTGGCTATGGGTTTACGGTTCCGTTCCGTTCAGTTTCATTCTCTTTGCATTTGTGTTTTCCTCTTTTGCTTGCTTTGCCGCTTTGTGGTCGGGCTCACACAGCGTTTCCTTTATCAACTGAGCCACGGCAACCAGAAGTATCTTTTGAGAGCAGTTTTTATCTGTATCTGCCTTTTGTCGTCATCGTCGGCCAGCAACAACAACAACACACGAGTCTAGCTGATTGCACTCCGGGGACGTTTTCCTTCATAATTGGTACAAATTTTGTTAGCTCTTTGAAATCGATCCAGAGAATATTCTCAGGCTCAAGTCAAAGATTGTTAAATCAAATTTTGCCATTTGCATAGTGTGCCAAGATGGGTCAACTATTGTAATCGATTTACGACGGTCTACAAATACAAACACACATACATATACGTATATGTATGCCTGAGCCTGTCTGTGTGAACAAGAATTTTATATTAGTATTGTGCAATGTTCGTCCATTCTTGAAGCTCGATTTATCGTGAATATTTATATTTCTTATAACATAAAGCCACATATGTATATGCATTTTGAAATATAAAATATAAATTTAATAAAAGTTAGATTTAAATGTAAATATAATTATTAATTATATAAATTGTAATTAAAAATTATATATTAAAAATTTATAAAAAAATTTGTTTAAATTATAAATACATTTATTTTAAATTTGTATGTTAACATTTAATTTTTTATTTATTTATCTGGTTCATCAACGGATTCAGATTCAAGGAAAATTAATTAAAATTTGATTTCAAGTAAATATAATACTTAGTTATCAAAGGAAATTTAACTTTAATTTCAATTATTATATTCAGCTGTAAAGCTACATAAATGGGCTTTACAATACTAAATAAAAATAATAAATTTAATTAAAATTGGATTTAAATATAAATATAAGTTTATATAAATTAACAATAATTTAAGTAATAATAAAAATAAATCTAAATAAAAATAAATCTACTAAAATTATATTAACATTTAGATTTATATATTATTTTAGGTTTATATACATATGTATATATGTAAATACACTTAAAAGAAGATTTATAAATTACTGAAAAATAAATTTAAATTACTGTATATATTTATATAATTTAAATTGTTAAATATTAATTTAATAAAAATTATATTGATATATAAATATAAATATGAATTAAAATAGAATTGATATTATTATATATTTATAAAATTTTAATAGGCAAACACGCTATAGCTCTAACATAGTTTTCAATATGGTATCACAATGTTTTTCAGGCAGACCACGGTTGAACTGCTTTAAAAATAACTTTATCAATAATATGGCACGTTCATTAGAACGTGACATCAAAAGATATATATAATATATATGTATACACATACATACATACATTTGGTCATGAAATGCAGTCGATTTCGCTCAACTGCAAGTGCAGCATTCTTATTAGAAGCTCTATAAATGCATGAAATGCATTCAATTTAAATTAAATCTTACACAGATTAAATCATTTACGCTCAGCCATGCAACATATTATAATTATATTCTTATGATACTATAATTTAATCCATGAATTTATTATTTATCACAGTAAATGGAATTTAATTTTCACCTACTTTTTTTGGACTGACCCAATTAAAATATATGATTTTAATAAATTCACAAATGAGCTTAACAAATTGCGCATTTTGAGACTAAGCCTCAATATTTGCTGCAATAAATGTCAATAGGAAGGAAAACAACGTATTTAATCAGTTGCAAAGTATTTAAATTGTATGAAATGAATCAATGGCTCGAGATTAAAATACTACGTCACACTTGTCGCTTATCGCTGACATTTTTATTTGATTATTTTCATTTCATAAATATATTTTTTGTTGTCGAGAAACTTTGTGTTAAAGGGTCAATTAAGTCTTAGTGCGCTGTCAATGGAAGTTTCGTTTAATTTATGCCGACACACATAATTGGAAATTTATTACAAAGTGATGTCAACACCAACTCGACAATGTAAATGAAAGAGAGAGAGAGAGAGAGAGAGAGAGAGAGAGAGAGAGAGAGAGAGAGATTAAGGGAATATGAAATATCGCAGCATTTAAGTCCAATTTAATGGGCCCTGAAATGAGGCAACTTGTCTGTCGCTACGCGGCTTATCGACTTCTAATTAAAACATTTTCATATTTTATGGCCAAAGTTAACGTTTTTCTAAACTCGGAACCTGTTTCGGGTTTTGCAAAGGTTCTAAATTTCTGTGTGCAAATTTAATTAGCTAGATTTCCATCCGATCCGAGTTGGGCGAATACTTCAAACACCTTCGACAAGTGGGAGCCGGGCGAACCGGTTCTAGTTTGTTTAAATGATGGGAAAACATCTAGCTAGCATCGAGGCGTATAGCACCTCACCTTATCGGCATTATCTACAATTATTTTGACTGTTTGTTTGGCAAATAAATCAACAAACACACACACGCGCACCTGAGTTTATGTGTGCGCGTGTTGTGTGTTTTTTTCTTTTTAATATTTTTTTTCACATTTTATTATTATTTTTGTAGTGTGTTTTGTGACTTGTTTACTGCGCACATTTGCGGCTTGAACTTGGCATTGTTTGCACTGGGTCGCCATTCATTCAGAAACGGATCTTCGGATGTTCGCTGTGCCGAAACTTGTTGACACGGTTTCCCAATACTAATTGTTTGCATACGGCTTTACGTGTATTCGATTTTTTTTTATTTTTGTTATCTCTGATGCTTTGCATATGATTTTTTTCTCTCTCTTGTTTGCCCAAGAGATCAGCGTTTGCATTAATGCCGCGCACGATTTTGTGGCTTGAATGGAGAGTTTGCTCTTCCGATTTGCCGAATTGAGTTTTATTTTTATAAACTTCAACTAAACTGAAATGTAAATAAATCACCAATATGAACAGCAAACTTTGAATATTATTAAATCCTGGCCTTGAACTCGTATCTTACTACAAATATCTATTAAAAATATGATTAGTAGGCCTTCAGGTGTTAAACAGCAGAGAATAAAAGTTTTCGCCTCTCTTTATTTCACTTCAGTTAGCAACAGAGAGCAGGCTTGCTGCTTGATTAATATGGGCTATGGCTGATAATCGGGTTGAGTTTGGATAAGAGCAAGACGATTTTGGCCTGGCTAAGGCTGAATGCGCATTAATCAAAATTGCTTGAGAGAAATGCCTCTAACCAATTTTAGCAACAAATATTTGCTCAGCAAAGGGTGGCCAAAATGATGTGATATATATGTGATATATATGCCAAACGTCTAAATCTCTTTAGCCGTGTTCAATAGAACTGTTGGCTTAATAAAGAGACACACAGAAAAACTGTCACAGCTGCCGGCTGGCTGAGAATCTGCCAAAACACTTCCGTGTCTCAGAATGTTTCAATTACGTCTTGGATTTGGGTTTGGGTTCGGGTTCGGGTTTGGTTTACATACACGTTTAGGTTTACTTCCGTGTAACCCACATATCATCTATCAACTATCTACTTAGCCCAACAGTTTCTCACATAATTCATGCCGCATACGGGCTGGTAATCTCGGCCCACAGGCACACACACACACATACACACAGCAATCGAGAGACGTGTTCATCAATGAAAAGTATGTCTGTCTGTCTGGCCAGCCAGGTCTCCGTTTTCCCAAGCCTTTTGTCTCCCATTGGCTGCCTGCGCAAAATTACTTCCGTTTTGTTGCAACTGCAAAGTGTCATTGTTGCAGCATGTGTGGCAGCCTTCGGCCCGGCATTCGCATTGGAGTCTCTTGCCAAAAGGGCGAAAGGCAAATTGTATGCAATATTGCGCTTTTTTCTCTGCTCAGGCTGCCGTTTCCTGGGCCTTCACTTTGCTTGCCTTTTGTTTACCATTTTGCGCTGCCAACCTGTTAGCCAACAATGCCAGCTCATCTGGTAATTTGAGCACGTAAACTGAGACATTAATGCTGCATATGAACGAATATCGCTCACTGTACTCCCATTCATGCATCCCTCTTGATATTTCTTCTTTTTTTTTTTGACAGTTTCATGTGAACAGACTCACATGTTGTTATGTAAGTACATAGATTTTGTTTTTCGTTTTTTTGTTATTGCAAAACACCTACGATTCGCACAATAGCTGACGTATGCCAGCTCATCTGACAGCTATTTGTATTTTCCTATGAAATATCTACGGATTTATATACACATGTGGCATGCATGCAAATCTCGTTTGGATCTCTAAGAATTGACGGATGGCGAAACTGTAGACACATATGGCATAATAAATGCAGATAAGTTGTTGGCTCCAGCAGCTTAGATGCTTACATATATTATCCATTAGCCGGATATCTTAACCCTTTGCAGCTTTCGTGTGCCTTCAGCACCTCAGCCAGCTGCGCTGCTCAGCCCATTAGGCACATTACGAATTCAGCATTTGAGATATTCCTTTCAATAGATAGCACTCACAGCAACTACTTGTGGGCACGCCCCTTTTTCGCCCAGACAACTGCAATTGTCGATACTCGACTTCGAGCTGCAAACGAAGCGTGGCCCGAGTTTTGCATCAGTTTCAAGTCTTGCGGCATGCAAAGGCACCGACAGCCCGAGACGGCGACCTGCGGCCAGGTGAGTTAATATTTCTAATTGAAAAAGGCAATTTGTATGCGGCGAGCCAATCGCTGAGAGACGGGCGAGAAACTTTGACAGACAAAAGCACTCAATATAATTAAATTGTAGACGGCACAGACCGCAACCCACTGCCAACATCATCATCATCATCATCATCATCATCATCATGGCCATCATCATCATCTGCGTAACTGATTTCAGTGTCAGTTTTAAAATGCGTCCGTTCTTTAGCAGACGGCGCTTCTTCCTCAGCGGCAAGAATAAAATTAGCATTTTCAATCCGTGCAGCAGTTGCTCGCAGATATGCTACTCCCTGCTCTACAAGTTATCCGTTCTCCTGCTGCTCTGCGTGCTGGCCCTGCTCCTGCTGCCAAATAATATTCAGCTCAAGACGGCGGAGCCTCTGCCAGCAGCAGCGCGCATCTTTTGCATCATCTCCACCCAGGACACTCGGCACAATTCCGTGGCCGTGCACGTGAAGCGCAGTTGGGCCAGCCGCTGTGATCAGCACATCTTTGTCAGCAACGATGCCCACGAGGAGCTGGAGCCGGCTATTTTCGCGCCATTGCATGACAAGTGGCTGAAGATGCGAGCGCACCTGGAGTACGTCTACAAATATCACTTCGATGAGGGCGACTGGTTTCTCTATATCAATGACGATAAGTACGAAATGATTCGGAACTCGAAGTACTTAGCTAACATTTACCTATGACAGCTATGTGATCGTGGAGAACCTGCGCTACATGCTGCGCTCCCACAGCCCCGACGAGCTCATCTACTTTGGCTGCAAGCTGCGAAGTGCGTACAATCAGGTAGAGCTGACAGGAGTACGAATTTAATATATAATAAAAAATGATCTCTATATGTATATCTAGCCCTACATGTATGATCGTTCAGGCATTGTCTTGAGCAGCGCCACCCTCGCTCAGTTCGTACTCCGCGCTTTGCCCAATGAGACGATCTGCAGTTCCGGGAAGCAGGGCGATGCTGCATTTGAGGAGTTCGCTCGATGTCTCAGCAATGTCAATGTGCTGCCCGGCGATAGCCGAGATCATTTGGGCTATCATCGTTTTCTGCCATTTCACATGAAAGATTATTTCATTGGTGCGTTGAATTATTCGCTGCCGCACCACAAATACTTCCTGGATCGATCATATTATGGGCTAAGCAATGTGAGTTCATTAATCTCTAAAATTTATATATTTCATTTAATTATTTTTTTTTTCAGTTCAAATTGCCCATTTCAAAGCAATTGATCTGTGCCAAGATGGAATATATGCCAATCATATACAGTCATTATTATCTAACGTATCAGGTGAAAATATTCGGCACACCCCAAAGGGCGATAGTAATTGAAAACTCCAATACGAATTAAACAATTTTATTTGATGAATAAATATTGAATTTATTCTTAGATATACGTAAAAAAAAAACACAAGTCATTATGCATTTTGATAAAGTCTAGCCTTTAGGGTCTCTGAGATCATGAGGGTTATACAGACAAATAAAGAGACACGCGTAACGCTCGACCAGACACATAAAGAGAATATTTACACATTAAAAAAAAAAAAGAAAACAAAAAACAGTATAAACAATTTTAAAGGTAACTCTGAACTTTTCTTAATGAAATGTATTAAATAATTTCAACACTATTAGCTAAGCTGGCTCTTCCATTAACCCTTTTCTGACTTTTGCTGACTTTACTGAGCCACCTTCAGCCAAAAGTCTCCCAGCAATCGCTCATTAGCATAGCCAAACTTCCAGCGCTGCCTTTGGCTCTGAGTATCACAGACATCGGCGATCACAGTTTTTGTTTCCAGTTGAGCCTCGAGGCAAAGTCTGTGCGCTCTGCTCTGGCCATGGACAATCTGATTGGTATTCAAGTCATAGGACCAAAACTGATTGCCCGCATGATGATGGCATTGCCACAGCCAAATCTCTGCTTTCGGCTTTTCCTGCTGCAGCTCCAGGCAATGGGAGTTCGAGTGGAGATCGCGAAAGTGACTCAAGGCCCACTTCTGCTGCAACTTGGGGTACATGAGATCCTCATCACAGGGCAGCAGTTGCGGGTGCTTTGCAGACTCGGCTCTCTCCAGGCAGAGCGAGGGTGCCGCTAGGCTCTGGAGAGCGCCAAAGGCATAGTCCAGAGGCTCGTCTATGGGATACTGCTCCAAGAAATCCCCAGCCAAGTGATCCAGAAACCATTTGAAGGGCTTGCAGCGCAGACGTTGACGCAGCTCCTTTTGTTTCTTCAGGGAACCCACCTTGACGTGCGTCAAGTGGGGCATGTTTGCATAGAGCTTGTCCTTGTACTCGTCCAGCCACACCTCAGCCACGCGCCTGTAGTTCTGCCAGCAGGAACAGTTCGGATCGACACATGCATAATCAATTAGGTCTAAGGTACTCACCCTAGCTATGGCCTTGCTCTCCGCCTTCTTGTACTGCGGATGGAAGTGGCTGTTTCTGAATAGATGCCCCACTCTGGAGCAGGGCACCTCCAGCAGTCGGCCGCCGCACAGCCATATCTTGAGGCTCAGCTCGAACTGCTCGCCGCCCCAAATGCGCAGCCCCTCATCGTAGCCGCCCAGCTCGAAGAACCAGCTGCGGTATATGGCAAAGAGACCCCCATTCATGATGGGGTTTTCATGTGGCGCCGGCAGCGCCAGCTCCTCCTGCTTCAGTAAGGGCAGCTGGATGTAGTTAAAGTCCCAGTCGAAGAAGCCACGCGATGGCCTGCCACGCCTATAGGCGAACGTTTCATAGTCAATGGTGTCCACCACGGGCGTGGTGCAGGTCCTGTTGCTCTCCAGCATGGGAGCCAGCAGTGGCTCCAGCCAGCCCCGCGTGACCTCGATGTGTGCATCAAGGAAGACGAGCACTTCGGCCTGAGCCTTTTGAGCACCCGCCAGTCGTGCCTGCATCAGGCCCAGCTGCTTGGGCAGGCGCTGCTGCTGCACCAGCCCCTCGAACCCTGCGTCCACAGAGAACTCCTGCTCGCTGCCATCGTCCACCAGAATGATCTCTCGCAGCAATCTCGGCGATGTTCTACTTCTCAGACTGCTCAGCGTTCGCAGCAGCACACTGGGCTGCTCATTGTGGTGGGTGATGATTACACTGATCGCTGGCAGGTTTTCCACTGGGTACTTGAGCTTTTTGCAGCTGTTAACAGTTATCGCAGCTCGTGAGAGTCAACTCTTATACAGTAGTACGTCGCTCGCTCTCTCGCTACTCACCTACGATGGCGCATATCGAAAAGCTTACGCTCCGGCGATATGCGCTCCGAGAGCCAAGCATTATAACCCGTTTCACGCTGGCTGCTCTCCATGGCCAAGCGCTGCTCAGCGGTCCAGTTGCTCTCCGCTGGCCGACCCAGTGCGCCCAGACCGGCCAACACTAGCTCTGAAGACTTCGACTTGCCAGCCAGCTGATCAAGTTGTGTTGATGTCACTTTCGTTGTCGTTGTTGTTGTTGTCTTCAGGTTTGTTGTCTTTGTTGTTTCCTCTGGCTTTGTCTCCATAATGTATAAATAGAAAATAATATTACACGTTACAGCAAACAGCAATAGGATTAATATTGTCTTCTTATGCCTTAATAAAATCTCGCAGCTAATCATCGTTTAAAAATAAAACAAACAGACACAAAAGACGAGCTTAAGCCGCACACGTTTTGACCAAGACTGAGTGGTTGAACCAAGTCTAAGAGCAGCGCAAAAGACTTATACGCGTCCAATATGATCTTATACGCCGCGAAAGTTTACAAGCTGCAGCTAATATTGTCGTATAAGTATTAGCCAAAAGCAAGCAAGCGAAAGAGCTTGGAAAACTTTTCTTCAAACTTATTTAATTTTAAATTATCAAATTTTTTTTATTATAATATAATAAATTTAGAAGTATTTATGTAGTTTATTATAAAGAAAAAAACACACACACACACACATTTTTCTTTGTATTTTTTTTTTTTTTTTTTTTTTAATTTTTAAAAACTAACTCATTATTTTAAAATAAAAATATTCTTGGCTTTCTTCTTTAAATAGAATCATTAGTTAATTATTGCTAAATTTCACTGTAGTACAGATCAAATCGAAAACATTGCATTTCCAGTAAACTATCCCAAATAAATAGCGTCACACTTCCACTTCCCTTATTCAATATATATATAAAAAAATGTCTATGCCTGCTTTTACACGCCCCGCCGCATGCCAAAACATGCAAAACTGAACCGAACAGCTGCAACAGAATCCGAATCCAAATTCGAGTTTGAATTTGAATTTGCATTTGGTGGAAAATACTTAAAGAATCAGTTGCAACCCCTCAGGGCGTGGTGGTGGACTCATTAATTTACGTAAAATCCACTTAACTTTTTGTCGAGGCTTTGGCTTTGCCTTTGCCTTTGGCAGTGAGGCTGGGGCAATAAATTCCACAACTTTGCGCCTCATCAAACGAAATGAATGTTAAAATCTACCACGAGTAAAAGTCAGACAATAGAATAGATAGCAATCTACATGAAGTACGAGATGGCGACGTGGCGACGCCAGCAGCAATTTTAGAACATGTGGTGTTATGATGAGACGAGAGACCAATCCAGCAATCCACCCAACCACCCAACCACCCAGCCACCCACCACCGGGCGCATTAAAGCCACCCCAAAATTCTTAAGCTCGGACTTTAACTGACAAAGGGTAGCTGCAGCCAATAGCAAAGCAATTTTTTTCAGGGCAGCTTTACGTAAAATTCCCTTAAAGCCGAACCCGGTACGGCCCGGTAGAGCTCGGGTACGTGCCGGCAGAGGCCGAGTCTCATGCCAATGCACCGCATAATTTTAGGCAATTGTCAAACAAAACGAAGGGTGGCAGGCGGATAAATTAGATTTTTACTTGCGCACAATTGCATAAAGCCGAATAATCCTCAGAGGACCCAACAGCGCCCGCTCGTAAATATTCATTGCATACGCACGGCCGTTCGAGCTTTAAGTTCTATCACTCACCTCACGCTTCAGTCCCCAATCGACAAACGGGAGACGGGAAACGGGAAACGGGGCTTTCACTGCGGAAGTTTTTTCAAGGTCTATGCCAAATTTTGGGGCGGCAGCAATTACATTTGGCCACCCACCCGATGTCCTTGGCGGTGGCCGGGGCTGGCTGTGTGCGTGCGACCTCCCCAAATAGTCGCCTTGATGGCCCGGCTTTATACTCCAAGGGTGTCGAACTATAAATTATACCTTTTGTTGCAGTTTCTGCCCGAATAACCGAGGGGGCTGCAACCCCCGCAAAACAGGGGTCTGTCATGTCTTTAATAAATGTTTGAATGTTTCGTTGCGAGATTAAGTGGATTCCTTTTATAGCATGAGTAATGATCGATGCATAATGCGCTCGAATGTGTCAGGTGTACGGGGCGGGGCAGCGCTGCTATTGCAATTCGAGCCCAAGGAAATCATCTTAATGCGAATCTCTCCCATCTTGAGATACTATGATGAATCAGTAGAAGTCTGCTAGAAATTGAATAGAACCAAAGCTCGACAGAGACCTGAACAGATCTGTTGTTCTTCTGGGTTGTCCACTATTAATGCTCTCGGTTTATCAGAGGCAGCCCAATTACCATAATAGAAAAGTACTTTATGGCAGCAATAAATGAAAAATTTGAAATCTATATATACAGTATATGCGAAACTATGGAGAGCTGTTGAAAATTGCTCGTTAGGTGCCATAAAACAATGAGGAGACTGAGAGGCTGGGATGAATGGCAAACATCGCAGACATAAGTTGAGCATTTTGCTGTTCAGAGTGGACAGCTCAAAGCGCCCACAATAAATTTCACTTATCAAAGTTTTCGCTGGCGCAGACCAAAAAAAAAATAAAATAAAATAAAAATCGTAGAAGACGAAACGAAACTCTGGAGTGAAGGACAAACTTTATGGCAGAGATACTCGAAGCGGGCAAAAGCAAACTAAGGGAAAATTAAATGTCTTTTGTCAACAGCCGTTCCAGTGAAGATGCTGATGGGAGTAGTGCACAAAAAACAAGCAGGAATAGTCGGCTCGCCGAGTCCGGCGCTTCAACAATGACGCACTTTTTGGGTGGCCAGAAGTTTGCCCACTTTGATATGCATTAAAAAAGAATTGGCCAAGCAGACGTCGCAGCAGCAACAGCAGCAGCAGCACGACGAACTGAACAACTGACGAACTCCGATGGTCCAATGGAGCGCAGCGCAATCTCGCTGTGCAAACTGGCATCATAATGGGCCACTTATCATGGCAATCACTCAGCGCACAAGCGCCCTCTGGCGACTGCAGGCTGCAGGCGGTGCCAGCGTTCGATATGGACCCCTGCAATGGACACCTCCTCCTCCTGTGGCACCCGGCCAGGCCAGGTCCCAGGCGCAGCCCTGGCTATCGGGGTGCTACTCGGTTTGCTTTACTACTTTTCGATACTCAATCGTCGTTGCCTTTTAATACTTTGCGCAAACACATTAAATGGAAATTTCGTGCAAGGCGAGCAGCACCCCGCCAAGGAGTGGGGCTTCTTCTCTCTGCCACCCCCGGATGTGGGTGAGGGTGGTGGCACCCATGCAAAGTGCTGGCATTTGCACAGCGAACGCATTTTTCATGTGACATTTGCAAAGGCAAAACAAACTTTCACTCAAGCGATTCAAAAACCATGGAATGCCTCAAAGGACTCTTGGCAACAGGATTCGCCAGGCAGGCGGTTCGCCTGCCACGTCCTTCCTATTGCTGTTTGATCTTTACTCAGTGCTCATTGCACATTTGCCACTGTGTGTGTGTGTACGATTTTTTTCGAGGCGAAATCCTTGCGTCAATATGCTCCCAAAAAAAAGAAAAGAAAAGAAATGGACTTCAAGCTGTGAGTCCGTCCTGTTCTGCTTCCTCTTCAAGTGTTTTATAAATAAAAATCCTGGCGCTTTTTGCTCAATAGTCCCACATGCACACACACACGCACACCCACACTTAGAGCTATGGAGAGGTTTAGGGAGAGAAATGTTTACTTTGAAAATTGCTGTGATTCGGTCAGTTCTTTTAGCATTTTTTCTTCTGTGTTGCTCTATGCTAAGCTATGGAGCACAAAAACGGAATTTGAGTGGCATATCTTAAGTGGGAATTTGAAATTGAATGATTGTTGAATTAGCAGATTAGAATTACTTCAGGTCTGAGAGTAGCTTTGCTTTAAAATGTAAAAAAAAAGAAGCAGATGCAAATGCAAAATCTGAACAAGAGATATAGGGATATATATAGATATAATTATATATATGTTGAGATAAAGAGATAGATATTGATGTATATTGAAGATATCCAAATGCGTTCTACCTCTACAGTTTCTTCTAGAAATCATGCAACTGGGCAAAAGCAAGACATGATATGAATAATCGCTTTAACATTATGTATCAATAATTTGGAATAGATATTGTCCCTTATAGCTTCGCTCATATACAAATACTTAATTAAAACTTAATTTAATCACAATCAAAGTTTCCATTATAGATCTATAGCAACAAAAGTTAAGAGATATTATCTCAAGAGAATCCTATTAAGAAAAGAGAATGATTGGGCAGACCTATCGCACTATCTAGTAAATTAGGCAGCTACCACAGATGCGGGAATGGCAGTGACGTTAAATAACGGCATCAATAAATTAGCCCATGTTAGGATAGCATCTAAATTGTGAGTGAGTGTGGCTAAACATAGCTGAGTGCAATGAGTGATTTCTCGGAGAATCTGGCAGTAAACCGTAGACATCGTCTGGCATATCTGTGCCTAATTAATTGTCAAACATTGCGCGCTCTATGTGACGTTAATAAATGTCAACTAAATGAGCTGCATGTACGCAAACGAAGCGCAGCGAGCTCCCTGATGACGCAGCAGGAGGCGAGCAGGAGGCGTGCAGAGGCGCAGATGCTGTCGCTGCTGCAGACAGGCTACTTAGTGGCAGTGCCAATGCCACATGTTGCAGCCACCGAACTAAGTACAACGAAAACAAATGAAAACTATTTTAAGCCAATGTCAGCTAGAAGACGACTCCGTAGCCAACTCGCAGCACGTTCTCTGTGGCAGGCAGGTGTGACGATGAGTGGCTGCCTGTTTACCAAATTAGATGCATTCGAATTGATGTGCGTGCATAAATTATGTCGAATCTAAGCAATGTGTAGGGATAGTGTGCGTGTGTGTATGTGTGTGTGTGTGTGTGTGTTAGCTGAGTTGAACCAAGTTTAAATTAAATGTTTAACATTCAATCACAGGCGCCGCCTTTTGTGGCCTGTGGCAGTGTCCCGGTGTCCTCTCTCCTCTCTCTCTCTCTCTTGTCTCCTGTGTCCTGTGTCCTGTCTCCTGTGAGTGCCGCAGACTTCGGGCTACCCGTTGACAGTTGAGCAAATGAAATGCATTGTAAAGTTTTCTATTTGTCAAATATGCTACCTAAATACACACACACACACTCACACTCACACACTATATATACGGCTGCGGACACGAGCACTCACTCACAGCTCTTGTAATCAATTCAACTTCCTGCCGGTTTTCACACTTTAATTTCCGCTCTTTATTGTTATAGTTCTGTGCGTTTGAGTTTGCCTTTGAGTTTGTGCTCGAGCTGGAGCTGGAGTTCGAGTTCGAGTTCGGGTCGACTTGACAGCGGCTACGGTTGAAGTGGTTTCCCGATCTGTCAGCCAAAGGGTGGAAATAGTGCGAGGCCAAGCAGCAGCTTTGAGGGAGTTTTTCCCATCAAATATCTTATCAAATGCACAGCTTTGGTGAGAGTAAGACACTGCACTCCACACTGCACAGAGTGTGAGATCCCAAGGGGTTTCTGTTTTGGAAGTAAGCGCAAGTAGCAAAGAGTTGGAAGGACTATTTATAGCTAGGTAAGCCGACAATTGTGGGAAAAAATATCACTTGAATTGAGTGGCATTAAATAATTAAAAATTAATATGTCGATTCCTTAATTAAAAATTTAGACAAGTAAGCAAAAAGGTAGAAAAACTACTTGGAGTAGGATAAACAGGAAATCAAAGAAATAAAATTTCATTTACATTGTATTACATTGAATAGTCCAAAATTAATGATAGGTTAACTCTTTTTTCGAAGAAGTTGAAAGACTTTTTAGACCTACATAATATAAAAAAATAATTTAATATGTTAATGCCTTTTCATAACTATAAATAATAAATAATATAAATAAAAAATAAAATAAATATATATATATATCTATGCAACATATGTATATACATCAGGAATAATTGGATCAAAACTATTTAGGTCTAGAGTCTAGACTTACCAAAAATTATAGAAAAATATCTATTTCAAATTTAATTGCAATAGTTAAATAAAATTTATTGATATGCCAACTCCAATTTTTTCAATATACTTAAAAATTAATTTAATTCTAATGTATTGAAAACCAAAAAACTTATTTTAAAATTCCTTATTCAATATTATAATTTAGGCTGATCGAAAAAAAAAAAAAAAAAAACAAGTAAAATTGAACTTGCAAATTATGGGGAAAATCATATTTATATTTAGTTGCAATAAATAATTATATAATTTTTTTTCTTTTTTAAATAAATGAAATTCATTTTTTAAATAAATCAGAAAATTTCCTTTAAATAACTGAAAGACAACTAACTCGAACTTAGTTTCCTTATTCAACTGCAAGGTGAATGATTTATGATTCTATCAAGTCTCTTAAAAATTAGCAACTCGAATTGCACTCGACTGTTCAAACTTAATTTGAAAACTGTGTTGCATCTCACATTGACATATCATTTCAAATCTGCCCCGGGGCCAACAACCTTCAACAAAAAGCAACTGCTGCAGCTGCTGGAAAGCTGCTCCTGCTCTCTGTCGTTCGCCCTCTGCAAAGCAACGGCAAATCTCTTTTTACCTTGGGTCATTTTCAGCATGACAGTTAGGGGTACGCCCACACACACGCACACACACCCACACACACACAGGGACACAGACACGTGGTTACATGTGTATTTGTTTTACGCAAGCTTTTGGTCGAGAGCGAGAGAGAGAGAGAGAGAGAGAGACAGAGAAGGAGAATGAAACGTGCTATAAATATGCGCTTGGGGTTAAATTCTATTTGAACTTTCCACTTTCCTCTTACTGCAGTCGCCTCACAAAAAAGATGAAAATTTCATTCACACTTTCATTACATGTGGCTAAACTCGCATATATATTGCACCCTGGAGGCGTTTGTCGACCAACTCGAAAGTCCTGTATGTGATATATTTGCATTGAAATGCGCTTTAAAACTTGATGTATGGAGTTGAAGCTGGAGCTGGAGCTGGAATTGGAGTTGGAGTTATGGCTGTAGATGAACCTGTTCAGTGAGTAGGAAGTGCATTCCAATGAATATATACTTTATATCTGGTATAGGCATCTAAACAATGCCGCACAATTAGTTAATAACACGCCCCGTACCGTACGCGAGGCGACTCATGCAACTCATTTCCCGGCCTTTAAAAAACGCCCAGTCACGCGGCCCAGCCGAGTCGCCTCGACTGCATCTCACATTAATCAACATTGGCCACAGTGCAAGTTGCAGGCGACTCGTAGGTGCAACAGGCGCGACTAGCGGCGCAGCAGAGATTAATTAAGGTCAGTCCAGGCATCGTTTGTCAAAAGAATGCCGCCTTGAGAACTGGCCTAGCACCGAGAGATAGATAGAGAGAGTGAGAGAGAGAGAGAGAGAGCGGCTTAGTCATGGCAACTAATGCCAACATGGGCGGCTTCCGTCTTCCGAAAAGAAGCCCAGTTGGCACACCGAGGGGGAACTGGAAGAGGTGTGGGGCATGACTTGAAGGCGTCTTGATGCATGTCCAATGCATCGTAATGAGCGAGGGGTGGCACGCCATATGTGGTCCACTCCTGCCACTTGACCACCACTTGCCAAAAAAGAAGAGAAGAGAAGAAATCTAAGGCCAAATCAGCTGCAGAAGTCATCAAACATCATCAATTTAATCAACGAGCCTCGTCCCAGGCCACTGGGCAGTCCATCGAGTCGAGGGCATCGTCACCCGATGCACTGCCAAATTGCAAAGTCAAACGGAGCGAGCCAAGTCGATGGCTGGACACCGGGGGGTGGCCAGCTTACAAGTAATTAAGGGTAGCAATTTTAAGACAAATCCTCTGAGCCACATATAGCCAAGGTGTTGGCCGGGGCTGCGGCTTTTGTCGCTCTGAAATACGTGATAAGGGCATTAATGATGGCTCAGCCGCCACCTTCGAACAACCCAATAAAGTCTGATGAGTTTCAATTATTTTTTGGGGCGCGGGGGAAGTCGACAAGTTTCATTGATGAGGCGCTGAGCTGTTGGCTGAGGAATTCAAGTGTAGTCGAAGTTATTTCTATTTGTTTAGCTCATTACTTAGCAGCGCTTAGCGATATAAGTCGTTCAAAATGAGCTTGCGAAATTGACAAAGCGAGATGGAATCATTTAGGTTATTAGACAGACAAAAAATATATAAAGCTAAGCAAAAATCTCATTTAAAAGACAATTTCAAGCGAATCATTTCATGTTATCTGATATACACTGGAGTCTGCTTGCTTTCCAATTAATATGCGGCTTGCCTTCCAGACGAGTTCTTAGACAGAGATGATTATCAATTGCTCTGGCTTTGCCCAAACGGCTGCAAACAAAAAATCTTGCACCTGCAGAATTCATTAAAATTGCCAAGGATCTGCGTGAAAAGGCAGGAGAATAAGAAACCAAAGAACTGGCCCAATTTAAGGCTGAAATATGTGTCTACAGCTGCATTCGTGTTTTGCACATACCACTTAGCCGCAAAAACATCATTAATTTGGCACGTAATTACGTGGAGGAATACCTTGGCCAGAATACCTGGGACGTAACAGGAGCCACTCCACTCCCGAAAAACTGTAAATCAGTGCAATTAAATGTGACTTTTCAGCAAAAATGTTCAGAATAAAATTTATGACAACAAACGAGACTAATTACCCAAACAACAAGTGCAGCTGATGATGGCAGCCAGCAGGGGAATGTCAGAGGGGGAGAGGCGGGCAGAGAGAGAGATAGAGAGAGAGATACTTTTGCAGTGCAAATTTGTGAGATACTTTTTGGCAAAAAGGCGCGACAATAAGTGCCCACTGCCAGACATTAATCAAGGCTCTAATGAGCCAACTGACTATGAGAGCCGACTCGAAACTAGTGCAGACATCTGAGGCGTTATCGCTGCCTGGTCATCGCAATCACAAACACAATTTGGCAAGAACAATACATCAAAGTTAAAGCATGTCTGAGACGCGCTGCCCACTTAACAAAACTGACAATTCAGCTGCTACAATTTGGTCGATTAGCGTCAGAACGTCAGACAGAAGGCTGCAGGTTCTTTTGCCTTTCGTTTCTTCGGGTCAGATCAGCACTGGATCGTTGCAACCTGTCGTCATCAATTTTCTTGTTGGCAGAGGCACAACTCGAAGAGCCGAACAAAAAACGTAGCAGCTGTTGGTCAAAAAATCACTAAATGAGGCTGCCTCAGGTAGCGAGCGGCTGGAGCAGCAGGCAGCAGGAGGCACGTTCAATGATCAATGATCCTCGCGAGAGGCAACTGCAACTGTCGAGCAGTTGAATTTATTCTTTATTTCTGTGGCAGGTGACTTTCGGCTGCCAGCTTAAAATATGAATTTATACGCGACCCAGACAATGGAAATGATCCATACACAGATTCTGGTAGCTCTACAGTTACATGAGATGTGGACTGATCCTAATCAAATTCAGACTTCAGCTGTATAATTAAAACTCATTCATTTGCTCGTTTTGCGCCTTATCAGATATTTCGAATCTATTGATTGGGTTTCCTGGAACAGCATTTACCTTGTTAGTCTAACAAGCTCGGCATAGTAAGAGAGAGAGAGAGGGAGAGAGAGAGAGAGCTGACCACCATTTAGCTGAAAAATTAATGGTCAACGGGCTTTGGCTTTGGCCTCGACTTGCACCTAACGCTTGCTCTTCCATCTGTTGCCACAGACGCTGCACACAAAGGTTCGATTTAGGTGGCCAACGGACGGCTTGTGGTACGCGTGTCTGCATTTAATTTAATAATATGGTGTCATGTAGCAGTTGTTAGGATGCGCTAAATGCCCCGTCCCCAATGGCTGAGTCTGCGCTCGTACAGAGTGGAACGGCCAAAGCAGTGCCCCGTCCCGGCATCTGTTTGAGTTGTGTAACCTAATGCCCTAGCCAACTGTTCCCCAGCTCTGAATGGGCATTATGGCGTAGTGCACTTCATTTGAGACGATTGTTAGGTGCGTTGCCTTTATACTAACAAGGCGTGTGTTGAATGCTTTTTAAAGTATCTGTCCGAGAATTCTCGCTAAGCGCAAGTAACAAAGGATGCGTCTAGGTAAGTCCACTTGGACCAGTCCAGTTTAGTAGGAATGCGCTAAGAGCTCAGCTAAATACTTCAGCTGGCCACACAGGGTAGGATAGATATTTGAGATATGATCTGAAGAGAGATAGGACGTTAAGTAGCAGAGAGTCACAAGCAAGAATCAATATTACTGATAATTGGCAGATAAGAGGAAGCGTGTAGAAAACTAAACTACACATATTAATATATATGTATAACAATTTTTAAAACGCTTTATTATAATAATTATATAATCAAAATTAATAAACTATTAAAAATTGTAATATAATATCAATGATATACTATCTGTAATCATTTAATTTTCGAGTAGGAATAAGCCCTTAAATTAAGATATTGTATATTAAACAAATTTTTAAAAATTTTGTTTGAATGAATTTTGAATTTTAAACGAATAATTTAAAAATATAAAAAGAAATAATTAAAAAATGTATTTAACAAATAATTTAAAAATATAACTAAAAATATTTATTAATTTTTTTTAATGCATTTTTATTTTTATTTATTTATTTATTTTTTTACACAATTAAATTACACATATATTTATTATTATTTTTTTTTTTTTTGTTTTTTTTTTTAATGTATATATTCGATAATTCTCAGCTTGGAACAAATAATAAATTTACATATATTTATATGTATTCATATATATTTGTATTTTATTTTTAAAATATATATTTTTTCATCATTCACAATAAAAATTAATTTTCATTTCTATTGCCAGCATTCGTTGCTCATAAATTTCAGCTTTCACTCGCATTGAGGCCAAACAAATAATCCATAATCGCTTTATCTGTGCTTCGAGTTCAGTCGAGCATTTGCCGTCATTTGAGAAATCAGCTATGCAAGAGCCAATGCTCTGTAGTTATTATTATTTGAGGCAGTTGCCCTCGCTTATCGCTTTGTGATTGCCATAAGAGCCTGATTATCATATCCATCAGTTGTCCAGACAGCTGAGTGCGTCCTTTTACTTATTACATATGCAAATGGCAAACAGATTTCAGACCCTAACAGCCCGACGGACTGACGGACGGATGGACGACTGTCAACTTTTATTTGACAACTTTCTATACGGAGTAGCTGAACTATATACATACATATATTCAAATGCAAATCCCCAAACTAATTTTGTTTCGAAAAACATTTACGCCCGGTTGCATTCTTTTTTTATTGTTGTATTTTTGGAAAACCCTTTTCGAGGGTTACCAGCTGGTCCATGGCGAATGGCAGTCACAATTTTGGCCACAAAAGCCACTTGGATATATTAAAATCGAGCCACAGACTATGACAGCGACGTCTGACAATAAATCGCATCAAAGCATTTTTCATTTCATTTCGAAATGTTGCGTGCAATAAAATCTAATAATTTTCCACGGCTGGTGGTGGGGGGCAAGAGCGGCTAGATGGATACATACTTTGGGGTTGCTGCACGAACAAAACAGTTGCAAACAATTGGCAACACTTGTGACTCAGACGTAAAAGCCCAAAACAGTGGCAAGCAACCCTCAAGTGCACTTGCCTATCCATCCGGGTAGTTGGGGTGGACTGGGTGGACTGTGTGGAGTGGGTGGAGTGGGTGTGCTGGGTGGTGCGGGGCTTTCGTAATTGCAATCAAAACGAAATTATTTTTATGCTTACCGCCCCCAAACTAGCCGGAAAGCCGGCAAAGCAAACTGATATATGAGACATAATTAAAGCGGCGACCGCAGCCATCGACGTTGTCCAAATATTCGCAAATCAGTTTTTGGGCCATAGTTACATGGCCATGGCCATTGCGAGTGCGGGGGTAGTGGCTGCAAATTGGTCATAGTCTGTTGGTGACGTGTCTTTGATTACGCCGCAAGTCGTTGGCGCCTGTCATCGTACGGGATTCCAGCTTCAGTCTTGCTCCTGCTGCTGCTCCTGCTGCTGCTGCCTGGTTTGTTGTTTGTTTTTAATATAAATGCAAATTTGGCCAACGGCATACGCCCTGACTCTGGTACTTTGAGCAGGGCTCACACACACACACACAGCCATACACACTCGGATCTGTCATAATTAATATTTTGAAGCTTTGTCTACGATTTCCTACACGTCCTGCATAGCTGCATGCCGCATATTAAACAGGCAGCTCCATTTCCTGAGATAGTTGCGCCTACTGCCGCCTCGCAGTTTAATGCAATCTAAAGTTTTTGACAGACCCCCCGACCCATCACCCCGGCGGCGCATTGCCCGGCCTTATCTATCTGTCGCACCCAGACAACGCCCCTTTGGGCTTGGCTTGGCTCGGCTTGGCCTGGCTTAATTTATGGCTTGCAATTAGCAACTGGCAAATGTGTCATTTTATTGGCCCGAAAGTTCGCCTAACACAATAAGTGGACATGCTTGAAAAGTTACTACGCTAGTTGCCTTTGAATTGCTTACATATGACAGCTAATGAACAAGACCCTCGGGCTCTACGGACATTGAATTATATTTGAATTAAAGTATTCAGAATTTAATAAAGAGGCCTTAAATGAATTCTTTGGAAAGTGTGAAAAGTCTAGTGAGTTAAGAATATCTTAGTGTGGCTTGAGAAATGAAATAGTTTTAATTAATCTGTTTTTCTTATATAATCTGTTTGAATAATGCCAATCATAAAAATTTAAATCTGTCAGTGGTTTATAAAACAAACATTACAAGGTCTGCTGACAGCAATCAACACATTTTACAGAGTAAGTAGAGAAAATGTAAGGCTGTTCATTATGGAATTCGATTTTTTGAAGGAAAATAAATATAATTTTTTCTATTTATTTAAAATTAATCAGGGAGAGCTTTTCCAATGAGAACTTATTGAATTGATAAATTAATCAGGGAATTGCTAAATTAATCTTCCAATGAGAAATTATTATCAATTCATAAGCATAACAACGATATGTTAAATATCCCTATCGATAATATTAGTTCTAAAGTTCTTAATAATTCAATATACTCTTCATTTCATGTATCATCACTAGATCATCTGCCAAATACCTTAAAATGCAATAGATAGATCCTTATACCTAATAATATCATCAATTACAAGTTCAAGCTGTACCAAAGCAATTTCGTATATTTGGTAATGAATCAATATGCATTTCATTTAATTCATGCATCACCGCTAGATCATCTGCCAAATGCCCTCAGGTACTAGACGAGATAGATCCCTTTAGATAATAATATCATCAATTACTCCGCATGCTGTATCAAAGATATAGCTCTTAATGAATCTATATGTACTGCAATTTACCTGATGTATTACACTAGATTATCTCCCAAATACCCTCAAGTTTGCTACGTTTCTCATCTATCGCATAATTTGAAAGTAGCCAAACATAGACATCGCTTCGATCGCAGACAATGTCAACCTTCATATCTGTCTCTCTATCGGGCAGTGTGTATAAAACAAAACCATTAAATCGCCGGCTAGACAGATAAATTGACTCGAAAATCGGTGCTGCGGCTACGTGTGCTGTTGACATGCCACGAACTTGAAAACAATTAACGTAGCATTTTGATATGTGAGCTAATCGAAAATCCAGACACAAACACACACACGCACACACAGACACACACACACACACACACAGACATAAGCTAGCAGAGACAATACAGGTAACTCTGTAATATTTGCCAAATGGCTGAACAGCAACAAGCAGCCAAAGAGCTAGCCAGAGTGAGAGAGAGAGAGTGAGTGAGAGGGAGCGAGATGCTGATGGCCTTACCTGGCCAGAGGGAAAACAAGTGCTTTGAATGATAACAAAAGGTGTTGCACAAGCCCGCAAGGCTGATGGCATGCAGCTCTCCTGCTGGCCGCAACGATTTATGCGATTACATAAACCAGATACGAGGACGAGCTCCGGTCTGTGAACTGAGCTGTGGACTGAGCTGTGGAGCTGGGTCGCATTCTCGGGCTCATTAAATGTCAATTTTTGGCTCACAGAGGACATTGTCGAGTCGCGTCGCCTCACATCAAACGTTGTCCTGCTGCGCGCGTGTCGCATCGTTAGCGAGCCAGAGAGTCCCACAGTACTCAACAGTCCTGAATCCTGAATCCTGAATCCTTTGTGCAGGACAAGTGCATGCAATCCCCTATGTGAGAGACTAATGCCCAAAAAAGAAAAAAAAGCAACAACAACGAGAAAAAATCTATGCCCATAATGCGGTCAGCTCTGGTTCATCTGGCGCGCCTGAATTATTATTATATGGTCAGGTCCATTGTTTGTTGTGAATTATTATCCCTTTCGCATATGTTGTTGTCCTTTTATATCCTTCGTTCTCAAGCGTCTGTTGCCTGTTGCCAGTTGCCTGACTGCCCGCACGGCCCGCCTTGCCCTCGGCCTGCCTGCACATTTGAACTGCCACGCCCACGTCTTTTGTTTTTGTGTCGTATTCCATTTCTTTTAGTCTCGCTGGGCGTCGCGTTTCTAAAGTTCCCAAAGGCGTGTTCCGCCATAAATTGTTTTGCTTTCTTTGGAATTCTTGTGGCTTCGTTGATTGGGTTCGTTTTTAGTTCAAATTTCATAATTATCGGGGCGTGTATTGCAACATTCTGCATACAATTTCCAACTGCCTTTCGGCCGCGCTCCTGCCTCTGGCCCTGGCCCTGGCCCTCAGCCTGGCGAATGGCCACATTTCGCTTTTATATCCTGCACTTGTTCTCAAAGATACAAAATCAATTTATTGTTTTTGTGCTGCGGTCAATGTTCTGTCCTTTGCTATTGTTGTTGTTGTTGCAGTTGTTGTTGTTGTCGTTGTCGTTGTTGTGGTCAGCCAAGTGTTGGACAGCATTATAAATATTTTAGCTTGCTTTTGCAGCTTATGGACAACAAATGCTTGCCACCAGACTTTGGTTTTTCTCGAGCAGGAGACGGGAGCGGGGTGCAGTTGGCCTCTGGCTGGGCAACTACAGTCCATTGAATTGTTTAAGTATCCGAAAAGCTCAACTGTTTGTTGTTGTTTTTACAGCAAAATGTTTTGTTTGCATTTGGTTTTTAAGTCCTTGTAATGAAAAACTTCAGTCCACAAAAGAGATTTCATGATTTTAGCACATCTGAAGAGCAAAGTGCTTATTGCTCTAACGAAATAAAACGATTATAATAACTAATTTCAAGTGTTGCACATAAAATTTATTGAATGTGACAATATTGAAGAGAATTTGCCTTTAATAACATTCAAAGAATTTTTCTCAATAATTTATATTTATAAATGTATAAATTTTTTGGGCAGAGCTGTTATGCATATAAATAAAAAATAAATATGTAAAATATATATATTAACGCATTTTAATATTGTAAAGAGGGAAATAAATATATATATATATGTTCATTGACAAACCTCAATCATCAATATTTTATTGTAAAGTCAATAGTGTCTCTGCTCTTGTAATCTCCATTGCAATTTAAATCTCTCTAAATAGTAAAATAAATCTGAAATTTCTCACGCCCTACAGAATGTTTGATTTAACAAACAAATCGCTTAGCATTTGCACTCTGTGGCCCTCTAAAATAATATTAAAACCCCGAGCACATGATTCAGCAAACACATTTGCTGGGTACACCCCCCTCACCACCCTCCCCCTAGGGGCACCCTGACTCCACTTATGAGTAAGTGCTTCGTAGACAAGTCCTTGAACATCGACCACATTGCGGCCAAATGCCGGTCACATTCTGGGCACCAGCTGTTGTGCAACCACCACCACCACCACCACCCATGCCCGTGCCACGCCCCCAGAACAACCAACTGAATTCTAATAATTTTTAAACAAAAACAAACTTCCTTCCCATGCAACCGAACACAAATTCTGAAACATTACAAAAATTACAATGAGACACATTCGCTACGAGTTTCGTGAGCTTTGTTGTTGTTGTTGCTGCTGCTGTTGTTGTTGTTGTTGTTGTTTAGAGAATTCGTTTCGAAATTTCACGCCAACGTCTGTGACGAAATTTTCGCCGGCATGTTCGGTCGTTTGGGTCAGGGCAAGGAAACAAGTGCAGCAGCAGCCTTAGATGACAACCCCCACGTGAACGTGGAACCAAATGGAAATGGGAATGGGAATGGAAATGGAAAAGGTTGTGCAACACGAAACCAAAACGAGCAACAACAAAAAAAATCGAAGAACTCAACCCCATGGCCATCGCGTTTGCCACTTTTAATCAGCGCCCTGCGCAGCTATTTAAGGGACCGGGAGCAGCAACCGTCCGCCGGATTCCCCTGGCACTACGGCACTTTCTGCAGCGGCATTAAAATTCAGCTAGAGATACAAAATGAAAATTTCTATACTGCGGGCTTGGCGTTAGTTTTTTAACGCCACAGCCCAAAATGAACCGGGGAATGAGTCGCTGAATGCATGAATTCCAAAGCAATTTTGATGTTGACATTGAGTAATGTTGGCACTGGGCCCACGGCCTGAACCCTAGTTCGGATTTCGGATTTCGTATTTCGTATTTGTGGGGCACTTTCGTTGGGTGGTTGTTTGGTTTGGCATTTTCATATCATTTTCGAATATTACATGCGGATTAGCATTTCCTCATTGGGATTGCAACAAAACGTGCCATCGTTATGCCCAGCGAGAGCGGGAGACAAAGACAGAGATGGGGCTATGCGCGGTGGGAGGCGGGAGCATGTGGGCACCGTTAAAAAAGGGGGTAGCTTGCATGCGGGTGGTTGGGTGGCTTAATGGGTGGGTTTTTCCGACAGTCACCAGACGGCATGGTATATTGTCTCAGCCAAAAAACACCATAACTCATTGAAGGGTTACGAAATGAACTCTGAAGGAATATATCAGCGCATAAACGAAGAGCTCAAAGGAGTAGTCTGGGTAGCTAAACTGGGCTGAATAAAATAGATGCAGTTAACAGAAATTATAGGGATAGAAATTACAAGTTTTCTGGATGACTTTAAGTTAGTTTTTTTTTTTTTTCGTTTGAATAACAACCAGGGACCGCAAGAGTTATTAATTTTAAAAAATTGCAATTTTTTGTTAAATTTTTTTTTTTTAATTTTTATTTTATCAGAAATTATAATGATAGAAATTTAAAATTTTTTGAATGACTTTTACTTTTATAATTTTTATTTTATTTTATTTTATTTTTTTGCGTTTTGTTTAATTTAATTTTTTTAATAACAACTGTTCTGTTTGTTTTACAACAGTTATTTAAATATATTTAAATTTAAATGTTTACAGCGTAATTACAATAATTTCCTTCAAAGTATTCCATCATCGCCTTAAGACATAAGCTTTCAATTATATTTTAAGCAATTTCCGGCTATTTTGAAACTATTTCTTTAATTGCAAATATTTCAGTTACACCATTTCATCATCACTCTCATATCTTCTGCATTTTATAAAACTTTCAACAAATTATATTTCAGCCATCCTCGAGTATTTGGTAAACTTTGAAAAATCCGAGCAAATGAAGCCCTCTTAGAGCTTGTCTTAGCCCAATCGAATTCGCTGGCAAGTTGTTTCAACTTTTTTAGGAATTCTCAAATCAACAGCCTTTCACAACTCAGCCACGAGCAAGTTTCCAATTTGCTTTTCACGCTTGCAGTTTTACAAGCTGCTACATGATTGGGGTCGTCCGGCCATAGTTCCTACGACTGCTCGCTCCAGCCAGCAGTCTCCGCCGTCTGTCCGCCTGTCCGTCCGTCCCATAACAAGCTGCCAAATTTCACACTTGGCTCTGCTGCGGGAAAAATTCAATAGCCGAGCACCTAAACTAAAAGTTTCAGCGCGTGGCGCTTGAAATGTGTCAGTGATATGAAAAATTCTAGAGCTGCAATCGAACTTCCCTAATCCCTGCCCCAGCACAGCCCCAACGGCTACCCTTTCGTCGGGCGTCATCCAATTTACTCGGCATTTTATTATTAACTGACAGTTTATTAAAAACTCATCGAAACTGGGTCTGATTTCGATTCAGATTTGGTTTTCCACTCTTTGGGGTTGCCCCCTTATCAAGATCCACGACACATGTCAGAGCTGCGTTAGCTGATTACCGACGCTAGATAAATATTAAGCAACTATATAACAACTTCCCCCGCCTGGCCCCCTCCAATCATCGCCCTCTCAGCCAACAGTCGCTACTGTCTCCATTGCGAACGACGTCATCGCCTGTTTGTTTGGGAAGCGCCAAAACAGCTTCCTTTCTGTAATTGACTCACCGCCAAGGGGCAAGACCCCGCCTCGCTACGACCCTCGCCCCTCCCCCCTCTGCCCATGCAGCGTGGTAATGAAATTTTTTGGCTTCGAGTGCTATAAATGTATGCAGGGCAACTCCTGGATTGTTATTGTTGTTGTTTGGCACGTGGCACGCGGCAGTTGCTACGTGCAGCCGGGTGGGGCAAGGAAATGGCATCAAATTGATTTAGATTTTAGTTATGTTGTTATTCAACATGCTGCCCCACGGCATGTTCGTAATTATTTTTGAACAGGGAATTGTGCAATAATTAAAAATGATTAGCTCATAAAGATTTCCGCATGAGGGCAGGCAACCCTCGACACTTTCCATTGCAATGGATATTTAAAGTTGCAGCTTAATAAACTCCATCTCAATGCAAACAACATAAGAGGACAAAAAAATAAGTTTCGAAACAAAACGGAAAGACTTTAGCTCAGCTTAAACTTTTTAAAA
Organism: Drosophila arizonae; assembly: GCF_054131065.1. Classification (NCBI taxonomy): domain Eukaryota; kingdom Metazoa; phylum Arthropoda; class Insecta; order Diptera; family Drosophilidae; genus Drosophila; species Drosophila arizonae. The sequence continues at coordinate 19,808,361 of NC_142924.1, forward strand.
CTTTGCCTTAGACAAAGTCCTTTTCGTTAAATGCCTTCTCTTTAGGGGCGCAGCTCAGTTTGGAAGTGATAAATTTCCATCTTTTTTTTTTATGGCATCAAGAAAAATCAAAACAATTTCGTGTGAAAAATTATGTATTTTTGGAAAATTTATCACACTCACACAGACATCAGCATCGGGGCAGACAGATTCTTGGATTCTTGGGGCCGGCGCATGTCAAAAATCTTGAAGAGCTCCTCAACTGGAGCGAGGCATCGGATGCATCAAGTGGACGACGGACCAGCATGACGATAATGTGACCATGCTGAAGATGATGCTGATGCTGCTGTTGATGTTGTGCGTGCTTGCTGACGATGACGAAGCTGCTCTGCTCTGCTCTGCCTTGCCGGCACTTGCTCTATAACTCTGTATCTGTGTCTGTGTCTGAGTCTGGGTTTTATGGTAATGCCAAGTACGTGAATGATGCACCAAGCTTGGCTGCTGATTCCCGGTATATGGCAGACAGCGGGGCGAATTTGTGCGCCAGCCAAGATTTATAGAAATAAGTCGAAGGCACTTGTTTACCGCCCCAGCACAATGCGCTGCGCTACCAAGAAATCTGCACAAGCAACCAAATGAATCTTCGCTACAGACGAATAAAGCCGAATATAAAACTTACTACAAGATTATGGCCATCATATAAATTATGTTGCTTTAGATACTTTTGTCGACTTAGTAGCTGAAAGAGAGATGGCGAGTGACAGAGGGAGAGAGAACGAGATGTTGAAAATTTAAAATGTATTTTATAACAATTTAAAAGCTTACTAAACTGCTATTTAAACAGTCCATAAGAGGAAAAATAATTTACATAATATCTAAGAATTAATAATAAATATTTATATATATAATTATAATATAATATATAATCGAATCTAGACTTCCTATTCGAAAGAATCTTAACCTCTACGACATAATCAATAACTACTCTACTTAAGCACTGTCTGACAGCTCTTTAAACAATGTAAGGGTGAAAATAAATATAAATACATATATACGAATGTAGACTTCCCATTCGAAAGTGTATCAAAAAACCTTTCCGACATAATCAATAACTACTCTACTCAAGTACCCTTAGATTGCTCTTTAAACAATATTTTGCGCACTATTTTCTATTCTTTTCAGAGCTCTACTCGGATTAAGTTTACAAATTTAAGACAATTTGATGAAATGACTTACAAAACCCGGCTGGGTGCTAAACCCAGCCCCAAATCTAGTTTACAAATTAGAAACCGCAAAACCAACAACAGCAGCAACAACAACAAGGAACCGCAGCAACATCAGCTGCAACAGCAGCAACAACAACAACAGCTGTAAAATCAGTTTTCGCCTCTGCCCAGCCACAAAGCCACACCCCCTAAGGAACAGAAAAAAAAAAGTATAAAGCGCCCAACGTGCTATGGGGGGCAAGAGCTACTAAAGGCTTTTGTCTAATGTCCAGCTGGAGTCTGGGATGTGGGATGAGAGCTGTGGGATATGGAATATGAGTGTGTGTAAGTGTGTGTGTGTGAGTGTGAGTGTGTTGCACTTTTGAATTTCAACTTTGTCTGCTGCGTGTAAAATTTACTTGCTCCAAATTCAATTCAAAAGCGATTATCACCACTTAGCTGTCAACGACACGACGCCAGCTCCAACAGATCCCAGCCGGACGAAGTCCTAAGAGCGCGCAGAGCTCTGCCAATAACCAGCGCAGCCACTTGAGCACTTCACAAAGGGCATGGCCAAATGTACACACATACATATGCATCCGTGTGCATAGATGTATGTATATGTATGTCCATGTATATGCATGTAGCTACATCTATAACACTCGGTTGGCTCAAATAAAATTTACACTTACAAGTGGCGCTAAAGTCAAGTGTAATGCCTCAGCCCCTGCCCCTGCCGCTGCCCCTGCCCCTGGCCTAAGCAGCCGTCAGCTGGTTAGACATGGCCAAAAGGCTGGCGGTGGTGACGGTGGTGCTGCTGCTGCGGCAAATGTGGTCAAGAGTTTTATAAAGTTCATCATCCATGGCCTGGTCCTAAGCATTTTCCAAGTGCAGCGCCAAAAGATTTTCAATTTCAAATACACAAGTATGCATTATATAAGCAGTTGGCCGCCCAGCAGTCGCTGCCTCTGCGAATCCCCTGTCCACACCTAGCCGCAGCGGCTTTAAGCCATTTCATTATGCCCTGCACAATGGCCACAATGGCTAGCTCATCCCGTTGGCAGCGCTCCAAGTTTGCAGTTGAATCTGCTTTTCGGCTAATCGTGATAATATTTAATATATGATGTAAGTAGGAATCATGTGGACGTGAATTTTGAAACGGGATTTGATGGAATTATTAAATTAAATAAATACATAAAATCAATGAAAATGTATAAATGTTAGCATGATTAGAATTTCAATTTGAATTTATATAAAATTAAATACATAAAATAAATTTAAAAAAAAAAAATAAAAAATAAAATAAAAAATAAAAACTATACATGTGAGAATAACTAGAATTTGGATTTTTTTTTAAATAAAGTAAATAAATAAAATTAAATTAAAAAAAAAAAGAAAATTAAATAAAAATATAAGATAAACAATAAGATTAAATAATCCTAATATTAGAATTTGGATTTAATTTATTAAATTATTATTTTGATCATTATTAATTATTAATTATTTAGATAAACTTTTGACTGCTTTAATTCAAATTAAATACATACAAAAGGAAGAGCATCTGAAGCATATAATTGATATTTCTCACCCACTCTCCCTCCCTCTCATACACACACTCACTCGCACTGTCTAGCCCTCTCTCTTTCCGTCTTCAACTTGTCTTGACTGCACATACATAAAGTACATAATCATGTTCATGACGTGAGCTGAAGTGGGTTTGGGTTTTGAGTTTTGGGCTGGACGGTGTTGGCCTGTGTTGGGCGCCTGTTATAAAAGCTTAAACCGTTACAAGTATTTAAAAAGCACTTCACTTCAGCTTGAGGACTAACACAAATGTATTAAAAGCATATTGAAATGTATTGCATTGTTTATTTTAATTAAATCAACAGCGTTCGGTTACATAATCCTCCTCTTTGCTTGAGGTGCTGTCTTGAGGCGGACTACGGGCGCCTGGGCGGCATTCTAGCTGCTGCGGCAATGTTATTTTCAGGTTATTTTCGGTTATTTTCAGTAACTCTGGTTTCCTGCAGAGCTGTGACCTGTGCCAATGTGCGTCGTATAATAAACTAACGGATGGAAATAGAGAGAAGATGTGTAAATGACTAAATTGAGAAATGTATTGCATTGTACAAGTTAAGAAAATATAATAACATTTTATTTCAACCCACACAAAAATCAGTTAATCAATAGTTGACAAAATGAAAAAAAGTACGTGAATCACGCCCACTTTGTTGACTCAAATAATAATAATATCAAAGTGTGGAATTTTCCTGCGTATATGTTAAGTATAGTCTATATAGCCTCACTAATTCGCACACAATATCCAACAGGGGCGCTTATCAGTCAAGTGCATAGCTTCCCTCTATCTCTCTCCCTCGCTCTCTCACTCTTGATAGTTGTTTAACACTCTCTCTCTTGCGACTTTCTTAGCTCAGCCTAACTCACCACACGCATGCAGCTAAGCTTACATATACATTTGTATATTCACCACAGCTCAGCTGTTTCTGGCGCTGTGTCTACCACACAGCAATCAAAGCGTCGCGACGCTGCTCTCGCATGTAAACAAAACTTGATGAGATGCAGAGAGGAAAGCCAAACAACAGACACACACGCACACACACACATACAGCTCTATCTGGCTCTCTCTACAGTCGTCTGTCTGTTTGTCTGCCGATCTATCTGCTAAAATACACATGGTGATAATAAAGATTGCGAGCCGAAAACAAAATTTTTTGTGCGGCGTTAGTCGTTGTCATCGTTGCTGTTACTGTTGTTGTTGTTGTTGTTGTTATTGTTAATTTTTCACGCACACAAACAGGCCAAACAACGTAGGAGCTCTTGATACTCGTAATAAGCCAGCTGCACGTCCAGTCGCAGTCGCCTAGTTGACAGTTGTCGCGAGTGTCGCGTGAGCCCGAAGAGCAAAAAATAAAAACAGAAAGAATAAAAGTAAAAAAAAAATACCTCACATTTCACCATTGCTTCTGTGTATAAATTGCCATATTGATCGACTGAACTGATTGATTAAGTGTTTCGTGTGTGAGTGGAGCAAAGTGTGCTGAGTGGAGCAAAGTGAAGTGGAGTGGAGTGGAGTGGAGCAGTGCAGCAGCTGCTGCCAATGCGGATGCCAAAATGTCAAATAGCACATTTACGCATCTGGCCAAACTGCAGCCGCTCCTCCGTGTGGTGGGCAGCAGCTTCGCGGCGCTACCAGCCACCGACGACGTTTATTCACCAGACTTGCAAAGTATTCGCAGCTACAGCAACAACAACAACAACAACATGAATGTGGGCAGCCACCAAAACAACAACAACAACAGCCACAGTAACGATATTTTGGTGATGTACGAGCAGGAGAATTACACATACCGTTCCACATCGACCATTGTGCTAATGGTCGCCGCCTGGATACTGCTGATACTGGGCTTTGTCTTCTGCTGCTGTGCGGAGTGCTTCGGCGTGAGCGTCTGGCGGGGGAAGAAGCGCGCCAGCATCTCGCGGAGCGGCGCTGAGAGCTCTGCCACCAACACCACCGCCACTGGCAACCAGTCGAGCCAACTTCATGCAGGTGAGTTTCTTGGCTTTTCAGAGCTTTGCTGCGGCGCAAATGCCAATGCAGCGGCATACTTTTCGGCGCGGCTGAGAAATGTGACAGCAGCAGCAGCAGCTGAAGCAGAAGCAGCAGCAACAAGAGCCACAACAACAATGAAACTTTTGTGTCCCGTTGGCCAAAGCAACACTCAACTTCCTACACACCTCTCTGTCTCTCTCTCTCTCTCTCCCGCTCCCTCTACTATACAGTTCAAAAATGCAAAATGGCAACAATAACCTAAAAATGACAGTGTAACAGATAAATAACGAACTATAAATACCCTATATGAAAAATATTTGTGCATTCATTGAGCTGAGGCTGCCTAAGGCAAACTTAGCTATAATTCTGGTCACTTTTTGGGCAAACATCCAATGGGAAATACTTTTATGCAGCACTCTCTATATAATTAGAATATTATAATATTGCTATAAAATACTCTTAAATATTCATAGATATATAATTCGAATATAATCATGTTTAACATTTTTATTTAATCACACATAATAATTATAATAGAGTAACGTCTACTTACCTAAACCATACTATAATCCAATCCTCAATAACTTTCTCAACTGCAGCTACCCTCAATTCTATAGCTATCCAGCATATAGTTGCTATTGTATTTATAAAACCTGCCCGCTTTGTTACAAAGTTTTTACCTAAGAGTCATCAGTTTGCATTGAAAATGTCGAAAACTTTGTGCTCCATGGGGATGGCCGCTGCTGCACATGTGCGATTGCTAAACAAAGTGAATTTCTCTGGGGCTTAGGGTATGGCAACGCATTTGTAAGGGCTGTCAATGCGCTCAGCTGCCACTGCTGAACTACTTTTGGAAAAAGGCAAAAGGCAACGGAGCAGAGCTCCATGCAAATGTATTTTGCGTTTTGAGTGCTGAGAATTGTGCACTGCCTGCAGTTTTTCTGATGGGGTAGTCTGCCCGCCTGCACTCCCACCCTCTCTCCTGCCCGTCCCGCCCGCTCGCTAGCCTTATCGATATCATAAAATATTTAGCTATTTTTCGTATCTCGTTTCGTTTTGTTATTGGTAAATTTGGCATGCGTTTCGGCTAAAATTGGCTTTTGGCCAAGTAAACGAGTGGCAGCTACACACGTACGACTCCACACACACACACACACACACACACACACATCCACACATAAATTGCCCATATTTCTGGCATCATTTTGAGTTTATGCGCCTCTGCCTAGCTCCCCCCACCCCAGGCGGTTATCGGTTGAAACTTGTGCATTGCACAATGCCCACTAAATTCTCCAAGATATTGAGTTTCATTAAGCCAATGCTCATGTGTGTGTGTGTGTGTGTGTGTGTGTGTGTGGGTGCGGGTATGTAGGCCAGACGGAGCATCAGCAGCCGTCAGTGGGTCATTAGACTCTCGTATCGATAACGCAAAATTTGTTTGCAATTTATTTGGCCTACTAGTTGGCTGCAGATTTGTGGAATGTTAGCTTAAAGTGGCTTTTGCTTGCCGCATTCTTTCCAAAGCTGCTGCAGCTCCAAATATGCCTTTTGTTTGCTTCGACAAAGTGCTAAGCCTTTATTGGAATGTATATTTCATAAAAGTTATTTCAACTGAAATACTGAAATGATTTAGAAATATGAGCAAATTTTAATGAAAACTAAGGGAAGGCTGAGTCAAATATAAAATATTATTTGCAGAGGAAATGCCAATAAATGTTAATTGTTTGCATTTTCTTTCGCTTGTCAGCTTTCGATAAATATTTATTACCAAGCTCTTCAGGTCAAGTCTCTCAAATATTCCGTTCAATTGTCAGTTAACAGAGTAAATACTTAAAGGTAATAATAATGAGTTTTCAATGAGCTTTACCAAGCAATTGACTTTAGTAATAAATTATCGATAAATAAATTAAATTATCGATATACAAATGCAATTCAAACAAGCTTTTGATCAACATTTCTTACCAGCATTCCCTCCTTTAATATTCAATAACAATAAACATTTCTACTTATCGATCATCGATTAAACATATATCGATAAGCCGTAAACTGCAGCTGCAGTAAGAGCAGCATTGATTTGAAATCAGGACACATTGTTCTCCCCAACGACAGCGTCGTGAAATGTTATTTTAATACACCGCCGTGCGTTAGCAACATGAACCGTAAGCCGTAAATACTAAACTGCAAGCAGGAGCACGCCGTGCCGAAGAAGCCCGTAAGTAATCGATTTGATGGTCCGTTCCCCCACTCAATGTATGCAGTTGAGCGCATTGGCCCATTTCGATAACTACATAAGACCCGTCTTAGTGTGTCAAGCGATAAATTCGCGCACTAGCCGCACTCCCCCCTCAGCCAGCAGCAAATCAATGCCAACAAAGCGCAGCGAGGGCAAAGCGATGCGGTAGATAACTTTAAGTTGCAGCTATAAAAAATTGCGAAAGTCACAAATGTTTTATGAAAGTTTCTCATTTTATTTAGCCTTTTATATTATATTATGTACATACATACATATATATGTATAGATATGTATATAGATATCAGCGCGCCCTGTGCATCGACTCGGCAGAGTTCGCATACTGCACAAGTTTTTAATAAAAGTTCTGCAGCCGCTATTGCAATAGCCACCACAGCACCACTTCCACTTGCAGCACCACTTCCACTTCCACTTCCTCCAGGGGCTGTCTGTTCAGGAATTCATAACCGCATTTCTCTCAGCGACTGCCAAGCCGAGCAGCAGGCGCAGTTGTACATACCAATTACTTATATATCGACGATATGGGGGCTGAGACAATAACTGAGCATATCCCCACAGCCCAGCACGCCCCTCTCTCCTTTGTGCTGGGCACAGCTGATGCAGCTTTGGCTTATAATAAGTTTTTGTCTCCTCGCTTCGGATTGCGCTTGCCAAGTTCCATTGAGTTGCCCAACTCAAATCTATAATATAATTCAGTTTTCCTTCTCGATTTGTAGGCACTTTAAAATTGGGTTTCCATTTATTTATGTTGCGAAATATTGTCAGTTTTATTTGCTGTTTACGCGCTCCACTGCTATCTGTCTCGCCCCACCTGCTGTTTATTCGTGTACATCATTTTTTACAGCCCCTCATCAGCGGCAAGACAGGCAGGAGGCGCTGCTTAGTTAGTCCTTCATGGCACTTTGATTGCTCATTTGGCATTTATTTGACGGCCTTATTCTCCGCCTGCCATCTTCTATCTCCTACTGCTGCTCTTAAATTATTCATTGTGCGTGCCTCCTGCCCCACTCCTGGCGCCTGCAGCATCTTCAATCTTCTGCTGCCCACGTACAGCACTGCATTGAGAGCTATGCGAATTTTTAAAATATTCATGTCCTGCCGCTGGCATCGCTGGCCAAGAAACTCGCTGAAAACATCATCGGACCAGGCACTAACTAAATGTGCGTAATTTTTACCGACAGCGCATTGAAAATATCGCTCGCAGCTATCAGACAGCAGCTGTACGTGAGTTTGCAACTTGCCCCCCTCCGCTCCGCTCCACTGTGCCCCGCACAGACAGGGAGAGTCGGAGGCTCGCATCACATTGGATTTGCTGCCTGTTTAGCTAGACGATGTACACTGAAACCTAATATTCCGCTCTTTCGGTCAGACCAAATTGGCTGTGAAAGCAATGAAATTTGAGAAAACTTAGTTTAAATATAATATTCCTTCAATGTGTAAGCGTTACAAGTTTATTTACAATTTTTTAAATAGAATTCTCGTATTTATACTCATTCACGAAAGTGAATCAGTATATTGGTTTTGTGCAATGTCCGTCTTGCTGTCCGTCCGTCTGTCCGTCTGTCCGTCTGTCCGTATGAACGCAATCTATTTCGGCGCTATTGAAGCTAGAGACTTGAAATTTGGAACACATACTCGTGTATATCTCCGATTTATAAAGTGTTAAAATTTTCCCGATCCGCCCACTAGGGGCGTGGCAAATCGGAAAATGCATTTTCCGATATACCAGAAATCATGTTTGTTGAAGAGCTAGAAAGCTGAAACTTGGTATGTAGGTCCGCGTTGACCACCCAAGATCACGAGCTATGGCGGATATATCTACGCCCATTGGGGGCGTGGCAAATCGGATAAAACTGTATCTCCTAAAGTTGTAAACCTAGAATGCTGAAATTTTGCACGTCAGCTAATGGTATGATTCTATAAAGTCTGAAGATAAATTATAAGTCTACGCCCGTTGGGGGCGTGGCAAATCGGACCAGAAGATATAGTGATTTTTTAAATTCTCCTATATTTTGGACACTATTGATGGCAGAGACCTCAAATTTTGTATATATACTCGGACTGATCACCCAAGACCAAAAAGTTTTGTCGGATATATGTCCGCCCACAGGGGGCGTGGCAAACCGCAAAAGTGTATATCTCCTAAAGTATAATAGCTAGAAGCTTCAAATTTGGATAGTTGAGTTACTGGTAGCCTCCTCTATCGATTCCCCAAAAATAATTTTTACGCCTCTTTAGGGGCGTGGCATATCGAAAAATACCCTGTAATTTTCACATTTTTTTAGGGTAAGCATTCAAACTTTGCAGTTAGGGTAACGTTATCTCTTTCTAAAAACTGACCAAAAATGAGGTGTCTACGCCCAGTTGGGGCGTGGCAAATCGGAAAAACCTGTATATTCTACAGTATTAGAACGAAACTTAACTACTAAATTGTTGATGGGATGTGAATGAGTATTCCGCAGTCGGTTACGCCCGACTGCAACGTTCTTACTTGTTTATTTATGGTTTATGTTGACATTTATATATTTTTATGTGGAGCTTACAGATATTCTCTCTATTGAGATTACTCCTTCTAATATCAAGATTAAATTATTATAAATATAATAATAAAATATATAATTTTTTTTTTTGTTTTTTTTTTTTTTTAACATATTATTTCATATATATATTTTTATATTTATCGATTTGCTTACTACTTTTATGTTATTTTTTTTTTTTATGTATATGATATTGTTGATAGTCTTACCACATACAAAACAAAATATCTTATAAGAATTGCCAAAAATACATGTGAAATTCTTTTCTCTATGCAACACAATGATCCACTTTGAGTTTTACTCTCATATTTATTCTATATATTTGCCATTAGATTTTTATTTGCTTGGCTGTCAGTGGTGGTTCACCCTAATCCATGTGACCGACATCTCAGTGGACTTGCGCCTTAACACTGCCTCTAATTTATATTTATTCAACAATTTATATTTATTTTTTCGTTCCATTTCTATTTCTGTATATTTTTTTTTCTGCTATTCAAATTGTGCATAAAATTTACATTTTTTATTAGCGCTGACCACTCCAAAGCAGAAAAACAAGAAGAAGAAGCTGAAGATGAAGAGGAATGATCCAATGGCACAAATATTGCTCGGACTCTCTGACATTTCGCACGTTTCGACTGCTGATTGTGGGTAATTTTTATTGATTGTTCGCATCTACGGACATGGCAGATACACGCAGCTGAATATATGTTGATGTCGATAATGTTGTTGTTGTTGTTGTTCTGGTTGCTGTCTGTAGTTATACTTGTATTGGGGTCAATTGGATTTGTGAAAATGGGGCTGGAAGTGGAGGAAATGGAGATTTGAGCCTGGTCGCTGGGGCAGCTGCCTGTGCAGTTGCATTTGGAGCTGACATTATGCAATTTGATTAAGTTGCATTTAATTGCTTTTGCTGTACAATTATAAATAAATGCAAATTGCTTTGGTTTTGTAGTGTCATTTATATTAATTAATAATGTTAAATTTCTGTATTGATGACTCTGTAGCTCGTTCACCGAACTCTGTGTCATTTAGGCCGAAACAATGAATACATTTGCCTGACAACAACCATTGGCAATTGCCATTGCAATTGCCATTGCAATTGCTATTGCCATTGCCATTGCCATTGCCATAATTATGGGCAGGTGCTCAATTATACATGCACCTATTAAGTGCCTACCACTACATACATACATATATGGCATATACATGGCTTAGAAGTGCACATCCTTTATTTATGACGGCAAATTTCATATATTGCATTACTGCAATTACAATAGCAGCAAGTAATTGGTTTTCCATTATCTGGCCAAGAGCAAAGAGCCTAGCCTAATGCTAGAATATGCTATATACATAAATAAAGTTAATTATAGTTCTGCATAAGTAGTTTAATTTTAGAGCTATAGACAGTTAAATTATGAAACATAACTTTGGCTTTATGCTCTATTTTATTTTGACTCATTTGGTAAAGTGATAAAATAAATATATTCAAGCCAAAACTCCAATTTTAATATTTAGTGAGAACAGCTATCCATGCTGCCTTTGATGAATGAAATCAGAAATATTTGTTGATTCTTACTCAAAGGAGCAAAACCTTTTTTATCCAGCTTCCATCTAATAATTTGAGCAATCATTTTATATATAGTATATATGATTTGTTATGGAATCACAATTGATTTTGCATATATACATATACAGTGTCCAACATTCATTTTCGTTTTTTTTTTTTTTTTTTTTTTTTTTTTAAGTAACAAGTAATACTAGTTGAAATAAAAAATTTGAAAATACAAAATTGTAGATTGAAGAATTACCTTTCCGATGAGTTATATATCAATATAGTAGATTTAGTATAACTAATAAAAATTATACATAAACCGAAATGACACAAAATTTAACGTTACCTTAAAATATTTAATTTTTTATATATTCACACTCTTCTTTGCCAACACAAAACTTCAGCCAAAGCCAGTTTTCATTGCTGTATGATGCCTCGAGCACACAACAAATCATTGAATATAAAACTTATATGAACTATAAACCGTGCGAAGGAACTTTTTAAGCATTTCTTATAAATTTAATTTCCACCTATTCATACATTAAATTTAATGCATATACATATAAATCCCATATAGAAGCACTAAGAAACTACTCCTTTCACGCGCTATAAACTGTACGCTATTAAGCTCAAAAGAGCTCTCTCATTTCATATTCTTTTCTCCCTTTAGTGTTCTTTAAATATATATTTAATAACAAGCCAAAAATAATATGAACTGCATGTATATACTATATAGCATATGTTAACGATAAAACAGCTCCACAAACAATTTCATTTATGTATGCTTCATAGACTGTAAAGAACTATCAGAGAGTGTGTATGTGTGCGTGTGTGTGTGTGTGTGTGAGTATGCCCTAAAGTGATTTTTACGCACACTTCTCTTACTTACTTGTGCATATAAGTATGTGTACTCCTTGCTCTGGCCTCCCTGGGCAAATCCCTTGCTCACTTGGCAGCCTTTCAACGTAAATTACCATAATTCGCGCTTTCAAAAGGCGCACACTTAACCTTTAATTAAGATACTCGAAACTTTTCAATATTCAACGCTTTTGTATGCAATGGCGCCGCATTGGCGCCCATTTTCTTTTATCCCCCTCCAGGCAGGGCTGTCGTTTACACACGCACACACACGCACACTACTTACACCATTCACACACACACACACACACACGCGCTCACACGTCAAGTCGCTGCATTTTGCCATAACGAAATTAACGCCACGTCTGCCTGCGCTGCAAAGTATGCAACATAAATTTTTGCGTCATGCCAATAAAAATAATTGAAGCAAAATGTGCTGCACATGAGCTGACGAGCGAGCGAGCGAGCAAGCTGAGTGAGGGGCGGAGGGGGGGTGGGCTGGGCAGAGTTCATGTAGGTTGTTCGACTCCAATGAGGCTCCAATAAGACTCCGATTGCAATTTTACTTTTATTGCCAGCCGCTTGACGTGGCTGCCTGCCTTTTAAGTGCTTGCTCTTTGTTGCGGGCGCTGTTCATTGGCTCAATAGGTGTTGTTGTTGTTGTTGTTGTTGTTGGCTGTCTGCTGCCTGCTGCCTGCTGTTACTATTGTTGTTGGCTATGACAATACCCATCCATCCAACGTCAACGCTCACTTGTGCTTGTTTTCATTTCCGCTGCGCTTATCACATTATGGCAAGCTCATTGCCGGCTCCTCCTTTGATTCGCATTTTTCCGTGCTATTGCTATCAGTCAAGTTGACTTTAGCATTTCCTTTGTGACGTCACTGGCAAGCAGCTCTGATGCATTTGCCATGTACACCGCGCAGCAGCTGTCATATCATTCACAATTTATAGAATGTACACGTATATGAAATGACACGTAAAACTCCTCAGTTGGGTAAGCTTTAAAATCGTATGCCACAACAAATACAGTCACTGTGATATTATTAATAGCCTAAACCTGAATAATTCGCCTAATTCCGTTATAAGTAGACTTTGGCCTGAAAGCCGTTTATAGCTCACGACCAAACAAATTTCTAATCGATTTTCCAATGGCCTGTGACGCTTTTCACAGTCAGCCAGAGCCGAGCTAAATATAAATTCGAGAAAATAAAAAACCAACGGGAACTGTCAAAGTGTCATTCCTCTCAAGGGCTGCGAGCTGCCAGCTTAGCGACACATTTTGCATAGAACATTAATAAATAATTTGGTTTGTGTGAATGATTTTCACATGAATTCCCGTCCAGTCGTCGTTACTGTTACTCTTTGTATGTGTGTGTGTGTGTGTGTGTGTGTGTGTGTGTGTGTGTGTGTGTGTGTGTGTTGTCCTGTGTGTAACGTTTGTCTACTTTGCAGCTCATGTAATATTCATGATTATTTGAAATTTGCGCTTCGTTATCCTTTATCCTTTTTATGTGCACACACACACATACACACACACACAGTCACCAGAGACACACGACAATCATATGTTAGCGCGTCCGGGCGCCTTCTGTGTTTGCACAGATATACATGAATACAAACACTCGCACACACAAACACACACACACACACATACATACAGAGAGGGTGTGCAAGTCCTTGCATATCATCAGCCTTTAGTCGCCAGCTAACGTAATCGGTTTTCAATGTCGCCGAGGAACTCGCCTGGGGAATTCCAACAGCGGCATTGATAGCAGCTCCGTCCATCAATATGGCCCTAACAAACTGTTGCGTACCTTCAACAGCTCCTGCTACATACTCCTCCTGCTGCTCATCCCCCTCCTCATCCCGCTCTGAACTGTCTCTTGGTTGCGTTTTTATTTGTCACACGTTTGACGCCGCCATATTGTCAATACACACAGACAGGCTACTACTACTATGTGTGTGTGTGTGTTTGTGTGTGTGTGTGTGTGAGGCACTTCCGTTTCAGCGCTTATCAGTTGTCGCTGCGCGTTTGTTGTTGTCAGCTCCCATGGCGCGCTTTTTCCAACTAGGTTGATGCAAACGGCGAATGGCAAACGGCGAACGGCAAACGAGCAGCGAACGCCACTTGCAACGTGCCACCTCGAACGGTGGCAAAGTCAACGGCTTTTGTTAGGACTTAGGGACAGCGCCCGCTGCGCTTGCCTTGCCTTGCCTTGCCTCGCGTTGATGTGGGCGTGGCGCTGCGCGTCGTCTGGTTGCATTGCGATAAAATTGTGTGTATGGCAACTTCAACAAGTGAAGCGCTTCACTTGGCTTCGCATCGCTCGCGCGCTCTGCAAGTTTTGTTGACAAACTGAAAAACAATTATGATTGATTGCTCAACACTGGCAAAAAGATAGCCGAGCACGAAAGGTGTGCGCAGTCGTGTGTGTGTGTGTGAGTGTGGGAGTACTTTTAAGATAGTCAACTAAACAAGTTTGGAGCAACTTCGAATTGTCTGCGTGGATCGTGCTTATGAACTAGTTCCAAAAGTGAGCTAAGAAAACTTTGCAGATTGTTTGAGAGCAGGTGCTTTGCTAAACCAATATTTAGATACAAACTATGCGACAATGTACTCATATAGTTCTCCAGGATATTTCATTCATTCTCATTTGATTTGATGGAACTCAAAAATATTTATAATTAAAATGTCCGTTTTACAGAATTGTGCATATGGGAATAAAGAACGAGTAGCTTAAATTGAATAAAAAACTAAACAGCTTAAGACGTTTCAGCTCAGAAACTTGTAAAATTAAAAAATATAAATATTTATATATATTAAGTCTAAGGATATACAGTGATTTTATTTTCAACTTCAACTGCAAGCGCCTATAAAACATACAATATAAAATTAATTGAAATTAAAAAAGTGTAAATGCTAAATTATATACATATATAAATATTTTTGTCATAACTAACAAAAATACATAAGCCGGAAAAAGTTGAAAAATAAAAAAAGAATATCAATGTTACTCAATGTTACTGTATATATTAATATAGGAATTTTTATATTTTTCTTATTAAAAGTTTTTGCTGAGGAATTAATTAGTTCAAGAAACTGCTTTTCACGTTATAATACAATATATATTTATTGCTTGTCTGATAATTGGGAAAATATAATACAGCGCTATTACTAAGGAACTTCTGGAATATATTGACTTTTTCTAGTTTATGTAAGTAGTTCATGATAGTAATAAACATTTAATAATTTATAAATAATAAATATATATGGGAATTTAAATCACTTATTCAATAATATATTTATTTGGAATTAAGCCTAAGACTAACCTAATACGTAATCACAGCCAGTTACGTCTTCTAGCTGAATCGATAACATGATCTGATTGCCATACATGTATCAATTACCTGGTAAGCGAAAGGGAAATGGCAATTAGTTAACCCTAACGAAAGCAACTATTATTAGCCGAACATAAGCCCAATCAGCTGGCATGGCTCAACGAATTGCGTGAACAACCTGAGCTCTATTCTCTGCCGTCACCTTTGTCTTGGGCGACACGCAACTCGTTTAAGGCCAAGCCCACTATGCGCTACAATCTTATCAGGGCCAACATGCCGCATCTCCAGCGTGTCCTTTGTGCCAGCACATGTCAGCCAAAAAAGAAACAAAAAAGGATACAGATACAACAAAGTGCCGTCAGCTGTTGCCGCAGTTGTTGTTGTTGTTGCTTTGCTTTTGCCTTTGCCTTTGCCTCAGCCGGAGATAGCTGTTTAAGCCAATTTGTAAACCATCAAATCGCGTTAAATGCGCTTTTCCGGTCTACGTCGATGCTGCACGGGCCCCTCGCTATCGCTCGAGAGAAATCTCTCATTGTTATTGTTTTCTTTGCTAAACGGAAACGGTTAGGCACCCCTCGCAAAAGGCACTCACTGCACGGCTCGCTACGCGCATCCTTTGCGACTCTGTTGTATTCAGTTCCTCTTTTCTTTTTATTCCCTGCGTTTGCACCTCGAAGCGAGTGCACAGGTATGCGAGCATTCATTGACATATGTACAGAGATATATATAAATATGGTATATACTATAAAGGCATTGGCTGCAATCGTTGGCGCTTCTTTTTCATCTCTCGACTGGGTTATTCATATTGATTTGTTTGCCTTTTGGCTATGCTTTGTGCGTGAGAACGAGATATTGAATAGCGGCCGGGCACAGAGAGCAGGAGCAGACAGCCTCAGAGGCAATGCCTCATGCGAGTTATGCAAACGCTATTCAATTATCGATCCTCAATGCCGGATTGTCACCAACTCCAACTGGCATTCTTTGACCTCATTCTTCGACTTCCGTTCGGGCGGTGCATTCAAGCGACGCATGGAATGACCGCTGGCCCGGACCTAAAACCAAACCGTGGCCAATGAGCCTCGCACAAGGTGAAAAGCCTCTGCCTCTGCCTCTGTCTCAGCTCCCTCCCTCCACACATTAACTGCCTAAAAAATGAGCGTGTAATTTACGAGCTGATTGTCAACAATGTCCACAACAGAAACAGAGCCCAGAAATCTACTTTGTATTTTTATTAAAAAAGGAAACCAAATTGAAACTGAAACTGAGGCGTAATGAGGCGTTTGATCACTTCCGTTCTTTAATATATATCGAATAAATTTAAATGTGCCAAAGGATTTTAACATACAAATCGTATTTTGTGTCATTAACGGAGACAGAGGCTCATAAATTTGACTGCATTATGAGTTTGGCTCAACACAGCAGGAAGACCAAGTAGGGTTTGGTCGAGACTGGGGCTGAATATGCAAATGGAGACTTTGAACAATGTTGAGGCATTATTTATTTAGGGAAAATAAAACGTCTTATGGCTATAAACTACTTTTAATTAATATTCAAAGCTATGAGCTTCTGTTTATACAGCAACTACACATAGATCAATATACTAAACAGCAATTCAAGCGAATTATCGTAAATTAAATGCAACTTGGTATTCATCTACGCTCATCTACTTGAAACTGCATAGACTTTTAATTTATTTTATTGGTTAAGCTAAATTGAGAACATATTTAGCAGCAAGCTATGCGTAAAGATTTTAAATTAGCTGGCTAATTGCTGCTGCTATCTTCTGCGCTATCTGACTCTGAAAATGGCATATACATTTTTAAGAAACATACATATTTGAAAACTTGGCTAATTTTATAAATATATTACCATATGTTAAGTGTTTTTATTTTTTTATATAAAAACCTTAACTGTTCATTAAAATAAATTAATAAACAAATTAAAGTAAAAACAACTAAATTAATAAACAAAAAAATAATAATAAATAGACATATATGAATCGAATAATTAAACTATTTTTATTTTCTTTACCTAAGAAGGAATAAATAATTTTTCAGAAAAATATAATTATAATAAATATATAATAAAATATTTTCAGAAAAATAAATAATAATTAAAAATCACACATTTTATTATGAATACAATTTAATTTATTTAAAAATAATTACAAATTTATAATATATATGAAATATTTATTAAATACAGCCAAAAACCTTTAATTTGATAATGATTACAAACATATTTATAATTTCCAATTTATTTATTATAATTTATTTAAAAAAAAAAAAAAAAAAAAAAAACTCTTCTTGTATATTTAACTTTCAATTTATTCATTTTATTCATTTAAAAATAAATAAATAAATGAACAACAAATATGTTTATGTTCTTTATATTTATTTGCTTAAGACTATTTTGCTCGTGACATGAAGTATGTTTTATCTTTATCTGTATCATAAATATTTTCTACATTATTAATTTATAAAGAAAAGCAACAATTTGTTATCAACAACTCCTCCGTTGACTCCGTTGCGAGTTCTGAGCCCCTTGAATCACATACTTTTTGTTTATTTGCAAATATTATTTGCATTTTCTAATTATTTGCGTGAATTTCTCATCGTTCAAGTATGTTGTTTGTCAATAACAGAACAAAAATTGTTTAAATAGTTTATGTTTATTCAATTTGTCGACAGGCTGAGCGTCTGTCTTCGCTCAAAGAGCTAAACAGGTGTACGAAAGTCCAAAGAACTTAATCATAATCTAAATTTAAAGCGTAGTTAATGTGGCTGAAACTGTAGTACTATGGGCGCGCCTACCGTATACACTGAGTTTTGAGGTATATTTAGATTTTACATATATTTTATTACTTCTAGTATATTTAATCTGACTAGCAGCTTGTGCAGCACATAGAGCAAATATTTACTCAGTTAGACCTTAGCCGAGCCAACAGCCGATAGACCCTTAGTAATGCCTATAAATAGAGCCGGCTACCTGTGTTTTTGTACCTTCAGGCTGGGAGACAGTGCCAACAGAGATGACGCTGTGTTTAATCGTGCTCAACTCTGTGAACTTAAGAACTGTCCGAAAGGCTAATAGCACAATGCCAATATCAGCGTGACTCGCAGTCGCACGTACAAAGTCTACCTTGATTTTGTGAAATTCCAGAGATAGACAAGTCAAACAGCGAGGCGCATAGCTAACTGATAGATTTACAGCCGGGCTCGATGACAATCTTTTATCTCTCAGCCAGACTGACTGGCGCTTGAGTCAGTGCTGAGAAGACTCCACTGTAGTCGCTATCATGTGAGCCGTGTGAATCCCATGACTCAGTGAGTGTGACTCTGCGCTAGTTTTTTCCTTATAGTCATATTATTTCACGCATGCGCAACCAGTAACCAGTTTGCACCTGTTGATTGTCAACAACAACAACAGCAGGCAACAATAGCAGCAGCAAATAAAATAAGAATAACAAAAGGTACTCAAAGAATGTACAAAATATATATATTGGCCCCCTTTTTTGTTTCAGTGATGACTTGCACAACAGTCGCTACCGGGGTTGATTTTATTTTAATATTGTGGTTATCAACCCCTTGAATGCATACAATATGAGATTCTTATTGGCGAGTCTTATTGGAGTTCGCCTGCATTTAGCAGAGACACACACCTTTATATAGGTGCAATTAGAAGAGTTTATATATTTATAGCAGTCAGGACTCAACCCGCAGTTGATCTCCTTTAAATATACATATACATATTTAGCGAAGACGCAAACTCTTCTAAGGCTGAATCGATTCTCTTTGTATACTGTATAAGTTGATTAAAATGTTGGTATGCGTAAGACTCAAACCACCACAGTCGATCTCCTTTTTATGTATAAGTGATATTTTGACATAAACTCCTAAGTGATAATTTTCGTTGAAATTAAATACTGTTATGTTCGGAATATGCTCAGCTCAAGGCAAACCTCAATGCTCAATGTTAATTAATTATTAGAAGACACAGAACCTTATATTCTCCAGGCAATAGCCTGATTGATAACTACAATTAGGACACAAACCTGATTGTGATCTACATTAAATAAATATTATGCTTAGTGAGTACACAAAACCTTATATTTATTGACATGCTAGCTATAAAGGTTGCCGTCAAGTTCCTCATGTTAGTGTGGACATAAAAACTTATTAGCGGACTGCTATGCTATGCTAAATAAGGAAATAATTCAAATTCGAGCAAATAACTTTATTTGTTAGATTTACAATTGTAAAGGAAAAACAATTTGTTATATGTTAGCTAATTGCTTTAATTGGAACCAGCTGTAACCGAATTGTGCCGATATTTACAGCATTTTTCCGCATTGGTTTAAATATTTAATTCTCACATTTGAACAGTTCCTTGCACAGATTTACACAATTGTAAAAGTCAAATAATAGCAAACAACAGAATGCAATCAATGCCGAGAGATATGCGCAATAAATATTATATACATATATTTCGAGTGATACTTAACACACATATTTATAATGCTCTGCTCCATTTGACATACGCCAAATGGCAGTGCGGCATTTAAGTTGTCAGAGATAATAAACGACACTTCAGATAAGCATCCATCGCCATAGAATGCAGCCCACTCATAAATCATGCGAATTTCACACAGAATGTTTTATCTACGCACTTAAGACTAGACACACAAACTGGGTTAGGAGGCCACAGCGCGCTAGGCCTTAGTTGAGCTAAGTAAATAAATAGACTAGCTGTAAGTCCCACTTGCATTCATGAGAATCGCAAAGAGAGATACTATTTGTTGATTGTAAATGCTAAGTGTTTATGCCACGTGTATACGATATTCCGTTTTAAATACTATAATTAATCGAGCGACAAGCTGATAACTCAAATCGTGTGTAACTAAGCTGTGTGGAATGCTAATTGATTTGAGCACAGCTTATACAAATGTGAACAAAATGAATTGGAATGCTGTAGAACGCGAGGGAACGCTTAGCTTATACTCTGTAAGCATTGTATAAGAGATAAATATAAGTTCTGCAATTGCACTTATACACAATTTCAATACTATTCGTCTTATATGATTTACCATAATAATGCCAGACTTTGTCTTATACTCCAAACTTTAAACCTATCATACACATAAGTACAGGGTATATCAAGCACATCATCATAGATTGTTGCAGCTGAGGATTAATAGGACAAATATTTTATTCAACTCTTTAGCATAAAGTTCATATAATTTGCAAAGATGTCAAATATAAGTGCATTGAATGTGATTACGAGTATTATGCCATTGTGATTGTGAATGTGACTGCTATTGTGATTTTGATTATCGCCATAGCCACGCCTTAAACAATTGCATAAATTGCATCCATACCACAATTTGCATGCAAAAAGTTCACGCAACTATGCAACGCATGCCGCATTATTCGCATTATCAATGTTGCTGCCGCAAATTGCGCAAATAATCAAAGTGGAATTTTTGACTATAAATTTCGAACAAAATAATTAAATGCAAATTTTAATAAAGCCGCGCAGAAGAGGCATGCAATACGTAGAAATACCGATTAAAAACAGAGTAATTAATTAAGAATAATAAATTAAAAAATTAATAATAATTAAAAATTAAAAATAAAATATAATTGATCAAATATTAAATTTTTTAAGCAACCAGATATTAAATATTTTTTAAATATTTAAAAATCGTTCATAATATAAAATTGTATTCAAAATATTTATAAAATAAACTTAAGGCAAATTGAGACAATGTTTCCTATCTTTCTGACCTCGAAATTGATCTTCTCGTGTTATTACAGGGTATTAAAAGCAAAAATGTCTTTACGGTCAGTTAAAAGTTCAATTGAATTAGCCTATGCAAAATTGTCTGTGAAATTTGGCAGTTAATATAAATGAAATATTTTGCGTGTACGAAATGAAAAATGCCAGAACTAAGCCGAGAGGTGTTCGAAATGCACTCGGTAAAATAAACAAATAAATAGCACATATGCAATAAATCTACGTATCTCTTCAGTAACATTGATAGAATGTTGTAAGGCACAAATACTCAAGCACATGTTAAATTCCAATTAAAGTTAAAGAAAATTACGACTATGCAAAGAAAAAACTAAAAATAAAGTCGAGCTTCGCGTTTGCTGTTATCGCCACAATTAGCCCTGTTTTGTGATTGTTCTATTTTTGTTTGTATATACTAGAATCGGGTATGCTAGTTAGCTAACTGATTTTGTAACACAAATATAATAAATAAAATAAAATAAAAAAATAAAAAAAAAAAAAAAAAAAAAAAAAAACAATATTGTCAATAATATTTATGTAACATACACATATTAATAAAACAATATTGCCAATAATATTGTCTCTTATTCTAGTCTAGATTTGCCTGCAAGTTATAATTGTTTATATAAATATAAATATATTATTAACACTATTTATCAAATGTTATTGTTTTTTGTTCATCAACTGATGAAATAACAAAAGAAAGAAAAACAAAAGCAAAGAAATGAATCGAACTTTAGACTAAATCTGCTCGAATATAATCAAATATAAATAAAGCTGAATCAAAGCAGCTAAAAAAAATTTTTTATAAATCATTTTATTTTTTCATATACAATATCTATATATATACATATATTTAGATATATATTTTTACCATATAATCAATTAAATGAATTATTTTATGTGGAATTTGTAGAAAATAGGATAGAAAATAGTAAAAATACAGGCGAAAGTTGATTTTAAATCATATTTGCAAAGGTAAATTATATTTATGTATACATATAAAACCTAATCAAAATGCATTCTTATATGTAGTTCAATTGACATTTTGATGATAAATTCGCCAAGCAATTTGCAAGCTAAGAATTTCAATGTGCAAAACCAACAACAAATTTGATTACTAATTCTTGTAGCCTTGATTAGGATTGTCTGTGCATGGGCATACCCTACATCTGACGAATAAACACTCAAAGCAATCTGGGTGTAAGTGTATTTAAGCTTCGTCAACTCAGAGATAGGAATGTGTATGTATGTATGAGTGTGTGTGTGTGCTGTTGTTGTTGTTGTTTCTAATTTATTTCCGATAGTGGAAAACATTGACGATCTGCCTGACTCGCAGTCGGTGGGGCCTGCGTTGTTTCAGTTTATTTAATTTTTTATTTTTATTTTTGCGGCGTCTTCACGTCACAGACACACACAGGCACACCTACACATGGAGCGAGATACAGATACAGTCCGAGTCGGCAGCGCGGGCCGCAGTCAGCAGTCAGCTGTGTGCGGGCTCTTTGCTCTAGGCGGTGTTTGTTTGTGTCGCGCTGTCCAGATACAGAGACTCTCGAACTGGGACCGCAATCGCAGTCGCAGTCGTACAGCAACAGCAGCGGCAGTAGAGGCAGCAGAGGCAGCGACGTCAACTGCGTCGCTGGCAGCGCAGTCGGCGGCAAGTTAACGTTAACGTTAACTCAAGCACTTGGCAGCTAACTTGGCTGTAATTGCTGCTCCGCTACGTAGCTCTTTTTAATTGTTGTAAACAAGCGCGCGCGTTCGGACTCAGCTTAAAAATAATAAAAACAAAAATTCTAGAGAAAACATAAAAATAAAGCAACGAAATGACAAATCAGCCGCGAGTTGTTTTTCGACACACAGAAACATTTGTTGACAGAGGTCATGAAGTATTCGTGAATTTGTTTTGTTGTGCGCCCATATGAAAAACAGTTATGCAAATTAATTAATAGAAACGGCGCCAAAAATTTCAAATTGAAAGTCTACAGAATTTGCTTATAATTTGTGTCTCAATCAAATTAAACAAAATGTAAGCAGAGTCGTCAACAAAATCTCTCAATAAATTACTCAATATATATCTGTTTATAAGTGTACATACATAGCTATATAGATAGATACAGATATACATATATAACGAGCCGCATATAGTAATTCCATAGATATTTGCAATCGCTTCCTACTTTTCCATTTCGCGTGTTGCGCTTTTGTCTTTGCTCTGTATTCTATAGATTATTTGTTTTGTTTTCATTTCTTTATTATTTTTATAAATAATGCCATAGAAAATTGTTTCTGTGCTTTTACAATGCTGAGAATGCGCTCCTCAATTACATAAAAAGCGTCTGATTGAAATGGAATTGTCTATTGAACAAAAGTGCTAAGAATAAAAACCTATATATGAATCGAGAAATTCATTTCTCATATCTCACAATTGAACGTACAAGAAATACAAATGTCAGGCAAATTTTGATTACAAACCCAATATGAATGACAGTTGTTATCAAGTGAAAGATCAAAGATAGAGTGAACCATAAGTCTCAAGCAAATCAAATATATTTACTTTACTTGTTTTTAAAAATAAAAGTGCTCTAGTTGAGGCTAAACTCGACGAGGAGATGCCCTGTAAAGAGTTGACACTTCGATAATGACAGTTAATGCAGTAAATTTAAAATCTTTAGCTCGTAAGGTATTCAAGTTATGTTTCAAAATTGAGTGCAATTAACGATTTTTATTTATACTAATTGAAAAATGGATTGTGTTATCGATAACAATGGTAATATTCCAATTATGCTTACAAATTGAGTGAAATTATAGATTTTTATTTAAATTAATTGAAAAAAAAAATAATTGAAATATATCGATAACAATGGTAAATGCATAGAATAGACAAGAATACGTTGAATGTGTGGAATGTGTTATCGATAACAATGGCCAATGCATAGAATAGACAAGAATACATTTAAAATTTCAAGTCTTTAGCCTTTGGATCTACCCTAGTTCAACTCATTTCGCCAGCCTAATCAGCAATATGGGGTCTACCACGCCTCTTTCTGCCTGTCACATACCTTTCAACAAAATCAGCATGTCCTAATTTTCCCTTTTGCTGCCTGCATTAAAACTGCATTTAATTTATAAAAAAAGTATATTTATAAATATATTTATTTATATATCAGGCATTAATGGATGTTTGTTAATTACATTGATTCCCCACGACTTGAGCCCATTCTAATACAGTTATAATTTACTCTTTATGCAAGCGTTGAAAACTTGAAATTTTCCACTTGATTTATTCATTAATTGCGCCCTTAACGCTTGCAATTGTATAAAAAAAAATTAATATGTACATATATACAAATTAATAAAAGAAAATTACATTGCAAACAGCGCAGCTGCATATTAAGAACTGAGGCCTACAACACTTATAATTGCAAGTCGCTTAATGAGCGACAACTTAACGACTTTTATGAGCTGCAATCAAGTGTTAAGCTGCATACAATTGAGTCTAATTGGATCTGCCTGGAGATGTTCCTCTCCCCTTGATCTAGATAACAATTGGCGACAAGTTGTGTGAGCCACAAAATAAAAATGTTGCTCAAATCGTTTAATCAGTAATAAACACACACTTATGCATATATCCCTATATATGAATATGAGTGTAAGTTAATGAGTTGCTTTTATTTTTATCGAATTTAGATTTATATCTTTATTAACTCAGCAGTTTATATGTGCATGAGCTTTATTTATGGCAAGGCATTTAGTCTTATCATATTGGAATTTATACTTTTGATCAAGCTTAGCAAGATTTACTACATTAACAGTTAACTTTGTAAGCGGATATATAACCGAATACCCAAGCTGAATAGCTGCCATAGCTCACACAACCTCTGAATCGACATTGAATTATTTGCTGACATAAGTCAAGTACGAGTCTTACATAGCACCTACATATCAGATCCTAAGCTGGGCGCAATCTATAATCGAATTGCGCCAGCTTCGGCGATCTTGGCATGTAGCTAACAATTGTTAACTCAAACAGAAGAGCACTTTTTATGGCATTGCAGGCAGTAGGAAACGGCAGGTAAATGAAACAGAGCAAGGCACGAGCACGAGTAACACTTCCATACACTTTTACAGCCCGAACGAAATCAACTTGGCACCTTAATAAAAGCAGCGCCATATGGATAGAGAGATACCGATACCAAGATCGAGACCGAGCCGCGACTCACAAGTCAGATACATCATTTAGAAACGTTTATTGCTAAGATAAATTCAGCAAGGAGTTTAATAGCCACTATCAATATTTGTACAACAAATAAGCGACGAGCGCGACCGAGCTCAATGCGAGGCGGCGTAAAATGTCGCAGCCATAAGATAGAGACGAAATCGTAGCAGCAACAGCAGCAGCAGCAGCAGCAGCAACAACAGATGCGTAAGGCGAATTAACACAAACGCGTTAATACAATTAGTTTAAAAGTGAAAAATCTCGTATACAATATATATATTTATATATACACATATATATGCATGATTCGATGAGGCGAAAAAAAAAACTGTTAACTAAATAATAAAATTGAAAAAAAGAAAAAAACAAAATATATACGCAGCGAGGCTGTCGACAAAAAGCGCCACAACAAATTTGCAACTTTACACTCGTCGTCGGTTTTCAGTCGCGAAATGAAGCCACAGCCTCAGAGCTGAACCACAGAGCGCGTGTGCCCACACATACAAAACAGAAATATAAAACGAAATATTACAATAAGAGCATCAAGTGAATATAGCTGAAACATGGTCGAGTTACTCAAGGCGCTCAATTTGACGGGCAATCTGCTGGCGGGCCTGGAAGACAACAGCCTCGAGAATGTATCGAATCCAATTGCACTGATCGCTGCCGCAGATCCAAGCATCAATGGGACGGCCTTGAATGTAACCACCACCACAACGACGACCACCACGCTGTCCAATGCCACTGCCAGCAGCAGCGGCGAGAAACTCCAATTGGATGGCTTCGATCTGCCGGGCAACTATTCCATATTGATCAATAAGCTGGAGCAGCTGGCGCTGGGCCTGGACTCGGCGCTGGGCAACTTCACCATCGATCGCCAGGAGGTGGAGATCAACTTGAGCGGTGCCTCGGCCAACGATGTGGCCGACGTGGCCGACGACTTGATCTTCAGCGATGTCCTGCCCGCTGCACGGCCGCCAACGACGCACATTGCGCACGGCTCGCGGATCTACACTGGCGAAGAGGAGGATTTCGCCCATGTGGTGAGCGACATTTGGATTGGAGTCATCCTGACGCTGCTCATTGTGTTTGTGATCTTCTTCATCTGCGCGTGCTTTTTGTATCACAAGTTTCAACAGTGGAAGAATTCATGTGAGTGCACGCCACACGGCGTATACTTGATAAGCCATTAAGAAAACATTGTGTATACGAGGTGTGGGACACATAAAGAGACTTTACAGCCAGCTTGGCTTGTGATATGTGGTAATACTTTGCAGTAAATTCATTTCAAGATTCATTAATAACAAATAAATTATCTGTGGACTTTAATTATAATTAACGAGCAATAAGACTCAGACACATTCAGCCTATGAATACTTCCACTCAATAATGTGATTCAGGCAAATAAACAGTGTGGTAAGACAAAAGAGCTTACGCATCGATTTGGATAAGAGATTAAAATCAGAAAGTAAATCTAAAAACATATGGGCTCTTGCTATGCCTTTAACGCCCATGATATTGATTTTTGTGGTCTGACTGTCTCTCTCTCTCTCTCTCTCTCTGAGGGAATGACGGCCACTTAGAGGCAGACAAATTTTAGCACCAAGTATTTGCCGAGCATGCTGACTCCGAGAACTCTCTTGAAATAATTCCGTAGAATATGGAAATAAACAAATAACTTATTTATCTTGCCAATTGGAAAATAACTGTGGGCCTCAAAGCATAGGCCGAAGCAGAAACATAAGTTCTGTTCTGTTCTGTTCCGTTGTTGGGCTGGCGGGCGAATGCTGCTATCATAATTTGTGTCTGGCTTTGTTCAATTATAAATTATAAGGCAATTAGCTAATAAATTCTAAACTGCAAATGATTAGGCTCTTACGCACACAGACACGCACACAGACAGAGAAATGCATTTAGATCTTATCTCTGTGCGGCGTTGGCTCTGCCTTTTGCTTGACAGCCGAAAACAAACATAACATTTTCAGTTAATTAAAGCTGCAGTCAAGTGGCCCATCGGCTGGGCCAAGACCTGGGCCAGCTACGTACTATGCAATCAAGTGCTCTGTTTGCTCAGTTCGAGGCTCGATTACACTGCAAATGTGTGTTAATGAATTCAAATTGTTTTCTACTGCTGCTGCTGCTGCTGCATAGTGAACAAAAGAATCGTCATCTCGATTGCTTGTTAATGGCCAAATACCAAGTCACTGGGCCACTTTCGTTTTGATTAGCCCAGCAATTCAGCAGAGGTGCATCGATTGACACTGGCGAGGCGGCCATCAAATGCAGGCAGCAGCCGAAGGCAGCTCAAGTGCCTCACAAGGGGAAGGGGCTGCAGGCGAGTCAAGTGGCTTGTGGTGAACGAACGATATCCATTTCAATGGGCCAGATAACGAACTGGGCAATAAGATAGTAATCAAGTCCCATGCCACTGCTCTATTCATATTTGTTTGCCAACAAAAGACTTTCAGCTAGAACAATGCGTTCTACAAATAGACAGAGCTTTGCTGCTCTCGTTTCCTCGACTCGCCTCTCTGCTTAAGATTCTGGAAACCATCTGGAACTCAGACTCACGCCATTGTTATGCAAATATTTAAAAAATGATTTCGCCAATTAATGCAGGTCCAGAATGCTGTAAATAAATATGCAAGAA
Organism: Drosophila arizonae; assembly: GCF_054131065.1. Lineage (NCBI taxonomy): Eukaryota > Metazoa > Arthropoda > Insecta > Diptera > Drosophilidae > Drosophila > Drosophila arizonae. The sequence goes on from NC_142924.1 coordinate 19,836,321, forward strand.
TAAGGAAAAACACAGTCGAATCTCAATTACACTGTAAAGCTATTAAAAAAAAGTAATTTGCGCAGCGAAAGAGTGTGTCAACATATTTTATATTTTGAGCACATGTGCACACACTTAACAAACAATGCGACGTCACTCATACGCAACGCTATACGCATTGTCGGCGCGGTTATGGTGCGTATGAGTGACGTTTTTTCAGGCAGTTCACGGCTGTTTAATTTACCTTTAATGAGCTTGTTTATCTTTGTTTGGGCTGTTGTTGCTGCTGCTGTCGCTGCTGATTTTGGAGTTGCCTGTGCAGCTGTCACATTTTGGAGGCGCTGCGTGATTATTATCATAACTGTTTTTGGCAACAACTTTATCGTTGCTTTTTTATAGTTTTTTTTATTATTTTAGAGGAAAAACTTTTGCTGAAAGCTGTGAAAATATGTATAAAATGTGAAAAAGTTCAGAAAAATTTAATTTTATATGCATTGAAAACTAATGGCGATTTAAATAAAAATATATATTTCTATTTATCATTATATTATAATTAAAAAAAAAATATGTAGAAAATGCGAGATCATTAATTCAAAAATTTAGCTCGCTCTTACGACATATTCATATGAAAAAAATATATATTTTTATTTTTTTTTTTTTCCACAATTTAATTCATATTACCATTCTATGTAGAACATTTTTCCAAGTGTACTCACTGAAGGTGTTTCTTTCGAGCACTCTTTATGATACTTTTGGAGAATTAAAATCCTCAAAAAAGTCGTTAAACTTTTCCATGCGTCGCCCATCCACACACCGCCCGCACTTCAATACAATGTCTGAGTGGCTGGCAAATAAAGCTGCGAAATGTTAATTAAATTAGGCATTGATTAAATTTGCAAGTAATTAATAAAGCGTAAATTGTAATGGCAATGCAGCCGCAGCAGCAGCAACAGTAGCAGCGCATCATCATCATAAGCAACATCATTATGGCGTTGTCAGTTGGGAATTAAATGTGACTTTCACTTGCCCAAACCCCGCTTTAGCCTTAAGCAGCTTTGACGTCAATACATTTCCCACTTGGCTATGAAATGTTTTTCACAGCGTGCAACAAATTTAAGCCGCTTATTCATAAGTAGATAAATGGTATATGTGTGCGTGTATATGTATACAGAATTATATTATACGCACGCTAATATTATTTGTTATTTTCGATTTATTGAATCGCACGCAAATTTCGCAAAAATATGCTAAATGAATAAAAACCCCAGACCCAAAAAGCCAGCGAAAACCAACAGAAAGGCAAAGCGAATTAGCAACAGTAACTAAAATCAAGTTTGTTATTGTATTGCCAATGCTAATACGCGTAACAGGCCAATAACTAAACAGAGAGTAACCCACAAAGCAGCCAAAGCCGTTGGGGTCAGCGGGCGGAGTTTGGCTAACCAAAGTCGACATGATGCTTCAGTTTATAAGCCACAAAACGTGTTGGATTTGTTTCAATGGCGCTAATTGCTTAATTGAAACTGTTTTTGCATTGCATTTACTGTTAGCTTACTTTCCGCCCGCCTCCTCCGGTGCCCCCTCCAGTACCTTCCGCTGCCTTTCCGTTCTTCCGCACTTCGCCGCCGACGCGCCTGTTGTGCCGTTCATAGCAAAATGTCAATTAGTATTTGCCTGCTAAAAGCCAAAAAATCGACAATAGCCCAAATTAGCTGTTCGCCTGACACATACACACACACACACACATACACACTCGCACTCACACACCCTGCCGCGCCACTCCTCAATATTCCAACATGTGTCACGCTGTCGTATACGTAATATACACTTTGATTAGCATTGCGCATACGCCACGCCACGCTCGGCATTCGATATTGGAAATGCATTGCGAAAAATTGTTCCATTTTAATTACAAATTTGTAAATATATGTATGTATGTATGTATGTAGCCGATTCGCAGCACATCATCATCATAATTGGCCGAAGGGCAGCTGCATGCAGTTGCTGCTGCAGCATATTTCAATAATTGAAGCACGCTATATTTTTAATTAGTTAAATGCGCGTTTAATTAGCTTTATAAATTATGCACATGCAGCGGTTAGTTGAAAACCCGGCACAAGTTTTTTTATCTCCTTTTTTGTAATATTATTTACTGGCCTCTGCAGTTGTATCTCTCTTTTTTTCGATGCTCGCTGACTTTGGAGTTTATTTTTGTATAATTTATGAATATTTGCTTAACGGACAGCAATGCTGGAATGATGGTCTTTCAGTTATGATTTATTTATACATTTTTGGCATTTTTTTTTACCACACTCCGCTTGTTTGTCTATTTATTTGTTTGTCTTTTCGCTGTCGACGGAAATGAACTGTGATTTTTATTTATTAATCGGCGCATGATTTATGTATAAATAATTGTAATGCATTTTTTAATACGCGGATGAGCTGTCAGCAACGGTATTAAATTACGTGCGGCACGCCAACTAGAAAGAGCGAAAGCAAGTCAGAGAGAATATACTCAAAGCGGCTAAACTGCAGAGAATAAATTAAATCATTAAATGTGCTCAAATTTAAATGAAATAATTTGATATGCAAATTGCCAAATTTAATATGAACGCAAAAATTCTAAACTTCAGCATTTTACATATTTGACTTCATTATTTATTTAACATCAATCATACGCACCGTTACAATTCAAATATCTAAAATGCGCGCTCAGCATAGTATTGGAAAACGTCAAACAGCCGACAAGCGCTTACACAGCTGCCCAAGCGGTTTAACAAGCGGAGCGAGAGCGCGAGCGAGAGAGAGAGAGAGAGAGAGCGCACAGAAAGCCAAGCAAAGCAAAGCAAAACAAAACAAAACAAAATGCGACGCGCAATTAACACTCACACACGCGCACGCATACGCACACAGAACTAATAACAGACGCTACCAGACAATAACAACAGCAACTACAACAACTAGAAGAAGAGCAGTGAGCAAACATGTTCCACAGTTTAACGGCAGCGCATGTTAACGACCGCGCAAAGAATGCAGCAGGCAGCAGGCAGCGAGCAGCGAGCAACAAGCGGCAACCAGAACATCGTGCAGAGCGGCGCAGAAGAGCGACGCGACTTGGCAAGCGGACAGACTAAAGACAGGAGAGCGCAAAGAAGAACAAAAAAAAAACACACGCACACAAGAGAGGCACAACAAAGAGATTAAGAGAGAGCGGCAGTGAGAGCGAGAGCGCGAGAGAGCACAGAAGAACTGGCTGGTAAATTGTATTGGCGACAAAAGCCAAGCGGCGCTGCTGCCGCCGTCGCTGCGTGTGGCTTTTATGGCTAGTTTTAAAATTAACCACAGCTGCAAAAAGAAGAAAGAACAACAGCAAAAGCGTAAAAATCAAAAGAAGAGACAGACAAAGTCGCAGACTGAAACGAAATTCAATTAAAAGGCAACAGCACATAAAAGTGTGAAAATGCTGACACAGCCAAAAAGGGCTGCGACTCTGGCTGTGGCTGCGGCTGTGGCTGAGGTTGCGGCCGAGACTGTGGCTTTCGGCGGCGATCAGCACAGACACACTCGCACACTCGCACACACACACACTAGTGCATGCTTGGAAAGCAGCGCCGCTTTTGGCGTTGCTTTTGTTGACTGTACAACGGGGCGTATACTCGTTTTTTTCGGCTTGCCTGCTTTCTACAGCCGTCAGCCAAATAATGTGTATACGTTTGTGGATTTTTTTAATCATATTTGTTGGTATTGTTGTTGCGCGCTTTTTACGCTTTCTACACCAGCAGCAGCAACAACAACAGTAACAACAATGACAACAACGATAGCAAAGCTCGCCACACTTAATTTGCATATTTTTGCACAACAAAAATCGTTGAATCTGTCCAAGTGTGCGTGTGTGTGTGTGTGTTTGCTTGCGTTCTCTTGTCTGCATGTTAGCTGTCACGTTGACTATCTTTTTGGCTATTGTGCGACACACACACACACACACAACCACTTACACACACACTGAGACACGCGGTGCACTGGCACCACGTCGTATGCGTAATATTGCATTGAAAGCGCATGCAGTAACCAAATTTTTTGTTGTTCCATTTTTTATTCTAGCTTTTTCTGCTTAGCAACGTTTTTTTTCTTTATTTTTTTTTTTATATTTATTTTATTCTAGTTTTTCGCTGATTCTTTATACAACAGAGAAAAAAAGAGTAGATTTCATGCTTTTGTTTGTCGCTCGCTTTTGTTTACAAACGATATGCTGCTACGCCAGAGTGTCAAAAAATACACACACAAATGCATATATATTTATATAAGTAAAATAAATTGTCATAGCGACGCGCTACTGATGATAAGAGCTGAATAATAAAGAAAACATTTCGCCATTATAAACAACACAATAAATATACAATACGCTCGATTTAAATGAAAGTAAACTATGCTCAAATATTTTCATGGCAATGGGCAACAATGGAAATGGCATAGCTATTGATTTTTAGTTTCAGCTCAATTTATTGAATATGTTGAGCCTAAATCAGAAAATGCCTTCTAAGCCTCTTTCAAATATTTCGAATATTTTACAGCTGAACAGAGCTGATTCCATACCGAACTAGATCATTTCGTTCTCTTTCTCTCGGTGTTGCCACCCCTTTGAACCACATGCACCCCATTTGTGAATTGACAAACTATCTTGAGTTTTGCTCTCTAACATTTGCTCTCGCAATAAATACTTGGTACGTGTGCACACCCACCCCCTTTGCCGATCCCAATAGACGCCCTATAAAGTTGACAAAGGGGCTGATAGCAGCAGCAGCTGCTGCGGCTGCTGCTTGGCTATAAACATGAAACTGAAGGCCGTCGAAAGCACGCTAAAGGTAGAAGAGACAGATGCACACACACACACACACCAAACGACATTGAGGTAATTGCACCAGGGGTTGGTTGGGTTGGTTGGGTTGGTTGATTGGCTGCAGCAGTAAGCAACAATTGCATATATGGAAATCATAATAAATGTATTTTCATTGGATATCTTGGCTTATATATTATTTATATAAATGCTCGTTGTCTTAAATTACAAAAAATGCTTTATTCCGCAAAAATCGCAGAATTCATGCGTGCGCTTGTCTTTTCGCTTAGCTTAAGATTCGAGAGAAATATGATGATGAGAGCGAATCTCTTAAAAATGAGTTGCTTAAACCAAACTATGAAATAAATATATAATTATATATAATTATATGTGTAAAATAAGCTGCATTTGCGTGAGTTGGGTATGCATTAAGTGTTTCTGGTTGCATATATAGAAATATGTATGTATGTATAACTAGATTCAATTTGGAATTTGATTGTGTGTTATGTTAATGAATTTACACATAACATAAATTGCATAATTCATGACTGGCAATTTACTCGCTTCAATGATAATTCATTAAATTACATATTATTTGCATATATCAAATCAGATTCGGATGACAAAAATGAAAAACAACTCTGTATATTGACTGCGGTTGTTGTTTTTGTATACAATTATTATATAAACTCATTCAAGTCGAAATGTCATGGATCTATGCCAAATATTACCTTTGGCAATCCACAACAATTCAAGTTCAATGGAATTTCATTTGTTCTCTGCTTCGCTTTAACAATTCATATGGTACCTTAAAATTATTTACAATGTATATAGTTTGACTGTTTGTCCATATCAAAAATATGCTGTATATATAAATATATAAACTCTTTGCAGTCTCTGATTTTTTTTTTTTTTTTTTTAGTTTTCTTTTTTTTATGTTTTTTTATACAATTAATGCTTTTAAAACGTAGTCTTTTCTGTTCGTAAATGTTAATTAAATGCAAAAAATTAGATTATCTTTAGATGGGTTTGCTCTTCAAAATGTTTGCTTCATTCATTATGGTAATAAGTCTGTATACATAGAGAATACTTAATCCCTGCAAAATGGAAATTCTTATAAAGAGAGTGAAATCGTCTCCAGGTCTGCGAGGTTTGCGCTAAGCTACAGAATTTCAAGTACAGTTGCATCTTAACCTAATGAGTAAGAGTTGTGGATTGGAGTCTGATAAGTCTTTAGAGTTCCGCCTGCTGCCCAACTACCGTAAAGTAGCTTGTAATCTTGCGATTAGTCTTTGTCTTGCCAGTGCTGGCCACGGCGTCCGGTGCTGAGCCACTGGACAGTGCATTTTCCTTCTCCGGCGTTGTCTCCTCATCGTCATCCCCCTTGGCCGGCTCCACTTGCATTGAAACGGTGACCGAGACCTGTGCACAGCCACCACCGGTGCCTGTGCCTGCGCCCGCATCAGCTGCCAGCTCGGGTAAATTGCGTTTGCTCTCCGGCACCGGGGTGGCAGGTGTCTCCTCGGCAATGTCGTTCAGCGTGCTGAGGCTACGCTTCAGCTCATCCAGCAACTTTTCTTGTGCGGCAATCTTCTCCTGCAGCTTCTCGCGACGCGGACGACGCGTAGCTGGCTTCGACTTGTTACTGTCTGGAGACTCCTGTTGCGCTTGGTTACTCGATTCGTTTGCCGTTTGTCCGCCGTGCTCGCGCTGCTGATGACGCTGCAAATTGACGCGCGAGGAATAGCCACGCTGGCATGTGCTGCAGGTAAAGGGTTTTTCGCCTAAAAGAAAATTTGGATAGTTAGATGAAGGCAATCATGCCAGATGCTACCCGATCACTCACCTGTGTGCCGGCGCATGTGGACGCGCATGTCGATTTTGCGCGAGAAACGCTTGTCGCACATCTCGCACTGGATGGGCTTGTCGCCCAGATGCGTGCGCCGATGCACAATGAGATTCTGGCGTGCGCGGAACGCCTTGCCGCACAGGTCACAGCTGTAGGGCTTCTCGCCGGTGTGGACACGCACGTGAATGGCCAAATCGGAGCTGCGCACAAAGCCTTTGCCGCACAGCTCGCACTTGTAGCGCCGATCGTTCTTGTGGTGGCGCATGTGCAGCGCCATGTCCTGCTTGGTGGCCAGCGGGAGGCCGCACAGCTCGCACTTGAATGCCTTCTCGGTGCGATGCCGCAACTGATGCTCGGCCAGGCGCATCTTAAGACGGAACGCGCGTCCACACTGGCCACAGACATGCGGCTTCTCGCCAGTGTGCAGACGCAGGTGATCCTGCAGCCGAGAGAAGCGCTGAAAGGTCTTGCTGCAAAAATTGCAGGTGTGGATGGTGCCATTGCGCTGCAACTCCTCGGATGATTCGCGCTTGATGGAGACCGCTGCATTGCTCTCGTCCGTGGAGCTATTGTGCGGCGTCAAGCTCTCGACATCGGAATCAGTATCTTTGTCTTCCTCAAAGTCGTCGTCGTCCTCATCCTTCACATCGACCACGTAGTCCACATAGCTGCGAGACTTACGGGCACGTCTCGGCTGCAATTCCTCTTTGATCTCTTGCTGCAGCTCCTTATCATCCTTTTCAAGCTCTTTTCCGATCTTGGCTGGCTGCTCCTTGGGCTGCTTTTCCTCCTTTTCATCCCTCGCCTTTTCCACCTTCTGCTTCTGCTGCTCTTTGCTTTGCTTTTGCTCTGTTTCTTTCTTCTCTTGCTGCACCTGTGCTTTTTCGCTCTCTTTCGGCATCTGCTCATCCTCGACCTGTGCTGTCTTTTGCGCCTTGCGTCCTCGTTTACGGCTGTCATTGCTGACTGTGGCCTGACTATTTTCTTGCTGTTCCTTCTCCTGCTTTGGTTTCTCCTCTTTCTTGCGCTTACGGGCAGGAGCCCGCTTGGCCACCGGCAGTTTGATGATCATCTTCTTGACCTTACGCTCGGCTGAAATTTCCGCCACCATGGCGCTTATCATAGCGAGATCATCTTTATCAGCCGTCTCATTCTCTGGTGGCGGTGTCTCTGGCAGCTCCAAGGCTTGCACCTGCACCTGCAGCTGCACCTGCGGCAGCGCCTGCGCCAGAGCTGCAACGGACTCACTTGGAATACTGACCATGGGTTCGCTGGGTTCCTCTTTGGGCACCAAAAGCTCGAAGATGCCATGGCTCTCGCTGAGATGCAAATGCAGCTGTTTGCTCTGCTCAAATATTGAATCACAAACATTGCAGAGCAACTGCTGTTTGAGTCCATCTTGAAGGTCCACCAGCAGCAGCTGCGCGCAGTTCTTTAAATCGCTCAATCGGACTCCATCGCTCAGTTCCAGTGGCGGCTCCAGCTTCACTTGCTCATCCGCGGGCGTTTTGCTTTTGAAACGTTTGTTCTCCCTCTCCATCAGCTGCTGCGGCTGGTGCTCTTTGTGCCAGTGCTGAGAGAGCGCCAATGCATCCCCATAGAGCAGAGAGCAATTGGCGCAGCTGTAAATGAAACGATGCGCTTTCTCATCGGCGTGTATTTTGGCAGCCACAACGGGCAATGGAGCGGGGACGGGGACGGGAACGGGGGCGGAGACAAAGGCCGGCATATTAACTGCGACGCCTGCGCTAATGCTGGCGCTGGGGCTATTTGAGCTTTTGCGTTTGTTTTTGTTTTTCTGGTTTTTGTTGTTGTTTTTATTTGTGCTACCCGGTGGACGCCCACGCGGCTTGCGTGAAGCAGCTAGCGACTGCGACGACTCGGGCTGCGTCTCTGACAGCTGTTTCTGTTGCTGCTGCGCTGCATCTGTCATTTTACCGTTACTGACCTGCGACTTTGCTGCTGCGGCCGCTGCCTTCATATCATCCAAGCGAATACGCTGCGCTTCCAGCTCGGCCTCGTCCTCACTATCAATTTGCAGCACAACATCATCGGCATCGTCCAGCAATATATCCTCCTCTTCAATATCCAAATCCGACTCAGAGTCCTCGTCCGATTCGTCCGTGTCGTCTGTTGCGCAGCGCAGCGACGCAGCTGCGACGGCCGCTAAACCATTATGCTGTGTCTTTTTTGTTGTCGCTGCTGCGGCGCTGCCCAGCTTGAGCGTGTTCGGCATCGGCACATTTGTCATTTTGAGCATGTCAGAAAACAGCAAATGAATAGTTTGCGTTTTATATTAATTAATTACACCTTTTTTTTTGTTTAAATTATTATAATTATTGTTACTTTGAGAGCACAGCAACGCGCACCACTGAGGCCACTACAACAAAACTAAATCCACTGACGCCGCTGGCAGACTTTTTTTAACGCTCTTGCGCGCTCTCTCTCTCTCTCTCTCTCTTTTGTCGCTCTCACTCACTGCGTCTCTTTTGTTCTTTGAGTAGCATTGCCAGATGGTGGTTGAGTGAACTTGGTTCACTTTTTCGTGCTGCCAGACAATAACAAAGCAGATCATTATTGCCACCCTGTTAAGATCTTTGTTATTCTAAACGATGTGGCAAGACTAAAACGGTTTCAGCAATGTTATTCACATTAACATGCTAATTTATTTGTTATTTAGCATATGAATATGTACAGAGAGCAAAAACAAAAGATCAATCGATATACATAGTTTCTTATATTATCGATAATGATAATATAACGTATATTTGAAAGCAATGCAGCTGCTGCTTAGCCCTGCTAATGTCGTTTTGATAGATATTTGACTTTTACGAACCCATATTTGGCAGTAAACCTAAAACGTTTTGACTATGCGGCTCACGCGCCCAATTGGCACGTTTTAAGTGTGGCCTCCAGTGCATCTTTCGTTGTTATTTTTCTTCGTTTTATGCGGTTTTTCTTCAACTTGGTCTTTTTGTGCTATTTCGTGGTGAGCGCACAGACACACACACATAAATGGTAGCGCACAGGCCTATTGTGTATGTTTTCTTCTTTTTTTTTTATCATGCCCGAAGTGTGTGTACATTGTTTGGCCGCATTTTGTTACGCCGGGCAACATGTGCAAAAGTCAATTTGAAAATTGCGGCACAGCCAGCCGCAGCAATGTCGAGTTCCGCCTCCAACCCGCCCCACTACTAAACATGCTGCTGCTGCTGCTACTCTTACTGGTGCTCGTAGTACCAACTGGTACTTTGCGGTCCACTTTTCATTGACGCCGCCGACGCACATAAACAACGTGCTACGACGACTCCGGCCGGAACCCCTCTAAAAACCCTGGCCCGGGCCCGACCCCCTTCCATTGGCAAGTTGTTTATATTGTTTTTAATAACATTTAACGCTGTGGCAACATGTGCGCGGTGCACTGCATAAATTACTCCAAATGCCTATGCGGCATTATAAGTCAAATGCTTTCAACTTAAATTAAAAATAAACAACAATATCAAATCACTTCCATTTTTTGTATATATAAATTAAATTCTTTATATTTAAGTTAAAATTAGTTGAATGTCCTAAACCGTGTGCCATGACCTTTAAAATATAATACTTATACAGTTAAATTGTTGCAGTTTGAGATGCACTTTAATCAATTTTATTTAAAAGCTAAAGGTATCGATGAATTTAAACGCACCTGTTTGCTAACATTACAGGCTCTTAACAGGATCTGAAATCAAAACGATCATATTTGCAATTTAACAGAGAAGCGTTAAATTCAAATGACTATTGACATTTTTTATGAGTTCTGTGTATTCAGTAAATTTAAAGAAAGAAACCTGATTTCACACATAATTATATAATACAATGCGAATACCTGTACCTAACTAACTTAAGCTATAATTAATTGGCACAGACATCTGTTCTTCTTTTCGTGCAATCTAAACAAAATATATCTAATATAAAGCAATAATTAATTAACTTATAAAGCAAACAGCTTCATCAACGTTATTAGCTTTTCAGTTTACCTGACCCAAGCAAGAAGATAATCAGATGTGAAAACACTGTCGCCTAATATCTTGGCCATTGTTATCATAAAGTTAAATTAAGTTTTTGGGGTTTCGTGTTCGTGATTCGCTCATTTTTCTAAGCTATAAACGCATTGTGTGCGCGGCGTCTTTGCGCCGGTGAAGTGAAATAAAGGCACGGGAAATGAAATATTTGCGAACAAATAGACACACTTATTACATTTTCGTCCTGGACGCCACAGATGCTGATGCCGATGCTGGGCTCCTCCTTCCCCTTCGTTGTTAATGTTGTTGTTGAATGCTTTTGGCGCGTGTTCGCTGCTCTGGCAATGTCTTCTTCATGTTGTCTGTTTTGTCCCTTTTTATTGTTGTTGTGCCTCTAACTGACATGCCGCAATTTTTCTTCATTTTTTGTTTTCGCCTGTGCACGGTGAAGTCGGCGGCTAGCGCCCCCACCAAAAGGTCTCGGAGATGGATGGGTTACTTTCCTAATAATTTCGCAGTTAGTTTTAATGCGCTACGTAAAACTATAAGGAGTTTGACTAAACTAAAATAGTGGAGGATTGCTTGGGTTAGTTAAAGGTTGATATATCTATTTCTAAAATAACTCACTGATTAAATATATTATTTCGTACAGTTCTTGCCTGAAATTCATTTTGTAGCTCATCTAGAAGTCCTTACGATCGAACCACACACAGCATTCTTGTCCTGTTCTCATGTTCTGCGCAGCCATGCTAACATGTTCATAATCATTTTTCTTGTTTCCACAACGCCGCAGCCAAAGAAAAACATGCAATTTGCTCAGAAGTAGACTCGAAAAACATGTTGAGAGTGGACCGAAAACAAAAAATATTTGCATATACCTGGGAACAAGTTTAATTAGTTAAGCGAAATCCTCTTACCGTTAGGCCAGACGCATAAACCTTTGGGCGTCTCAAGTGCTTGACGAGAATCAGACTCCACTGGGAGGTATTGGTTGCAGTTAACGCCTACCGGATAATTCTCCAGACATTGTCTGACTGCCACAACTTCAAATATAAAGTTGAAGCAGAGCCGCCAAAGGGGACCTTGGAGCAGGGCGTCGAGGTATTTTTGGAGGCAAGCAACTAACAGTAGTCAAAATAATGTTTCAAGGCCGCCCATGCCCCACACAAAGGGAGAAATTTAAACGGCAATTTGGTGCCGTGTTTACCAACCCCAAGGACAAAGGACAACGTACAAGCGAACGACAGCAGCAGCATCCAAAACTGTGGCTTCTGCTGTTTTCTTTTTGTGCGCCCTTACTTTGATGAGTGGGGGGGCTGGGGACGCTACCGCAGGGGCAGCAACTGCTTACGTGCCTGGCGAGCATCACACAACGAGACCTTATCCTCCCGTTCAATGGGGCTGTTGTTATTCTTGGTTATGCCTGCCGGGCGGTGGAGGGCTCAGGGTCTTGCCGACATTCGCCAAACCTTCCTACTGGGCACGTCATTTTTGGCTGCTTTGGGCTGAGTCGTTTGTTTTCTTTTTTCCTTCGCTATTGGCGCCCAAATCCTCAAAAAAAAAAGAAAGAAAGAACGAAGAGAAGAAGAAGATAGAAGCACCAACGCATAGCCCCCCTTAACATAAACTGTGTTTAACTTTTTCGTGAACGCCCAAATATCTTTAGCCTGCCTTAGGTTATGCTTTTTGCTTCTCTGTTCTTGCTCTAAGCCGGCGCTGCTACCACTGCGTCCTAGTTATTTCTGTTTGGGTTCTTCATGACCTTTAGCATATTGACTAGTGAGGTTTTTGGTGTCCATTTTGCTTTTGGCTTATAACTTGCGGCGCATACTTTATGCACAACGCACTTACACTTTGTGCCTTCTTCTTTATATATGTATGTATATATATTGTATACATATACATATACCGTTTCATTCGTTTTACTGCTGCACTTCATTTTATTGTGGTGCTAAGCTGCGCTTGGGGAATTGAAATGCGTATATCCTTGGGGCTTATGGCGACAGACAGTTCATCAAATGAAGCTTTTAAGTGGCCCTCCATCCATCTCATAATTTAATATTTGATGCAGCTTTAGCACTGAGACTTTAAGCAGCGACGTTTTAAGTAGAGAAAATGCTGCCGGACTGATGGAAATTAGTTATGAGCAGTAACCGTCTTATCGCAACTATCGATTGCTCTGTACGCAAAAACAAAGCAGATCAATGTTAAGTAAATCATCGAGTAAGTTGTGCGGTCTCAGATAATTTAAATGCAGGCAGACTCATTGTTTGGAAAAATCAAAGAAGATCAATGCTAAGTAGAAAGTATGACATGACAGATTAGTTTAATTAGGTAAATTACATGGGCAGTCGCTGCTCCATCACACTCATCGATTCTCTTGGCACACAGAAACATCGATCGTTACATATGTATGCATGTACCATCGATATATCAGCAAATGAAGCTGATTTACCGCAATTAAACAAAAGTCAATTGAAAATTACATAAAGTCTTAAGCTTGCTAAGCTGCTTCCACAACTGAGCAGCTTTACAGAGTCAAAGTGGGGTTTTGCCATATGGTTGAACTACCCTTAGGGCCCCGTCCCCCGCCCCCACACGCCCACTGCCTACACACAAATGACAATGAGTTTCCATTTTGTCTGCTCGTCCTGTGCCCTGTGTGCATCATCAATTTAATTTCGTAAGCTTACAAAGCGTTGCATAAAAAATGAACGTCCGTTCATGTGGGTGTGAAAACGCTCCTGGTTTTTCCGGTACCACACCCCAGCCGGCAAGCTTCTGAATTTCCACCCACACAAAAGGGTGTGAATCGAAGCGTGCGCCATTTTCGTGTGTTTTTTAAAGCCACGCAGCATGCGGCTAATCTTCAAAATCGTGTAGCACGTCTCTAAACGCTTGCCGCATCAACAGTTTCCTCTGTAGTTCTCCCGGTGGCTGGCTTGCTGACTCACCTCTATGTGGGGGGAGGTGGGACATTGGGCATTTCCCCACACATTGTAGAACAGGGCAATTGCAATAAAAATTGTGTTGCCTACTTTTAAGGGTTGGACGCAGGTTGCACATTTCCGGTGGCAGCAGTTTTTAGTAGCTTTTAACAAAACGTTGCGACATTCCAACATAAAAATTTCATTAATGTAAATGCCGGTCCCCCCACCCCAGCCACTACTAAGAGTGCCTGGAGATGGGAGGCATTGCATAGTCCCAAAGGTACATCGGAATTGATTTGGCAATTCGGATTGCTTTTGTCTTTTTGCTGCCAGTTCCGGCAGCGAGCTGAGAGTTAAATAAAACTGGAAGTAGGGGAAGCAACTGGCCTTCCATTTACAGATATCCATCTCTATATATCATTCCACTTCAGGGCATTAGCAGGTCAGCTGGATTATGTTTATTTCATTTCTTTCTTCTTCTTTTTTCAGATCGAGCCAATCATGGCGATGCCACCATTGAAGTCTGCCGCCATTGCCCGCCTGAGTACGAAGCCGAATCTCTGCCCTCCTACACCATTGTCTCTGGCTTGCCCACCTACGATGATGCACTCGAGGAGTTCCGTAAAGCGGGTATCATACTAACTCCCTCCTTTGTGCCCGTCATCAAGATCTTCGAAAGCGCCAGCAATGAAGCCGGTGGGGCCAAGGAGCCAGCCGTTTCCTATAGCTTGGTGGAGACTACGGCTAGCGATGTCAATGCAGATAACATTTCAATTACCTCCATCACCTGCAATTGTGGCGGCTCCTCGCCCACTGGCTCGCTGCCCAGCTACAGTGCCGCCACGGCAGCTGCCATGGTGGCGGCCAGCGCCAGTGGCTCGCAGCTCAGCTCGCAGGTAATTGAGCTGTCGCCGGAGCATTTGGCCTCGCTCTCCGAGAAACGCCTCTCGTTGCAGATCTCATTCAACAACTCGCTACGCCGCCGCTCCCGCTCCACGTTGCGCAATCACTTGCTGCGCTCCCGCGCTGTGGGGAACACCGCCGGCCTCGGCCCCATTGAGACAACGATGCCCAATGTCACGATCGCCACTGGCACCGAGGTGCTGCCGCCCATACATCGAACCTCCTCCTCGGTGTCGCTGTCCAGTGAACGCCAGCTGCTGGATCAGCGCTTGAGGCATTTGCATCATCGTGGCTCCTTGTACTAAGGAGCAGCTCCGAATGCCAAACGCTCAAATTTCAATTACTTAATTTTTAGTTATAAGCGACAACAACTGATATATGGAATAATAAAGTGTTTATACAAATGTTGTAATCAAATGTGCCCATGATTATACTCATTCACGAAAGTGAATCAGTATATTGGTTTTGTGCAATGTCCGTCTTGCTGTCCGTCCGTCTGTCCGTCTGTCCGTCCGTCCGTCTGTCCGTCTGTCCGTATGAACGCAATCTATTTCGGCGCTATTGAAGCTAGAGACTTGAAATTTGGAACACATATTCGTGTATATCTCCGATTTATAAAGTGTTAAAATTTTCCCGATCCGCCTACTAGGGGCGTGGCAAATCGGAAAATGCATTTTCCGATATACCAGAAATCATGTTTGTTGAAGAGCTAGAAAGCTGAAACTTGGTATGTAGGTCCGCGTTGACCACCCAAGATCACGAGCTATGGCGGATATATCTACGCCCATTGGGGGCGTGGCAAATCGGATAAAACTGTATCTCCTAAAGTTGTAAACCTAGAATGCTGAAATTTTGCACGTCAGCTAATGGTATGATTCTATAAAGTCTGAAGATAAATTATAAGTGTACGCCCGTTGGGGGCGTGGCAAATCGGACCTGAAGATATAGTGATTTTTTAAATTCTCCTATATTTTGGACACTATTGATGCCAGAGATCTCAAATTTTGTATATATACTCGGACTGATCACCCAAGACCAAAAAGTTTTGTCGAATATATGTCCGCCCACAGGGGGCGTGGCAAACCGCAAAAGTTTATATCTCCTAAAGTATAATAGCTAGAAGCTTCAAATTTGGATAGTTGAGTTACTGGTGGCCTCCTCTATCGATGCACCAAAAATAATTTTTACGCCTCTTTAGGGGCGTGGCATATCGAAAAATACCCTGTAATTTTCACATTTTTTTAGGGTAAGCATTCAAACTTTGCAGTTAGGGTAACGTTATCTCTTTCTAAAAACTGACCAAAAATGAGGTGTCTACGCCCAGTTGGGGCGTGGCAAATCGGAAAAACCTGTATATTCTACAGTATTAGAACGAAACTTAACTACTAAATTGTTGATGGGATGTGAATGAGTATTCCGCAGTCGGTAACGCCCGACTGCAACGTTCTTACTTGTTATACTCATTCACGAAAGTGAATCAGTATATTGGTTTTGTGCAATGTCCGTCTTGCTGTCCGTCCGTCTGTCCGTCTGTCCGTCTGTCCG
The DNA here is from genome assembly GCF_054131065.1 of Drosophila arizonae. Taxonomy (NCBI): domain Eukaryota; kingdom Metazoa; phylum Arthropoda; class Insecta; order Diptera; family Drosophilidae; genus Drosophila; species Drosophila arizonae. Next base: position 19,852,365 of record NC_142924.1, read on the forward strand.
TCCGTCCGTCTGTCCGTCTGTCCGTATGAACGCAATCTATTTCGGCGCTATTGAAGCTAGAGACTTGAAATTTGGAACACATATTCGTGTATATCTCCGATTTATAAAGTGTTAAAATTTTCCCGATCCGCCTACTAGGGGCGTGGCAAATCGGAAAATGCATTTTCCGATATACCAGAAATCATGTTTGTTGAAGAGCTAGAAAGCTGAAACTTGGTATGTAGGTCCGCGTTGACCACCCAAGATCACGAGCTATGGCGGATATATCTACGCCCATTGGGGGCGTGGCAAATCGGATAAAACTGTATCTCCTAAAGTTGTAAACCTAGAATGCTGAAATTTTGCACGTCAGCTAATGGTATGATTCTATAAAGTCTGAAGATAAATTATAAGTGTACGCCCGTTGGGGGCGTGGCAAATCGGACCTGAAGATATAGTGATTTTTTAAATTTTCCTATATTTTGGACACTATTGATGCCAGAGATCTCAAATTTTGTATATATACTCGGACTGATCACCCAAGACCAAAAAGTTTTGTCGAATATATGTCCGCCCACAGGGGGCGTGGCAAACCGCAAAAGTTTATATCTCCTAAAGTATAATAGCTAGAAGCTTCAAATTTGGATAGTTGAGTTACTGGTGGCCTCCTCTATCGATGCACCAAAAATAATTTTTACGCCTCTTTAGGGGCGTGGCATATCGAAAAATACCCTGTAATTTTCACATTTTTTTAGGGTAAGCATTTAAACTTTGCAGTTAGGGTAACGTTATCTCTTTCTAAAAACTGACCAAAAATGAGGTGTCTACGCCCAGTTGGGGCGTGGCAAATCGGAAAAACCTGTATATTCTACAGTATTAGAACGAAACTTAACTACTAAATTGTTGATGGGATGTGAATGAGTATTCCGCAGTCGGTAACGCCCGACTGCAACGTTCTTACTTGTTTTCTTTTGGGAATTCACTGAATGGGATTTAATTAGTGGAAGCCTAAATTGTTCGAGTCTACACTTGAGTTAAGGAATTTTAAATAACTTAAGAATGAGTAAAATCATCAAGAGGTTGAAGCTTGAACAGCTTTAAAATATGAAACCTTTAGTGATCTGATTTATTTATGCTTTAATATTCATAGTAATATAGAAAGCGAATTTGAACTGTAGTACATTGGGAATTGAAATAGATAAATAATGGTATTTCAAGAATACATATTATATAGATAGCTGACATGGGATAAGGGGATAGGACTGCCAACATTTTTTTAATCTTATATGTCTAGAACTTCATTTTAGACTATTCTCTTATTTTAACTACCAATCCTCCCTAGCTAAACCAGAAATATATAGGGTACAAATCAAAAGTCGAAATGCTAAGAAATAGGTATATCCAAAAACTGCAATTTGCTTTCCTCTCTTACAGCTTGCCGTGGTTAGCTTTCAGATTGAACACATATCAAACTGACACGGCTCTAGGCGTAAAAAGAAAAAATGAAACATTGCACATGTATCTGACACCGCATAGGGGGGAATAGAACTGCCAGCTATCCATATAACAGAACGAAACTCTGGCTTGGCGCATGCCATGGCAACGATTTCGGTTTGTTTATGAAGCGCCGAGGGCTTTGGTGTCTTTTCGCAATAGTTTTCTGTGAACGATGAGCGGCACCACACGCAGCGGGCTGGTGCCTACGCCGAAGCGGCATATCAAATATGTGAGAAAGGTAAAGGAACAGGCGTCTGCTAGAATATGCTGTGTAGATGTTCGTCTAACGTGAGCGTATGCATCCACAGAGGAAAAATCACCATGCCGACGATTCGCGGATGCCGTTGAAATTCGAGGCACAGCCGATGCCACTATCGCTGCGTCCGTTTGGTGGACTATTCAATCCATTCGCCAAGGGCTGTTCCGTGCTCTGCAACCATCCAGCGCCGCCGGCCGTGAAGGATGTCATCAACCAGCTGAAAACATCGCTGGCCATTGAGGGCAAGTGTGTGACGCACGCGGCCAAGGAGAAGCCACTGGAGCAGCAGTTACAGCCGCACGAAGCGGACAATATACCCGAGGATTTGTTTCGGCGCTATGCTGAAACCGATTCCCGGCCCATGACACCGACTCCAACAGTGACCAGCATCCATACGCGCACCAGTGCCGGCTCTTTCTATCGGCGCTGCATCACGCCGGAGTGGGGCAAGCACGAGAACATTCAGCGCAAGAAGATCATATTGGATCTGCGACGGACACACTCGCAGGAGACGCTCTACTGGAAGCCCAGCTCGGAGCTGACACAAAGCGGCATCGAGGAGGGCAAGAAGCCAAAGAGCGCGGGCGCCAACGAGGACAAGAAGCCACGCCACCAGCAGTCCAATGAGCAAAGACCTAAATCTTCGCTAGCCACGGCGAACCTCTCACCTGGAGATGATCAGCATGCGGAGCTGGAACCGAAGCCACACAAGATTTGCATCAATGAGCACGACATGAGCGACGACGACGCGCGACGGGGCAAGAAGCGTAAAAGGCTAAAGCCAACGCCGGGTGCGTAAATCACATAGATAACCAGGAACTACATTCAGGAAACTGGCTCTAATTTCAGATAGGAACTTCAAATTTCATAAAGCTTTTGCTGTCCCATATTTCTAATCCTAAATACATAAATTATTATTCAACTCTTATTCATACTCTTAGCCACCACAACATTTCACCTAAGCGAGGATCCAGAGACTCAGGTGGCTGCATTGGGACCCGATTCACTGAATGCCAGCACCAGACCCAGCTTAATACCCAACGCGACTGGCCTACTGCCCAAGGATCGACGCGAGGTGGAGCGGGAGCCCATTTTGCTCAAAGGCAGCTTCCTAACCGATGAGGCCTTTCAGGCACTTAAAACGGATCTAACAGTAGATCTAATAGAGAACACCTTTGGCAGATATGTATGTTAATATAGGTTGAGAATCCCAGCTCCTTTTTAATAACTTTTGCTGCAGCTAAACCGTGCACTGCGCGAGGCCATTAAATACATACCCAAACCAGTGCACAAGACGGTTGAAGAAGTAGACAAAACAACTGTTGGTACGAATTCCAAAATGCCACGAAAATTCTCCAAGTCCGCGACACGTTTCGATGTACCCATGGACTTAGCCATGCTAAAGAGTTTGTACCTAATAGAGCATTGATGGAATATAAATTTTAATGTAATATTCAATTCTTGCAGACATGACTCCATGGGACTACCTCAGCAAGTATGTTTGGGTCTCGCAGCAACGCAAACAGCTCTATAAACGCGTTTTCCTCAAATATTTAAACCGTTGCGAAGAACCGGAAGCGGAAACGGATGATGCGACTCTCATTGAGTACAAAGAGCGCACAATGGTCTGGCGTAGTCTGCCGCAGGCCCTGGAGGATGTATTAGAGTTTCATGGCAATGAGAAAAATGTACAAAATACACTTAATCATTTGGACTATAAGGAGGATGGCAACGGAATTTTGGATTTTCGCGCCTGGTGCGGCATTGTGTCCTTTGCTGAGCGTTTGACACTATCGGATCCTGCCTGCAGTGATGATGATTCATGCGATGAATTGGAAAAGGCCGACTTCAATAGCATGGAGCAGATAATTGACCAGTTTGAAGTGCCCGATAAGCTACAGAAAATATTTAATATAATTCGTATCACACACAAAATAAAGCATTAACTTTTGAAATTTTCGCACCAACTTAAACGATATGTTTCCATTTAGATTTGCGATAGCTTTTTGGCATAATTGCCATTCACCAAATTCGACCACACAATCAGCTGTTGCTGCAAACTTATCGATACTTTTGTATACTTCGGATTGAGTGCTTTTGATAAATTTTCTATAATTAAATTAGAAAAATATAAATTAAAAAACAATCATGGCCACATTAGAGGACAAGTTATTAGGTGAAAAGCTAGAGTACTACTGCAGTAGCAGCGAAGGCGAAGACAATGGCGACGACGGCGACGGCGACTGCGACGACGAACAGGGTGCTCGCGGTAGCAAAGGGTCTGCTAGCTCCGGATTGACAATCAACACGGATCCTAATGCAGCACCACCGGGCGGTTTTCGCCAGCAAGGCTCGACCAATACCGGACCCAAGGGAGTTGTGCAGGACTGGCAGCGTTTCAAGCAACTCGAAGCCGAGCGCCGTGAAGAAACCGAACGCCAGCGCTTGGCTTTGGCTAAAAAGCTCAGCATGACGACTACAACATCTGCCGAGGACGAGGAACGCAAACGCCAAGAGGAACTGGACGCAGAATTTGCAGAATTGATGAGCGAAGATTTTCTGCAGCAATATCAAAAGCAGCGCATGGCCGAAATGCTGCGCCAAACAGGCCACCATCAGCAGTTCGGCAAGGTGCTGCAGCTCAGCACCCACGAGGAGTTTCTCTCCTGTGTGGAAGAGGAGAATAAGCACACGACCATTATAATACACATATACGAGCGCAGTCAATCGGCCTGCGCCACGCTCAACAGCTGCTTAGACACGCTAGCCAGCGACTATCCTTCCATAAAGTTTGCCAAGATCTGCAGCTCTGTGGCGGGCATGAGTCGTGACTTTCGCACCAAGGGCCTCCCCGCTCTATTAGTGTACAAGGCACAGGCGCTAATTGGCAACTTTGTGCGGCTGACCGACGATCTGAGCGACGACTTCTTCGCCTCCGATGTGGAGAGTTTCCTCATCGAGCATGGCATCATAGTCGATAGAGCCTTGTACAATTAAGTCCACAGATTGTGAATTTTATAGGATATAAGCTAAAAGAGCTGACCAATTAATGTGTTCGAAAGTCTCGCATTTAAGCAGATCACACTTAAGTTTTCAGTTAGTTTCTTCAGGTCTCAAATGTTTCAATTTAGTTATTTATTTTTCCCATTTCAATAATTGGTTACATTTTATCTTGAAGAAGTTTTGTATACAATTTCTATGCAACTTTTTCGGTTTTTTGTTATGAAAAAAAGAAACGCAGAATGTCAATTTATTTTTGTTCTTTATATATATGTGTGTTTATATATACAAATGAAGTCAAATTTGTTTAAAAATATATTCGAAATGCATTCGCAGCAGAATTATAAAATATGTATTTTATATAAATATGGAAATCGACCCTGCACATTTTTTATGGTTATTCCATTTCTCATTTGTTTTGTGTTTTTTTTTTTTTTATGAATCATATACAATAAACATAAGATTTATAATATTTAAGTGCTAATGAATGTACTTCACTCAAAATCGTACTATGTAAGATTTATACATATTCAATAATATATCTATATTTATTATATATATATATATAGCTTATAGCCTAACATAAACGGGCATTATAAAAAATGATGTTGGTAATAAAAGGTTTACTAATCAACAAATTGGTGTTGCTCGTATTCATTTCACTTTTTAGTAGGTCCAGCATAATTGGCTTCATACTATGTATGAAATGGCCAAATTCTTAAAATTTGTTTTCAACTTTAACTAAGCCTAATTAGATTTATGTAAATATAAATTCAAGTTTTCATATCTTCTTGTTTTCTTGTCAAACGAACTCTGCAGCACAACGTGTGAATGTTTTCTTAACTTTGTTCGATTTTTCGCTAAACTGTGCGAAATATCAGCAAGTTTTTTCAGTTAAATGGTAAAAGGCTGGGAAATGGTACAGATTTTGGGCATTATGTGGAGGATTTAGCGGGGCAGTGAACGAGTTTGGAGCGTACATTATGCAGAGGATAATGACATACTGTTCAGTTGGGATGGCTTGGCTTTAACTGGGCTAAAGATCGTTAAGTCTGTGTCTGCTTCGCATTTTACTTGAAATTTGTTTCAATATTTGAGTTTAAACTATTTTCACTTCTGCACCTTTACTGTGGGTTGCTCGAGCTGTGCTAGCACTAGTTTTAGTTTAACATTTTATATGTAAACATGTATAATATATAGTTTCTTTCTTAGTTTTGTTTTGTTTTTGGACACACAGACATTAGCTATAAATATAATTACAACTTTGTTTGAATTTTCTTGGCGCCTAGATATTATGTAATATTATTAATTAAATGCTACATATTTGTATATATACAATGGGTTTTTATAAGTATGTGTGTGGTAATATAATAGTATGCATATTTCGCAATTCATTCTCATGATTTACTTATTCACTTTTATGTTATTTTTTTTTTTTTAATTTTTTCGAATTTGTTTTTGTACTTTTACGTATATAATATATATAATATTGAGTTTTTGAGTTACGGTTCTAACAATATTGAACTCTTTTTATTTTATTTTGATTGCTGGGCGAGTCTTTGCTTTGAAAACTTGAAAAATCGTGTATATTCTATATACAATAAATATTATTCAAACTGTATTTAGCATTTAACATTTGTTGTTTGTTTGTTTGTTTGTTTCTCGTTGTTGCTTTGATATCTCTGTTTATGCTCAGGTCAATTGTTTCTAAAAGAAATGCAGCTAGCCTAAGAGTTTCCGGTTGACAATGTTTACGAGTGGATTGAATTTGAATGCTGTTCTCAGTTCAGAATTAAATTTAATTGCAGAGATTCTTTATATCAAAAAGGAAATAATTTATAAAATTCAACGTATTCGAATAATAAAATAATGCATTACATTTCATTTCGTAGTTTCTTCTTTTTTTTTTTTTTGCAATTTTGCTTTTCAGTTGTCTCAAATAAAATTTGGCAATTTGTTGCAATATCCGTTAAATTTTATCGTTATTAACTAAAGAAAATCAGCCTTTTCTTGCTATACACATAAATACAAGTACATATACATGTTAATATATAAATGTGTTTGTGTATGTGTGTGTGTGTGTGTTAGATTTCAATATTTAATTAAACGCTAGTCAAATATTAAATCCATTAAATCGATTTTTTTTAGAAATGTTGCTTGAGCCTGCGTCGCTTGCCTCCAACTTGGATTACTCCTGCTGCTGCTTCTGGTGTTGCTGCTGCTGTTACAGCCGCGGCGGCTTGAAGCTCAGCGTTGTGCTGCACTCCAAGCTCAGCTGGTGCTCCATGGTGTCCATTTTGTCATAGTCGTGGCTGCCACAGTCCGCTATGGAGTTGCGCACAGACGGCGGCTGCTCGGCGCCCGGCAGGAGGCCCACCAGCAACAGCGGCTTGTTCAGCGGCACTCCAGCTGCAGCGGCTGCCGTTGCGCCGCCAACTGTTGCTGCTGGCGCTGTGCTGCCGGTCAGCTGTTCGTTGCTGATGCTGTTGCTGCTGTTGCTCTGGCTGCCGCCAATCTGCTTCTCCTTGTGGCGTCGCAGCGACGATCGCAGTGGATACTGCCGCGGCACATTGATGAGCAGGCGGCGTGTGTTGCTGTTGGGATTGCTGATGCTGCTGCTGCTGATGATGTTGATGTTGCTGCTGTTGGGATTGCCGACGATGTTGGGTCGGCGCGTTGCGTACTGTATGGACTCGGCGCTGTTACTCAAACGGATGTTGCCAACTGATTAAATGCGGATTTATATACACAGGTTACGCATTGATCGCATATAGATATATATATGTACACACATCGGATGGCGGAGGGGGAGAGAAAGAAGAAAAACGAAAAATAAAATTTGTTTATGAATTTGAGCAGGGCTTCACATAAAGAATGGGACGTTGTTTTTTTTTTTATCAAATGTATATTATTTTGTTGTTTCATTTATGGTTTTAGTCGGATGGTTGTTGGTACAGCTAACTGTTCTTATGGTTGCTGTTGTTGTTGGGCGTGTTGCTGACAGCCAAAAACAACTCAAAACATACATGAAAAACACAAACATAAAATACAAAATTTCTTCCTTCTGGGTTGCGTTAGTACACATAAAATCATAATAATAATAATAATAGAAACAACAATTACAATATATGTGTGTGGGTGTGTGTGAGTGTGTGTATAGGTGTTGATGTGAGGTGTGTTTACAACAATTTCTAAATGTCATATATACGATTTTAAAAAAATAAATAAATGAAAACATTTAAACAAAACAAAAGCTTAACATTTAATAAATAAATGTAAATATTTATTGTATACAAACAAAATACTAATTGTTTACACATAAAAAGCATTCAGAAAACAAAAAGATATTTTCTATTTGTTGAAAATTTCTGAAAGCGCAAGCGTTCTACATATAAAACAATATCAAATAATTATCAATAATTACAATTAGAATTATAAATAAATATTTCGATAACAAAATTAAATGGTCTTTAATTTTTAATAAATATTTTGTATTCATGCAAATGGATGGATATTCGGCGAATATTCGCAAAATTGTATTTAACCCTAATTCTGATATTTAATCTAACTCATAATGAGCTAACTTTGGATTTTGAGAATTGCATAGGAAGGCTACTTAAACAAATATCGCTTAGAAATTGATTTTAAATGAGCTTAACTCTGCAGAGATATATATTAGGGAGATGAGCTGATTAAAGACTATGATATGTATATATATTTAAGGTATATATTAGATACAACTGACCGAGTCAGCTTATCATATCTGACAGGGCAGACGACAATTTATGTTCGATCGTTAATTAATGCATGATTTACACAAATTACGAGTTAATAAGTTAACATTCATGGCGATGCTTCGATAAATTTTGCATGGGGACAAAGTTCAGAGATCGCTGAAACATTTCCTATACATGTATGTATATAAATTACAATGTTAGTTCTGGTATGACTTGTACAACTCCACGGAGTTTTACAAATGAGCGCAATGAGTTCGTCGGGAGCTTTACTCGATTTATCTACAAGACACAGGACATGCCACTTGCAAACTGTTTCTGATTATTTGGTTAAGCGATGATTGTACAAATGAAAACATATTTTGGAACATAACGAAGATTTTAAAACAAGAAATCCAAAACATTAAAAATGACTGTGACAAAGTTGTTGTTGCTGTTGCCGCTGCTGTTGTTGCTGCTGCTGGCATGACTGTTGCTGTTGCTGTTGATGTTGCTAATGTTATGGTTGCTGTTGCTGTTGTTGCGATAAATGATGCTGCTGCTGCTGCTGCCGCGCTGCGTCTCAAACGACTGATACAGCGACAAAGCGGAAGCATTACTGTCCAAGCGCACGCGCTGGCGCTGGCGCTGACGCAGACGGCGCTGCAGCATGAGCGGCGTGGAGTGGCGCAGCTGACGCAATGTGGGCTGCACATGCTGCTGCAGCTCATGCGCCTGCAGCGTGTGCAGCACACGGCCATCTAGCGAATCGCAGTCGCTGTCCGAGTCAATCTTGTTGCTGGCGCTGTCCACATGAGCAACAACAACACCAACAGCGCCAGCAGCAGTTGCAGCTGCGGCAGCAGCAGCGGCTGACAGATTCTGTGTCGAGTAGTAACACGTATTATTGTTCTTGTTGCTGTTGTTGTTGAATGTTGTTTCGTGTAGATGAAAGCTACGAGCATGCGGCAACATCAGGTTGTTGTTATTGCTGCTGCTGCTGCTGCTGGTGTTGCCCCTGCTGCTGTTGTTGTTGCTGTTGTTAAGCATTTGCTGGGCAGCAGGTGCGTTGTTGGTGAATTGGTGATTGTTGGTTAGTGCTGCTGCCGTTTTATAACTACCCGAATTGGCGTCCAGCAACAGGCGACGCTGTTGCTGCTGCTGCGGCGGTCGCAGCAGACCCTTGGAATGTATATGTTGCTGTTGTTGTTGTTTTTGTTGCTGCTGCTGCTGCTGATGACGGCTGTAGCTGTAGCTGTCCTCGGTGTCCATCATATCGTCCAGCTGCGGCTGCTTCTCCCTTTCCAGTTCCAGTTCCAGTTCGCGTTCGCGCTGCTGCCGGCGATAGAAGTGATAGAGCAGCGCGGCTTGGCTGCGCTCCGCCTCGATGTCGGCGGCACCGCCGACGCCGCCCACCGTCTGGCGCATGTCACGCGTGCTGCCGCCACCCAGGTAGCCAGCGGCAGCGGCGGCGGCGACCGCCAGGCAGCAGTTGCTGCACGTGTCCACCGGCAGCTGCAGCGAGACGACCGCATCCCGTGGCCCCAAGAACCATTCGGAGCGGGTGCGCATGCGTGCGGTTTGGCGTTCATGGACCTAACACATATTTGTGTGTGATTTATATATTTTGGAATATTTTTGCATTGATATTGTTGTATTGTTGTAGTTGTAGTTGTTGTCATGTGTCGTTGTTGTTGTGGTTGTTGTGATGTGTTGTTGTTGTTTTGGGGAAGACGGGGATTCAAAAATTTCGCATTAGAGTTTTGTCATTTAAAGTATTCGATTTTGTTCATAATTAATATAGGATTTTTGTATTTTTATTTTTAGAAGCTGAATTTTAAATTTGTTTTCCTTAATTTGTAGATTTGTAGATTTTCAATAAAAATTAAATAAATTGAAAAAAAAAACAAACAAAAATAAATAAAATACAAAGGAAAATTGTAATAATTAAAAGAGTTGTTAACAATTTTAAATTAGAATTTTGTAATTATTTACACAAGTTTTAAGGCAGCGCAGCAGAGAAAAAAGTGCGATCAAAAATTATAGTTTATAAAATATTAAATAAACATATATTAAGGTTATTCACAAGGATAGCATGAAATTTAAAGTCACATATAATATAATTAAATTTTTTTAGTCACTTGTGAATAACCCTTTTCATTATAAACAAAATAAGATTGAAGCAAACGAATTTGCAGCTGATAATAAATTTATATATAAATAATAATTAGGGAACCGCCAACAAGCGTTTGCTGAGCACACTTTATGAAACATACAAAAAAAAATATATATATATATATAGTTTATATTATTTATTGTGAAACAAATGAAAGAAATTTCATATGCAGTTGCGGAGCTCTCCGAGGTGTGTGTGTGCGTGTGTGAGTGTGTGAATGTGTGTGTGTTCGTTAATCTGTGTTAATTCTGTGGCAAACTACAAATTAAAAGACAAAGAAACAAGAGACAAGATACAAGAGACAAGATACGAGCACAGGCAACAAACAAAGAGTTGGTTGGGTTAATTGAGGCAACGACAAGACGACAACAAAACAAAACTACGAATTAACAATAAACAATTAACAATTAACAATGCAAATTCAACAATTGCGTGGCTTAATCAAAACATAACTTAAGCTATTAACTAGATAGCTAAAAAAAACAAATTCGTTTGTGTTGGTGCGGCAGTTTATGTGTTTTTTGTATTTTTAGTTTGGCTTCAACATAAAAAAATAATTATTATAATGATAAGATATACAAACTATGTTTAATTGTCTGAACACATTCGGGAAACAATGATAAGACATAATTTGCTTGAGTTCCTTATAAACTTATAAATAAATATATATGTACAATGCCTAAATTGTTTAGTTTTTTGGTTTGCAAAAAAAGAAGTTTATAGAATATTCATTTTTTTTTTGTTTAATGGAAAAAGAATTAATTTAACAAAATTTCTGTAAAATTTTGTTTTATATTTTATATAAAATTTTATTCGTTTTTGGTTGATTCTTGTTTTCTTCTTCTTCACTTTTAAAGTTTGGCTAAAGAACATATAAAATAATTAAAATTATAAATGATTTTAATGTAGTTACAAAAAATGAACAGAGTACAGTTATTTTTGTTGTTTGCTCTTCATTTTTTGCATAATTAAATGTGTGTTTTTTGTGTAGTTTTTGTACTTTTTTTTCGAGTTTTATTCTGATCTTTTTTGTGCCAGATTTGCTTAAAGATATACTTAAATGTAAAAATAAATTGTTGTTTTATATATATTCATATATATAAATATATTTGTGAGCGTGTATGTGTGTTTGTGTATTTGTGAGTCTGTAAGTGGTAGTTGTTGTTTTTGTTGTTGTTGTTGCAGGCGCAGCTTTAGTAAGATTCATAAGTATATAGTATATAGAGCATAGAATAAAATACAAAACTAGTGACAGAGAGAGAGAGAGAAAAAGGCGCAAACGTTCAAAATTTTGAGAAATTAATTTCAAAACATTTTTGTTTTTGTGTTTGTTGTTTGTTTTAGATTAGTTAAAAAACAATTTCGTAAGTAAGAAAGGTGAGAGGGAGGGGAAGAAGTTCATAGCGTGGGGGCGGCCGTCCAAAGGTTATTTTTTTTTTTTTTATCAAATTAAGAAAATTAAACAACAAAATATATATATAATTGAACAAAATTGGTAATCAATTGGAAAATAAACAAATAAACAGCGTAAATGATAATATTACAGAAAAATAAAATAAAATCAAAATAAAGAAAGTAAAAATAATACAAATCAAGAGTTAAAAATTCATCAAATCAAGAAAAACTTATCGACTATCGATTAATTCGGAATTTCTTTTGCAGTTTGCTTGCTCAAACCTGCAAATAGAATACAGAACTTAAAATTCGAGCAGGATTGCTAATGGCAAAGGGAAGGTTGAGTGGATTAGGATATCGTTTCTTATTATTTTTTTTTTTTTTTTGAGGGGTAAGGATTTGATTGCCCTTTTCAAACGGATATTCTAGAACCAGGCCAGAACTTGTCCCTCACCTGTGGCAAATATGAGAGACTCTTGGTGCTCTCCGCATAGCGATTGACGGCGCGCAGCTCCTCCATGGTCATGCCGCCAGAGTTGGCACCGCTGTTGCCGGCAGTGACGCCGATGCCGCCAGCGCCCCCATTGGAGCCAGCAGCTCCGCCGGAATTCGAGCTGCACGAGCTGCTGTGGCGAATGCCACGATTGCAGCGACTGCAGGTCCGCTGCGGCTGCTTCAGCTTGCCGCCATTGCTGCTGCTGTTGGCCAGGGCTGCACTGGTGGTTGCTGTGGGGGCAGCAATGACTCCAGTGGAGGCTGCATTGCTGCCACGACGGTCGCTGCTGCCGTCGAGGCTTTTGGTGCCGGTGCGCAGGCGTCGCTGATGATGGCCGCTGGGCAAGGGCTTCTTTTTGTTCTGACGGTAGCGACGCTTCACGGTGGTCAGCTCGTCATCCTCGTCGTCCTCCTCATCGTCGTCGTCGTCCTGTGAGTTGCTCGTTGTGCCCATCAGCTGCTGCTGCCGTTGCTTGAATTGTTGCAGGCCCCGCAGCTGCTGCTGCTGCTGCAGATGCGATGGCGTGGCCGGAGCAATGCTGCTCAGCTCCAGATCGGCGGCAAAGTCATGGGCCAGCTCATCATTATCCTCCTCATCGTCCACATAATCGTCGTAATCATAGTCAGTGCCGTTGCCATTCCCGTTGCCAGCGCGCTTGGCCGGCAGCGGCGAGCTGGTCATGGCAAAGATGCCCGGCCCCTCCAGCGACACGGAGAGACGGGCACAGCTCTCGATGAACGAGTGCTCCGGCGACACGCCCAGCGACAGCACGCTGTTCTCCAGCGCCGAACTGGAGCTGGTCAGCAGTGCGGGCGTCGAGCGAGATTCCTCCTGGGCCACTGCATGCAACACGTTTCGATTTTAAGAGTAATTTATAGTTAAGAGGTTTGGTATGAGCAATGAAATAGACATGAAATATGTACAGGGCGTGTGTGAGTCAAAGCAGAGTGCAGAGTTAGAGGAATAGATAGATATAGCGAAGGCAGAGAAGACAGACATAGGGAGAGGAGAGACAGAGAAAGAGAGAGTGGGAAAAGCGAGTCTAGTGTGTGAAGAATTTGTGTTAAGCCCAAAGCATAGAAACCCCAAAAGCCTGTTGCCCAAGCAATGGACTTAAGAACTAAGCACATAGCTAGCCCCAAATACGAATAGTAGCACAGCTTATAGATAGCCAGATAGAGCTAATCAAGATAGTAAAGGTACTCACGTAAGCCCCAACGCTCGCATTGGCACTGCAGCCAAGTCTTTTCGGCCTCCAGAGAATGTTGTACTGTGATAAGCAAAAGGAAAAATTCATTAATCATTGTGTATTTATATTAAATATATAAATCAATAAACTTAGATATAATGATTATATTGAATTATATATATTTTTAAATTTATATATTTAAAACTTTATAAAAACCATAGTTGCCTTTGTTATAATAATTGAATTCTTATGCAATGAAAATCTATATGCCTTAATAATATGTATTCACTTATTGTGGGTGCTTTTGATACTATAAATATTCCATATCGTATTGCGACTCAGAAACAGGTCTAACTGCTTATATGGAACAAGCATTCCGTATTCATAATATATAATTATATACATATTGCTCACGTATTTATCTGACTTTATTTTACGAATTGACAATATTAAATAGTTCTATATTGAGTATGGTTCTAGAAATCAAATATGGATTATAGATCCTAACTTATGCAGACAGACTTGCAAATATATGATTCCATTCAGCTAAAGTTCTTAAGTACAAAGTTTCAATTCTAAATAGTTTCATTCAGTAAAGTAAGTCTAACTACAACAAATGTAATTCCTAATCTTAACTCGGGCATTACTCCGACACCTCTTCCCACTCCACTTACATGCATATTTCTGTTGTGCCAATTTGCCGCGTGGCGGCGGCGGATATTGGAAACTGCAGATCCATTCGTCCTGCACCTTTAGAATGCGCCCCGTGACGCGGGCATAGTATTCATAGTTGTCGCGCCCAAAGATATCGTGAGTGGCAAACTTATCGATTATGTGCTGCATGATCTTGGTGGCCACCTGAAATGGAAGAGTGATTAGTATACATTATAATCACTATAAGTATTTTATGTATTTGGAGCTCACCTTAAACTTGAGCACATCCTCCATGCGTGCGGTTTTGCCATCGCTGACGCAGGATTGAAAGAAACTGGGCGCAACCGAGACGCCGAGAGCTTCGCTGGTCATGCCCGTGGATGCGTGGGCCGCATTGCTGGCGATAACGCGGAATGTGCCAAAGAGTAAAACTAATAGATGTTGCGTATATTTGGGCAGTGATGCAAACAATCTGTAAGAAAAGCGGAATGCGGTAAAGAGGAAATGAGTACATTGAATGCGAAATGAAGGCAAGCGTAAATGTCAAGCCAGAAGCCCGTATAAAGATCGTCTTATCTATGCATATCTAGGTGGCAGTGGCGGCAGCAATTGTTACTCATGTTTTTATTACACAGTGCACTGACTCATTGTCTAGCCAGGGCCATCGAAGAAAGCCATCCAGGTGGGTGCAGCAGGCGGGCGTATGCGGGTGCCGGCGGGGGGTTGACGTTAGACAGAGGTAGAGGAAGACTAAAATTCAGCTGCTTGAATTGTTCACACTTTCATTTTGGCATGCGCGGCTTGGAAAACCTGACAAACAAACTACCAAAACTGGTCTGCCTCTCTCAGTCCCTCTTTCTCTCTCTCTCTCTCTCTCTCTCTCTCTGTCTGTCTGTCTTTCTTTATGCCTCTCTTTCGGTCTATCGTGCTCGTTACACAACCTAGAGACCAACCAAGCGAACTAAGCAACTATCACAGCCATCCAATCAATTAATGCTCTTTGCTCTTCGCATCTGCGGCTCCCATAAAAAAGTGAAAACTCGAAGATACAAACACATAGTCAACGTCCATAACCGACGCGTCGCTTGACAATGAATTATACTATAATACATGGTATATAAGAAGTAAGCTCCAGGGGCCGCCATCGTCTATTAAGCTGCCGGTGTGAATTGCCATACAATGAGCAAACAGACAGACTGAAAGAAAAGCGCACTAACACAAAGACAACAGCGACAACAACAACTACAACAAATGTAACACTCTAAAGGTGTTAAATGCATTGATAAGGCACAATAATAGGCCGCCAGCAAATGCAGCTCCAATTATAGACAGAAAAAAGTAAATAAATGAGACTTTTGTATAAAAAGAAATTATGACTTGGCAAAAGGTCCTCAGTAAACGAGAAGTTCATCCAATTATTTATTTGGATTATTGGAAACCAAGACGCAGGCTTCTTATTTCTATGATATTTGTAAACACAACTTACGGCAGACTAAGCAAATTCCGAACAGTATATGATAGATTCTACAGTAAGCCAAGTCGCTTGATAGCAGGCTGACTCGGTCTTCTTAAATACTTTTTGCTTTCTGTTTCAGCTCAGCAGATTTTACAGATTTTTTGTTAACTCTTTTAATCAACGGGCTGGGCATTAGTGATAAACATTGTTTACCAACAGCGTAGTGCTCATATCGTGGGTCAAGGCTTTATAAAGTTACTTCATCTTTAAACTATCAGCGCGTTCACCTGTTTCCTCATAGCACAAAAAAAAAAAAAAAAAAAAAAAAAACACGCAAATAAAGAGAAGCAAACAGAGCAAACCCGAGCAATGGCCGCCTAGCCTATGGCTTGAACTTTTTAGGTCTGGCCCCCAACGATATCAACGACCCGAAGTGCAGCAAACAAGACCCCAAAAAAATTAAATATTAAAAAATGAAAACGTGCCGCCGCTGTAATACCATAAATATATTGTACATGGCCCACGGTCCAATCTTATCGAAGAGTGCGTTAAGCTCCATTCTTTTTCAACTTCTTCATATGGAGGACAACGCCGTGTGATGCCTCGAACTCGAACTCGAACCCATCAAATCAAAGCAATCTAAGCCAAATAATAGATAACTTATCTATTATTATTAATACGTATCTGGCTATGTATGTGGCTTGGCTTTTGTTTACAACTTTATGCTGTTCGGCGACACTCGTAAATGGAATGCGTACAAATTGTTTACTAATTGCATTAATTACGAGGAATTCCGTTTGGAAAAACAACAACAGCAATAACAACAACGAAAACAATATAATAGTAGAATTGAACGATTGGTTAACGAAACAAGTGTTTACGTTGTCGTTTGATATGGACGCGATAAGGCATTAATTATTATTTTTGTATTTTATTTTTCGGGGTATCGTACGTAAACTCAAATGGATGATTAATGTCCCCCATCGATTTAATTATTCTAAATTATTTGATTTTGATTTAACTATACAATTTTATTATATTTTACAATCAGCTTGAATTAATCGAGCTGTTTCAAAGCTGTTTCCACATATTTCACATGGATGACGCGAAATTCTTTAAATTAAGTGAAAAATAGTTAAACTGCAATTAAATGGGTATACCCAGACTGCGTTGCACAGTATCAAGAGTGGTCCCTAGAACAGCTGTTACAATTATTTAAAGCATCTAAAATCTAAATCTAAAATATTTATTAGTTTCAGAGGTGACTACTACGCGTGAGTATTCGATTTATTTACACAGAAAGTCAAGTTCTCTCAATGAACTTAAGTTTAATTAAGTTTTCCTATCAACTATATAGATCCACTCTATTTAACGTGATCTAATTAATCTTCAAAATGAAAATCGCATAGAAAGGCGACCTCTTCACTTTATCTCCAATCAAACTTTCGTTTTCTTTAGGGCATTTCTGATTAAATTCTTTCAAAGAGACCCAATGTTTTCTTTTCGTTCAATATGATTTATTATGTTTTTTTCATATGAAAATCGCATAGAAAGGCTCACTGCCCATTAATCTCTCCTTTTCTTCAGGGCATTTCATAGTCGAGTTCTCTCAAAGACACCCAATTCAAGTTTGTATTGTTTCTACACATGACTTTATGCATATTATTAATGGGATACATTAGAGACCCGCATTTTGGGCACACGCACCCAGCTGCCTCCTTATATAATCGCTGATCGAGACGCGTTACGCATGCGCCGTGTTGCCAGCCAGACAGCGCTGATTTTACATAATGCTTAAGAAACCGGCTATATTTAAAGGCATTTCTGTGAATTGGATGCTAAATAGTATTTCGTATGCTTAACACACATATTTATATGTATATTCGTGCGTGCTCGTGTGTGTGTAAGTGCTACTGTTAAGGCCAACGCTGCGTCACATTATAGATGAATCATTTATTATTATTATTGTATTTTTTCATTCATAAAAAAGAAATATGTCAGCCGTAGCCGCAGTCGAATACAATGTTTGTATTTCTCTCGCACTCGTCTGCCTTTTCAAGTGCCGCATTTGATTTGCCTTTTTTAAATGTTGTTGTAACTGTTTTATTTCTTTCTTTCATTTCTTTTTTTTTTTTTTTTTAATTTCTTTTATATTTATCAGAGATATATGTATATGCACATATAAATGAATGTATGTTTTATATATATATATTGTTACGTATTTGTGCCCTACAGAGAAACCAGTTTTGATATTCCCACAACTCTTGTGCCACTTGAGCGACTTCAGATGCCAGCTCTACCGGCTGATAAGACCCATAAACAAACTCTGCAGGGCGGGGCACTGAGAGTTGAGAGTAGCTGAAGTGCTGAACTGCTGAACTCGGAAGCAACCAGGCTTTATCACAACTTTATACTATGCCGCATATAACCAGAATAAGAAATCAGGCGTAATTCTTATTAAAGAAATGTTTGCACATTAATTAGATCGCACTGCAGATTAGTCAAATAGTGAGTCAATGTAATATGTCTACATATAGTGCATAGGAATTGCTTGAGTCACAATTAAAACAGCAAGAACAAAGGACAGCAAATCGCATAGTTGCTGTAAGCCGCAGAGTTGGTCAGTCACTCTATTTAAAGGGCTATTTTCCCTCAAATTCTCAGTTATATCTTTAAAGTCTGCATCAGCTGCAGCTGCATCAATATTCATCGTTGCGGCGGCTTCGATTGCGTCTCATCGTCTGCGGCAACGCGGCTCCACGCCCAAAAGCCTTTGTGTTAATTTAGCAAAAAAAAAAAAAAAAATAAGTGGAGAAAAAAATGAGAGATGCGAAACGCGAACCGCAGCAGCAGCAGATTTAGCTGTTGTTGTTTTTGTTGTTGGCGGTAACAAAAAACAAAAAACGAATGAAAAATACAATACGTCATAATAATGAGCCAAGTAAAACAGCAAACGCAACGCACGATAATCATAAAAAAATATGAAGCGGTTTCAACATATAAATTTACTCACTTATACAAATATACCCTATATATATATGTATATATACATATACAAGTGCAGACAGCCAGATACTGACATGGCCCAGGCACAAGATACAAATGAGAATGGTAAAGTCGAGCGTACTTGACATACGGATACCGTTTACTCTTCACTTGCACGCTTCTCTGCGATTCTCATTTGGCAATTAATTAAGTCAAAAGGCACAAAACGTTGCAGAAGCATCAATTAAGATGGCATTAGCTATAAATTATAGAGAAATTTATATAGAAATACATAAGGCATCGTCGACTGATCTAACTTCTAGCTTTATAGTGCAGACAATTAACACTAATAATCCACATGCCTTAGATATATGTATATATATTTAACAATTATAATCTCAGCTGCAAAACCCATTTAATTTTTTATTTGACTTACATAATAATGTGAGCAAAGTTTTATATAGAGTCCAAAGATTAATATCGTAGTATTAGTCCGGCATATGGTTTGGTTATGACCGCGCCAAGAGATCAGCGTTCAGGGCAATCAATGGAAAAGTCAAGCCAGACAGGCAGCCCAAGCCAAGAGCGACCCAGAGAAGTAGGGTAAATGGAGACAGATACAGAATGTGAATATGAATATGATGATGATGATGAAAATGAGAATGAATAAGCCAAAACAGGGCCAGGCGAACAACGCGCGACGCACTCGATGAGCTCTACTGACGCACAATTTAGTGACTGTATGTACTGTGGAAGAGATCGCTGTTTATATGCGTTATATATGAATGTATATTTATATTGTGCACTCGCTTATTTTACTTTTATTGGTTTTGTTTGGGCATTGGGCATTATGTGTTGTTTATACTGGGCGACTGACTGACTGACTGACTGACTCTGGCGGCAGTTTAAGTTTATTTATGCAGCGTGGCCAAATGGAAACTCTGAGGTAGCAATTTTTTCTTATATGTATATACATACAGATATATAATATTTATTTTTTATATTTGTTATTGCGATTGGCGAAGCCCTTTACAACAACTATGACTATGACGACTTTAGCACACAGAACCCAGTAAAGAGTAGAGGCGACAACAAAATCGAACGAAACGAAACAAAACAAAACAAAACACAATTCTGTGCAGTCCGTGACTGACTACATAATGTAATAATCAGGAAGTGAACATCAGTCGATATTGCAATAGACCCAAACAGACGTCCACGTCGCCTCTTGTTAATGCATTGGACAATGCGGCTTTTGTTATAAACTGTTTCCCTGTCGCCGTCTCTGTCTCAATCGCAGTCCCTTCTTTTTCTTTAGCTCGTTTTTTTTATTTTTTTCACTTATATTCCAGACAGCCGTCTCTGCTCAGTTGCCATTTCGCCTGTCTAGCCCAACAAAAGCGGGCAATTTTTGCATTCTTTTTGCACTTATTGATATTCGCCAGCAGCAGAAGAAGGTTTGTGCCTAACTATTGTCACAGACAGGCAACTGGGCAACCGGACAGCCGGACAGACAGACAGTCCAATCGACCGACCAGGCAGCAATTGTGTAAATATCCTATTAGCTTTGGCAGTGTGCATGATATGACAGGCAGCTGGCATATGAAAAGGTCGAAACCAAAAAAAGAAATTTAAAAATAAATCTTTTCCGCGACACAAAGTCTAAATACCCTAGACAATAGACAGAAATCAGATTTGCCTCATCATTAAAAAGATTTTATTTTTATTGTCCAACTCAAGCACTAAACTACTTTTAACAATAAAAGAAAATTTTCATTTTATTTGATTAGTATTTTATTTGTAAGAGAATTCGCTAATCTTCACACTTCGTAGCAAATGGTTTGGTAAAGTTCTTAAGCTCTGCCTTGGGACAGGCGTATGAGCGCAACAGGCGTTCGAAAAAGCTTCAAAACGAAGCGAAAAAAGCTTTGGCTAGGCAACAAGTTGAAGCTAACAGGAAACCGAAACAATTGACAGAGCCACAAGACGGAAAGAGAGAGATAGATAGACAGATTGAGAGCAGCAGGCAAGAAGCGGGGTTGGGTCATTTATACACACACACACACATACATACGCACACACCTGACTGCAGTCAAACTTTTTTAGCTACCAACGACGTCAGCGTCTTGTTTGTGTTTTGTTGTTTGTTGTTTTTCTAACAGGTAAATTTACAAATAAAAGTCTACAGAAATAACAAACTCACATGGTCTTATGCATTTAGCACACTAGACAGATACATACGTGGATATATGTATGTACATATGCATTGGTATTGCTGAGGATTATCTAGTATATTGCAAAAACGTGCAACAATGACGTCGTAGGTGCCGTCG
This sequence comes from Drosophila arizonae, assembly GCF_054131065.1. NCBI lineage: Eukaryota > Metazoa > Arthropoda > Insecta > Diptera > Drosophilidae > Drosophila > Drosophila arizonae. The sequence goes on from NC_142924.1 coordinate 19,873,497, forward strand.
TTCGTCTGCTGCAATAATAATAACACTTAGCAGCAACCAGCAACAACAACAACAACGGCAACCAAATGAAGTGCCAACTGATTGAATTGAGTGCCAATAGTTTTGTGGGGGACCTGTTGGGCTGCTCTTACGTTTTACGTTTACGTTAATTGATACAAAGTCTCAAACGCGCGTCTACTGTGTGTATCTATTTATAAAAAGTTTCAGTGGCAGAGTCGCTATTTTCGCGCATTGGTTTGATTCGGCAACGAATCTGATTGCGATTGCTCAATGTGTGCGTGTTTGTTTGTGTATATACATGTCTATATAAATGTGCATGTGTGTGTGTGTGTGTGTGTGCATGTGTCTGTTTGTAGAGATATCATTTTGCCGTTGCTCTTGCTGGTTTGGCGGCCTGCGCCTGCCCTAAAATGTAAATAAACAAAAGAAAGGTAACAGCAACAGCAACAGCAGCAGCGGCTACACATAAACAATTACAACAATAAATGTGTATATAATTGTATGCTGGCCACGAACGCAAAGTTTACAGTAACCAAATTAAAATTTACGTTTGAACCGCTGCTCTGCTGAAAATGCTGAAATGGAAAAATCATTTGGCGGTCGATTTTTACGCATGTACCGATATCCGAATTTTAAATTTATGTTTTATTGCTGACGTTATTTGTTTACACGCACATTAGCATTAATGTAACAGCGTTGATGCTGTTGTTGTTGTTGCTGCTGATGCTGATGCTGTTGCCGCTGCTTCTACTTCTGTTTCTGCTGACGCAGTTGCCGCATCCAACCACCCATTCATCCTCATATATCAAAGTGGCAGAGTGTATTAACAAAAGCGAAATCTGAATAGACGCATATAAAGCGTTTGCAATCAAACAGCTGTCAAATGCCAATTCAGCAGCATTAAGTTGGCAAGGCCACTGCAGCTCCGATAAAAACGAAAGATAATATCGATTGCGATTGTTAATGCTTAATTGCCAGTGCCGCTCACTTCACTTCACTTCACTATGCTTCACGCACAGCCAACTTTAGCTTCTCCTCTCTACACACTTCACCCACATTGCAAACTGCGATTGCAATTGCAAAAACAAAACAAAAAGTAACAGAAGCAATTGTAAATTACAAAACTGCAATATTTTTTGTTTTATTTTAATTGAGCATGCGTGGGCCTGTCTGTTTGTCTGTCTCTTCGTCGGTTGGCCCACGCTTTATGCTCTAATTCAGTTCGGTTAGAAATCGATTGCAGCAACAAAGTAAAGCAAAGCAATGCGAATCAACGCAAAGCAAACAGGCAAACAAAACATTTCAATTTACAGCTGCAAACTAAGTACTTACTACAAGCCCAGAGAATTACTCTCCACCAATTTTTGTCGCCTGCGCTTAGCGCTCAAGTGAAAATTGGTGAAAATCTAGCAAATATGTCAACAAGTGCCAAGCCAAACGGGCGTGAAACGCAGCAAAAGCAACAAACGCAGCGATAGCAAAACATAGTCAACGCTTTTCACTTAATTTCAACTAAATTCGCAGACGTCTTCACCCGCTCGCACACCCACCCAACATCTGCCAACACATACACACATACACGAGTGTGTACATGTAGATACAGGTACAGGTATGTGTGTGTATTGAAGATTCTTGAGCTGCAACCAAATCTAGATCCGGTTCAGCAAGTTTACCGCAAGCTAGTTACAATATATACACACACACAGACACAAGATGGGTACATCAGTGCTGCTAGAGATGGTCGTGTGTGAGCACGATATACAGTACATTTAACTAGGCTCTATGAAGATCATGTGCCACATTATTTATGAAGTTCAAATTTAGCAGGTAAAAACAAACACTCATAAATATTACCTCAACTGATAAGGTATATTTTAGAAAATGGCGCGCAAACCATTTAGATATATACTACAGGTCGTGTCACGTCGCTAGCACATAGCTATATTCAATATACAAAAGTTTGCATAAATGTGTGTATATATTTATATGTATGTGCATCTACATCTGCACATAATTGACAAAGTTGTCAACTCACCTGTGTAAACGGTCCGTTTGCTCGGCTTCGTTTTGCAGCTCGTTAATGGCAAAGAGCTCCATCTCGCCACTGCGTCCAAAGATGCCGTTCGGTATCTTGCGGAGGAACTTCTTTAGTACGCTGGCAATAGTGAACACCGAATAATTATCAACGTTGACGAGTCGGCCCGCCTGCAGGAAATGGATGAGCTTCTTCATTGCGCCTTGATGGCCGGGCGCACGGAAAACATCGCGTCGATTGGGCGATTCCTTGTTCAGTTTCAATATTAATACAAGCAGAGGGCCTGGAATGTTGTTGTTGTGCTTGCACACCTCCTCCAGGGGTACACCGAACTTCACCTTCTCCAAGCGGTACGGATAGGCGGGAGCGGTAGCTGGATGGCCACAGGATGTGACAACGTTGCCCAAATCAGCAGCGCGTCGATGCACGCGTTCAGCCCAGCTGGACATTGTGTATGTGTGTGTGTGTGTATGTGAGCGTCGGTTAGTTTATGTGCGGCTATTTGCCTGCGTACGCGCGTATGTATATTAAATTATGTGTGTATGCGTGCGTGTGTGTGTGGGCAACACTTTTCTTTCGGGCGTTCGGTTTTCACAGAAAAATGTGCTCGCTCACAATTTTATGCTGTTTTATGCTGGTTGAAAACATGTTCCTCGGTTCCCCTTTACTTTCCCACTGGAATGTAACTGCGTTGTTATTGTAGTAGTTGTTGTTTCTGTCGCTATTTTGTCTCTGTATGCATTTATCTTTCGTTGTTGTCGTTTTTACTCTGCTCCTCGTACTTGTATCTGTTAATTTTGTGTTTTTTCTTTTTTTGTTTTGGGCGTTGTTTGAATTTTCTTCGTACGTAGTAATTATTTTCTTCGTTAAGATTACACAAATGTTAAATTAAATTTAACAAAAGCTGTGTTTTATGTATGTATTTATATAGATGAGTGTGTGCGCGTGTGTATGCTTGCTTAGATTTGGCAATTTCAATTTTATATGCTCGCGCACTCACAGCAGCAGCCACTCCTGTATGCACTTTTTTTGTTGCTTTGCTACTTCTTTCTTTTTCACAGTTGCCGTCTCTTTAGAGTTGAAGCGTAGATAGCGCGGCGCGTCGCAGCATATTGAGCGAAAGATATTTAATCCACATACTAAGTGATAAGTATAACGACGCGGCTGGTTGTTGCTTTGTTTTTTTTATTAAATTAATTGGTTAGTTTTCGTGGCTCTTAAAATAATTCTCGCGTCCCTACACGCACGACTTGCAGCTTCAGCACTTGTGTATACACTAGCGATGCGCAGCTTTTTTCCACTAGGGATGTACTGATAATATCGGATTGTTGATACCAAATTCGGAGTTATCGATGTATCGATATAATTCTCAAATATCATTGATTCGTGAGCTATGCTAATGACGATGTATCGACATCGAGTTACAAAATGTCACCCTGCTTGTTCCCAATAGTATCGAATCTCTAATTATGGCGAATATGTGTAAAGTGAAATTGTTGCAAAGGAAATAACAATAATACAAATCTATAAATAAGCCGTATATTCAATTTAAGTTATTTGGCCAAAAGAAGTACGTATTGAACACAGTAGGCTGCAAAGAAGCTGGCAACTCCACTGGCATATATTCATTTAATTTATTTTTGTTTGTCTGAATCATTTTGTTGTCTGCTTCAAAATAACACCAGCAACAACAACACATAATTTTCTTCTCATTCCATACAAAAAGTTAATAAAAAGGCGACAAAAGCAAGGCAACGCGACACAACGCATTTGTCCCAATCGTTTATCCAAAATTTTCAAGTTCCACTTGCAAAAACAATTTCAATATGTGTGAGTGCCGCTGCTCACCTTGAATCCGTAGTCGTTGTTGTTTTCCCCTCCCGTACGCGTTAACATATACAAGATATTGACCCTGTACGCTTGATTCATATACATACATATAACATTTAAGCACTCACATACACTCTCAAGCGTACACATACACCCATACATACGTACATACCAACAAAAGTCGCTGCATAGAAACATTTTTCATTTGGTAGGTGAACAAATGACCACTGCTGCCTCCACATCGCAAAATGCGTCATCGACGTTGATGGCTGCTGCCGGAGCTGGCGGCGCAAGCTCCACGACGACAGCAACGCTGTCAACGACGCCCAGTAGCTCAGCGGTACGTGCCCTGGCCATGGAATACAAGTCCCTGCAGGAGGAACCAGTAGAGGGATTTCGCGTCAAGCTCATTAATGATGATAATCTGTTTGAATGGGAGGTGGCTATCTTTGGCCCACCAGACACGCTATATCAAGGTGGCTATTTCAAGGCGCACATGAAATTCCCACACGATTATCCGTACTCGCCGCCAACCATACGCTTCCTCACCAAGGTGTGGCATCCGAATGTCTACGAGAATGGCGACCTTTGTATATCTATACTGCATCCGCCTGTCGATGATCCCCAAAGTGGTGAGCTGCCCTGCGAACGCTGGAATCCGACCCAGAACGTGCGCACCATTCTCCTCTCAGTCATTTCGCTGCTCAATGAGCCCAATACATACTCGCCGGCCAATGTAGATGCCTCGGTGATGTATCGTCGATGGCGGGACTCCCAGGTAAGCAAAGTTGGAATTTTATTACTATAATCTATGCTCAAGTATATACTAACTGTATTCTTGTATGTAATGCAGGGCAAAGACAACGAATATCCAAACATCATACGCAAGCAGGCGTTGGCCGCCAATGCGGAAGCCAAGCGAGAGGGTATTGTGGTGCCTATGACCCTGGAGGACTATTGCCTTAAGCCCACTGTTAAGCCTAGCACAGAATCTGGCCTGGATGCGAATTTCTATGATGATGATTTTGACTTGGAGACGGAAGATTTGCCAACAGACTCGGATGAGGATGAGGACGATGAGGATGAGGAGGATGAAGATGATGGGGAGGACGGCGGAAATGGGGATAGTGCAGCAATTAGCAAAAATAATGGCAATACAAAGTGCACGAACAACAATGGTCTCTCCGCGAAATCAGTTACGGCATCTGCAACAGATGATGCCGAGTCCGCTGACGACAGCGGTAAGGGCGAGACAACATAATGCAGATACACCCGCTCCGCTCCGCTCAACTCCATCTCCAACTCAACTCTGCTCCTGCCCTAGGCGTCTACGTAGCATTTAAATGAAATACTAAGTGTGCAAATGAATCGAGTTAAACAGCTAGGAGGCGCCCCGGATGCCAAACGAGCTGGCGTCTAATCATTTCTCCTAACACAATTATTAATTTTGTACTTTTAATTTGTGTACAATTGTAAAACTGAAACGTGAATCACTTATTAGCTGGCTTTTATTTCTCAGCTAGCCTCTGGCTAGGCACGTTTTGAATCCGTTCATAGAGTTTCAAGAGCTTGCGATTCCTTTTACAGCAACTAAATAACACTCAAAACTGATAATGATTATACAAGATATATATACAATATACATATGTATTAGCTATTAATTATTATTTAAAAATATACATACAATTACACACATCCGTATGCGCTTGTATATGGTACAGATCATTAACGGGGGGCGCTGCAGATGCAAACAATTTTAACGTGAACTAACCTCCTCCTAGAAAGCGAGAGACCTCCTAACAAAAGCTAAACTAATAAAAGAAACAACATAATTTACAATTTACAATCAACGGATTTCAACAATATAAAGCAAATATTAAACGTAGCAATTAAGCCATTTGTAAGTGCAAAATTAAAAGCAAAACACCAATTGCAATATTAAAATGAGAAACTGCATTGTGTAATTAATTGCAAAGATAAATAAGCCAAATAAAATTATAAAAAAAAAAACTCATGTGTCTATTTTAAACTGCGAATAATGGAAAATATTCTCGGGGCCGTTTAACTGGATAGTAAAAGGACAACTTAATAATCTGCTAGTAAATATAAAACTTCAATAAATATATTATTTGCTACATCAGTAAGTTTTAACGAGTTCATAAATATATTTATAGGATTGAGACAACACTCGAAGTAAATTTAAAATCACGATTACTGTATTTGATATCACGATTCGTGCTTCCAAGTTTATCTCAATTAATCGATCGATTGTGACAGTAACAAAAGTTGTTAAACCTCTAATTTATTTCTTAAATTTCGAAATATTTTAGATTTGAGTTATGAGTTTGGCTCGTTTGCGCCATGCAAGAAGCGCTGGAGTAAGATCCTTATCCTTAATGGTAGGCATGCGTATCAAAGAGCTATAGACGCCAATGTCTGCCACAGACATTTGATTGCCGCCAAAATATTGCTGATCATTTAGTCGCTTGTCGAGCAGGCGAACCATGGCCACTTGGCTTTTGTGTGTGTTGCACCGCAGCAGTTGATAGCAGATGTCTAGCACAGCATCGATTTCATTGCAGAGAGGCGAGTTCTCATAGCGATATTCTGCGGGGCCCACTCGTCCCAGGTATCTAATGATATTCACTTCACCATATATGGGCACATACATTGTGGGCGAGCTAATCATCTCGGTGTGTTCACCTGATGATAGATTAATTATTTGAAATAAGTATATTACAATGGGATTTTAGTAAAACAAGCTTACAGTTCTTCCAGATTAGTGTTACTTTGATCTTGGGCAACGATTCGTTGACTGCTATTTTGGCCAAATTAGCCTCAAATTCGCGCGCTGCTGGTCCAATATCTGCCATAGTCGAGTGTGTAAATGTCTTCACATCAATTGTGTACAAATCGCGCCAAGCGTTCTTCAATGCCAGCAGTGCGTATGGTATAAAGTTGGGATGCCCATTAACGACTACATCATGCAGTGGTACCTATCGAAAACCAATTCGTTAGCTTCCGTAATTTAAGCCATTAGGACTACCTCCTATATTACCTCTTTAAGTCCACCGTTATTACAGGCTGTCGTCTGCTGCACGCTCTTGTCGCACACTTTGACACCCAAACCTTTCCGCATAAGACTCAATTGTGCTTTCAGTTCCTCCAGCTGCTTCAGCACCTTCTCTTGGCGCTGCAAAATTGCTGCCGCGTCTGCGTTCTGTAAATAGTACAAACAAATTACATCATTGCAGGATAGCCGATTTATAAACTAAGAAAGTAAACCAAAATAGAGATGGGGGCGTGACAATTTGACTATGGCGATCGCAGTGCCTTATAAATGAAATTAATGTTTTCGTTTACTTAAGAAGCCACACTTATTGTGATGATTATGAGTATTTATTTAAATCACCACACTTTGACATAGAGTTTAAAACGGAATTCGATGGGAACACACACTTAACTATAAACAACACGTATTATCATGCGCCCATTTCCAAGATGAACACACAAATGCAAAAGTACGGTGCGTGTTATGCAGTTTTGTTAGTATTGTTTATAATTAGATTTGAATATTTTTATAACCTTTAGTAAATGTTGTATTTGTTTGCCTAAAATGTCCAAATCAAGTGCACAGGTGGCCGATTTTGAATTGTTCCTTTCACTCTTTGCAGCGCCATTGCATCGAATTTGACGGGCCTTTTTCGAAATCATACATTGAATGAAAATTAATGTTTTTGTTTCTAATTTTTCACGAAGTTGAGTTATTTAATTTTTGATAATCAATTATAAAGCAATTCACTGTCACAGTGAATTTCTGCTGTTCACAACAATGCGCATCTCTAATTTTGGCCACGGCAGCTGGGGACAACACACTTACTTCAGAGCATGGCGCAGAGCCAACAGAGAGGCTGACATTCTTTAATTCGTACATGCAGGTGGGCAGTTTAATATCGAATTGCGGCAACAAGGTTTTCAGCTCGTACATTTCACAATCCAATTTTGGATAAGCTTAAGCAGATCTAACACAGAAAAATGTGCTTGGCGGTAGTGTTGAGTCAAGTCTATTATCGAATCGTTGTACTTACGATAGGTTAACTATATTATGCAAATGCAATCGATAACGATAGCTAGCGGCCAGCTGATTAACATTAATAAAAATATTTAAATGCTTAAAAATAATATTTTCTATTAAGCAACTGATAATATATTATATTTATCCACTCTTGTTAGGTTAGTGATTCAGTGTAGAGAATTTATCATTATGCCTATTCTACAAAATATTTTCTATCATAAGCATTACAAATAAAATTTTCCAGCTCAGAATTAAAATTATGTGGCGTAACACATTGTTAATTGCAGACAAATCTGGAGGATGTCAACGAAGAAATTTGATGTATTAAAGTACAAAAATGTGACCGCACTTCTTTAATATTTGAATAAAGCAACCACACTATTTAGACACAATTTAAATATAACTGCTCAAATATCTTATCGATATATCGATAACTGTCAGTCGTATAGTAGAGGCGAAAAATAATTATACAAGTTGGCAGTCACATATATTATGGCGTCTGTATTTTAAATTACGAGAACAGTAATATTTATCTAACAAAACAAAATGAATAATAAGAAAGCAAGAAGTTCGGTGAGTAAAATATTAAAACAAATAAGCAGAGGCTATAAAAAATCTCCTATTCTAGCTTAAGAAAGTGTCGAAACTGCCAGATGAAGAGGCTGATCATGTACGAACAAAGCGTCGCATCAGTTTCAGCGGCAAAAAGTTTATACGGTACGTATTATACATAATATAAACGAATTCTTCTAGTTACGGAGCTCTTTTCCAAATACAGAGAATTTGATACAACAGAAAAAGCGCGAGACTATGACAACTCATATGAAATATCAGATCACACCAATGGAGAGGATAGCTCAGGGCACTCCCATGGCACAGTAGCAGCGTCTGTTTTGCAAAGTACAGCACATCTCTATGTGGCCGATGAGACGGATAAGGAAAATGCATCTCCCGAAGGTCTCATAGCTGCCGTCAACAGTGCATCAGTATTGGAGCAGAATTCGCGATTCAGCGATTTCACATTCAAATTGCAGACAAGCATCAATGTGACGCTGCTGCCGGATGAACTAAACCGAAACCGGCGGCGCAATGAATCGCCACCCCGATTGGAGCAAACGGTCAGTGACAGTTTATCTTTGAATGAAATAGAACGTGAGAAGCTGAGAGAAAATAGTGTATACAAAATGACAGTTTTAGAAAAAACTGTGGATCTTATGCCAGAAACGTTAGCTTATGCTGGGGTGAGTTGAAACTGGTGATAAGAGTTACACTGAAATTAAGAAATGCTAAGTACAGCTTTAATATGATGTGAAGAAAATGTACTTCGATTCTCATTTATACAGATCTTGACTAATTTCTGGTTTATTACAGTCGCAGCCAAAGCATATCGAAAAAGTCAACATGCAAAAAACTACTATAATGTCTACAGACATAAGTGTTTTACCTGAAAAGCAAACTGAAGTGAAGCAAAAGACAATGGTATTTGAGAACAAAGATATTACGTGTGACTTTAGTGATATTGGTAACTACAATTATATAGAAATCTGACAGACTGTAGATAAAAATATCAATTCTTTTATATCACAGAGCCAAAAGGGATGATTGAAGATGTGCCGAAGGCAACTCAAGAGAATTTATCTATGGATATGGCAGAACAAGACTATATTAACTATTTGGCCGATGATTCAACGTTGTCATCGCCTTTAATTCCATTAGACGTCATTTCAGAGAACGGCATTAGCAAGAAACTGAACTTTCGGCAATTGAACGATGCATTGAATTCTGGCCGCATACAGCTATTTCCCAATGGCCCAAGAACTCCAACTACTGATCGCAAAGGCAATCAGCGTTTCTGGCATGGATTGGAACAGCAACCCATGGAAGAGGAAGTTCCAGATAAAGTAATGATCAAGCCGCGCGGAACACTCAATTTCAATGAGAGCATGATGATGTCGCCCGCCGTTCCACAAAAGTCCGAAACAAAAGCAGACCATGCAGAGCAACATGTGAACGCGAAGAGCTCACTCAATGCTAAGCGCAATTATCGTTTCTCTCAGGCAGACGAATTAATGCTGGACAACACAAATTTTCTAGTTAATGCCAAAATGGGCGATGAAACACACTCACGAAATAACTCCAAGTGCTCATCGAGGCGTGAAACTACATACGATAATACTGCCATGGAATTGGATGACCTAGAGAAGCATGAGGCAGCGGTTGCAGCAGCTCTGGAAGGCGCAAAACTTAAGCAAGCCATGCATGAGCCAATGGAGCAAGATGATTTCTTAAGCCCCTGCAAAAATGTGAAGAACAATTTGACGACGCCAGCTGTGGCTCAACAATCCAATCAAACACATTTAAGATCTCAGGAAGCAGTCGTAGCTCAACACCGCACCAAGTCAAGGCCAACATTGCTCATGGCTGAGCCCATTGAAGAAGATGAGGCTAAACCAAATTCCGAGTCTTCAGCTCCTAAAACAAAATTCAATGTTCGCAGGCAAACATTGCATTTGGCAGAGGCCATGGATGAAGATCTTGAAATGCCAAAGCTGGAATTGCAATCAAATGCAATCAATAATCGTCAGCAGACATTACATATGGATGATTTCATGGACGAAGATTCGTTGTGCTCAAAGAAAGAAATTGATGGTGCTTCTATGAAATTCAATTCCAAAAAGCAAAGGCAAACATTGCACATGACTGAGCCAATTGAAGAAGAGAGCGTAAGGCCACAAAAGGAATCTCAGGCAATGCCCGTTGTTGACAAGGATTCCAGCAGACGTAGGCAATCTATACACTTACCCGAACCAATTGAAGAGGACTCGTTTTGCGTTCCAGCTTTTGCACCAAAGGAAGTGCATCAGAGCAAGAACAGACACACAATGCACATGTCCGAGCAGATTGAAACGGATTACGTACAGTCACGGACTGCAGCTCCTGCAGAAATTGTGCATCAGTACACCAGACATCGACAAACATTGGTCTTGTCTGAATCCATTGAAGAAGTTGCTGTTCAGCCGCAAAGAGAGGAACCATTGATGACAAAATCCAATGCATTGGCACCGGAGGGCACCAGGCGTAGGCAAACAATGCATCTGGCTGATCCAATTGAGGAAGATTCCTTTTGCTCAACTTCCACGTCTGCCGAACAACATAGGGAAACATTGCAGAGCAATAAGAAAGATGATGTAAAACCTCAAGAAGTGAAGCCAAAGTCAGCACCTACTGAAGCAGACTCTCAATATGATAGACGCAGACAAACTTTACATCTGGCTGATCCAATTGAAGACGATTCAATGTGCCCAACATCCACAGCTACCAAGCAGCAAAGCAAGGAAACCAATAGACGCAGGCAGACTTTACATCACACTGATGACATTGAAGAAGATCCCTTCTGCTCAGCATCCACAGCTGGCAAGCAGCATAACATTGATGGAGGCAATCGACGTAGACAAACATTACTTCAGGAAGATCCCATAGAAGAAGATCCAATCTGCTCAAGATTACAAGCTGAAAAGTCAGTTAAGGCTGCTAAGTTGGATCTACAATACAATAGACGTAGACAAACATTGCGCGTAGATGATCCCATAGAAGAAGACTCCTTCAGTATAAAATCCACATCAGCCAATCAGAATAAGCATAATTTACAGAGAGATGCCACCATGAAGGAAGAGAAGTTAAAGCATGAGGCACCTGTCAAACAACAATCCGCAGCTAACTTGCTATGCGCCCAACGTAGACAAACATTGCATCTAGCTGAACCCATTGAAGAAGATTCAATCTGCTCAACATCCGCTGCCCCCACGCAGCAATGGGAAGAATGCAATCGTCGTAGGCAAACTGTACATCACGCAGACCCCATCGAAGAGGATCCATTCGATTCGACAGTCCCTGCTGCCAATCAGCATAGACATCAACTTCGAGGAGTCGAGACAGTTGAGCAAGCAGAAAAAGAGGCAACATCAGCTGCCTCTCTTGTTGATAGGCGTAGGAAAACCATTATACAGGCTGACCCCATTGAAGAAGATTCCTTTAATTTAACATCGTTCTCTGAGAATCTGCATAAGCAAAATTTACAAACAGATGCTCCAATTGAGGAAGGTATATTGGAATCTAAGAATGAAATGAAGCAAGCCGTTAGCTTGAAATGCAATAATCGTAGACAAACAACTCACGTGGCTGATCCCATCGAAGAAGATTCCTTCAATTTATCACCACCCTCAGATAATCTACATAAGCATAATTTACAGGGAGGTCCGCCAAGTAAGCAGAATGCACCTAAGGTTGACCTGAAATACAATAACCGTAGAGAAACCACTCACCTGGCTGATCCTATTGAAGAAGATTCCTTCAATTTCGCACCACCTTCAGATAATCTACATAAGCATAATTTACAAAGAGATGTGCCAAGTAAACAGAATGCTCCTGAATACAATACCCGTAGACAAACAACTCACCTGGCTGATCCCATCGAAGAAGATTCCTTCAATTTAGCACACTCTGACAATCTACATAAGCATAATTTACAGGGAGATCAGCCAGGTAAACAGAATGCGCCTAAGGTTGACCTGAAATACAATAACCGTAGACAAACCACTCACCTGGCTGATCCTATTGAAGAAGATTCTTTCTGCTCAACATCCAACGCTGTCTATCAGCAGCAAGGGAATGCGGGAATTGAGAAGGATATCTTAAATATGCAGAAGGAAGTAAAGCAGTCCCATCGGCCTAGGCAGACGTTGCATGTGGTTGATCCCATGGACGAAGACTCTTTCTGTTCAAAGTCAACCGTTGGGTCGAAAGGCAATCACTTCAGCAAATATAGAGCAACAATGCTGGCCACAGAAGCCATCGATGTCGATCAGAATTTAGCTCCCACACATACAGTTGCTCTAGCTAAAAAAGAAAGCATCAAACATAGACAAACTCTACTCATGACGGAGTCCATTCTGGAGGAGGATAAAGCAAACGCAAACAACGACAGCAACTGCAAGCAGTTGCCCAGCGAAACATTAAATCTAAGTGAAGCCCTTGACGAAGTCAAGTCATCAAAGGCGGCTGCCCAAAGCCAGCGCTTGGCAAGCAAACCAAGGCAGACACAATACCAAGAGGAAGCCATGGATGTGGAGATGTCAAATGTGGAGTGCACTGAGCAGCGCGCCAGCAGATCCAAGCCCAAACTGAGGGAAGCTGTGCTGAGGAACGATCTCTTACGTAAAACTCTGGATAAAGAAAACGTTTTTATCAGCTCCAGCTTCGAAACGCCTGAAATGAAGAAGAAGCGTCAGATGTTTGCCCTTACACCAGGTCGATCAATGATTGAATTCGAAGACTTGGAGGAGGATTGCAAGGTCAGAACTCCAGCTGGAAAAACTGCTTGCCGATCCATATACCAAGCGATGGACATGGAGCTAGACATGGACACATCAAACTACGCCACGCCCGAGAAGAAAACTTCGTTCAATGTGAAACGCCTGCCAATACATTTGACACCCAATTTGCCGGAACCGAAGAAGCGCAACCTGCAGCTGCATCTGGACATGGAGGAGGAGAATATGTAAGTATTATCTTCGCTTAGACAGCGATGGGATCTCATTTGTTATTATTTAAATTAGCTCGCAGCCTGAACTGGAAACATCAGAGCAACAAGTGGAGGAATTGGAATATCCAACGAATAGGTCACGCATTCCTGTTTTGTGCAAAAGCTTGAATTCGCCTTGGCGTGAAACGGAGCAGCTGGACGGCACCGTGCAGATGGTTAGAGCACAAATGATTCGCCAAACGGGTAGCCACGGAATGGCAATTCCACACTTCACGGAGCATAAAATGAACAAAGATGCAACGGTCTATGAAGATAATCCCATTACCATATCTGATGTGTCGAACCATTTCAAGTCACAGCGAGAGTTGGCCAAGAACTTAGCTGAGCAGCGCCAGCAACCCAAGGAGACGTCCATTGAGAGTCGCAACTCGAATGAGCTGAGCAACAAGAGCTACGCTACGGCCCATAAGAAGTTCATAAATCTAAGTGGGGATACCATAATCTTTAACAATATGGATGATCTTAGCGACAAGTCGGACAATTGTGAAATTGACAAGACACGACTCAGTCTGGTGTCGACCTTGCTGGACGAGGCGGACGACGAGCAAATTCGAGCAGCTAACAGCAGCCACATTGACTTGGTGAACAATGAGACATGCCTTGGGCAGCTCGATCCGCCAGTCGTGGCTGGAGCTGAGGATGCGTGCAAGAAGTGCAAACATTGCCGGCGCTCCATGGACAGAACGAGGACACGTAGGAGTGCTGAAGAGACATTTGAGTTGCCGGTTTGGCCGGACCTGGGCGTGCAACTTGAGCGTCTAAAGCGTCTGCGACAAAAGCCACGCATATCAGATGTCCACAAGTATTGGGAGCTCAAGAAGCTGGAAAATAATTCCGAAGATGACGAGCACGAGGAGACGGAATCGGAATGCGATTCACGTAACACAAGTCGCTTAAGCTTGCTGCAAATGCAGGAGATGTTCAACAGCAAGTGGGAGGAGTAAGTGAAAATAAAATATATGCAATAGAATGCAAAAATCTAATATTATTGTTCTCTTTTCTCTTCTAGATACGCACAAAGCTTGCCCAAGCCCAAGCCAGCGGAAACGTTTGCAAAGTGCTTAAAAACAGCATTGCATGCTGAGCTGCCCAATTGGATATTTGATTCTAATCTGCAAATCTATCGTACCTACATATTCTCCCATCGTAAAATAACCACCTTTAAAATCTATATGGGTTATGAGCCGTTGGACTTGTTGGAAACCAAAATACGCGTAGGCAACATTCAACTAGAGTCAAAATACGCACCTCCCTCACGTAAGTGTAGATCAAAGGCATTCCAATTTGGTTTAACCTTACATTTTAAATTTTTGTACAGCTTTAAAGACTGCTTTTGCTGAGCTGTTGGATTTTCAACTTAAACTTAATCTGCCGCTGAATCTGGATAGGCTGTTGGACGGCAATGATGTGGCAGATCTTGTCAAATTTCTAAAACACATCGATGGAGTTTGTTTGCAAACCACTAACATATGCAGGAAGCTGCTCTTAACCATAATTACAGCAAATGCGCGCCTAATCAGGTAAAAATAATAATTTTTATAAGTAATTTACTTAATTAATTTGATATTTCTATTATTAGTGATTCGAATCGGATTATCGTGAGAAAAACTGTGCGCAGATCAGTTAAGAAAGAGGATGAGGCATATGCGCGCACAGAGAGGATCCATTTTAATATTCAAATTGGTAATGTTCAGGAGATCTCATTTGAGGATATTTTGCAGCCGCCGCTGCATCAATTCGATGAGAAGATTCGATTTTTGCCCAGGGGCATAGAGTTTTTAAAAGCCTTCTTGCAGAGCCCCGAACAATATTTAAAACACAACGTCGACTACAATAAATAATAATCCAGTGCGGATGTTTCGATGAGCCAGCAATATAACCAAAATATCTTATATTATATTATCGTCAAGATAAATGTATAATTTTATATATCAATGATAAGCAGTTCTGTTTTTTTTTATTAAAAAAAAGTATACATTTAATTAAATAATAGTTGTATAAATGTTAAATTAATATAAAAATAAAATTCAATTCTGATTTTCTTGTTTCTAATGTTTAAATTAAATATTTGGTTTTTAATGTTAACGGCCTTGAAAAAGTTCACCATTGAGTTTAGTATTTAGAAAGTATTTCAGTATTTAAATCAGTTTGCAAACTGGTCACATTCCTGTTGTGGAAGTCATCAAAACAAAAAGCTTGTAATCGTAATAAAATATAAACGCCAAAACTGGGCAAATATATTGAACATGTGGTTTGATCCTTCGGGCTACTATGTGGTGGCCTTGACCACTCTGTTGTTATGTATTCTAATAGCTCTTTATTTTGCCAACTTTTTAAAGGACGATGCCGTGAGTAAAGAATTGTTAGAAGCCAACCCCTCAGAATCATAATTCATATACTCGATGCAGGACCTGGAGGACGAAGGCCTTGGCGCTGACGAAGTACGCTTGGAGGACGATCCCGTGTTGAAGGCACAGATGCAAGCGCGCCTGCAAAGCGAGATCGATGATGACGAGGCGTACGAGGAAGAGCAGGAGCCGATGAGCGAGAGCGACACGGAGCCGGGACCAGGACGGGCACCCAACTATAGCAACCTGGTGGGCAAATTCAAGGCCAAGCGCTACCAGCACAAGCTGGAAAAGAACCTGTCGCCCAGCCAGATAGAAGAAGAGCGACGCATTGAGCGCGAGCAATTGGCGGCCATTTTCGAGCTACTGCGCAAACAGGAGGATGAACTGAATCTCAAGGATCGCATTAGCGATCGTGAGCTGAAGCAACAAGTTAAATTATATCGTTAGACTGCTCGATGTCGGCTTTAATCTTACTAAAACGTGTGATTATATCGCTTATGTGTATAGTATCTGTTTACCGCTTAACTTACAAAATGTGGGCTGGAGCCTTAATGTAAACTGTTGACCCCAAAGTCCTGGCGAGTAAACCATTTACTATTTGTAGTCAAAGACACTTAGATTTTATTCCATATATATATATTTATATGATGTATATACGCTATATAACGAGTATTAACTAACTGCAAAGCGTGTGCTTAGGCTAACTTAGCCCAAAGGATGTGAAATTTAATTTCAACTAATTATTATCCAGTTATTTTATTTCAAATAGAATCTGAATGTACAAAATGTTGAAATGAAATCGCCTATTATTTATTTATCTCATTTATCTAATTGCGGGTAATGCTCGACATCCACCCCAACTTTTAAAACTTTAGAATAATAACCACTGCAACCCCTTGATAGCTTCTCTTAGAAGGAACCTAGCAACCGGAGCCAGTTTAGTTTCCATGACAGCAGGAAAGTTGTTTATTTGAAGTATTATCCACATCATTTTCACTCGACGATCTTCTTGAGAAGTGAATAGTTTAGTAATTCAGTTAAATCATTTTAAAAATCTATAAATATGGTCAACTTTGTATATCCCGAGGAGCTGTACTTGTTTGTGGAGAGCATTCGCTGCTTCCAGGTGCGCGATGTGGGCAGCAACAAGTGGCTGGAAGTGCACGAGATGATCATCAAGCTGAGCCAGCAGGCGGCTCTGGAGGTGGCCGAGCAGCGTGAGGAGGAAGTCAAGGAGTTTCTCATATCCCGGGACAAGCTGTCGGTGCTTATCAATGAGGCCTATTGCGTTAATCTCTGGAAGTCGCGTGTGCTGCCTCATTTGCTGGAAATTGATCCGAACCCACAGGCCACGTTCCTGATTTACACCGTGCTTTACCATGAGGCGGCAGTGGTTGCACTGCTGGATCTCTGCCTCTACCATCCCAGTGGCTGTGAGTCACTGCAGGACTCGGTGCTAGATCTGATCGACTATGCGGCCCAAGGTGTCGCTCAGGTCATCGGCTTGGTCAGCATGGGATATCATGAGAACGAGACCAAAGTAGATGTGGACGAAGCCGTGCTCACAGAGCTCGAGCGCCAGAAGCGCGATCTCATCTATAAGATTGGGCTGCGTTGCGTGTCCCTACTCAGCTACCTGGCCGACAACGTGTCTCTCTTCCACTTGGGCGCAGCTCGTAGAATGCTGACCACCCACGATGTACCCTGGCTGATGGTAGACGTACTTTGCTTCAGGCCCTGGCAACGCAACACCAGCAAGGGCTTGGAGAAGTATATTGATGAAAAGTGGACTTCCGTGGAGGATGCCACTAAAATCATAAAGACTGAAGCCCAGGCCTGGTTCTGTGTTCGCCAGCTGCTGCTCTCCCCCCAGATAGCCGACAACTATCCCCTGAACGAGGCGCGTTGCAAGCAAATATCAAAGGTAAAATATGCTATAGGACTTTAAAATCCTTTCTAAATGCTTGTTTTCACAGCTTCTGGGCATGCTACATGAGACGCTCTTGGATCAGCTGCCCGTGCTGATCGAGCTCAAGCACTTCGTCAGTCGCTTGACAATTAGCGGCACAACCGGCAAAAAGACTCAAAACTTGATTTTGGAGGACATGCCACAGATACAGGACAATCTCATCAAGGAGGTGGAGCGTGACGGCGGCTTCTACCAGGTCGCTCAGAACCAGGATGGCGTCTTCCTCAACAACAATCGTGAAGAGATCTGTGCACTGGCTACAAAGCTGACCAATGCCTACGGCACCGAACTATTGTGTGAATTGGAGCAGCACATGGCAGATTTGGAACTGAAAAAGGATGAATCTAAATCAGAGGACAGTGCAACGGCTACCACTAGCGAAGACTCGGAGGAAAAGACTCACAAGTGCGGCAACTGCCAGGTGCCGGCCAAAAAGAAGTGCGCCAACTGCAAGCTGGTTCACTATTGTTCACGGTGCGTTCCACAGATTACACAGATTTGCGCGCGAATTTTCACAATTAAATTTCCTTCAAATTGCAGAGAGTGCCAGCTAAAGGATTGGCCACAGCACAAGGAAACCTGCTTGAGCTGCGTCGATTAGCTTTTATCATTTCATTTGTATTATTGATAATAATTATTAAATAAAGAACATTCCAAAAATTGCGAACGCCTCCATTGTTTGATTGTGAATGTTGGTTTTTCGTTAAGTTTTTGTTTTTATTTAGCAATAAAAAATTTGCCAGGTAGTCTCTCATTCAGCAGACAGGGGAACAGCAATGGCAACATGTTTAACTGTTCTGTCTGAGATGGTCCTTAACTACATCCAATGCGGGCGTCTCCTCACCGTAGTCCTTGATGACGACAACAGAGCAGCCGCAGACCTTGCGGGGCTTGCCCTCCTTGTCGATCTTGCACAGGCCGGACCATTCGCCCAATTTCTTGTGCGAATCGACGCGGATCAGTGGAATCTGATGCTCATTGCACAAGGCAGTGATCAATTTCTTGTAGTTGGGCTCATCAAAGGATTCGGCCAGAATGCAGAGGACAGCTTGACGCCTGTAAAACAAAATGGAAAAGTTAATTATAATGGTTTACAATAATTCGTGTATATATTGATTGAATTTAAGGCGTTTTCAGTAATTGGAAGAATTGATAATCAATGTAAAATTCATAAACACGGACCAATTAATTTCATCAGCAAAAAATTAAAAACTAAACTAAGAATTGCTTTTGCTTACTTGTCCAAAGCCTTGCAGGCCTGGTGGATGCCATGGACGAGTCCATCGGCGATCAGCGACTTCTTCAGCACTTCCTGTAGCGCGGTGTTTATGTCCATGGCGCCGCCAAGAACGGGCGCTGCGGAGGGCACATCTCTACCGGAAAGAAAGAAAATATTTCAAATTAATAATCAAATCTATAAATTATCACAGAGCTTCTAGCTCAAAACTTATTTCAAAGAACTTGCTCAGTAATTGGAAGGTTTCTAATCAATGTAAAATTCATAAACACGGACCAATTAATTTCATCATAGTGAAACCATTTCAAGTTCAAATTTTATTGTGTTCTGCACTTACACATCAACGTCGGCCATATCTGAAAGGTTGAGGCTGCACTGCACTGTAAAGGATATTAATAAAACTATTATTAGATATGATGCCGTACATAATTGTAAATTAAATTCTTCGTAGCGACTTCAGCACAAAATTAATACGCTTTCGTACCTATTTGACAACCGGAAAGAAAGAGAGCCAAGCCGCGTTGCAACCAACTTCATGTTTTTGGCTTTAGTGATGTTTTGACATATCGATATCAGCTGTTTACCTGAAATGGCATTCAAAAGCTAGAAGCTATAACACAAAGGCACACATTGCTTTTGAATTACTAGACTAAATGAATTTAAAACTTTCTTTTTTTAATATCCTACATCTTTATCTTTAACTATATTTTGATTTATTATGCATATTAACTCATTACTATATTGTTAAATAAAATATTGTAAATATGCAAAAATGGGTACAATAGAAAAATACAATTTTGATCGTTATGAACTGGGTATTTTTTAGCATATTATCAACGGTTGGTTTTTGTGCCATTTTGCGCCCAAAATCTTTGGAGCCAATCAGCTCCCGCATCTCGATAACAACGCTAAAAATAGCTCCTAATAAGTCTAATTAAACTAAGTCATAGGATATATAGTGATTTAAAATCAATTGTAAGCTACAGCTTCCTAGTGCAACAACGTGTTTATGTTTACATAAGCCGACGGGCAACATCACAGCACCCTCAACAACAATAACAACAAAATGACAAGCAAACTACAGTAAGTTGAGTGAATCCGCCCCGGCTGCCCTCAGCCCGCAACACTTTGTCGTGAATTATGAATGTCTACAAATTCGGTCCACGTGTTCGTGTTGATTCGTGTCTAATTGTCGAAATTTACAGCAACATGTGAAGATCGTGTGCCATTGGCTGACGCTCTAGTTAGTGTCGTCTTTTATTTGTATGCTTTATGTTATCTGAATTGGATTCCTGCACTTTTGATCCAATTGGAATGGGATTTTTGTATGAATGAATTTAACTAATATTTGCTGAAGGCATGCGACGCTCTGATAAGAAACATTCTTCTATACAAATACAACAATGCACATCGTAAACAACACTGGCAACCAAAAAAAACACCCAAGCTGAAGTTGATATCAATATTCGACACAACGTACCTACATATGTATTTGGATGATCTCTCTGTAATAATATAACATAGCTCTCGAACATTATACACAATATAGGCTAATATTATTCGGTATTTATTCAGTATCATTAGCAGTGTGCACATCAATTTAGCCCGCACTGTAGCTTTATTTGGGGCTATCGCTTCGGTTCATCGGCAAATGATACTGAATATTAACATTGAAGCGGCAGGCGTTGATATTGGACTAGGTTTCAATTGCTAGTTAACGACAAGCCCTCGACTAGACAACATGAGCAACAAAAGCAACGCGAGGTTGCGTATCTATAGGGCGCACCATCAACTGTAGCCTAATCCTTTTGAATTCGATTTTATTTGCAGAGAAGGCATCCTGGTAGGATGTGGGAATCCCCTGCTGGACATTTCGGCACCTGTCCCCTTGCAATTCCTGGAAGGCTATGGCATGAATGTGGATGATGCCATATTGGCAGAGGAGCGACACATGCCCATTTACCGTGAGCTGGTCGACGGATATCAGGCGGAGTACCTGGCTGGTGGCTCGGTGCAGAACTCCCTGCGCATAGCACAGTGGATATTGCGTCAGCCAAACGTTGCTGTCTTCTTTGGTTGTGTGGGCCAGGACGATTATGCGGATATACTGCGGGAAAAGGCGCGCGCTGCCGGCGTCGATGCCCATTATCAAGTGAGCCCAGACACGCCCACGGGAACATGCGCGGTTCTCATCACGGGCACGCATCGTTCATTGTGCGCCAACCTGGCGGCTGCCAACAAATTCACCATTGATCACCTGGAGCAGCCTGCAAATAAGGCGTTGATCGACAATGCTCAATACTATTATATCTCGGTGGGTAAACAATCTTCATAATCTCGCATACTTACTGATTAATCTATTGTGTAATCCTTGCGTACAGGGCTTCTTCTTGACCGTCAATCCGCCCAGTATAATGCGCGTAGCTGCCACAGCCAATGCCAAGCAGCGGCCGTTCCTAATGAACCTCAGCGCACCATTCATATCGCAATACTTCATGGAGCCGCTCATGGCGGTTATGCCTTATGTGGATATCATTTTTGGCAACGAAGCAGAGGCCCATGCCTTTGCCACGGCGCAAGGCTGGCCCGCCGATGCGGATCTGCGTGAGATTGGCAAACGTCTGGTGGCACTGCCCAAAATTAATTCAGAGCGACCACGCATTGCCATACTCACGCAGGGCTGTGACCCCGTGCTGCTCATCCAGCACGACAAGGTCCAGGAGTTCCCAGTCACACGTTTGGCGGTCCATGAAATTGTAGATACCAATGGCGCTGGGGATGCATTCGTTGGTGGATTCCTCTCGCAGTATGTGCAGGGCAAGTCGCTCGATGTTTGCATACGCTGTGGCAACTATGCAGCGGGTCACATTATCAAAAATCCGGGCTGCACATATTCCGGTGAGCCGGAGTTTAATGAGTGAAGACAAACCGGAATCACACACACTAACACAGACACAAGCACACACACACACACAGACACAACGAGCACTCGCAGATAAGCCTGTAAGAGGCACTAAGCATGGCGCAAATCTATTTGCAATTAATGCAAATAAGTTCTAAACGTGACTAAGAAAATGTTGTTAACACTATTAATTATTTGTACATATTATGTATACACATGAACACACACACAAACACACATGCACATATAACACAGTTGGCAACGAACATGTGAATTATGCACGGCCTTGTCGTTTATATACAATGTTAGAGCAATATTCGAATTTAAATTGATAATAAAATAACAAAAGCCCAGAAGCAAATCCTATTTAACCGTTGATTGGTGAGCTGACCTCTAAATGACCCCGAAGAAATCATAATTGATAATAATTGCTTAAGCTCGTTTCTTTTGGCAATTTGTCAGCTTTCGTTTGCATCCCTTTTGTGTTTTGTTACATTCGCTGTGTTTTGTGCGTTTTATGACTTTGGCTTTATTTAACAATTGAATCAGCGGCAGATTAGATACGACACGATTACTGCTATGAGATGTTGGGTTTGCTCAATTATCATAGTTTATTTATTTATTTTTTTCAATGTAATATATCACATCATAGCAAGCTAATTTATGTCGCTCGTCGTTTGTACAACCTGTTGATAAGCCTGTTTCTGGTTTATCATTGACATATTGATACAGTGAATCAGGGATTATAATCAAGCTATAAAAAACACTGCAAGCTACTGAAAAAAGACTTTGCACATATATAGGTAACAGAATGCATTACCTTATTCACACTTCTAAATTTATTTCATTGTTGCAAAATACAAAAAGATAATAAACAATAACGCTTAAATACATTCTTATACTTTTACATTTTGAGACAATACAAATAGACTCGATAATAATTGAAAAAGGTTCGTCACTATATCTATTGTTGCTCTGTGCCCAAATTTCAAAAGGGGAAAATACTAAGATTAGATTTGTTGTTTGCTTTGCATTAACATTTGCATTTGCATTTGTGTGGATGACATTTGATCCCGTAAATATGATTCCTAGTCAATCAGATAGCCTTTGATGAAGGGCAGCCCCGTTGGCACTTGCTTCTGATACCGTGCGTAGTCAGACTGAAAGAAGTAGAGCAGCGAATACTCCTCAACGTATATGCGATCGTGAAAGAAGAGCCAGCTGACTAATGCATAAATGCAGATGCACAGCGGGTTCATCAAGATTAATTGTGTGCCAATTGACCAGTAGAACCAGCCCACATAGGACGGATGCCGGCTGTACGCGTATACGCCGTGGGTTATCAGCTTGTGATCCGAGTGCTTCTCATCCTGGACCTATTTGAGAACACATTAGATTATAAATAGCCATTTCAACTGGAGATAAGCATGTACTTACTAAATGCGTAAAACTGCGACCTGCTGTGATGATTGCCGTTTTTCGTACAATCTCGCCGAAAGTGCATAGTGCCACGCCCACAAACCAAATGTGGGCGTATCGCTTGAAATCGGGCAGGAAGTGAAGCTCTAGACCGAACTCTATCCAACTGGCTGCTGCGGCCAAACCATAATGCACTGAATGGTTCAGCATGAAGGAGTCCAGTGAGAGTGTTCGAGGATTTGCTACCGCAATAACCAGAAACTCCGAGTAGTGGAAGAAAGCCATAAAGCAGCCATAGACGCCAAATTGCTGCCATGGTGCGGGCGCAAAACAGACGACTAGTACGCTCGCCGCCATGACGAAGCCAAGAAAAGAGGCGCGTATAGCAACCTTGTTGATAAAATAATCAGATTGAGATATGCTTGTATTTTTGTGCAATGGAAGTGTGAGTCATGCGAAATACCTGATATTCCATGTTGCGGAGGACAAACCGTATAATTAAGTTGATCAGGGCGTAATATAGCACTGGACCCCACAGAATGGCACCCCATACGTTTGGCACTATTTCATAGTATATCTGGGGTACTGAGGGCAACAGGATTAGACCTGCCGTCGCTAGAAAACAATATAAGCTGATCCGGCCTTCAGGACACAGATGGCAGCGGGCTCCTGCCGAAGACCGTGAATTCATTGCGCACATTATAATGCAATTAAATGTGCTTTTATGTGAATTTCTGTATAAATCACATTGAAATTTTGATTTTTTGTAGCATTTGCAGAAGCGTAAATAAATATTCTAAAACCGGCAGCAGCTGTGTATGTCAATAGTAAAGGTTAAGAAAATTAGAAGGTTGAGCAGCATTGTTGTGCGCAATGACGTCATAAGGTATGCAAAACCAGACATTCAGAGCTCTAATATTTTTAAGGTTCATTAACCATATAGTCGAGTGGTTTTATATATAGACTTTCTGCAGATTTCACATTACAATTTTAGTATTCCTTTTCTAAACAGGTTTTTGTCTATGCATTTTGTGTAACCTTCTTTGATTATTCAATGGCTTGATAGTTGTCATCGATAGTTAAGAATGCGATGTATAATGTATCGGTCGTCAGCTGCGCGTGCAAAACATCATTGCGATAAACTGATGTGTGCAGGTTATGTAAATTTATAGAATTGTTAATGAAAATATAAAGGATTGCTGCACTTCTTGTTAATAAGACATTGCTATGGTATTCTTGAATCTTCCTTTGATGGTAAGGGCCCGTGGCCCCGATGAATTCTGGCGAAAACGGCGTATTTTTAAGCTCGCTGCGGTAAGTATAAGAATACTATTTAATAACGTTATTTTAACTAGTTATCTATCCTCTTGTTAATTAGCATTATCGCAGTCGAACACGGAATGTTTACACCTTTGCCATACGCAGCGTACATCGTGCCCTCGCCTACGCAACCAAGGGACGTAAACTCAAGAAACTGGATATGGCACAGCTGTGGACAACGCGTGTTGAAGCCGGTTGCCAACAGTATGGAGTTTCTTTAGATGCCTTCAAGGAGGGCCTTGCACGCTCTGATATCTTGCTGAACAAGTCAGTTGCCGGTTAATGCATCATTTGCCTGATTATTAATAGTTTCAAATCTTAATTTATAGAAAAATATTGTCGGAATTGGCAATTTGGGAGCCACGCTCATTTGAGGCATTGGTCAATATTTCACGAGAACGTGCTGCTGTCGAAGGCTACCCCGACATTAAACGAAGGTCGGCCTTTAATCAGGTCTATGGATTGAATAACCTGAAACTGGATTAGTTTTTAAGTATCTAGATGCAAATATAGTTTTTATATGTTAACACTGAAGTTCTCAAGCTTTATTTTTTGTATGTTATGCAAACATAAACATTGCATAGGACTTTTATTGTAGGTAATTACGTACTAATAGAAAACAGAATTCATAGAATTGTTACGGGTCATCTATTCCAACTTAGCCAAAATATCCGATTCGCGGAAGAGGAACAGCTCTTTCTTGTCGTCGCTATCCAATTGGACCTTGGTGCCACCAAATTCAGGCAGCAAAACGCGGTCACCTTCCTTCACTCCAATTGGAATATGACTGCCAGTGGTCTATAAAAAATTCAAAGTTGATCATTAATGAAAAACTGTTGTAATCATCGCACCCAACAATGAAATACTTACAGTATTGCGAGTGCCGGGACCAACGGCAATTACAGTGCCCTCTAGCACTTTGCCCACCGATTTTTCAGGCAAGACAATGCCACCTTTCGTTTTGGTAAGAGCTTCCGCGCGTTGAATCAAAATACGATCCAGCATGGGGATGATTTTCTTGATTGCGGCTGCCTAAAAACATTTATAAATAATTTCATTTACTGAGCAATCTATGGTAATTGATGTCAGACAATATCCCCCCCTGGTGCCCAAAAGCTGCGACAGAGCAGAGTTACACAACAACCCGGCAAGGCGAATGAGTTATCAGCATATGTAGAAACTTCGAGAAGCGCAAATGGGTTTTTGTGATTTCCACAGCCGGTAAACAGAATCAAATCAAACTTAGCAATGTACTCACCATTTTTTATGTTATTAAATGCAAAACTGGACTGCTTTAAATATCTTTAAACTTAATTGATAACTGTAAGTGAAGATTCACTACACGTGCGGACCGGTCGCGGTTGTTCGTAATAGTGATACACAACCGTCCCATACTGTGTATCGATGCTTGGTGGGTGTGCGATGTATCGTTCTATCGGCGATACAATTTACTCGTTCGATTTAAATTTAACCGTTTTAGTATTTTAATAAAAATATAAACAATGCTGATTAAGGCTTGTGCAACTAAATTAGATATTACAAATTAATGTATTAAGAATCTCCATCGAAACAATTAAATTACATTAACTCTTATGAAATTCATAATGTCTTAAGTGGAATATTTTAAATACCTACATATTTCAGTTCAATAAAACACTATATTATTATTCGTTAATTATTAATGTATTATCGCAATAACAATCAAGTTTTATTACCTGAACTCATTGAAAATAGGAAATCAGCGTATAATTGATTTGTATTTATTTTTAGGACATTGTAGAGTTCAGGGGATCTCCTAGTCGTGCACTCTCGACAATTGCTTTCTTACTGGTTCTATTAAGAATAGCCCAGCACATAATTGATTATATTCTTTTAACTATAAGGAATGTGATCAGCATGCATGTGTCAGCTTCATACAAATACGAATATAATAGAACCTACTCTATAGATGTAGATATTTGGTAGTATGGATTTATGCAGTCAAAGCCAGTAGTGCTGCCTGGATGCATTTTCATTGCCACTTCATCGGATTTTGTTTGTTTGTTAAATTCACAGCTGAATTTTCCTGACATTTCTAGAAGATCGCTGCAAATATTTCCATAGATAAGCGTGTCGTGTAGCTTATGTTGTAATATTGCGAGTTTAGCCAAATACCGGAGTTGGCTCTTGGACAGCGGACGTGCTGTAAAGTTCCGAACTGATTCGTTAGCCTGCATTAAAAATAAGATATTTTTATTAAAATGTAAAGAATCACAATTATAGGTCTTACGCTCGTTATTTCATGACAGGTTAGCTCATTTGGCGATATTTCCAAAACTATCGTAATGGCATCCTGCAATGTGCAATGGCTACGATCCTGTCGAGCGACGCACAAGGCAACGAACGTGTCACTAACTCCATTTATTATTAGTTTATGCTGATGAAACAGAAGATCACATATTCGATGACTGTAGTGCAATATCTTCCTAGGATATTCCGCTTCCAGCAGAACACACAGTTCGGGAAAAATGACACCAAGGGCTTTCAGATCAAATACATAAGTGTTATTCGCCGTGGCAATCACAATCACAGATGTTTTACAGTGTCGGCCATAGAAACTGGGCTCCACCAATACCGAAATTATAGTCTGGTCGCGTATGTCTTTTAACGCCTGATGATAGGACTGGTCCGTTTGCTGGATTACAACAATGCGGTTCAATTTATGATCCAGTGACAACAATTCGTGCGGCTGCAGACTTTTTGTTTTAACAGACTTTCGCTCCCAACTATCAGCTGTAGCGAAAGATTCCGTGCTGGTATTATTGATGTCCTCGCAATTGCTCGTATCATCATCCATTGTATTTTTAGTCTTAATCTGCACAAATAAAATTGTATTACAATAAACAAGAAAGAATATGACATACTTTTAAATTGAAACAAGGTGGCAACGCTTCAATAACTATCAGCCGTTTAATGGTAAACAAAAGCGAGAGCGCATGAAGTGCCGATTTTATATTCGATTTTGTAATAACAAATTTATAGTTACGTTTAGTGTTTGATCATATTGCGAAACAATGTGTAGAACATTAAATATATTAACCATAATATAATAATCTCTTAAGCAACATACCCTTATAATTTTTCTAATTAACACAAGAGGCGAAACTAAAAGAAAGCAAAACAAAAACACATGTAAAAGTGAACGGGATCTAAGCAAAGCTAGAATTAGTGATGGCCAATACATACTACCATCACTGTTACTGCGATTTCGATAATTTCTATAAGTTATTAAAGAAAGAGAATGCAAATACATATGTACATGTATGTTTTTATTACTTTAAATGGCATTACTATTAAAGAAATGTTGTGAGGTATTTAATTTGCTATAATGTAATTTTTGCTGTCCTTTGAACTCAATTACGTCTAAAAGAGACGAAGCAAATTCAATTTCAAAGTGAAAGAAAATAAAACCTGTAAATAGACAATATTTGTTCACGAATTTCGCATTATTTTGCTCGCATTCATACAAATGCAATTCGAACTACCAAAAAATGCTGTGACAAAATGTAGTTCAATTTATTAAATGGCTTCTCGGTGTTAGGGCACAGAAACTTTCGCAATCGAGTGAAGTGCTTCTGGCGATGCAATAAGCTCAATTCATGATCTACTTGAAAGGGGCGCACAATGCGAATAAAGATTTTGCGAAAACTTTGATACTCGAATTTACTAATTGCAGTTGACTTTAGTTGCAATCATCGAAATACAGACGTGCCTTCAGTCAAATTAATATTTAGAGCTATCATCTAGGCCAATTTTGAGAACCTTCCTGCCATGGCAGCCAGACAGCAATCGGACGTTAACCGCACTTTGGCTGAGTGTGTTGCTAGGTTTCTGATGCGGACTTAATACTATAGCCCGATTAGCTTTCAATTTGAGCAATTGTGACATTTCCAATGCTAACCGTTTTTCTATGCTATTCTTTGTTATGAAATAAAAAAGAGCATTAGCCAAATAAAATATATATATAAATACATTTGCTTGTTTTACATATGTATATGTACATACCATATGTATATAGGTAAGTATATATGCTTGGAGCGTATACATAGAATAGTATATA
Source organism: Drosophila arizonae (assembly GCF_054131065.1). Taxonomy (NCBI): domain Eukaryota; kingdom Metazoa; phylum Arthropoda; class Insecta; order Diptera; family Drosophilidae; genus Drosophila; species Drosophila arizonae. Next base: position 19,902,336 of record NC_142924.1, read on the forward strand.
AATAATCATATATCAGTATATATTAATTCATACATATAATATTGAAACATACATAACTTATATAAATTTAACATTATTCTAGTTAGTTGTCTATTCATTCATTCATTATTTTATATTGCCCATTATAATGTACAATGTTCGTCATTGTAATATAAATATATTATGAAATCTGTATTAAACCAATGTCTAGAACAAGCGTATCTATATAACTAAATTAGAAAACGCCAATGCCCGAAAAGGTATCGATATTTTTTAATTAATTAATTAGTTTAATTCATTTTTAATTAACTGTTCTATCCTATCCCTGCTCGCACAATCTACGATAACATTAGCAACTAACCAACCGCAGCTTTGCTCTAGGATCCAGCTATTGGCGACGAGGCGGTGCCCACTAGTATTTCCAAGTATTGCCCAAGAATTTCCTCGAAAAATTCTTCTAAGTATTTCCTCCAGGAATTTCTACTAAGTTCCTCCTCCATGGATTTTCCCTAGGTCATTAACGCTTAGCTTAGCGATCACTAAATATGTATTTGTACACACTTCACATAACTTCACTTTACCTTACTTCACTGCACGACTGACCCCCACCAGGCCTGGGCGACTGAAGAAATGCTGCAGTTGCTGCCCTTTATATACGGGGACTCACTTAAAGCCGAAGTTGCGCTCAAATGTTGAGCCCGATGACAGGTAGAGGTCGTGGTCGTTCGAGTGACCAATGGGAATACTCTCTGCTGCTGCAATCTAGCTTCGTTTTACTCAAATATAAATGCCCACTGAATACTCCTGCATAAATATAGACAACTTAAACGATCTTACGGAGAGACAGACTGTGAGATGCACAGGGAGAGAGTAGAGACAGAGAGCCAGATATACAGACAGACATACGAATAGATATATAGACAAACAACACACATACGTAGTTAAATCGGATTACTTCATAACGCTGCTCAAGAATATATATGTATGTATGATTTGATCTAGCCTTAAATAGGCTAAGCTGGCAACACTGCTACTGTACGCCGCAGCTGCGCTCTCGGCTGTGCGCTGTTATGCGCTCACTTCTATGCTTTCTTTGCTCTGCGCTCCCTCTCCGATGTGCGCTGATATGTATTGCTTCTATGCGCTCGCTTTGCTTGTGTTGGTCGCTGTTAATCCTCTTTCGGTTGTCTGTGTCTTCGCTGGATGCCGTTCTTCGTCTTGTCGTTGTAGTTGTTAAACGCTGTGGTCGTTTGTGCTGTTGCTGAGCGCTGCTATCCGTATTGTCGTTGTTCTCTGCCGTTGCTCTTTGCTGCTGCTCTGCGCTGTTGCTCCGCTTCACTTTGTCATTGTTGTTCGCTACTTTGTCGCTGTGCTTATACCCTGTACTCTGGCCGCTCCTCTATGGGGTATAAGCCTTACACAAGTCAATCTACTATTCATGTAAAGTGTTTTTAATAATGTTAAGCTAAAGTTAATTCTACTTGACCTGTTGACCACGTTGTGAATCACAACATATTTAGCTCATTATTTACCTTAAATAGATATGAAAACGCCAAGAATGAGCATCATGTTATAGAGTATCATAAAGTAACCTGCCTTTGATCAACCAACGCAAACTAAAAATGCTTTGATAATAATTCAAACTAATAATTAATTGATAAAGCAAGCTGTGGTTGCTGTGGGTGGTCATTTTGTACTTTATTTTTGTGTTTTCTTTCCTGGTACATTGGAAGATGCTTTCGATTTTCTACTCAATGGTCTTTGTGACTTAAGTTAAACTTCGTTTCGTTCTTGAAATCCACACTAATTAGGCGACTTACGAACGGTAAGCGACTGCGTGGCGAAAAGGTTAATTGCATTGTAAGCGGCTTGATGAAAAAATGTGGAGCTAACCACGCGGCATCCAGCTTGGCCGCTGACTCGACTTAATTGGCGCACGAGGCGCATACTTAATGCGCTTAGATGCGGGCCAGGCTCATCTCATCTCGTCTCATCTCATCGCAGCGCCTCGAATCGCATTGCACCGCCTCATTGCCATTACAGAAGCGGCTTTTGTGCTTCTAATTAGATCCATAGTGCAGCAGCTGGTCCTTTTGGTTCGACCTGGACCTCGAGCAACACAAATTGAAACGTTTCCAAAGACGAATTTGGTTTAATGCGTTTGCTAAGTAAATTAGGTGTGAAAATAAGAAGAACTTACCTGACTGTTTGTGTGCGTGTGCAATGACTGTGAAATGATTTTAATTGATACTGCAAAGGCTGCAATTCGAAATCTATCTGCCAACTTTGGCATTAAGTGTTTGATTTATTTAGCTGACATTACGGTAACTAAGGCCTGATTAAAGCTTCCACTTAACCCATCAAATAAGAAGCTGAACATAAATTTAATGACACCATTTTGTTCAATCTCCCTGCAATGTTAATCTTTGTGTATCTATTAATTGCTTTTGGTGTCACATCGATTGAAGGCGAGCTGAAATTTCCCATGGGCAGGTAAATGCAAATCAACTGTCTGATCGAAATTCCACAAATAAATGAACTAATTAAATATTCTGATTGTGCGACAAGCGACATATTTGATTATTGCAAATTTAATGCATAACAGCACCCAAAAACCTTAGCTAGGGTCAACTGCGGGCCAAGCTCTGATTCGATGTCACAAGTTAGATCAACAATAACAAACGAACAGAGGCAACAGCAACAGCAACAGCAACAACAACAATGATGATGATAAACACGCGACGACAACAAAAATAAATGAAACAAATTATGCTGCGGCACTGAACGAAGAGATACCCTGCAGAGTGCGGGGGTGTTGCGAGATATTATTGTACACGTTCATGTTGTGAAAAGGGTAAATAAATTGGGTTCGCGATAAAGCTATAAGATAGGGAAGGGAGATATACGTAAGCCCTTGATATTTCGAATTGAATAAAAACTCATTTCTACACCTGATATGTTGAATATGCTAGATTGCTAGGACCTGGGATTCTTCAATAACAAATGAACAATTTGGAACCTATAATTTCACATTGCTTTTACTATTATGCTGCTCTTCAAATTGTCTCAATATTATTCATTTGCATGATAACTCGTCTTATCCTGTATCATTGGAGTTAGAATAACCAAAAATGGTATACGGCTATACAAAAGTTCAAAGTAAACTCAAGTAAATTGGATTCATGTTGCTTAATTTACTTTAAAATCTAGCAGAATTATTATAAATATTATATATTATTTCTTATCCTTTTTGTGGTATAACTATCTTTGCTAACTACTTCAGCTATTAGCAACTCTTCTCAAATTATATTTTTATATTTATCTGGTCTTCCAATTATGCCTATGTCCTTTTTAATCTCACTTTCAATCGATCCATTTGCACACATATTACAAATACAGGGTGTACTAAAATAAATGAACGACTGATTGTGTTGGCGGTTTAATACTTGTGCATGTGAAACATGAAAATGGCTTTGCATGTTATGTGTGCTGAGAGCAACAACAAAGGCAGCCACTGCTACAACACCAGCAGCAACAACAACAAGAACGGCAATCGTAGTAGCAGCGACAACAACAAGAACGTTCCACTAATTACTCTAATTGTGCACGGGAGGTGTGGAAACACTTCGAGCAACGATGACGACAAAACTCCAATTTGGACTTTGACTTTTGTCTGCCAAAGTTTCTAACAATGTTTGAGCTGGTCACGTGACAGCATCATGAACTAACCAGCAGGTAGCAGGACAAGGTAGGTAAGGTAGCAAAGCAAGCAGCCAAAAGGTTTTAAGCTCGACGTATCACTTTACTTTATGCTACTAATTGTAACGGAAAGCTGCAAAGTTCCAAGGTAAAAATTCAACTTGATTTTCCCTTTCTCTTTTTTAATAGCTTAATTAACCATATAAAAAGTTTTGCTATAAGCAGCAGCAAAGCGGAAATAATTTGCAATCAATCAATCAAAAAGAAAATAGAATACAAATTTAAATGAAAATTATAAAATAAAATTATTGCTTTTATTTTTCTAGATTTTCTAATTATTAAAATAAAATTATTGTTTTTAATTTCATATGCTTACTTAATAAAAAATGGAAGCACAAATATTGTCTGTATTTATTTTAATTATAAATTCAATTTTTGTTTTCATTTGTATAATGATTATAAAATAAATAAAATATTTAATATGTAATATTTAAACTAATTAAAAATAAATATATTTTAATTCAGAAATCTAGCCTCATAGAAATCTAAAGAAATACAAAAAAAATAGCAAAACTTTAACAGTAAACAGAAAACTTTTAAAAAATATTTGACACTTGGCTACGTTTCCATTTCGACTGAATTGTCTAACTGAAATAGTGCAACACGATCTCAAATCACGTGCGCAGCTCTATTTAGTACAGCTTGTTTGGGGTGCTAGTGTTGCCGTTAACGTCATCAGGTTAGAAGGCCGCAGCACGTTGGCATCGCGTGCTCGACATGTGCCGACTGTTATTACGTATACGCCAGCGCGGCCAACTGTGTAGAAATAAAACATTAAATTACGTAGGTCGCCAGTTGCCCATTGTTTCTGTCTCTGACTTGGAGTTGTGTGTGTATGTGTGTGTGCGCGTGTGTATGTGAGTGTGAGTGTGTGTGTGTGTGTGTGTGTGTGTGTGCAACTGCGATTCCAACTGCGACTCGTGCAGGTGTGGCACACACGTAGACCGCGCACGTAGCTGAAATTTTAAGCAATCAGCCAGGTAGCGGGGCAGACACAGACAGACAGACAGACAGATAGTGGGACAGCAAGACAGGCTGACAGACATTCGGGAAGGGCTTGCTGTTGGTAGAGGAGAATTCGGACCGCCTGCGGTTTCCTACCGAAGTGGCCTTTAATAGTTTGCTGTCTGCAACTGCAGCAGAATGTGGCATGCACACATACACACACACATACATACCTACATATATCCAGCCATGCCGCATGTTGAGTTGTGCGATTGTGGCGTGTGTGTGCTCGCCAAACCAAAGACCAGCTTAATGAAATAGCAAAGAAAATTGTGGCCGCTGCCACGGCTACATAAATGCCACTGCTGCAACACGAACTAAAATTGTAATTATGCAGCAATTGCAATGAATGTCCAGTGCCGAGTGACGAGAGACGAGAGCCGTGAGTCCAGTGCCGCATTTCAAATGACCACAAGCGCGGCATCCACAAAACTAAAAGTCCACTTTGTTTAAGTAAATTATATAAATTCCACATTGGCCAATAATTATTCCCGACTGACTCGAAATGCTTCTGCCTCGTCACTCAAGCTGAATAGTATTTGGTCAACAATTTTTGTATAGGTCTGCCTCCTCTTTAAGATACTTAAAAAGCTAATAAGAGTGGTGTGAATCGAAACTTCATGGGAAACACAAATTTTGAACAGACACAATAATAGAGGGAATAACATATTCCCAGAATCAAGTTCGCAATTTCAATTTGGACGCTGATTGCAGATTTGCATGTATTTTATTTTTACGTAATTTTGTTTGTCAACGTTACATAAATGTGCCTCAAATAAACGGATGCACGTTTTTCATATTAAAATGTATTCTATTTTTAACTTTTTTCCAGAAAAAAAAAAAAAACAAGCACATATACATACACGCGCACGCACAAACGAGGCATTGATTTGTATTGGGAAACATTGCTCCGCCTTTCCAGAGGGGGAAAAATTCGTGTAAGCAACAATTGGCAATATTTCAATTCAAGCTAAGACTTTTATATAGCCTTGGGAAAATGCTGAGGCTTAAATAAAATCCATAGCAGCTGGCACGCAAGTAGCCACAAAACATGGCTTAAAGACTATTTGGCCACAACTTTAAGGCAACAATCCACAAGACGAAAAAAAAAAACCGTCGCAATAAAACTAAATGTGTATGTGTGTGTGTTTGTGTGTGTGGGTGGTAGTAGGGGGCATAGGACAAGCAACATTTGCATTGTACATGTTGTTTGTATGTGTATATATGTATGTGTATATGTTTGGGTATATATGTGTGTGTGCGTGTAATAACAGAGCAAACAAACAATGGCAAGAAAACAAATATTAACAATGCCAATAAACATAAGTAAAGCACATACTGCGAGAAGTACCAAGAAATAATCCTCAAAATAATCATTATGGCCATAAGGAGGCGATGCCAGAGAACCAGACCCAGAGCAAGAGGAAGAGCTACAGACATTGCCATAGCCATGTAAAAATTGCAATGGGCTATCAAAAAACAAGCAAAACAACATGAAAATGGACAAAACTGAAATATGTCCACATCCTTGGCCAAGCACTTTGGGTGTATTAGAGCCCCGAGTCACAATGTTTATCTTAACATCCATGTACTCGCATTAGGCAACCACATACCAGATATTTTAGCATACACAAGCAGACACACACTCACACACACATGCATACACTTGCTCAGCCCAGACAGCGAGACATTGGCTAAGCCCAAAAGGATAATCGGCAAAGATTTAATGGTATTTTTATGTTAGCAAAAGGATTTTTAATTGCTTATACGGGGCTTCTGACCCAAACACCTCGATGACTTGGGTCTCCTTGGGCTACTTATATATATATGTGCATGCGCATGTATGTGTGTGTGTGTGTGTGTGTGTGTGTGTGTGTGTGTGTGTGTGTGTGTGTGTGTGTGTGTGTGTGTGTGTGTGTGTGACAGGTGTATCGCAAATTAGACAAGAATTAGCAGGAGCCACAGACAGACGCACAAGGCCAGGCCCCACTCGCTCCCAAAATTGATGATAGCCCTGGGCATTCAAATGCTGTGTTAATTAGTTTTGTGTCCTTTTAGGCTTGAGGATATATATTTAATAGCAGATTCCAGCCTGATTGATAGGACTTGCAGCAAAAAGCTTGATTAACGCATTGGCAATTGACAGGAGGAGGCGGAGTGTAAGCTGCAGTCTAGGTTTTCCAATCAATAATCAAGTTTATTTAATTTACGGAAAATGTTTCTAGCATATGCCAAATAGCATATAAACTTATATAGTAAATATGTGGAAAAATAAATTTTTAAATATGCTTAAGTGTATAGGTATATATTTATATCTGCACTGTGGGATAAATATTTGCTTTTCCGTTGTGATGATTGGCAAACGAAATTGTTTTGTAATAGAATTAAATAACAGAAATTAATATATTTAAGGAAAAATGTTGGCCTACTTACATATAAACATTTATACACAACACAAATTAAATAAGTTTGTTATGTATATATTGAGATTAACACAAATTGTTTTATTTATTTAGTTATTGGTATTAAGCTAATCATCCTTATTGTCTAACTAGCATTTAGTACCCAATTTTATTTTAATGATCGCAGCTGTATATACATACGTATATGCATACATGCATGCGTAAATAAACTTGTACATACACATACATGCTGCTCTGACTTGGATGGGACTGAAATGCAAAGGCTTAATACTTCAGCGCACAGTAAGCGAACATAAGGAGAGCGAACGCAGGCAGAGCGAGCGAAGGAGAGCGAACGTAGGGAGAACAAGTGCAAGGAGATCGAACGTAGGCAGAGCGAGCGTAAGGAGAGCGTGCGTAAGGAGAGCGAGTATAAGGAGTGCGTGCGTAAGTAGAGCACAGAGAAATCGAACACTGGGAGAGCGAGCTTAGGGAGAGCAGCATGCCCACTCTTACAACACCAAATTCAAGTGCTGTTCTTGCAAAAGTAATGTAATTGAATGATACAAATGATTTGCACACATGCAAGCAGATGATCACACAAAACATACATGCAAGCATGCAAACGTACAATTATTCACGAGCACACATAAACATACACGCATACATAAACACTTCCATACAGCTGCGGTCATGATGATAACAGTCCGACTGAGCACAAAATGTTGAACAAAAGTGATAAGCTGAATATTTTTCAAACTATTTAAATCATTTATTAAGATTAACATATATTGTTATTAATGTCTACTAATAGAGCAAAAAGATGCTCTGGTGCTTCCTAATGAACAATAATAAAAAAAAAAAATAATAATAAAAAAAATTAATGTATATATTGATATTTGGTTTAAGTTTTTGTCCAAAATGTAACCATATATATTAGTGTATACATATGTACGCATGTCTATATACGTGTTTATAAAATAAATATGTATTTATAACATCCACTAGCATACATACATACTCACAAGTTTACAGTTTCTCAAATTTACGGCTTACCATAAGCCATGAAAATCGTGACTTTTACAATTTTTATTTGCTCAAAGCCCAGCTGGAAATCTTTATATATAGAAGAGGTATTACACAAAACTAATGCTTAAGCTTTGGCTTATTTAGTTTTCTGTTTAAGCGATTTCCGTTGCTTAACAAACAGCCAGACAGTCAATCACACAATCTATCAATCAGTCCGTCAGTCACGACAAACAACTTCTTATATTAAGAGGATAAACTAACAGCGATAATTCGAGCAGCAATAAATTATTTAGCTAGCGTAAATTATATTTGGTTTCAATTGATTTTCCTCTGACTTTTCACTTCACATTGTTGTTGCTGTTCTCTCGAGTCTGTTGTCAACAAAGTTTTGATAAATGTCTTGTCAGTTGCATTAATGATTTTGCGCTAGCCAAAAATGGCGAAGCAAAACAAATGTAAGCTCAGAATCTGGTCAGAAAACAGAAAAAAAAAGAAATCATAAATCAAGAAGATACTCATTAATTCAGAGCTTGACAATTGGTCAATGTTCACGATTTAAAATGCATTAAATAGCATGGCCTTAACACAAAATAAAATAAAATAAGAGTAAAGAAAAAACAGAAAAATGGAAACATTATGTCAAATAAAAAATAATGAAACTCGCCGGGCAGAGGTTCGGTGTCCCGGTCCTGGTCATGTCCTGGCCACGAAAATGATAAATGATAAATTATTTAAGGAACGTTGACAGCAAATAAAACAACAGCGCGCCACGGCAAGGCAGGTGGAATATTTACGGGCATTTAATGTATTTAAAATGTTATTACGGGTCGTGCGCCAAGCACTCGAAGGGCCCCAAACACAGAACAATATAAAGCACAAAAGGAAATAAATTATGAATATTAAGTTGCGCGACAAAGAACAAAAGTCAATTGCTCAACTTCATTGATGGGCTCCAAAGCTGACTTTGCCGCATGGCACTTGGGAGCTTAACGGCTTAGAAAATGCCAGCCATCAGACACAAAACACCAGCACATACCGCCCACCACCCACCACCCACCACCTACCACCCACCCGCACAGGCATCGCCCACCGCTTACGGACAGCAAATGCCATAAGTTTGATAAGATTGTCCGTCCGTCCAGCTATGATTCGAAATGGACCCGAGGGTACCAAATGCTTATGCAATTGGATTCAATTTTGCTATCTTCCGATTGAAGCAATTCTACCATTCAACAGCAGAGAGCACTATGACCCCACTGGGTGTAAGTATATGTATGTGTCTGTGTGTGTGTGTATGCCTGTGTTTGTGCAGTCTCTTGCTGTTTTAGCATGCAGTCTACTTTCCCAGCATTTATGGTTTCGTTTATCAAATTCCGACCACAAGATTTTTGAAGCTCTAACCAAATGCCTGTCAGCAGCACTCCCCCCCCCCCCCCATCCTCCTACCATCACGTGTTCACTCACAATTCCTGCACAAACTGTTTACAAAATTTGAAACAAATCTGTTAGGCTATGCATTTTTAAAGCTTCCATTTACGGAAATTTTCCCAAGTTTTGCAACTTTACCCCAGATGGCACTTTAGTGAACTAAAAGTGAGGCATGTTTCAAAAAGGGCATATCAATAGGTCAAATAATTGAAAGAATTTGTTAGTTTTTATTGTTCAAGAAATATGGATGTATATATATATATATATATACATATATATATATATATATATATGTATATGCCGTTGTAGCAGTTTTTTATTTTACAACGCCATAAAAATACTAACAAATAATTTTAATAATTTTATATAATATACAAATATATACATACCTCTATGAAAAAGTAATTCTATAACTACCTTTTGACCTTTTTTATTATAATTAATTTTATATTTATTTATTTGCATTGGGAAAATAAAATACGGATTATGAAGGTTTCACGCTCTATATCTTGCTATAAGCAAATAAATTTAGATATTAATAAAAAGGATTTATATTCAAATTTTGCACAGAGAAAATAATTGGAAGATCAAAAACCGTATATTAATGTTACATACGGTATAGCATGCCGAAAATAAATTTATTTTGATTGATAAAAATGTGGGGTTTCATTTAAATTTGGTAAAAAAAAAATGTCTAAAATTTTATATGTAAATAAAGTTTGCTTTGCTTATCGTTTAAATTTCATCATTTCTTTTGATCAATCTTCATATTATTATGCTTAATATTATTAAATTGAAATACTCAGGAATAGCTAACAAAATTTGACAGTTTAAAGCAATTTCAATATGCTTTCCCCAATATAATTTAATTTAATCTTTCCCTTTTGATTATTTTTATTATACGGTATCTAACAGTGCGGCATACCCTACCAGAGCACTTTTGTTTGTTTAAATATGCAGTCAGCTATTCCAATCAAATTTTATTGCATGTTAGCTTGACTTCCGGCTGAGTTGATATTGCTATGCTATTAGTATTTGTATACCCCGGACCTATTGATTAGTGATAGAAGTACGTAATTATACACTTGCGCTGGCAATTACATTGTGATGATTGTGATGAAAGTACGACAACAATTGCTGTACATGTGTGTGTGTGTGTGTGTATGTGTGTATGTATGTGTGATTGTAATAAGCCTGTGGAAATCTTAAAGCTCAGCAGCTCAATTGCTTGTAAAGTAACAATTTAATTGGGCTTACCTTTTCCACACATCTAAATGCCATGAAAATCTTATGGCAGCCATAAAATGCACAATTGTTGAACCGTCAATGGGGCACGCAAAATTCAGACAACATAAAAATAACACAGACAACGCAGCCGCAACGAGAGACAGAGGCAGCAGCAGGAGCAGAGGCAGCAGCAGAGGCAAAGGCAGAGCAAGCAAAGCTAATTTCATCTAAGTGGGTAAAAGAAATGCTGAGACTTTCTGCAGCAATGTCAGCCCAATTCCAGTCGTAATCCTCCCCAGCAACCAGGGCGCAATGCTCAGCTTTTCTTCTTCTTCCCACTCGGTATTTTTTTGTTGTTGCTTTTTTTTGTCATATTTGTTTTGCCTGAATTTTACTGCTTGCTGGGGAGCGGCCCAAGCCGGTTGTAACTTCAAAGGAAACCAAGGGCAAAAACAACCCAAGCAAATGACAAACAATAAAAATCGAGTATACGCATTGGTTACTTAAAGGATCAGCGCATGTGTCCTGAATTGTGTGGTGGCATTGGTGGGCGTGGCAACAATTTAAGTGCCTTGCTGGCCCGTTAAAGTGATTGCAGCATAATTTCTCCCCTAAAAAAAGAAAAAAAAAAAGTCCTGAACATTTTCGCTGCACATAATTACGCGCATAACGAGGCAGCGCATAAAATCTCAAGTGAATATATAACAGAGCCTAGCAAAATTCTAAAAACACCAAAGGCTCTGTATATATATGTGTATATATGTATGTATATATTAATATATATTGTGGCTGCCGCATGTGGCGCTGCGATAAAAAACTGCCTGTTAATGTTTGTGCTGCCTTGCCCGCTACAATTGTCCTGCGGGACGCCGTATGTGTGTGTGTGTGTGTGTGCCGCGGCCATTTTGCTGGGGCTTATGGCCGGCCCATTATGGACAACTGCAATGGCGACAATAACGTGCCGTTGATGTTTCACACCTGAGACACATTTTCTGCGCCATTCCGCCAGTCGAACAGGTGGTTGGCGCAGCGCCCAAAAGTGTGCTATTAAAATTGACTGCGCTATAGCCGAATACACACATGTATATATACATGCATACACACATGTATACATATACCAAGCTGGGCCTGAAGTGTTGCCAAACTGGCAAATGCAGCACAAATTTTGTGGTTTTGTGGTTATCCTTTTAAGATGCCAAATGCCAACAACAACGCCAACAACAACAACAACAGTGGCAACAACAAGGATACGCTGCTTACTAAGCTTGTTAGGCGTGAAATATGTTTATTTTGCACATTTTATTTGCAAAGGGTATTTAATAAATAAATCTACATGTGATTCAGCGCTTTGTGCGTCGCAGCAGCTGGCAAATTGACACGCATTGAATCAATTTTAATTTCTTTGTTGGATTTTCAGAAGTTATCCAACTGAATGGGGCTGGGCTATTAAATTCGAATTACATCTATGAGATGTAATCGAAATTCCTTCGGTTAGGGGCGCTTCAAAGAGAAATATGAGCTGGCACATTTTCGGTTATTTAACGGTAAAGGATTACATTTTGCACATTCGCTTGCCTTAAAGAGAAACCTTCTTTTTAAGGGCAGTTCTGCTTTACTTCGACTGCTTAGATAGCTGAGAGAGATACGTACTTCGTTGTTCAGATAGGTGACAGAGATGTGAGAGAGTGTAATCATATGGCATGGCATAACCAAAGAAAAGATTTGGAATATTTTAAATAACCCAAAAGATGCCTTTAAAGACAATGTTTTATATTACATATTAAAACAGCTGTTGTGCTGCTGAAAAGGTTATTGTCTGGCAAATTGAGCTGCTTTTGGAAATGCCTTCGGCCTTGGAGATTTCTAAGAAAAAGTAAGCAAAGCAAGATTTATCATATTTGAACTCGGTTTGTGTATGCTAAATATTAAAGCTTAACTCACTGAACTTTTGAAAGCTTTAAAGGCAGAGTTTGTTGGAGACCGAAACTCTTTAGGTGCATTTCATTTTTGCAGCTTAAAGTGAATTTTGCAGAGAGAATTAAAAATTTGCTTTGGTGTTCTAGAGTGGTATAAATATATTTGACTTGAAAATAGTAAAATGAAAAAACAGTCAATCATATTCGGAGCGTATGCAAAATATGAAAGGTGTACAATATATATTTTTTAAAATCCCTAAACAAATTTTGACGACTTTAATAAATTTGGCCTAAGTTTAAGCAAAAATGTAATGCTTAATTTTGTTGGGTTTAGAATATAGAAATATTTATTTATAATATAATAATAATATTTAATAATATTTAATATTTATTTACAATGTTCTACAATATCCTTAGGCTATAGAAATTGTATTTGAATCAAATATTTGTAAAGTGATTCTTTTTTTTTTTTTTTTTTTTTTTTAACTCGAGATGAATGTAAATATTTCAATATTCAAATCATTTTATTATTTTTACTAATTTAAAGTATATTTACCTGATAGAGATTTCTTAAAAATGCCAATTAAATATTTTTAAAGTCAATTTTTAGTTAAGTAAATTGTGAAAGATTTACCCAAAGCAATCAATTTTTTCAACTTTAGGTTAAACACAAAATATGTGAAACTCTCAAATTTTAATTAGTTTCAAATTAAATTTTGTTAACAATTTCTTTAACATTTTACGTAAGTATTCTAATAAGTCATTTAAACTAGAAAAGTGTTTAATTTATACAGTTTGCAAAGCATTTTATGCCAAGTTTGTTGAGCTATGAATGAAATCTAGCCAGCTTTAAGTTAAATCTACATAAATTCTACGATTACTTAACTTAGATTTGAGGCGAACAATTTATGCGCCTTATGCAAGTGGTAAGATTTTTAAGCAACGGTTTTCGTGCCTCACCGTAATTAGCCTAAGCACACAAAATGATTTCGTGTATGCCGCTGGCAGTTCGCCAATCAAATTGAGCATAAATCTAAACAAAATTCTAGGCTCACTTGGCGGGCTGGCACTTTTTGGGCTACTTGAGCCAGAGAGGGGAGCGGGGGACCGGGCGTTCGGTCTAGGTATGAGTTTAATTAAACCTGAGCCGCGCGAAATTTAAGCGTTTAATTGAAAAACTTTAAACGGCATTTGTCCCCGAGAGAATATAAACGACACTTTTTAGTTGAGTGCCGGCTGCTAGGTGGTAGCTGGTAGATGGTAGATGGTAGCTGGTAGATGCCAGGTATTGGGTATAGGGTGTTGGCTGTTGGTTGCTGGCGCTTGGTAAAAGGCATTCCACTGGCATCTAATAATGCCACAAGCGGCAACTTTGACGCAAAGTCAAACGAGAATTTTTGAGCGACAGTTTTTGGTTGCTGGCTGGAAAATAAATTTGCGACACTGAGCAAAGTTATCAAGAGCCAACAATATGGCTCCCAGGCAGGCAGGCAGGCAGGCAGGCAGGCAGGCAGGCCAGGCAACAGAGCTGGTGAATGGGCGGAGGGATGGACGGACGGATGGGTTTGTCAGGCAGGCAGCGAAAATTATGGCACTTGATAGTTGGCAGACAGTGGAGGTGCAGCATTAAAATCACTCATACGCACCGTGAGCTGGGAAAAGCGACTAACATCAGTTCTTGTTGGCAGTTGCTCTGGGAGCAGCATTAATTGACACGTGATAATTTAATTAACGTGGCTTCCAACGTGGCCAGAGCCGGGCTAAGCGTCATCATCGCCATCGCCAACACCATCGATGGCAGCAGCAGCAGCAGCAGCAGCAGCGGAGCCAGTGCCAGTGCCAAAGCAAAAGCTAAAGAAACATCGCTGGCATTTTTCTCTGTTTTTTTTTTCCCAGTGAGTCTGCTAATTGGGTCAGCTTTGTGGGCTTGGACAGGGCATGGCCAGCATTGTTTGCGCCATGCCATTGGCCACAGGCGCTACCCATTGGCAGCGCTCTGCCATGCCACTGCTACGCAGTTCTGTTGAGTGTCTTTTAATTACAGTGTGCGGCGCTTGTTGGCAAAAGGGATTTTCTTGTTGTTTGCCGATGACGCACCGTCACAGTTTTCCACTTCGCTACGTTTCAGAGCGGCAATGTATGCAGAGATAATTGACATCAGCTCAACGCTGAACAGCGCGTTTTGAGACCCTCAGCCTCGGTTGCCCCACACTCACCGCATTTATCATAAACTACATGTGCCTCGAATCAACTTCAAGTTGGCCCTCAAACTTCAGGCCGTTGTTGTTGCCAACCAGCTCGGCAGCTGGGCCCAGCACATTCTGTTAGTGCTATGAACTAACTGACGTTAGCAACGCTGGCCATACGCTGTAAATAGTATAGGTATTACTTACACATGATTTCCAGTTATTTACATTATATTCGGCGCATAACAAGACACAATTATTTTATGCAAATTCTTTGAGGAAATTTAAGGTTTGTAAGAAGTTGAGTGTAACTTAACGCTGAACTATCAGAATATAGTATTTTGCTATTGTCATATAAAGGTACATTTTGATGGATTGGTTAAGAGAAGAGACAATTTCTTAAAAATTAAGACAAAGTTTGAAAAGTCAAGTCAATAGAAGCTAAAGAGGAGACAGTTTAGATAGGTGAGAGAGCAGTGACTTGTTAATAAGAGGGGATAATGAGAAGTACTCCTACTACTAAGATAGATAAAATAAGCATAGAAAAAGCATTGATTAGCTTTATTAAAATAGCTTAAAATCCATTTGCCAACAATAACTAGAGCAGTTAGGTACACAAAGTAATTTTCTGCTAGGGTTTCATCTGCAAAAATAAAATCTCTCTTCGATACCAATAAAATGCAAATGAAGATACTAATATAGAGTAGAAAGAGTAATGCATAAGCATAAATATTCTCCATAAAAATTTAATATATTTTAAATCTGTAATTAACTGGAACCTTAAAGTACATAGAGTACTACGTTGCTAGGGTTACGTCCGTAAAATTCAAATCTGAAACTGCTTTTACGGTAGAAGGTTTGACTTTGAGGAGAAATCATATGACTTTGCCAAGAACATCTATTAAGCTTAAGTGTTTAGGGCTATCATTTCAGTCTAATTAAATGCCCTTTGACACGCCTAATTCTTGTCTGAATGGAACTTCAGTAAGTATCAAAAAGGAAATGTTTTGCCTTTGACCTTAATTTTCGGAACAGCATCTCAAGCAAAATCTCTTTAAGAATGATTTTAAATACTTTAAGAGTCTCAAAGAGGGTCAACAGCATAATCAAAGTGCGCAAGCTTTTCAGTTTCAGCTAATGCAGTGAAAATTGCATAAGTAGAGCGATGCTAAAAGTGACACGATTTATAATTCAATTTGGGTCTTGCTTGGTTTAAATTATCTGAACGTATATATAAATTTTTATACGTATATAAGTAAATACGTGGAACTAATTCTCATTCGCAAAAATTTAAATTTCTATTTCTGAAATAATTAAATTAATTAAAAACTCGCAATTTATTTAAATCAAGTTGTAGTTTATTTAATTAAATTCAATGGAAACCTGAGAGTTTTTATCAACGCTACAGCTGTCATAACATTAATTAAGTTTATTTGTGCTTAAATTTAAATGAGCAAATGTAAATTTGCTCCAGTGCTTCGCATTTGTCGTTGTTGTTATGCGCTTTGGATGGCTCCATTTAGTTGGAATTTCAGTTGATGGGATTTTCTAGTTTAGATTTGTTGCTGTGCTTTAAACAGTGCTAGATTTCCCATCAGGCTAAACTTACTGGCTGGGAATTTGGTTGTTATTTCATTCACGCAGCCATAAAGGCTTTAAAAATAGCAGCATGCGCTGAAAGTTAAACTTGTGATATTAAACATAAAATCATGTATTTTTTTTACATGGCTGTTTTCTTAATGATCAACCAACATTTTCTATTGAGTAATGAAACGCCCTGATTAGAGGGCGGTAGCTCGTTATCTGTTGTGCGATATACTTTAATAACGCCTCACTTTTAATAACCTTAAGCTATATTTATGCGATTAAGCGTATAAACTTTGTCAACCAGCAGTGACGCGCTAAAGTATACTATGAATATTGACCTACTTTAACAGTGGGACAAGATTGAGCAAATGCTCGACAAATAATTAACATATTTAATATAAATAATGTTTATATGTGCTATATGTTTTAAATTAAAAAAAAAATTCTATTATTATATACTATTATTATAAATTATTTTTGCAAAATGAATATATATTAAAAAAATATATATAGTAATATTATACAGTTTATATTGTCAGCTAAAAAAAAAAAAAATAAAAAAATAAAAAAAAATAAAAAAATAAATAAATTATAATTTGGTTAAAACATTTTATTTGATTAAAATTAAATACAAAACCAATTAAAAATGTTTTAAAATAAAATAAATATGATTAAATAATAATTTAATATATTCATTTTGTTCAAACAACAGTTGTCAGGATCAAAAGCCAAATCGATCTCTTCCCATTGCAGTTCATATATGTATGTATATGAACATTTTAATCTACTCTACAGAACTTTATATTTTGCCTAGTAAGTTTCGATCACTGATTGCAAAACGTTTGATCTATTATGCTCTGCTCGTGAAATGAACCGGAAAATCATATTCAATTGGTCTCGCTCTGAACAATATTCTTCTTCTTCATATTCTTCTATTGAGCATCTTGATTTGAACTATTCGTGTGGCGCTCTTTAAACGAACATTGTTCAGTGATCGATGCGATCGACGTTCATCAATGAGTGCGAGTCTATTCTTTGGTCTTCTCATTCACATACACATGCACACACACAAGTCACATGAGTTATTGATATGTATAACGAACACAATTCTCGTATACCAATACATACAGAAAAGTTTCTGCTTGATCTCGAACGAACTCGTTGAAGAACCGACCGCCAGGTGTTCTTCGGTAGCTCTCTGAGTTTTCTCTGAGTGCCACATATTTACTATCGAGAAACTAATTATTTGCCAGCTAGAGTTTTCATACATTAAACTCTAAAAAGTTTTATTACGTTTTGGTATACTCTAGAATAAATACTCAATACATTAAAAACAATCAGTTATCATTCAGCTGAAGCTCATATTTTATTTGAGTAAATATATGCTTAAAATTGCATTACATTTGAATTGCCATTGACCCAAGTATATTTTCTACTCTGACACTCTTTACAGCTTCCTTGCTTACACTTTAATTGCTTTAAAAATTCAGCTCTTCTGTCCCACAGTGCTGCAGCTAGCCAAATGGGCTGAGGCGAAGTTAAGTGCCGCTTGAGCCATTTTAAATATAGACACTCAGTGACGCTCGCATAAAAATTCTCATACGCATCATTGCCAACAAGCTCAGCTGCTCATGTTTCGTTCGTTCTTCGTCCCCATCTGCTCGGCGCTCGTTGGCATTGTCAGCCGACAATGCGGCCAGCTAGTGAAAGCTTGGAAAAGTGGGGGAAAACTGGGAGAGTAGTGGCGGAAAAGTGGGGAGAAAAGCGAAGCGTAGCTGTTGCAATGCAAATATTAATAGCGCAAATTTTCTGTCGCACAACAGAAATATTGCGGATACATGGCATGCATGTGTGTATGTATACATGTGTGCATGTATGCATGTATGCATGTATGCATGTTCGGCCGTGTCCGTGTATGCATGTCCATTCATAGCATACATACATATAAGCAAATACGGGCGTGTGTCATTCGAAGCTGATAGAGATGAGAAGAGCTTGACACGTCCAGATTACGGAATGATATAAAGTCACAGGAGAATACATTCACACAAATATGTGTAGACATATATACATATGCATATATACGAATCAGGTTTGATTAAAATGAATTTACATTTATTTTTCACTTGAAAGTGAATTTTTCCCCTAAAATTAATTTATGAAAATTTAATTCGACTTTAACCTTTGTTGTTATATTTAACTTTTATTTACAATAAATATATTCCAAGAAATATATAATTTGCTGTAATATTTCAAGCGAATTATGCTCAACCCAAAATACAAATTTTCTTTTTCATTGGAAACCGAAATCAATCGGAAGTATATTTGTCTTTAAATCATATTTATCTTGCGATATTTCATTTGAAATTGAAAATAATATTGGCATACATACATATGTATATGACGAGTGAAGGCTTATATAAAAAAACAAATATATTATTTTGGCAATTGTGAATAAAGCCACTAATAATTTTCAATGTTGATATCAATATTCACTTTTATAGCATTACTAAAATTCCCCAGCAAACACGAAACTTCAGCTGTCCATAATTAAATTTTCAGAAACAGCATATCCCCATTTAGGGATAGTTGATTGCATATTGAGTGTATCTCCTGCTTTTCAAAAACAAATCAATTCCGAAAACTGATTTAATTTGAGAATATGAGCATATTCTGTGCAACATTTATAAAACATTTCCGTGCAACTCGACACGAGTGCATTTCTATCTTTTCTCTCTTTGTGTGTGTAAAGCGAAAATCATCAGCTTGCAAGGGAAAATTGTTGTTGTTGTTTTTTTTTTTCATATACATTTTTTGCTTACTGAATTAATTTAATATAGTTATACAACTTGTTTACACTTGCAATACTCAGTGTTTGCGTTCTTAATTTGAGCACAATAATTTATTCCTCATTTATTTTTTAATTTTAATATGCACATTTTTGTATTAAAGGCTTGTTAATATTTTCAGGCCTTTGTTTTTTGTGCTTAACAGATAATTAATTAACCAGTTTGAATAGTCCATTTATAATTTGCAGACGATGTAGGGTATATATGTTTAAATAGTGTGATTTTGAGTATAGAGATAATTTAATGTGTGTAGAGTACTGAGAAACAGAGAGCGAAAGAGATAAAGAGAGAGAGAGAGAAGGAGAGATATAGACAGGTGAGCTGAGAAGGAGAGAAGTAGAGAAAAAATTATGAGTGAGGCGTAGGAAAAGATGGAAAAACAACAAAACAACGAGAAGAAAAATATATATATATATTGAGAGAGAGAGAGAGAGAGAGAAAGGGTTTCCACCTTTTTGGAAGGAGTGAGGCGTAGGATAATATGGAAAAACAACAAAACAACGAGAATAGGATACAGCAAGAAAACCCGATAGAAAGAGTGAGAGCGAGAGAAAGACAGAAAGAGAGAGAGAGAGAGAGAGAGAGTACAATAAGCAAAGAATGTTAAGGTACACAACGAT
The DNA here is from genome assembly GCF_054131065.1 of Drosophila arizonae. Classification (NCBI taxonomy): domain Eukaryota; kingdom Metazoa; phylum Arthropoda; class Insecta; order Diptera; family Drosophilidae; genus Drosophila; species Drosophila arizonae. The sequence continues at coordinate 19,922,323 of NC_142924.1, forward strand.
TTTTCAACTTAACTTTATTGGAAATGGTTTAAGTGAAACGAAATTAACAAAACTGGGGATTAGGTATGTTTAATTCGATATTTAACAACATAAAAATGTTTTCTTCAATTTTTTGCAATCAAAAACAAAAAAGTTAGACTGAAATATGTAATCCGATACATGAGGTGTGTAAGTTTTATTGAAGCATTAACAGCAAAGAAGTGCAATCCAATTATGCTAAAAGCAGACAAGTTGCCAAAATATGGCAAACTAACAAATACAAAGAGATTCCGTTCCTCAAGCTTAAGTTTTTAGTTTTTGTTTACCATGAATATAGATAATCATAGATAATCTTGAACAAGAGCGAAATAGCAATGCAGAGGGCGATAAATATTTTCCTATTTAATATAATATCAAAGAAATTGCAAGCATTACTCTAACAAATTAAAATCTTACAGAGGTGGAAATCTAATCTTATTCACAGGATTTTAAAATAGTTTGGCTCACATGCTCAGAGCAGTGGCATAAGCAGCCTTATCGCTTTTACTTAATTAACTTTTGCCGAAAGTCAGAGAATGAGCCATGGCATGCAGGCCGAAGCATGCAACTGACCTATAGTAGAAGTCCAGCAGCAATTGCCTCTGAATGGTGGGGGCGGGGTCAGCCAATGGTGGCATAAGGTTTAATTAATGCCAGCATATGGTAACGAAGTGCCACAGTCTAGAAAAATGAGCAGCTCCATTAAAATTTAATTAAATCCGTTGCCAACTTGGTCGCATATGCAGCTAATGCCAAAGACATGTGCTGCACCCGCTTGAAAAATCGAAAAATAAATATATTTAAAATTGCAATAATCTGCGAGTACTAACAATTAGAAACAATTAAAGCGCTTGCTAATAATAGCCATGATACGCTAATACAGCTCAATGCAGTCTAGTGGAAAATGCTGATTAATTGCGAATAACCGGCTGAGTTGGAGCTCTGGCTGCTTGATTAAATTTTAGCTGCATGTGGTAATTATGACACCTCAACACACTTGACACACACACACACACACACACATAGAGGGAGCAATAAGCCAATGCAATTGGATGAGTTGTCATTAAGCAGACGAGTTGAAGGCAACGTTTGAAATATTGCACAATCAGCGCATTAAATAATTAAGTGCTTAATTAAATGGAGACCAGGAGGAGAATGGCCAACAACAGAAGCTGACTGTGTAGGGCAATATAATATCCTGATTGTATACCAGTCTATCTCTTTCTCTCCCTTTCTCTCTCTGTCTCTCTGTCTCGCTCTGTGTGTCTGTCTGCCTGGCTGAGCTTCGACTAATTTTTGTATTGTATTTCGTGTGCTAATGGCGCATACAAATGCGAATAGTTAGTGGCATGAGATGAGCAGGAACAGGACATTATCTGTTGGTCATCTAGTGAAAATGGAAATGGAAAGGCAAAGGGAAGTAGCATGCCCCGAGCATGGCACCACGGCATGCACATCACGTGCGGCCTCAAATTTGTAATGAAAATTAAATAAGAGCCGAATAAATGGAGTAAATGGCGGCATTAGCTGCGCCAGTTTGTTGGCCAGCCTGTTGCATGCCTCATGCGCGATACGCCCATTAACTTGTATGGCGATTAGCCGACCACACCCCCCACCCCCCCAGGCGATTATTGATGTTCAACGGGGAATATTAGTTGCCGAGATATGGAGATACTACCGGCGCCCGCAAAGTCAGCTAATGACTGTAATTAATTATAAGCGCCACAAGCTGAGCGCCTCATCAGATGCAGCCAAGACAGGAATGGTTTATGAGTCTGAAGCATACACATTTATTCGAACTATTTTTGTAGGACATTTTGTTTGGAATTTGGAAAATATGCAGTAGAAGATAGATTCAAAGATAGCATAGATTAAATTTACACAATACAATGGGGCAGCAGGTGAAGGACTAAAGCTTAAATATTGACTCGAGGCTAATGGGACACTCGCTCGCCGAGTCGTTTGGCTTATTACGGGACTTTTTGCCACGCGGCTTTTTGGCTTTCGGTGGGGTGACGCGACTCGTAGATCCTCTTAGGCGAGGTACACTGTCCATGATGTAGACGTCCTGCGCCTGCTTGAGTGCTGCGTGCAGTTCCCTCTGACTGCTGTGGCGTATTGGGGGATTGTTCGGGTTCTCGTAGATGATGAGCTCAATGGGTATGCCAGGCCGGAGCTGGGGAGTTGCCTCGCCGTGGCTCATGCTCATGAAGCTCTTCACCTCCGAGTCACGCAGCAGCAGGTAGTTGTCCTCGTTTGGCAGAAATTCGCTGGGATTCTGTGATTGAGTGTAGTCGCGCACCACACGAATAACACTGCGCGAGTTCAAATAGTAGCGATCATAGATGGTCAGGGTGTAGTAGAGTTTGCGTGTCGTTTTGGGTGCCACCAGCCAAAAGACGTAGATGCCGGCCTTCCTGGCATTTATCGACACCAGCTGGGCCTCCAGGAGCTTGTCCTTGAGCTGGGCATACCAGGTGGTGCGGCAGACGATCAGCATTATGGGCAGAAAGTGGTCGAACCGATGGTGATCGTTGATGAGCGCCGAGTTCGGATTGCACAGGTAGGTGAGGCCCGGACGCGTCCTAATTTTCCCCTTCTTTCCGCCGTACATCAGTGTGGCGAAGCAGTTATTGACACCAAACTCGGTGAAATTATTGGGATCGAAACACATTATCAGGGGCTTGTGCTCATAGATCTCCGAGTTGGTGCTGCCAATGGCGTTCACGTGCTTGTGGAGCATGTGCATCATCAGATTCGATGGGAATATAATCTCACGGCATTTGCTCACTGGACAGTTGCCTGGCACGCGGGATAAATGGCGCACGGCTGTGCGGTACTCGGAGTCTTTGCTCTCATTATATTTGGTTTCTTGCAATTTCTCTTCCAATTTTTTCTCAATTTCCTGCTGCATCTGTCTATATGAAATCCTGTCTTTATTCATGTTGACGGCTTCAGTTGAATTTAATTAGCATATCTTAAAAATAAATCTTAGCATATGAAATATTTTTGAAGAACTAACGAGAGTTCCTATCAAACTGAAGCACGTCACATGGCCGGCTTGACGGACTTGGCAAAGATTGCTTCAGACGAATCCCTTTTCTCTCAAAGTTCTGTTTCTGTAGAATAATTATTTTTTTTTTTTTTACAGAATTTCATTGCCAACTGTTGACCTCGAGCCAGAGTCGAAGGCCTCTGTTTTAGTGATTCAGTTTCGGGAGCTTTATCATTGTGTTGTTGTGTGTGTGGCTTGTTTATTCTTCTCATTTGGAGTTTTCTTTTGAACAGTCGGCGTCAAGTTTGGGCAAAGAATGAAATGAAAATTGGATTGGACTGCGAGTACAAAGAGCAAAAATGGTTGGCATTCAAAACCATTTAGAGAGGTGCGCGGGTAATTTAAAAACTTTGTGCATTGCCGCCAAACGGACAGCAGCCAGAGCAGAGCAGAGCTGAGCACTTCAATTTAAACTTTTGGCTGCTGGCAAGTTGCTTTTCTGGCCCAGAGACTGAGAAAGATGTTGCATAAAATTAGACTAGAGTATGACAGCAGGATGTTGCTGTTTTTGTTAGGCTTGGCTTGGCTTCGCTTGGCTTAGAGCATCTAATTTTTGCCTGGGTCGCGCTCTCTATCAAAAAAGGGTCGCGTCCGCCTTTAATTAATGAGAGTAAATTAATTGCTTCACTAATCGCCTTTGATTAGCCAACTATACGATATTAGAGAAGGGAAATGTATACATAATTATGTTTATAAAAATGTGTCTACATATATGTATGTGTATGTGTGTGATTGAAACTACATAATATTGGTTTGCATTACGGTATTCGCATTACTTCTTCGGTCGGCCAATGTGCATGATCCGTGTCCCACTTGGCCAGAAAATGTCGGAATTTGATGTGGGTGCGTAGCACCTATATCTCAATTTGACCACAAAAGCTAGCACTCTAATGCCATGAGCTGCAAAAAGGTCGACTCAGTCGGCTCTTCCCTTTTCAAATTAGCTTCAATTCGCTTAGCTCCAAACTTTGCAACAGAATTCAATTCACAAAAAAATTTCACAAACACTCACACACAAATTACGCCAGTGTCAATAGTTCCTTCACATTTTTTTTTTTTTTTTTTTTTTTTTTTTTTTTGATTTGGCTTTAGCCCCGAACTTTATCAAGACTTTGAAGTGAGTTGAATAGGTGCGTGTCTAATTTGGGACGGCTCTCTTAAGCTTTGACAGCTTCGACTCGCAGGCCGTAAAATTGAGAATCGCCCACTTTTGGGCTGGAAAAAACTTTAATGCGAATGCAAAGGGAAACATGAGTATGCATGCCAAAAAAAAAGGAAAGTAAAAAATAAAATGACATGCCATTGCCGAAAGGGCAATTTAAGACAAGTCAAGTATGCTCGAATAGCAGGTGAAGTATGCAAAGAATTTTATTCTGCTGACAATTTTGCATATTGATGGCGAATAGTACTTGAGGCAAATATAAAATGCATGGAGAGTTTGTCTCTATTTTTTTTTTTTTTTTTTTTTTTTTTTTTTCAAATAGGCAAAAAATTTTTTGTGGAAATGCATGAGGAAATTCAATTTAATTTACGCAATTGGAATATTAAAGTATTATCATATTAAAATATTATCGTATGATTTATTTAAATTTTTTTTATGGAATTACATAAGGACATGTAATTTAATATTTGTAAATATAAGCAATTAAATTATTTTCATATTAATATTGGTGTAGACATTAATAATGTTTTTTTTATGGAAATGCATGAGGAAAATAATTTTGTCATATATAAGCAATTGGAATATTATTAAATTAAAATCATATTAATATTGGACTAAACGTTGTTAATGTTTTTTTATGGAAATAAATGAAGAAATTGAATTGAATTTTGTTAAATATAAGCAGCTGGAATATTATTAATTTTATTAATTTTATCATTTTAATAATGAACTAGACATTGCTAATATTTTTTATTGCAAATCAAAAATAATTAAAATTTTTTAAAATTAATGTAGTTAAAATATTATTAAATCATTATAATATTTATATTGGACTATATACTGTTAATATTTTTTATGGGAATGCATGATTTATTATCATATTAATATTGGACTAGTATTGATAATTTTGAATTTTTTTTGGAATTGCATGTAGAGAATCAATTTAATTTAACGTAAATATAAGTAATTAGAATATTATTAAATCATTATCATATTAATATTATGTTTGGTAATATTTTTTATGGAAAAAAATGAAGAAATTCAATTGAATTTTTGTAAATATTATTAATTGATTATAATATTAAATAAATATTAAATATAAGTTGGAATATTATTAAATTATTATTTAGATTGTTATCATATTAATATTGGATGATCTAACGATTTATCAGTTTATTGATTCAATAAAAACGATGCCTTTTTTATTTATATAACCAATCATTTAAGCATCATTCACCCGATTAATAATTATTCCTCATATTCATGCACTCGATACACGCCCGACGCGAACATTAATCAAAAATGTTCTGAATGACATTGAAGCTCTTCCCTGTGACGTCCGGACAATGGGTTCAATCAGCGAATATATTGATTGACATATCAAATTTTTGGGAATCTAATAACGTGTGTGACACTCACTGAGGATGAGCAGAGCGAGTGCACATTTATAGAGTGGAGCGTATTTTGCCACAGTTAAGAGTGTAATGCGGACTGGATGCACAATTACCCAAACGAGAATCATCGAGTTATGCGCTAAATTTCGTCGACATTATGTGAACTGTAGTTTCTCATTTGCATGTGAACTCAAACACGAATACGAACACAAACACAAATACACACACACACACACAAATTCAAGCACAACTGCTAATACAAATACACAAATACAGATACACAGTTCGTACAAGGACAAACAAATACATACACATACACACACACACACACACACAGACAGAGAGACTCCACTTAATTTGTTAATAGATGCGGCTATACGAACTAAAGTTGTTTGGCATACAAACCGGGCGCATGTCGGTTGCCAATTTGAAGTTGATTTTGAAAACCCACTTAGGGGCACAACATCAATGGCGCAATGGTTTGTAAAATTCGTTGAATGGATGCAAATGAGCTGCGATAGGAGTGCTCGCTCATACACCAAAGGGCTCATAAAATGTAACAAAAACCCAATAGCGGACGATTCGATAATGATGTACCAGAGCAGTAGTACTCTGTGTTCAGTTTGCGTTCCGGCTTACCGCAAAATGCAAAACATGATGCTTATCTGCACTACTGGGGCAATGCGAGCACAAAAGGTGGCCCATCAATTTAGTCTGTATGCAAATACTGTTTCTATAGTGTGTGAGTTTGTATAGCTTCCATTTGATGTGAGCTTATATAATTAAGGAATTGTAATATTGGCCTACGAGCTTGTCTGACCAGGGGTTTGTGGCAGTGCATTCGGTCTATGGCAACAAAGGCCATTCAGAATAACAAACAATTGAATCAAATACAAATAAGGTTTACAAAATAATCAAATATCAATCGAATATGGGCAACATTACTATTGAATGAAATAAGGGAATCTGAGAGCTTCTCAAGGACATCTGACGTATGCCAATATATATATTTCATTACAGCTTTTTTTATACCCTGAACCCATTGAAAATGGGAAATCAGGGTATAATGGTTTTGTGAAAAAGTATGTAACGGGCAGAAGGAGGTGTGGCAGACCCCACAAAGTATATATATTCTTGATCAGCGCGATGAGCTGAGTCGATATAGCCCTGTCCGTCTGTCCGTCCGTCCGTCCGTATGAGTGCGTCGATCTCAGAAGTTATAAGAGCTAGAAAGCTGAAATTTGGCATGCATACTCGTGTGTACCATACGCAGTACGAGTTTGCTTTATTTTTTCGATAAATCATCCGATAACTTTTTTATCGAGAATAATCGAAAAATTGATTTTGTTTTTTTAGCCTAATTTGAACACTTTTAGACCTGGAGTCTTCAAATTTGCGTTGTATATAAAGTTAATGAATACAAAGATTTTGTAATTTAAAGATTTGGGATACCACGCCCCTTTTGCCCCCAATTTGCAAAAAACGCATTTCAAGTACTAGGGACTTGTGCTTTGGAATGTACACACATATTCACCATATAATTACGTTCTGAAAGTTTCATTAAGATCGTACGTCTACAAAAGAAACAAGTAAGAACGTTGCAGTCGGGCGATACCGATTGCAGAAGACTCATTCACAGCCCAAACGCTGTCAACCAGAGTATATAGTGCAATTTTCAAGTCTAGTGCGCAACAAAAAACAGGGCATGATCCCATTTAAAATGGGAAAATCATCGATAGCTATTGCTATGATCATTGCATAATTGCATTCAAATTACATGCATATGTATATAATTTATACAATTTTGACTTTTAATAATATACATGTATTTATATCCATATATTGGATACCGGCTTCAAGCTAGCAGCAGATCAGCGCGATTTTACTATACATGTGCACACACTCATCGTCTATTCTATGCGTACAGACAGAAGCGCGCCTTTTCTCACATTCTTAGAATTTCGATTGATTTCTGGACTTTCTAGCCGTTACTGTAGTTTTGTCTGATGACGCTCTCTTATTAAGCTATTCTATTTTAGCAGCTGAGTGCTCGAGCAAAGCAATGGCGCGGGTGCTAAGGGCGACGCAAGTAACGTTAGAGTAGGGAGGTTCGAACCTCTACTATGTTTTTTTTTTTTTTTTCATACATTTTTCGTTTTTTATAAAATAGATATTTTATTGGGAAGGTGCGAGCTTGACTGAATGGCACTTAATACTTTTCATTTTCTTAGTCGAATAATTTTATAAGTTTAAATTTGTTTCTTCTTAAATAGCCCTCAAATACATATATGCAAATACATACATATGTATATATGTAAGTCTGCACGCATAGCATCAAGCATTCCAGCCTTATACACGCGCTCATTTGTATGTGTGTATGTATGCACACATAAATGCGTACTCTAGCATATTCTAAGAATCTCGTTGCGATTGATTTGTCTTTGCATTGTTTTTGAATTTCCAGCCACCACTCTGGCTTTTCTTTGCTATGTGGCGTCATAACAATAATGTGATTTCGTTTTAACTTCTATTGATCGAAACGACGCGGTGGTGCTGTAGGCTGAAGCGCCGACGACCATTATTTTAGCTATTTTGACAAACATGCTGTTTGGGTTGGGTGCGAGTTCAAATCCCGCGGAAAACACTTTTTTGTAAATTGCAAATTTTTTGTTATTTTAGCTTATTTTAAATTTTTTTAAATTCATAAAAATGTTTCCTTTTGTATTATGAATATCTATTAAGCTTATTTATATGTACAAATGCATAAATAGATGGCTGACGCATATAAATGTCGCGATACGGGCACTGTAAATGCCGATTGCCACGCCCCTAGTGGCCGTCGACTCCTCAATTTTAGCCAGTTCTTAGAACGAGTAACCGGTTACCTAAATGCAAAATTTGAATTCTTACGCTCAAAAAATGTGAAAATTACAGGGTATTTTTCGATATGCCACGCCCCTAAAGAGGCTTAAAAATTATTTTTGGGGCATCGATAGAGGAGGCTACCAGTAACTTAACTATCCAAATTTGAAGCTTCTAGCTCTTAAATTGTAGGAGATATAAACTTTTGCGGTTTGCCACGCCCCCTATGGGCGGACATATATCTACCATAGCTCGTTGGACTTGGGTGATCAACCCGCGTATATATACCAAATTTCAGATCTCTAGCATCAATAGTGCCTAAAATATAGCAGAATTCGAAAAATCACTATATCTTCAGGTCCGATTTGCCACGCCCCTAAGGGACGTAGATATATAATTTTTTCACCCATCTTCATAGAATTAAAACATTAGCTTACGTGCAAAATTTCAGCATTCTAGGTTTATAACTTTAGGAGATACAGTTTTGTCCGATTTGCCACGCCCCTAATGGGCGGAGATATATCCGCCATAGCTTGTGATCTTGGGTGGTTGGCGCGGACCTACATACCAAATTTCAGCTTTCTAGCTCTTCAACAAACATGATTTCTGGTATATCGGAAAATGCATTTTCCGATTTGCCACGCCCCTAGTGGGCGGATCGGGAAAATTTTAACACTTTATAAATCGGAGATATACACGAGTATGTGTTCCAAATTTCAAGTCTCTAGCTTCAATAGCGCCGAAATAGATTGCGTTCATACGGACAGACGGACAGACGGACAGACGGACAGACGGACAGACGGACGGACAGCAAGACGGACATTGCACAAAACCAATATACTCATTTCACTTTCGTGAATGAGTCTAATTATTCAACAAATAAATTATCATAATATTGCCCACGCTGCAGCGCAGCCCAAGCGCAGTCACTGCTTACTGCGCAGTTAGCAGAGCGCGTTGTTATACGCGCGTCTGGATGCATGTGTACGTATGTGTGCATAGAAGAAGTGCAGAATGATTAGAAAATCAGCTTAGAGGGTTCAGGGTATCTCCTAGTTGAGCAGTCTCTTTCCTGTGACATAATCAATAAAAACAATCAGTTGCTGTTCAAGAATGATGTGTATATAGATATATTTAATTGCCATGCGAGAGGAAGATGAATCGACATTGTTGCATGCGCCACAGCTTTATCGGGGAGCTATATACTTTAGCCGTTAAGTACAGACACGTATCTGCGAAATGCTCTGGCCCAGATCCACTTGAAGGCCAACGTATGCACGCAAACGATGATAAATGATGACAGAGATGCTGTTAATGCAAAAGAGAATACCAAAACACAAAAAACACAAAAAAAAAAGAGGCCAACATTTCGACTGACCCATAAATACACCTTCGCTTAATACGCTATGTCTATATCTATGTTGTCGCCAGAGCCACATGATGGCCTCCAGGCGGAGCAGCCAGCAGCAGCCGAAATAAATTCAAGGCAGCCATCGGGCTGCCCCTGAGCATCATTAATATTCTCTTATGCACTAAGAAATTTATTTATTGATTTTATGACGCAAAAATGTGCGTGCGCTTTGATTTGGTTGCCTTTGATAAAATGGGGCGCGGTCGCTGGAAATTCAGCGCGCCTACGCGGCGTATACGTAATGTGCATAAAAAGCATTAACAAAGCGTTGTTAATATTTGCACATTCATACATTACACATGTACGTATATGTATATGTATAAATGCGCTTAATTGGCTAAATTATGTGCAGCCAAAAAATGTGCATGCAGCAGAATGAAAGCCAAAAAGGTTTGCAAAATAATACTACGAATTGTGAATGCCCTAAAGGAAGTTTGAATGGAAATATAAAATAAAATTAATATATAAAAAATTTGAGTTTAAAATATAATCTAATATTAAATAAATTTAATAACAAGTGTTTAGTTAAAATATATACATTTTTATTTTATTTTTTTAAATTTAATAATAATATATATATGTATATATACATATATTTTTTTAAATTTAATAATAATATAAAAAAAAAAAGCTTATGATACAAATTTATTTTTATACAAAGGTTAGCTATGCATTTTTAGCTGAAATATATATAGCTCTACTAGTTAAGGGTATTCTGTAGTTAAAATTTTTACAGCCAGCTGATGTGCCATGCTCTGTGGAGAACTGAGTAAACCTTGTGGCTTAAAATGCTGCCAATTGCAGTTGAGTTGTGGTGTTGGTGGTGCTGTGGTAGTGCGTAAATTGGGGGTATTTTCTCTCTCTCTTTTTTTTTTTTTTTGTTGAACTGGAACAGCGTTTAATTTAAAATGAAATACATCATGTTGGCCAATTATTTCAGCAATTTTGCAAATTAGTGGCCTGGACTATTGCTGTTGCCCAAAAAGCCGAAAAGCGACCAATTATCAAGGAAGCCACTGTCTCTATCCATCTCCTTGTTGTCTGCCTGTCTCTGTGTGTGTATGTGCGAGTGTGTGTGTGAGCAAATTTCCGTAGCATACTTTTTAGCAGCTGGCGCTAATTACGAATGGAAAAAGTAATTGCAAAAGTTGAAAGGGGCTAAGAAAGTCGAGCGGGCGGGAGGACGGGCTCGTGGTTGGTCGTGCCACAATGCAAGGCTAACAAGTGGCCATTGTCTATGTCTCAAGGGTCCTGGCAAACAATATGACAAGGGCCAAACGCATTAGCACAAAAACAATTGTTTAACTGACGAAGGAGTTAAATCAGAATGTGAATGAAACAACACACACACACACACACATAAAAAAAAGGGAAAAATAGAGAAAAGCAGTAAAAGGTGAACCGCATACAATGAAATTTTAATTAAGTCTGAGTCGGTTCGCTTTTGTGCTGATGCAGCCAAATGAAAATGCCACTGATTATATGTGTGTGTATCTCGCTCACTCGCACGCTCGCTCTCTCTCACTCTCTCGCTCTCCCTCTAAGCGTGTGTGTGCGACCGAGTGTATCTAAAATGTTGGCATACATGTATGTGTGTTTGTATGTGTGTGCATACATATTTTGTTTACACTTTGCTTTATGTACTTTTACTTTTGTATGTATGTGTGTGTGTGTGTGTGTGTGTTTGTGTTTTGTTGTGTTTTGTTCTGTTCTGAATGGCTGCACAAATACAAAACGTCTGCAACTTTGTGTGCGTATGTATGTCTGTGAGTGTGTGTGTGTGTGTGTCCCTCTGTGTGTCTGTGCATGTGTTTCGGTCTCTGTGCAACATAAATGCATTTGTGTAATTACACAACAAACACAATTGTATCTATATCATGTACTTTGTAGCATTTTAGCCTTGTTGCCGTTTAAAGCCTTTTTCCCTAATTGAAGTAAATGTGCTAGAAATACTCTTAAACTTATGGCAATAAGAAAATATCTTGAGCATTGTTTCCAATTTTGGCTCATTAGCCAATTTCGTACATTTGAACAACAATCCCAAATATTATTAGCATTTGCTGCAATTCGGCTTACTCAAAAGATTTTCCGGCCCCACAAAGCAGAAACAAAATGAAATTCGGCTGGAATTTTTGCATAAAACCGAACGAACTGTAATGTTGATTATGCGGGAATGCGATGCTGTTGGAAGCGAGAAAAGTCGGTTTGGTAAAGTTTGGAAAATTTCAATTTAGTTCAAATCACTTTTCACATTGAAGGAGAATTTATCTAAAAGGAATTAGACTCATCTCCAAAAACAAATTACATTTCAGGCCAGTGGGTCGAACATCTAAAGTTCTCTATGAAATTTCGGTGAATGATGTAAAGCTGAATTGAAATTGGCTCTTGAAATGCTTCAGCCTCAATTGAAAATGCTGTCGGCCTTCAAAAGGTCTTCCCGCGGCCGAGTGCGTCTGTTTTACTTCAATTAATTAAAAATGCAGCTCAATGCATGTTGAATGCGCTGAGAATTACCAGAGAGCCCAGAGCTCTGCTGACCCTGGCTGAGAAACTGTGTCGAGAAAGGCGAAAAGTAAAACGCGTTATTAATTTGACCTTTGTGCCCAGGGTGGCTCGGACAAGCCGTCGGATGAAGTTGTTCGTGGCTCTCGTTGCTCTTGTTGTGTTGTGCTGCGTGAAGTGAATAAAGCCCCTCAGCCGGCGGCACTCGAGTGGTAAGCCGGCGCGTTAAATGGCTCCAATTAATCAGCGCAGAGATTGCCACAGCATAACAAGATAAAATTGCGGCTTAAAGACAGTTAAATCGCCTTCCGACGGACTTACACTTACGCGTCCTGAAGGTCAAGGATCGGCCCGAAAAGGAACAGAAAAGTGACAGCAAAAACAAAAGGCGAGCGACGAAAGCAAAGAGCAACAGCAAGAGAATCTGAATGGCAACTGCTGTTTATTTTAATTTCGCAATTTGTTTGCTTAAAGTTAACAAATTTGCATAGGTCGCAGCATTTTCAGTTCTATTTTTTATAAAACTGAAATATTTTGTGATAAATGCACAAAAATGTCAATTGGCTCGTCTGCGAAATAGCAGTTGAATTTCATAAATAAATAAAAAGCAGGTCATGCCAAATGTGACCGAATCACACACACATACACACACACACACACAGAGAAAGAGAGAGCGAAACAGAGACAGTCGAAACACTAGCATAAACAGAAACACTCACACGCAAACAAGCCGAGAGACGATTTATTTCAATCAGGCTGGAAAATTGCGCATACGCCCCGTCAACCAGGGCCAACAACATCTGACAACTGAAATCATTATAGTAAAGGCAGCAAAATAGACGCTAAAGAATATATCGACATGCAGTTTGACAGTTTGACTATTTGACTTGAGCGAACTCGGATGCCAGCAGACGGCAGACAGCAGACATCGGCTAGTTGCTAGTCGAAGCTCAGTATTTCCGTAAATTTCGTATAACTTCCATGCGAAATGACGTTGCAAACGGGCTGCCAAACGAACAGTGAGCCAGGGGGCTGGCACTAAATAAACTCGCACAAGATGAAAATCGCAAACATGCTGCTGCTGCTGCTGCTGCTGTTGCTCGATTCCTTAGCCCCCAATGGTGGCCATAGCCGCTGGCAATGGCAAAACTTTTCCTCAATGTGTGAGCAAATAAAATATGTTTAGTGCACAGGCGCAAAACTGCAACTGCCAGCCTTGTTGACGTGTTGCATTGTCGTTTGTTTACACAGCCACACAGCGTCAAGAGCAGGCAGCAAAACTTTTCGACATGCTCCAAAAAATTGCACCACACTCGCAGTCGCACTCGCATTCGCCTCTGCCTTAAAGTCGAGCGAAAATTGCAAATAAATCTTAAATGATTTCCATACATTTGTTTTTTATTTATTCATTGTGCTTGGGAAATTCGCTATAAATAGGATTGCTCCTTAGAACTAATTCACGTATTCTCTATGCATTCATTCTCTCCGTCTGACTCATCAATCCACTTTATGATGGTGGCTTCTTGCATACCATGCATAATAAACAAAAAACAAGAGGAAAACGTTTCTGGCGCGACTCACGCGTTTCAAATAAAATGCTGCCAATAAAATGTCATAACGCGGCAGCGTGTATGTGCACAATTGTGAGACGTGTGTGTATGTGTGTGTCTGTATATGTTGCTGTGCTTTTGTTTATAGCTGTTGCGATCACGTGCTGGAAAGTTTGTCGGGCCGACAGTACCCAATCCCTTTATGCGGCTCACGCAGTTCGCTCCAACTGTAAAAATGTCTAAACAAAGCAAATAGAATCAGAGCCATGTAACAGCAATGGAAACGCCAATAAATGCACAAACCATATGTGTGTATATTTATTTAGAAATGTATATACATATATAATATATATGCATCTGCATGTCTGTACAGAAGACAATAAAAATAATCATGATTGCAAGTGCTTTAAGAATACCAAAAAAAAAAAAAAAAAAACATTAGCTATAGAGCTGAATGCATTTAAAGGTAATTTATACGTGCGATTTCTTTAATGGGGCCAATACGTGCATATACCAACTATATATGAGTGCAATATCAATAGATTGACAGTGGTAGATATTGAGGCAGTTGAATGGAGAATTTGACGTCACGTTTGCAACTGTTACGACACCTGTTTATCAATCAGCTTTGATATGCGTCAGAAGTGTCCTTATCACAGCTTAACTAGGAACAAAAGGTTTACCTTTCCCTAACCGAAGCTTCAATTTGCTACTAGAAATATTTGAAATATATATCATGATGGAAACTGAAATAAAAACAAAAAATCTTAAAAAAGAAAATAATAATAATAATAATAATAATAATAAAATATAAATAATATAAAATAAATAATAATAAATAAAAATAATAAAATAAAAAATAAAATAAAATAATTAATTAATAATAATATCAAAAATAATAAAAAATAATAATAATTTTGTTTCATTTTCATTTTTATTTTCAAAATAATTGTAAAAGAATTGGATTTATTTTGATTGGGTCCTTTAATTTTGAATATTTTTTGGAGTATAAAAAATTTGTTTTTATAGAAGAATGTTTTATTTTTTTTTATAAAAAGTTAGAATTTTTTCATTCCAGATAATTATATAAATATTTGCATACGGATTTTCTTTTGGTTTCTTATTTTTAATATTTTTTTCGTACAGAAAAATTTGAATTAATATTTATTTATATATATTTTTATTAATATATTTAATAAGTATATTTATAATAAGTATGTATTTATAATAAGTATGTTGTAGAATTTTATTTTGTTTTTGTTTTACTTTTTTTTTTATTTTTTTTATTTTCTTCTATAAATGTAATTATTTTTCTATAAGAATATCACAAATAACTATAGTACTATAATATAAATAATGTATGTACATAGTTAAATTTACAAATAAATTAAATTAAATTAATACCCTAAATGCATTACATACCTGCTGAGAAAATTATTATGCTCACCTGAAAGGGTGAAAATCCCATCAACTTTCATTGCGCATTTATTTACAATTGTTTTTTTGTGCTATTTTTGTATTTACGTTGCATTATTCAAATTCAGTTAGCTGGCAGGGCTTATGCAACTCATCGCAAGGGCAAATAATAATTTGTTAAATAAAATGGCTTGAAAACTCTGTGAGTTATTTCATTTATGCAATACAAACAATTTTTGTGCAGTTGATTTGATTGCATTAAAATAACTGGAAATATATGAAAATTGATTGCATTACATTTATTAAATAATCTTGTTTAATGAATCACAATTAAATGTTGCCCAACAATTTGCGAAATTCGTGTGCGCTGGACGTGAAGCGTCGAGCTGAGCGAGCTGAACGAGCTGGTCCTGGTCCTGGCTCTGGGACCAGTTAAATTTACAAAACACCGCACACAAATATAATTAAGCGACCAGCAAATAAGCAAACATTGGCAAACAATAGACAAATCGAGTGTGGGGGCGTGTCACGGGCGTGAGTGGATTTTCGGGCTGGCTGTGCAAATGCGCTAGGTGGACGTTGTTTGCCTCGCATTGCGTATACGCCATGTATTGCGTCAGAAAATAAAGCAGCGCTTGCAAATTGCAATGTTAAGTGCGTCAACATGGGCCACGAACATTATCCAATCCTCGCTCGCTCACTCGCTCACTTGCTTACTTCCGCCCTCAGCCCCAACAGCTTCGATTCACGCCCTGCCACACCGCCACGGTCGTGGCATAATGACACCAACAAATCGACGACAAATGTGCTGGCATACACACAACTGCTGGCTCTCCCCCCTCCCAGCCTTGGGGCCGACGAGCGAGCTGCAATAACAAATATTGGTCGCTGGCAAAGTGCTAGCGCATTTTCAATTGCATTGCATTGCGATATGGGGTTTTTGTTGATATCTATCATCAGATGATACTCGCAGCGGCTTTCGTATTATTTGTAGTTGAGCTATTTGTCATGTGACTTTCCTGCTGTTTGTTTAGCCAGCGCCAGCTGAAATGCATAGCAAAGTGCTTGGCGCATTACTTAACAAAGTAATTGAAAATGATTTCTCTGCCCTTATCGCGTGAAATATGATCGATTAACTAAACTTGTCTATGCGTTTCTCGTTACGGTAGAGTGCAGAGTGCAGAGTGCAGAGTGCAGAGTTTAGGGGGTGGTTAACTCCATCCATTTGCCGTTTGAAGTCTGGGGGCAATCAATGAACGGAAGGATTCTTGGCAAAACTCGTTAGGCTGCCAGTCATGAGGCGCAGCCAATGATTACAATCAACATGGACGCGGGCGAAATGCAATTGCTGTTAATACCAGAAACTCGCTGCAGCGAGTCATTGTCCCAAATGGATGGCACGGAAATCGATTTGCGCTTTGATTGACTCCTCAATGCAAGCCATTGCATGTGCGCTGTACGTGTGTGTGTGTGTGTGTGTGTGTGTGTGTGCGCGAGTGTGTGTGTATGGCAACAAAATGGCGGCACTGGCAAACACATGACTCGGACCATAACGCAGCGAAATTAACAAAAGTCAACGCATAGTCAATTACTGGCAGCCGATGTTGACCATGTCGAGGACATGGTGTCTCATCAGCCAAATGGCTGACTACGCCTAGCCTAGCCAGAGAGAGAAAGAGAGAGAGACAGACAGACAGAGAGCCTCAGCTGGTCAGCCCACTTACCGTAAAGTACGCACAATGCACACACCCACACACACACCCACACACACACCCACACACACCCACTCACACAGCTAGACACACGCACTCGTGCAATCGTAACCAATTTGTGGGCAGGATTTTCCGGCTGTCCTCGACTAAGTTCTGGCTCGTAGTTTGCGGCTTGCATGCTCAATGCTCATTGATCGCTGCACAAAAGTTTAGAAATAATTAGTAAACTTTTAATTGGAAACTAGTACGCAATGCTAAATCGATTGGTGCGCTTCTGCGCCAGCTCCAGCCCCAGCACCAGCACCAGCTACAGCTCCAGCTGCATTCCCAGTTTTTCAGTTCCATTCATTCAATGCATGCCTCCAGTCTATTGAGAGACCCTTCGTTTTTGGTATTTGCCGCTGATTTTTCGAGTGCTTTCTACTTCGATTGCATTTTCGGTGTTCTTTTGATGTTGTTTTCTTGTGCCAGCAATTGTTGTTGTTTGTTTTTATTTGTGTGTTGTATATTTGTTGGTATGCCTGTGTGAACGTGTATGTGTGTGTGTGTGTTTGTGGAAGTTTATTTCGTTGCAATTTTATTCCCATGAAATTTGTGGCTCCGCACAAATTTTCAAGTCTTTTGTGGCTTACAAGGATTTCCTAACGAAATATGCACTGCGTGCTGTCGGGTTTAGCAGTTGCTGCAAAACTTTACGGCCCATACTTTTAAGAGGGATTGCCACCGGAATGACGCAAAGTTGGCATTGGGGGGTGGTGCAGTGTGGTGTTCGTGCGGTGCGGTGTGCGGGGCGCCTGCGTTGCAAAATTAGCAACAAAAATAGCAACATCTGCCCTTGCACTTTGAGCGACACTGTGCGTATACGTAATTTCTATTTCGTTACGCCCTGTGCACTAGTTCGGCAATTTGGGTCAGTGCAGAGTCAAATGTGAATTGCGGTCGATAATAATTCGAGAATTTCCAAAGTGAACATCTTTTTGTACTCTTTATCTTTACGCTCTTTCGTATCTTAATTCGGCCTATTGGCACTTCCTTAAGAAACTTGCTGCAGTTCCTTCCGCCTGCTAACAAATTTGATCACAATTTATTATATTAAGTAGCACAGGGTAAATAGAATTTGTGCAGTGCACTTTAAATCTTAAGCGTAATTTAATTTCCAATGCAAAGCAACAGTCGGGCGTACAACGCACCTGGGCAGTCGCCTAAGCGTGCAAATCCGCCCACTGGGCTGGGTACACCTGCTGGTGGTGGAGAGAAGACAGGTACGAGGTTGCCGGAAGGAGCGCAGAGGCAAACAGAGGGTTGCATATTAGCAGTTGGGACAGCTTCTTTCTATCCATTCCGATGCGCAACACTTGCTATGAGTTATTTATATATATACATATATAAACAAGCAGGAATGCGGCAGCAGGCGATGATAGACTGTGAAATACCCTGTGAGCAAACACATTTTGTTGCTAATACTAAAAGATAAATTTTGATATCTTGTTGAAATTGAAATTGTATTAGGTAAATTTAAGTTTGTAAACTTATTCGTAGAAAGCTTTGCAATAATATTATATAATAATAATAATAATAATAATAATAATAATAATAATAATAATAATAATAATAATAATAATAATAATAATAATAATAATAATAATAATAATAATAATAATAATAATAATAATAATTATAATAATAATAATAATAATAATAACATAATGTATAAGATGTTAAATACCTATTATTTCAATATACACATTTGCTGTAGGCATTTATAAGGTATATTAAATGCTCAAGCATTCAGAACGCATTAGCGTGAATGTTCATAACTGTCGTTCTGTGCAAGAATGTGTGTGCTAAAGTGCGTGTGTGTGTGTGTGTGAGTGGATGTGGGTAGGTGAATTCATCTGGCAGCCACTACCACAACGACGACAGCGACGACGACGACAGAGACTCGGACGGTGCCTCTGACTCCGGTTTGGACGCCGGCTCTAAACTGTGCCTGTCTCTAATGCGTTGCGTACCTCAAGGCTCTGTTGGCGTAGCTCGCTAACGGTAACGGCCGCCATTTTAAACTCGTTTCGCATGCAGCAGTTTTTGCATTCTTATTTCATGCCCAACGTGAAAATGCCGCATGCTATAATGAAATGAAATGTAATTTGCATTTAAACACACACCCACACACTCACACACCCACATATATAAATGGCAGAAAAAAATGTTGAAAGGCATGCAAGGCTCGTTGGGCTGGAGGGGCCGTTGAACGTGCGTGTCAGGCGGCGCATTTACATTTACACCGTTGAGTCTGAACCTGAGCCCGAGCCCAAGCCAAAGCCCGAGCCCGAGCCCGAGCCGGAGCCCACATGCATTTCATTTCATTAAAATTGCAAAAATACATTTAAACTGAAGTTGGTTACATTTTTCCTTTACATTTTTTACCCTTCACCCATTGAAAAGCCAAGAGGGGTATAAACAAGCCGTGCATGTGTATGTGCCAGTGCCAGGCCTTGACTTCTGATATACAAATAGCTCACTCAGCGCACGGTAAATGGGCAATCTCTTGCATAATGAATGGGCAAGTTAATTAAAATTACAAAATTAATTAAAGGTGGGTATCTCCTAGCCGCTCATAGTCAGCCACAACCTTTCGGGTTTAGTTTTTATTTTTTGCTTTTTGTTTTTGTGTGTTTGGCATTGCTGCTGTGATCTTTACTTTTTTTTCATATTGACAGTTACAGCATTTGGTTTTTCATATTTATTTCAGTCTTTTTTTTATACGTAACTTTCGTTTAATTAATTTTTTATACGGAATATTTATGTGCAAATTTGTAGAGCTATGCGCTTTATGAAAATTCTGAGAAGAAAATGGAGAGTACATATGGAATTTCCGATGAGCATAGACCGTGATATTATTATATTTTGATAAAATATTTTTAGTAAATTTTAAATTTATATTTTCGAAAATGTAAAAAAGCTTTTTGTTTATATAAATATGAATTTGATTATGAATTAAAATATTAATAGTAATGGGTATTCTGTAAGTCGTGCTCATTTCGGCATAAAACACGCCTTGTTGTATTTATTTGCATATCATATGTAGCCATAAAAAAGTTATTTTTAGCTAACGTTTTGTTATTTCCTTAGCAATAGTCGTGACAATTTAGAATTTCATATTTTGTTTTTTATTTTTTTGCTGAAGTACGGTTGGAAGCTTTTAAAATGTGTATTGATTGGAACAATATAGTTATATTTATTTTGGATGGAATGTGTTCGCTGTACTCTACAATATGTTGTGCCATTTCAGAGTTTCCGAAAGCCTTTTAGATATTAAATAATGCGATACTCTATATAAAATTTAATAAAATATAATATATATATACATAATATGACATTATTATCAATATAAATTAATTTATACACATAAATGTAAAATAGTTATTATATGTTATACATATACACATATACACATATATATATATATATATATATATATATATATATATATATATTTATTTTGCAGTGTAATATTCAGCCTTATGAACTTTGTCTTTTCTTCCCTTGCCATTGAACTGCAAACTATTATTTTTTAACGAACTCGGTTGATTGAACACCAGCAAAGCGTAAAACTGGCCGATGACATGGACAACAAGTAAAAAGGATATATATGGATATACATATACATATATATATATATTTGTATTTACTATATAAATGGATTACGAGACGACGTTTTGTGCATATTGCGGATAGCTCTAAAAATATTTGTCCTTTATTTGAACAAAAATGAAAAGCGAAACTACAGTAATTCGATTTGATGCCAAACAGAACACAAATAGTTGATAGTTTTTTAAACCATCTATAGGTCATAAATTCAGTTTGTGTAAATATTTGATTGTTTTAAATATTGAGTTTGATTGATGTGGGAGCTGCTGTCGCAGCTCGACTCTAACCAATTCGGCCCATTTGTGAGGGCGTAATTGAATTATGTTTTCGGCCGGATCTCAATTTGTGATAATAGCCATTCCAGCCGTGACAGGAGAGGCCTGCCATTGCATCAGAATTGTGCAAGCGTATTAAATTGCTGAAAATTACAAATGCTGTGCTACCTGTTCAATGCAAATCGATAACTCACCTGTGGCCACAACGACTGCTGTACCGCCTGCCGCCCGCACGTTCATATGCACAATTTTGACAATTATCGCTGTCGGTGATGAACAATGAATGACCTTTATTCGGTCAGCATTTCCTTTATATTCACCCAGCGAACGCAGCTCGTAATCTTTGCTCTGGCTGTCTATTTGAAAATTATCGTAGTGAGCATATCGAATGCTTCCCTCAAGGTCATTCAGTTCTATATAGAGCCCATGGGGTCATTGTTTTGTTAGCATGTGCAGCTTTTAAAAAGCTATAAATAAGTGAGCTCTTAAAAGTTCTTTGCTTTTATGCCCTGAACCCATTGAAAATGGAAAATCAGGGTTTTGTTTTTCTAATAATATTTTATTAATTAATGAGGCACTCCAGTAGCCCCTTTGTGAGCTTATTGTCTTAGAAGTAAATAACTAAATGACGTAGCTAAAACTTAAGTCAGAAAATAAATCAAGCAGTCAGTTGGCTTTGATTTACATTAATTTTCATCGTATTCGTCACAATTCCTTTTCTTATAAATTATATAAATACAGCAAAGCTAAATAAATTTACATCTTACAAATTAAATCTAAAGCAATATGATATTAGGATTTGTAATTAATTTAATAGAACATTTATATATAGGAGAAAATACATGAACCGATGAACATATATAAAATATAAACGATACAAAATTTCAATTTACTTTACTTTAAGATAGTGCCAAATAGTCTGCTACATTATATAAACTGGGCTCCTAAACTGTCTTAGCGCAAACACAAACCACTTGACTTATTTAGTTAACAACGTTAAGCGAAGCTCAAAGCAGCTGCAGCTTTGGAGTTGACTGTATTGCATACCTTATGGCTAAATAGTTAAACGGGAATGATGTGAGTTGATATAACGTATAATTAAATTAGAATAAAATAAACTGTAAAGTGTCTAAATTTTTATAAGGAAATATATGTATAAATAAAACACAGAAATTTTAGGTAGATGAAATTCCTTATTAGTATAAAAGCTTGTTCTTTCCTCATTAACACAAGCTTTTAGCTGGCAGATATTCTAGTAAATAACTTCAACACTCAACAAACTCAGATTTTAAGTTCTACTCAGAAGTGTGGATCAAGGGATAAACCAAGGAATGAGAGAGGATTGCACTACAAAAAAAAAAATAAATAAATAAATAAAAAAAAAAATAAAATAAAATAAAAAATAAAAAAAATACTAATACAAATTCAATTAAAATCTGCAACATTTATAAATTTGTAAAGCAGCCAAGTGCTATGCATAAATATTATAAATTAACGCTGGCATTGTAGTTTACATATGACATTCTTGCCATATGAAGAAGATGCCCACGTTACAGGTGTTTGCCGTAGATATGAATAAAATATTAGTGTAGAATAGAGATAATTATGTGAGTTGAATAGAAAGCCAATAATTTTCAATTATTTATAAGCATTCTATGACAAGTGTAGAACGAAATCTTAGAATGATGGAGAAATAAAAATGAAATATGTAAACGCGAATATACCCCTTAAAATTTTTAATGAAAATAAATAAAAAAATATTAAAATTTCCTTTAATAATTTCACTTATGTATTGTTGAAATGTTTATTTTACAAAACAGAATTCACAACTTAAATTAACATCCACATCATTATTATCGAAGGTATTTTTTCAGTTTTCAGCTTTCATCCAAAATATACAAACTAAATTTGT
Organism: Drosophila arizonae; assembly: GCF_054131065.1. NCBI lineage: Eukaryota > Metazoa > Arthropoda > Insecta > Diptera > Drosophilidae > Drosophila > Drosophila arizonae. The sequence continues at coordinate 19,945,243 of NC_142924.1, forward strand.
TTAGGCCACTAAATAGCAAGTATTTCGCGTTCTAGTTATGATGATACCTAATAGTGTGCCGCATAGGGACTAGTGTAGTGTCCGTAGTGTCCTGCGTCGTACTGTGGCACATATTCGTATTGGGGCTGGTTGTAGTAGCTGCCGTCGTCGTAGTCGTAGTGGATGGGCGCAGCAGCGGGCGCGTATTGCTTGGTGACTGTAAGTAATGAAAGATAAATATATATACATATATATATGTATGTAATATGATGCAAAATAAGCTACGCTTAATGTTTGTACACTGCGCTAAGCGAACTTTGCAAAATGATTCGACAGAAAAAGTAAAGCAATGCTCAGCAGCAGCTGTTTGGCTCTTTGCATTTTTGTAGTTGTTGATCAAATTTTTATTTCAAACTAGTTCAGTTCAGCTGACGAAATAATTTCTCGGTTTGTCACGAATTCGTAGGCACCAAAGTCAATTGGTCACAGGTGTTGTTGTTGCTGTTGTTGTTGCCAGTTGAATTTCCTTTCAGGTATTTTGCATCCCACTGGGGTTTGAGGTTCGTTGCCTAAGTCTTTTGTGTTTTGCCAAAAGTCTTTTGCTTTTGTGTGCGAGTGCGCCCCTTATGATTCTTAAATATGAAAATGGCAGCCACAATCAAAATAATTTTCACATGCAGTCACAACAATAAAACCAACAACAACCATTCCCACGAGAATTCGCATTACGACATTGAGAAAAGATGTGGGCTTTTGGCTTGCAAATGAAAATGAAATGCTGAACATAATTTCCCGTACAACTCTTACACCTGCGCCCAAAGATGATGCGCTACTGTTTCTGCTACTGCTGCTGCTGCTGCTGTTGCTGCATCTGACATAATTAGTGTGGGAATATTGCGGAGAATATGAGAGCAAAACCGCAGCTAATCTCTTGATCAGAGTTGAGGAAAACGTACTCTCATGACATAATTAACATAAGGTGCAGGGGCGTGGCGGCTGTTGTTGCATTAGTCAACTAAATGCAGGTTTTGTAAATTAACGTACATTTCACGATGCGATGATTCAGTTTACATGCCTCAACGCACACGCTCTCAAAACTAATTGCAAATGCGAAGTGAACTAAAGCGTTTTTAATAATAATTTTTAAAAAATATATGGTTAGATATGGTATATGTATATGCATGTTTATGTATGTGTGATGGGAAACTGATTCAGTAGGCTGCATAATAATCGGCATCGGTAATAGCCTCCGCATCAGCGTTGTCATCATAGACGTCTGGGCGTAATTTGCGATATTGATTGTTAAAATAGTTGGCGTGACGCCTGAACAGCTTGAGCATGCGATACGTGTTCATGCCTAGAAAAGCAAGAGCAGCAAGTCAGTGTGCAGAATGCGTCGACTGATGCATAGAGAGTGCTACCACAACAACAACAACAACTAACTGGATGTGCGCCTGAGGAACTATCCATAAGCCTGTACAACCATTACGACTACGATAAGGATAGTTTGATGTCTGATTCGGACTTACCATAGGGCGCTGGCGAGGCGGCGACGATCACCGGCGCAGCCACTGGAGCCACATGTGGTTGGTAGTGGCTCAGAATTGGCTTGTGCGCCACAATGGGCTTGGTGACTAGCGCTTGGGCGTGCACAGTGGGTCCAGATTTGGTGACAACAGCGTTGAAGCCATGAATTGAATCAGCTGTGTAGTCCACGGTGCGAATGGAACCATCGGGCTCAACCAAAGAGTATTGGCCTAAAGAAGAGTTTGATAAACGATGGATATATACACATATAATGTGTAAAAGTGTGTGTGTGTGTGTGTGTGAATTTACGGAGTGAAACTTACCCTTGACAACATCGCCATCACGCGTCTCATGCTGGGACTTGACATCGCCTGTGCTGTGATCAGCAACGCCATAGTTAAAGGAATATTTGGGATGGTCCTGTAAAATATAAAAATTAAATAAATATAAAATTGAAAATTTATATATTTTCATAATTTTATGTCATATATTTAGATTTTTAAATATATTTATATTGTATATTTATTTACTTATCGCAATATAATTTATATAAATCAAATCTAAATCTCTAAATCTCTATTTCTATAAAAATCTGTCTTTCTATATATATATCCAAATATGAAAATTTTGAGATTCACAAATTATAATGAGAAATATGATATTTTTTTTAAGCATAAATGCATAAAAGTTATAGATACTTTTTGTAGCATAAATAATATTTCCTGAACTTTACTTCCTTTGTATATTTCTTTTATTAAGTTTTAAAATATTTTCCACTGAACTATAGTATCGATACTAGCTCCAAGACTCCTCCCTCTGTTTTGTCTCTCAAACTCGAATTATATTTCTCACACAATCACACATAAATCTCCAACTCACATAGTAATCCACAGCATATCCAGGACGCGCCACGGCTACGCTGGCGAACAGCGCCAGGGAGAGGATAACAAAGCACACGAAATTTGCCATTTTCTGGAGATTTTTTGATATCGTATTGTCGATTGCAAATTTGTTTCGATAACTGGCTAAAAGCAAACAAACACAAAAGGTTGATTTAGCGTAAGCACTTCACAGGGATCCTTAGATTTGAGGATTTACTTTTAGTACTGCAACGGCAACAGATACAAACAACGCCAAGTTCACCGGAATACTGTGGCTATTCTAGAGTCAAGTTGCCATTTAAATAAGCGCAAGAGCAGCGACGCAGCTGCGCAGCCAGCTCTTCAAGACACTGGGCCTTTTCTCAGTCAGTCAACTGTAGCGATGTCGACGTCGTAGCCACAGCCGCAGCCGCAGCCGCAGTCAACGTCACTGGCGTGGTGAGTACGACGATTGCTTGGCGGGGGCCATGTGAATGAAGTTGCAGCATGAATCGGGATGTTGCTACACAAGAGTCGTTGAATGGGGTCGGGTTGTGCTATATGTATGTATGTATGTCGATGTGTAAGTAGTGCAAATTGGCGACAGACTCGGCCATAGATCTCAAACGAGAGCTGCATTGTGAATACCTATGTAATGCCGCTATCCGCCGCCAGTCACTGCAGAATTGTTGGTGTTATTAATCATAGATGTTGTCATTAATTCCGCACGGCACAAACAAATGACTTGGGCCACAAGCTAGCCAGCTCCAATGATTGTGGCCCTAGACCAAAACAAATAGTGGCCAATAAAGCGCAATTTATTTAACAACTTAATTCAATAAAAAATATCTAGGCTATTTTAGCCAAGTTCAAGCCAATGCGAAACACACAAATGCAAATAGTGTAAAGAGCACCCTATGTAAAATTCTGACTGCCAACTGTTATTAGTTACTCCAAGCCACAGGCCTCTCCTCTGTCTCGCTTCCTCCCAGTTGAGTCTTAGCCATCAATGCCGAAGGTCAAGCGCGGCTAACTACCATTCTTGGCAACAAATGAAAGCAAAAGTTACGAAAACGAAAACGAAGCGAAAAGCAAATATAAAGATATGACACCAGAGCAATTTAAGCTAATTTATATCTTTATCTATAATAATGCTGACTAGTGACTAGTGCTGACTCAATCAGTGATTAATTGACTGCTCCCCACTTCCATATAAACAATTATGTCAGATAACGCGCATTATATGTAGGCAAGCCATACCGAGGCTAGTTCTAATTGTTGCCCAGGTACAAGCGCAGGATTTGAAGTCGTTGCTGGGGTGTTCTTTGCACTTATTGTTCCCACGGGTTCCGGTCGTAATACATTGAATTAATTAAGCGAAAAAAGGTGTAAATTGTGTGGATGTAGGCGAGTGAATACCCTACAGTGTAGGGTAAGGGAAGATGTGCATGTGGAATACTTTGTCTTCCATGATCATTTTCTTATATTTCTTGTATGAAAATACGTTGTACAGTCGAGTCTCGATAATTTGTACCCCGCGAAATCGAAAATTACGTCAAATCGGAACAAGTTCTATCTCCTTAAAAAACTGCGTTATCGATAATTCTCGATAATCTGAATTTTTGTGTAGATCGAAAAAAAAGACTGACCCCTTGCCTTTCGGGACTTGACTTTATATCTCGGTCAGCATAATACTAATATATATTTAAGAATAAACACTTAGTCAAACTCCTTATAATTTAATTGTATATATGTATAAAGATTGAGTCTTGATTATTATAATATAAATTTTAATATTTCAATGAGAACATGTACATATCATTATATCCCACTCACGACATTCTCATAGCTGCCTAGCATAACACATGAACTTTTATAGCTACCCACTGCAAGGGTATATTGAGTGACCTATGTATCCTAACGTAGTTAGAGCATGTTTTTGTAGCACTTCAAGTCGGTATGTTTTTAATGCAAAATTGTTAATTGAGTAATTTGTCGTTATGAAGTGCATGAGAACTGAACAAACAGTTTATATCAGAGTAAACCGATCAGGAATACGTATGCGTTTATCTAGTGATTTATTGCTAGCGGCCAATTTTCGCTTGAAGATAGCTGAGACAAATTTCAGCTTAGTCGGCTGAAGTTAAGTTCATCCTTGAACCACGCTGAGAACGTGCCAATTGAGGTTGGCGGCTAGCAAATTTATCAGAAATATTGACAAACCGCAAGACTCCCAGTCGCAATTGCAGCAGTTGAAAACAAAACACAGCAAAAATCAGCAAAAAAAAAGCAAAATAACAAAAAAACAAAAAGCAAATATAACAAAAGCGTTAGTCAAAACAATTTGTGTGGCCCACTATACAAGATGATAATGTGTGGTAGTTTATGTCTGGGTCAGCGTTACGGACTGCCCTTTTTCACACAATTAAATACGACGGGGCGTACTAAAGACTTTAATTAGAGCAAGCTCCAAGTGCAGAGAATTGCGCGAAAACTTACCAAAAAAAAAAAGCGAAAAGAAAAAACAGATGAAAAATGAATAAAAAAAAAAAAAAAAACAACAACAAAAATTAACCTTCAGCACTTGCATACAATTGTCTCAATGCGCTACGCCTCCGTTTTTTCCTCACTCCGAGGCTTGAATTTCCAATTCGACTTCGGCCTGCGGTTTGTCGGCAGCTAAAAAAAAAAAAAAAAAAAACTAAAACTAAATACTAGATTAAGACAATTTGCATGTTTGTGAGCGCCGCCAAAGCATTTGCTACGCAGACATGATAACTCGACTCTGGCCAAGACTCGACTCCGCTCTCAAGGGGCTGGGAAAATTTCAAGCGATTGTCGGCATTTTCCGAAGGTTTTTCATATGTAGCTTGACAGATTTTTAGCCACATATGCGTGGCTTCCTCCAATACGGTTGGACAGCCGTAAGTATGCCCAACTACCTAGAATGGAAACTATCATAATGTCTAGGCAGCAAAATAAATACCATTCATACATTCACATATGTTCATGTTAAATGTAGCGTGCAGCTAAACTTCAGGTTAATGACAAATCGTGCCAGCTGGGAGTGGAATTTAATATATGTATAAATAGTTTATTTCTGTGCGAAAATAAAAACATACTCGGCTTTAAGCATTATAATTAAGTGAATCGTAAAAATATGAAATGTGATTTGTTCGTTTGGGATTGGATCATAAAAGATAATACGACATTAATAATAAAACGGAAAATGAATGAATGTGAATGCTTGTAGAATTCTAAAGTTGGAATTATGCTGTAGAACAGAGAAAAGAATAGGGTAGTAAAATATATGTATACACACTTATGTAATAAATATATATATGCAGATATATATGTATCATAAATGTAAATTATGGATTTCGTTTGACTAATTTATATACCCATATATATGAGTTGCTGAATGGTGAGATTTGCTGGAATTGAAGCTTGACTATTAGCAACAACAACAACAACAACAACGACAATGATGGCGACTTTGACTTGGTTTACTTTGGTCGCCTAATTTCAGTTTGTTTGCACAAACTAATTTGACAATGGGCAATGACCATTGCTGGAGCATTGCTGGGGAGCATTGTCGCTTGCAACACGCGACAACTTCAAGGTGCAAATGTTGCAAGTCAGGCCACGAAAACAGAGACAGAGAGACAGAGAGAGAGATAGAGAGCATATGTACAGGCAGATACAAGGTAGTTTGTGTGGGTGTGGGCGGGCATCATTGTTGTCGCTTAGTTGGGTATGCTTCAGTGCTTTGGAGACTACCGCATCTGCAGTCCGAGCCAATTGACTGGCCATTGTTAACAAGAGATGTTTTTCTGTAACGCGCCATGAAAATGACCCGTGGCAAATGCGGCCGCTGTAATAAAATGCAAATTAATGTGCTTCCAGGCCCGAGGAGGTGCTATAAATTTTCAGTTGTTTAGCGTGTGCTCCAGAAAGAGATGGAGATGGATTCTCGCACCTTTTTGGCCAATTTGTTGCAGACTGTTGAGCTGCTGCTGCTGTTGCTGTTGTTACTACTACAACTACAACTACAACTACTACTACTACCACTGCCTGTCATGCATCAAATTAATCCTCAAATAATCCAGTTAGCTCTCGTTATATAATTGATGCTGACAGGCGGCATGCATAACTACAAAGATACACATCTCGGCCAGCCTCCAGTGAATCCGCACAGCTCTTGAGCTGTTGCTGTTGAAATGTTTATTTATGCGCGGCAAAACACAAATCTCTTATACCTGTAATTATGTCTGCCCAGTTGCTTAGTGGCTCGACTATCCAGTCGTTCAATTGCTAAGTTGCTCATCTACTGGGCAATAGTTAATTATTAATGGTATTTTTCAATTACGCCGACAGACGCGGCGACATTTACATGGCACAGTGGTTCGCAAAAGTTAATGGCAACGAGCAGAACTAATACTAATACTATATAGTTGCACTTATACTTATGCGAATATTCATAATAATGCAAGTACTTTTACTAATTGTCATATGTAGTAATACTATTGCTGATAACAATACTAAGTCATACTAATACTATTAGTAACGCGAACGTGAATGATAATACTAATTAATGATAGATAGTACCATTTGTCATAGTAATTCTAATGATACTAATTTTAAGTCATACTATGGTATGACTTAAAATAGGGGTTTTTGGAGTACGCTGTATTTCTTATTAAGCATACTACTTATATATATATATATATCTTATAGTAATACAATTAATACGGATAATACTAATTTTAATAGTAAAACTAATATGAATAATACAAATACTAAGACTAATGCTAAACAAAATAGCCAATAATTATAATTATATACCAACATAAAGAATCCCCATAATAGTTCTACTACTACTACTACTACTACTAATATCAATACCAATTATAAAGATCAATATTAATTAATGTATCAACAAATAAACCACTGTGCACTGTGCCTTCTAATTTCAAACGATGCACATCCAAAAGGTGGTCAGAGCTCTAAGAGCTTCAGTAGCCACAGCCGCAGTATGTGATTATCTATAAATTGTATCAACGACTTTAACTGTCGATGCATATCTGAGACTTGTATCTTGATGGTACGCGACAGACTACCAACAAAACAAATCCAGTCCAATCCAAGCACGTGTTGACGGGGGCAGGAGAAGCAGCTCTACTTGAATGTCAACTACTCGCATCAATTGGCCAAGTGCAGCAAAAAGTAGTTAGCCAGTGTCGTTTCAATGCTGAAGAAGACTCCAGCAATGCCGCATAGCTGATATTTCGCTCACATCTTTATTTCGTGTGCTGCGAATGAAATGTGGTTATGAAAAGGTTATTGGAGCAGTGGCTACCAGTTTTTGCTTACATTTTCATTAAATTTTTGCTGGTCACTGAGTCAGATGCTTAGCTGACTTACTTAAGCTTTACTTAAGCTTTGGGGTATTATGCATAAGTAAACACTGGGGCGTTGGGTTTGCCAGCTACCGGCACTTCCTTCCGGCATTTCCTAGCAACGCGAAAAACCCAATTGAGATGACCTTAACTGTTAAAGAACCCGGCCAGAGGGCAGCTGCCACAACAGCAACAGCCCGATCTCTCAGACGAGTCGCTGTCTAATTAATGGAGTGCACGTATAACTTATTTTAGGTATTTTTTGCTTTACTTTTTCCATGTATTCTTTTTGTGTTTTTAGCGCACATTTAAACGCTTCGCTGGGTTTTGATTTTCAGTCTATGATAAATACGTATTTTTGCGCCAGTTTTCAAGCGACTTGAGCTCTTTATTTTATTTTTGTTTGTTTCTGCTTTTTTTCGTTTTGTGTCCAAATATCTGCGTTCATTAAGAGATCAATATGTCGCTTTCTTGTTGCTGTGGACTGCTTAGACATAAAAGTGACGGAAATGCGAAGATTTGTGGATGGCGGAAGCAACTAGCTCGGCTCAACTTTTTGTTTTAAATGTTCATAACTTCTGTTACTTACATAAAGTTTCGCCCACTCGGGAAAAAGAAACACAATCACCTGTCTAAAGACGTTTGTTATCAAATATGAACTGCTCAGTGGCATCATTTATGTATCAAGTGGAAGTCTAATGGCCGAGCAATGTGCCTTAATTGTTCAAAATAAATATAATTAGATATATATATATATATATATATATATATATATATATATATATATATATATATATATATATATTTCTTTTTAACATATTTTATTTCTACTATATTACTACTACCATATAATTTCCCATATAAAGTTAATTTACAAAATTTTAGTTGATAGTATTTTAATAAAAGCAGTCAATTCGTGTGTTATTTAAGGTTTGACCAACTAAGCTGTCGTTGAAAGTTTTTCTTTTATAATCATTTGAAGATTTTGTTTTCCCTTTTTATCTACTAAATAGAAATACCCTTCTGCAAATACACATTTAAAGTAATAGCAAAGCTAAACCTACCAATCTTCATACTCTAAGAAGACTCAAACGGCAAGGCTTTGCCAAAACTATTGGACAATAGTAAAACCTCCACAACTTAAAATCCCCATAACTCGGTATGGGGTTCGGCTCTATTATTAATTTACCTTCCCTGTGTTGTTATGGTTCTATTTTTGATGTACCGGTTCTACACTTAATAAATATATTTAAAAAAAAAAAAAAAAAAAAAAAAAAAAAAAAAAGAAATCAATCTTCATAAAACAAAATGTTTACAGTAGAGCAACAATAAGATCTGAGTGGTTCCTAAAAACTTAAATAAAAAAATACAAAAAAATAATAATTTTATGGAATGTGGAATGTATTTCACAAAATATAAAATCCACATTTTTCCTAAAAGTAGATTTTAACAAAATTTCAAATTTTATCAGCCTAAAAGTATGATAGAGAAAACTATTTGATTTATTTATTTAAAATTTAAAAAAACATGAGACATGCGAGATACTAAAAAAACCGCTTTGTGATCTCAGTATCAAAAATCTAGTCATTTGGGCGCGCCAGCTAACTTAGCTTAGTTAGCAATAAAGAATGTACAATACATTTTTATAAATCAATATTAAATCCTGCTTTTATGTACGTGTGTATGGGGGATAATAAAATATTAAAAATTATATATACATATGTACGTAAAATTAGTTCAACATATATTATCCTACTATATTATTATTAATATTATTATTATTATTATTATTATTATTATTATTATTATTATTATTATTATTATTATTATTATTATTATTATTATTATTATTATTATTATTATTATACTATGATCAGGTTAGCAAAATTACTGATAAAAATATGATATTATTATTAATATTATTATTATTATTATTATTATTAATATTATTATTATTATTATTATTATTATTATTATTATTATTATTATTATTATTATTATTATTATTATTATTATTATTATTATACTATGATCAGGTTAGCAAAATTACTGATAAAAATATGATATTACACAGATAATATTAATATTAATATATAGATGATTGCAATTCTCAAGAGAATGTTAAATCACGCTCAATCTACTATGTTTATAAGAGTAGAGACAACTGTTAGATGAGTATGAGCAAAATAAGTGCATTCTTAATTTATTCATGTATGTAAGAATAAACATTTACGATATATTCTTGATACTAACTTTCAAAATGGTTACTAATAAGCTATTAGTACCTAGCTGGGTTTTTAGCTAACCCATAATTGTCAATCATGTGATCATGATTATGATCATGAGCTGGGCAATTATCATATCTTAGCTATATAAATAAGTATTGTAAATTATAAACAATTAAAAACCAATCGCTTTCGCATAAATTAAATGCTGAGAACTATCTGAAGCGATAATTATGTGCTATACACATCTTTACAGATATACTCGCATCTGCTGGTGAAGTAAAAGTTAATCAGTTTTGGTTTTCTGTAATTTACTACAGGTTATATTTATAGCATTTTATACAACTTAAGTACTAGGCAGAAATTATGAGACATGTTACAAGATATAAATTCCCAATTTATATTTGTGTATGTACATTCCATGCGGAGTTCTTCTGTTCATCATCATCTTCCATTTCATGATCATCTTTCGTTTATGCAATTACGTGGGTCGTGGTTTTGTGGGCGTGGCTTTGTTGATGGGCGTTTGTGTGTTGGCAGTATATACAGTAAGAGAAGTTTAATGTTGTATGTGAGTATGTATGGATGTATAAGTGAGACAGAGACGGTGCATGTGTGCGAGCAAGATGGATGCCATTTGATGGTTCCGTATAAGTGAACTTGAGTGACTTGAGTATTGAGCAGGCGATGCTGGAAGCCAAGGCGCATTGGTTAAGTCGTCAACGTGTGTTTAATAAATATGAAAGAATAGGCATGACAAATGGGATGCGGGCGGGTGGGGAGCTGTGTGAATGTTCCAAGCAGATTCCTTAGTAGTGGGCGACATGCGCGTGGGCATTGTGGGTGGCATAGCCGTAAGCGGGCACAGCAGCGGCATGATGTGCCACAGAGCCACCATAAGCCACAGCTGGAGCGGCAGACACATGGTGAGCGATGGCAGGAGCGTGGGCCACCAAGGGAGCAGCATGGGCAACCAAAGGAGCAGCATGGACGGCGGGCGCAGCGTGCACAGTGGGCGCACTCTTGTGCACAACAGCGTTGAAGCCATTGTGATCATCGGCGGTGTACTCCACGGTGCGCACGGAGCCATCAGGCTCCACCAGAGAGTAGGAGCCCTTGACAACATCACCGTCGCGCACCTCATGCTGGGACTTCACATCGCCGGTATGGGAGTCAGAGACGCCATAGTTGTAGTGGTACTTGGGATAGGCCTGCCAAGAGATAAGAAAGAGAGACAAAGAGAGAGAGAGAGAGAGAGAGAGAGAGGGAGAAGATTTTACGTTAGCTAGGCACGAATATAAGATGCACGCGATGCCAATTGGCCAATATGCTAATTGGCTAATGGACAATCGTGAGAAAACGCGCACTAAATGTCAGCATGACATATGACCCTGGCACACACAGCATTAATTCCAGCTGCTGCAATTCACTTACGTGATAATCCAGACCCTCATCGTGGTGGTGGCCATGAGCAGCATAGCCCAGAGCAGGAGCGGCGGCATAGACAGCGGGACCGCTATGCAGGACACCGGCGGAGGCGATGCTCACAAGAGCCAAGCATATCAGAGACTAGCACCAAAATAGAGCACAATTATTACAATATAGACACACTGGGCACAGTACTGCTGGCTGGCACTGTAGGTAGCCACAGTAAGCACTCACTTTGAAGAAAGCCATTTGAAGGATTTAGAGTTGGGATTTGCGGTGGCTTTATTTCCTGGTTAGCGGCGCGTGTGTGCGATACGTTGAGCGTAGTTCAACTGATAACTAGAACCCAGAAGGCAGTCTCTTTTATATCCGAAGACAACGCCCGACCGATCAAGCCAAAAGCTACACGATTACCCCCGAGCCGAACGAGCGAACGGCTGGTCGACAGCAGCAGCAGCGACGACGGCGGCGCTGGCTGAAACAATTGCCATTTGCAAGTAAAGCTTAAGAAGTTGCAACAGCATTAACAACAAACTTAACAATAACAGCAACAACCACAACAAAAGCAACAACATTAACGACAATAGCGCCGGCAGCAAAAAGCGACGTCAGCGCCGACGCTGACTGTGAAAACGAGAGTGAAGTTCAGTCAGACGTCAGTAAATGGACTGTGCATTGTTGTTGTTGTTGTTGCTGCTATTGTTGTTGTTGTTGCTACTGCTAGTGCTGATATTGTGGTTTGCGTCTTTGCTTTGCTCTACACATTAACGAACATTTGTTGGTAAATGTGACTCAAAGTTGACTCTGAAATTTTTGGAATTTGAATATAATTATGTCTGATAAAAAAATTATTAATTCTATTTGGTTTTATATATGTTGATTTATAATTTTTTATTTTTTTTTTATTACATATAGGAATGTATTAAATATTACTATAATATCGTAAATGTGAATTTGTGTACATAATGATACCAAAATATAAAAGCTATAATATCATACGATCTGGTTGAGAATGAATACAATTTGGTCATATATGAAATAATATATGCCTGAAGGCCTTTGTCGCTCTGGCTTAACAAATTGTTATTTAGAATTAAATCTTGACAACAATAAATAATAATAAGAATATAATAGTATATAAATAATAATAAATTCCTAATAATTTAAAGAGGATTTACGAAAGATTAGCCATACCTGCATTCATATATATGTAATATATGTACATATATCATATATACGTTTATAATTTGATACAATAAATTATCTATAAATTGTTAAAAAACTAAATTAACAACTTGTGCTATTATTGTGTTATTATTGTTATGTTATTATTGTTAGATAATAAAGTGAGTAAACTAATTGAATTTTATACAATAAACTCAATCTCAATCAATTTAAATTTAATAACAAAACATGAATAATTCATGTATAAATATTTTATCTTAACAAATCAAAATATTTTATATTGTAAATTAGGCAATGCGATATAATTACTTTGGCCTCTCCCTAGCACAAATTTCAACGAAAAGAAAAACACGATGCAAAAAATATGTATATTTATATATTTATAAAAAAATATATATATTTATACATTTTTGTCTACTTTGTAACGTACAAATATTGTATACATATATATTTGCTAATAAATTGAATGAAGCAATGGGAACTAAACATTGTCTGGTGGGCGGAGGTGTTGCCTCTCATAGTGTAACGTAGATTGCATGCGCTCATTGTAGTTGTTGTTGCTGTCTATGCTGGCATTGCATACTTCGTGTTCTTGTGCTTCATCTGCTGCCACGCCCCTCGCCCCCTCGCCTTCTCTTCTCTCTCACCTGATCGACCTCCTCTACAGCTCACATGATTCATTTATGCTTGTGGCATGCTCCGCGGACTTTTGATTACCATGTAGGTCGTTCGGCTTATTAAACAAAAAATGCTTGCGCAAAAGAGCTAGCGAATGTAGGTGGTACGTAATAAAGGAGGAGGAGACTGAGAGACCTCATACAATGAGTGTGTGGCCAGGGGTCAGTTTACCGTACTTCATAGTGTATGACACTTTTGTTTGTTGTTGCTCTGCTTTGCTTATTTAATTAATTGTCTTGAATTAGTAGCTCCAGCTGTGACTCTGGCTTTGGCATCAAATCAAGAGGCAGCCGGGCAGCGGGGACAAGTCTGGGGTTTGCTCTGCATGGCTGGCCAGCGTGAACTTACAAAATTGTAGCAATCGATTCAAGGTTAGCACGACGACAACGTGCAACGGCTCACTAACTGTCGCTACAACAATTACTGGCAATCGCAGTGGTAGATCTCATTGGATTTTTAGAGCTAAACAGATTTGTAACAGTTTATTTGCCATTTTTATTATACCATACTCTTGTTGTGCCATAGATAATCCACTATGATCGTCTCTAATTTTTGTTGTTTTGTATGCAAGTTGTCAATGAGTCAGTTAGTCAGTCAGTAATTCCGTTAGTCCGTTGAAGATAAAGGGGCCTATGGTATGAAATGAGTTGCAGCGAATCATGTAGGATTGAAGAAAAATGGGTCTTCAAATGAGTTACGGAGAATGTGTGCATAGTCCAAGGTTTGTATGTCTGTAGTTTTAATTGGAGCTGTATGGTGCTCTATAGCGATGTTTTGTGTAGTTCTTTATCAGAGAAAATACTTTTCATTTGATTTGTATTGTTTAATAATTTTATTTTAATAGTTATTATTTTATTATTTTAATAATTAAAGTTCCCACAAAAATCAATCCAGTATAATATAATGAATAAAGTATAAGTCAATTTTTGAAATTTTCTATTTCTGCATAAGCCTTAATATACTTGACTGAAAAATACCTTAATTATAATAAAATTTAATTTCGTTTCGCAGTCTCTTCTTCTATTCACTAGACTTCGCCAATTCATTAATTCATATGTGAAACATTAAAGCACTTTATAGAAACCTTTTTAGCTCTATACAAATTTTACTTGATTTTAGTTTTTCATTGAGCAACATATTTCCAGTGAATCATATCAGCAGATCATCTCAACTGTTTGTTTATATTGCTGCACAAATATGACTTTAGAACCACTGTGCCTGTGTCTCTGGACACTGTGCTGTGTGCAGGCAAAACGCCCAGAAAACGAGAGCACGATGACAATTACAAACGTGTTTATTGTTGTTGCCGTTGCTCTCATTGCTATTAGAGTTTTGCCATATTTTGCGCTTAGTTTTCATATAATTATACGGGCCATGCGGCCATGCAATTGCTTACGTCTTGTTTTGCATTAGATCCGGTCTACGAAATGCACCAAGCTAGAAGTCCAGAAGCAACGAGCCAACATAGCTGCAATCCGATTCATGGAAACGAGCAAGCATGAACATTAAGGCAGGCAAATCGACTCTCTCGTGATGTTGGATGCTGTCTGCGATTGGGTTTTGGCTGTTATGGCTGCGAATGGCAGTTAGCGCTGCAGTTAAACATTTGAAACTCGAGCATATTTCTAGTTGCGGGTGTTTGACTCTAGCAATTGTTGACTTATCTTGTGCGATTGTGCGGCAGCCTGGTGAGTCGGCTACCTGGCGGCTCGTAATCTCCATAAACTTACCATCAGACTTCAAGTTGATGCTGAGTGCTCGTAAAATTTGTTGCAATTAAAGCAATTTGTGTGCGTTGCTCGCTATTGTTGTTATTTTTGTTGTTGTTGTTGTTGTTGCTGTGTTGTTGTCGCTGCTGTTGATTGAGTGGCAAATTTGTTGTCCGTTGTTTTGTAATATATGCAAGCTCGCTGTCTGTCCGCGAAAAAGTAATAGTATATGGTTTGAGCAATTGTATCAGATCACTCGGGTAGTCATATTAACCAAGATATGAATTAAAATAATTGTGTGGAAATTATAATAAGCAGCTTATTGAGGCAAATCATTTTCAACTCAACAGTTGCTCTACGAATAACAGTGCACAAAGGAACTGCATTTGAAAATTATTAATTTGTGTACTACGCGGCGACCTTGAACTGCGGCTGCGAATGGAAATGGTAAATCGGTGAATTCAAATACCACAAAGATTGACCAAAAGAGCATGAAAAAATCATTCATAAAAGCGCCGACGAGATAATAAATAATCCGCTCTAAAGGTGTTTCACGAATATGCAGGTCATTATCAAAATGGATTGTGTGTGTGTGTGGAATTTATATGGAATTTCAAAATGTACTTTATCGCATTTATATGTACTTTATCTGATAATCTGTATGCTGTTAAAAGTCTCTTTGGCTAGTCGAAAGAGCTAAGAATGTTTCTTGGTATATATGTATATTATATATATTATAAAGTATCTGTAAATTTCGAATGTAGTTAATATAGGCATATAGTCATCCAATTATGTATTATAATAGAAATTTAATGAGAGTTTTTTCATGACCAATAAATTTGATTAAATATATGTAAATTTATGTTAAATCGTAAATTTCTTAAGAAAACTCCTCAATTCAATGAATTGAAAAGCAAAGTGCATTCGCTATAAGGTCATTCAATAGCTATACAATGTTTCATTGTTATTGACAGCTTTTCTTCTCGCCCAGCATTCAATAGCAAATTGAAATTTCGTTGGCTTTTCTGACAGCTTAATGTCAAAGTCAACGCAGCTGTGGGCGTGGCTGATCGGCCGTTCAATTACATAGGGCGCACAGAAAAGGCTTAGATAGTATAATGTAATCTATGCAATTGTGTCGAATAGTCGATCACGACGGCCTTGTGTGACTGTTAGGCAAATGGAGTGGGAGTCGTGGAGAAGGGGGGAGCATTGTGTTGCGGCACGGCAGCGGGAGCCAACGTTCAAATTTCCATGACCACAGCGCCAAAGCGAGCCCAGCTCCAAAAGTGGAACCGGCCCATTGCCTTACGAATCGGGGAGACTTACAATTTGTGTTTTGTAGCTGTGCATTTTAGTTGCTTTTCGCAATGCTGCACACCCATCGACCCGGCCAGTGGGCGTGGCAGCTGAGCCAACTTTACAACATTTCCGTTTTTATACCCTGAACCCATTGAAAATGGGAAATCAGGGTATAATGGTTTTGTTAAAAGTATGTAACAGGCAGAAGGAGGCGTGGCAGACCCCACAAAGTATATATATTCTTGATCAGGGCGACGAGCTGAGTTGATTTGGCCCTGTCCGTCTGTCTGTCCGTCCGTCCGTCCGTCCGTCCGTCCGTCCGTCCGTCCGTCCGTCCGTCCGTCCGTCCGTATGTATGAACGCGTCGATTTCAGAAGATACAAGAGCTAGAGACTTCAAATTTTTTTTAAAATGTCCGTAATTACAGCGCGCATATCAAGTTTATCATTAAAAATCGATAACTCATCCCGATCTTTTTTTATCGATAAAAAACCTTATCGAAAACCAGTTATAAAATTATATCTTCTACACCCTTATTGCTAGAGTCTCCAAATTTTTAATGTATGCTTATATGCAATTTATACAATTTCGGTTTTTGTGTAAATTTACCCCCCACCCTTAAATTCACCCCCTCACCCTCACTTTTGTAAAAAGCGTATTTCAAATACTAGAGACTTGGGCTTTGGAATATACACACATATTCACCATATGATTACGCTCTAAAAGTTTCATTAAGATCGTATGTCTACAAAAGAAATTATTTAACAAATAAATTCTCATAATATTGCCCACACTGCAGCGCAGCCCAAGCGCAGTCGCTGCTTACTGCGCAGTTAGCAGAGCGCAGGCTTATGCGTGCGTGTGGATGCATGTGTATGTATGTGTGTATAAAAGAAGTGCAGAATGATTAGAATATCAGCTTGGAGGGTTCAGGGTATCTCCTAGTCGAGCAGTCTCGACTGGAGCTTTCTTACTTGTTTAAGTTTGCCGTATCGAATTCGCTTCTAATAATTGTTGGCATTATCATTGTTTGTGCTCATTGTTCTAGTTTTTGGAAAAGGCTGCTTGGCTGGCTGATTTATTGGCTCCAGTTATTGTCTAGTCCATTGTTGGGCCTGCATGTCGATCTGTTGATTGCTTAGCGCATTGTTTCGACTCTGAAGGCTGGCCATGTCCAGCTGTCCAACTTTTAAAAGCCGCCGCCGTCGAATGTTAATTTTTCATTACATTTTGATTAGGGTGCCAGAATGTCGAAAATCGTAAGAGTATATATTATATAATGAACTTGGTTTCAAAAAATGGGTACCAAAAATGAAAATAATTCTAGCTAAGCCGGATTTACCATTTAAATGTAGTGAAATATTAAAAACCTTGAGAATAAATAAAAATAATTTTAAAAAAATTTTTTAATGAAAAGTTAATTAGTAAACTGATGTTGCATTTGCTAGAGGAGCCTGAACAACTGTTGCCTGGCATTGCTTGAACAGTTATGAACGTCGCTTGACCGTTTGCCATTTCCATTTTCGCAAGTTTTTTCATGCAATTTGGTTTTCTCGCCTGGCCAAGAGCCGTTGTTGGCTGCGTGTTTGCATAGTTTACCTTCAGTTGAGATCTGCCCCAGCAGTTGGACACGCCCAAACGTCCCTACGCCCACACGCCCACACGCCCACACGCCTGTAGCATTTTATTTTCACATTTTCAGGCGTCTCGTTTTGGGTTATTTATGCAGCAACCCTTCGGCCAGGCCCCGACCACACTTTTAATGCTATTTGCTTGCCATTTGGGCCAATAAATCATTTTGGGCGCAGATAAGTAATTTTTTACAGTGTTACGTCTACATTTTCTTACCAGCGCGCAGCTTGTGCACTCAGCTTTTCTTCTTTTTCAATTTTTTCATTTCTTCTTGTTCTTTTTTGTTTTCATTTTGCTTCCGTTCCGTTGGCTTCTGCTTTTGCTTTCACATCTTACAATGTTTTTCTTAGCGGCAATGCGATTTTGGGGTCTGTTGTGCCCTCGTCTTGAAATTCCTTTCCACAGCGGGAAGCAGGACTCTTGATTCATGACGCTGCTGTTTGGTCCAAACACAGCTCGATAGCTGAATGGTAGCTACATGGCTCTCAAGGTGGGGCCGGCTGGGCTCCTCCAGAGGAGTCGTCTGCTTATTGTGCTCTTGTGCGTAAAATTATTTGTGCTGCCTTCCCGAAACGTAGGCAAACGTCGAGTACACTTTGCTTTTAAATGACCTTTATCGAAACTGCGCAGCTATTTCAAATTTATCATAAAATTGCAATAACTGCTTTCCGTTCCTCTCTCTCTCTCTTTCTCTGCCTCGCCCTCTCTCTTGGTCACTCAATCTTGTAGTTTTCCATTCATAAATAGTCTTGAGAAGCAACAAAGGAAAGCAGCTTTCGAATAAATGTGAACTCTATACTTTCATTGTGAATTCATAATTGAGTCGAAAACAAATACGAATCCTGAATGTAAAAAGGGAATACGCAAGCTGCTTTACTGCGGACTGAAGCCTTTAAGCTGCACACTTAAGTCGGCTCTTCTTATCTTTAAAGTTTTGCGGTCGCGTGCGAACTGACATACTTTGCAAACTACCCACCCGGCGCAGCTATATTTGATTAGCTCTGGGAACTAGTTTATGTTTGTCATTTGCTGCCGCTGGCAAAATATTAATATTAATGTAATTTTAGCATCTGCGCTTAGAAGTGCCTAAATATGCCCAATCAAGCGTCTTGTAGTTAGCAACACCTGCGGATATACACGGCCGAACACACTGTGCATGTGTGTGTGTGTGTGTGGGTGTGCTTGTGCTTGTGTGTGGGTGAGTGGTTAGGTGGTTTGTTGGCTGTATACTTAGGTAGCTTGAATGTGTATCTCACGAAATTTCACAGACAATTTGTTTGTGGGCGTTGTACCGGTAAAGTGGCACGCATTAAGCGGTCTGATTGAAATTTACGCCTGAAAGTTTTTGGGATTCTGTGGTCGTGTCTTTGTTAGGGGTGTGTCAATAAATGCGCCAGCGGGGAGGGGGTGCCTCCACATTAAAGCAGTTTAGAACATATTCTTGTGGACAGGAGAGCTCAAGAGTGCTCGCCGTGAGCTGCTTGAAATAAGGTTAAAAGGGAAATAAATAAATCATGCTTATTATACTATATGTTCCCATCTTCTCCGAATTCGTGTCTAAAATTAAACTACAGAAGTATTTGATGTTTAAATTTCAATTCTATTTTGATATAGCAAGAATTGGTTATAGCATTTTTAAGGCTCTTTTGCTTTTTAGCTTTTAACCAAGCCACAGAAACATTTAAAGCTTAAGTTTCCGCTGCTTAAGGAGCAAGGATTTGGCATAGTCTGTTCGACAGGATTGCCAGGCGAAATGCAATCAAGGCGCATGGTGAATAGGAAATAAGACTGCGATGTTAATATTCTGCCAAAAACTTACCACAATTGTGTTTGTTTGCGTAATGCATGTTGCTTGCAGCTTGCTGCATGCTGCATGCTGCATGTTGTTTGTTTACCTTACCGAAAGTATACGTTTATTATTCCGAGCTGTCAGAAACGCTCGGCGCACATTTGCCAAGCTATTTCCTAAACTGACTTGATGCAAACCGCATTTTCAGTTTGTGTTTTGCTTTCTTCAAATAACGAACTCAACTTGACATCGGCCCTAACCATTTGGCAAGAGCAGCTGCTGCTAGCAACAGCAGCCAGCAGCTTATATGGGAAAACTTTTCTATTTTGTGTAAGAAAAGTTTATAGAAGCTTGTTATTTTTGATCTAATATAGTAGATGTTATAAAGGACTATATATACATTTTAGAGACTAATTGAAGTCACAGTTAAATATTTTTAATGTATGACATCCGGCTGGTCTAACTTTTGGCTAACTCACAGAGTCGAAACATGATCTGTGGCAGCCAATGCATGCAGAGTTCATTACACGCTTTTTACCTTGACTTTTATGCCATTTATTTGCATATGCCAGAAGCGACCAACTTTGGCTTACAACGTTTTTGGTAAAAAGGGAAAAAGTTCGACTCAAACTTTTGACTGCATGCAAGTTGTTTCATGCCTCATTGTTGGCCATTTATATTGCGGCTATCCAGCCAGAGTTGTTTTATGGCTTACACTCATTATATACCATTGCGTCTAAAATATGCAAACCAAATACATGCGTAAGCTCTGCAGACTCTGCCAGTTCCGGCTCGGATCAGAATTCATAATAATTAGCAAATTGAAGCCAAACTGACCGCAACTCGTGAGCTCGACCCACAGAGATGTTGCTAATTTCTGCAACATATTAAACGTGATTAATATTTTCTTGGACTCTGTTTTTTTTTTCTGCCTTTGGTTTGTTGCTGTCGTTGTTGTTGTTGTTGTTGCTGTAGTTGTGGTTGTGGCTATGGCACTCGTATCCTGCTGTGCCCAACATTTTCGTTAGGGCTCCTTATTAATGAGCCCTGTTGTGTCTGGGCAGGACTCGGCTATTTGTTGCTGTGTTGTTGTTATTTATTATACGAGTATTTGCCGCTTTGCCATGTTGATTGCGTTGAGGTTAAATGCGTTTACTTTTTGTATCGCCCCTTTCAGCTGACTTGCTTTACGGTCTAGCCGCCCCACCCGAAAATTCGGACCATAAAGGCCAAACGGCCCCAAGCGTTAAGTGTGTTCTCATTTGCTTGATGTGGAATGGGCCCTAATTAATATGAATTAATTTAAGTGTTAATTGCAAGTGGATGGGTGTTCCATACGACTGCCGTCTGAATAGCTACACATACACTGAGCGAAAACTAGCATGCAATTGTGCCTCAACTTTATCTTATTTGTCTTCAAATGAGATTTCTTTAAGAATTTCAATTTGAGTTTTGTTCTTACTTGCGCCTTATGCATGTTGCTTTAATGGCTGAATTTCATGTGTAGCCCGAACGAGGCCCATCAATCACGGCGACCCCGCCCCATCTTCCCCATATTGTAATGTATTGTTGCAGCAAAAGGCGATAAGAGCATTACTCAACCGAGTTCGGTGAACGTAATTTAGCTAACGACTTAATAATATAATTAACTGGACCAATTACAGTGTATACACTGGCATGACGATTGCACAATGTAGTAGCTAATTCTTGCAGTGTAGCAGGACAGCTTTGAAGATGTTTATCATCTTCAGTTACTTTGCTTTCAAATGTTTGCTAGATTTTGTGTGATTTTTAGTGAGACAGTCAAAGATTAGTGAGAGGCAAAGGCATAGTTGGGTTGCTTTGCTTTGTGGTGTCTATGTAATTAATATTAAGTATACGCCGTGCTTGACAGCTTGCCGTTGTGCACCGTGGCACGTACTGGAAAAGGACACGCAGGATCCTCGCTGCCAGCAATGTCAAGTCAATTTTTTTGGCCAACAAGGTGAGCCCTAGGACGATCAGAGGAGTAAATAATAAATAAATATTTACGAAAACGTTTCGGCGGCAGGACACGTACTGGGGATTAGCTGGAGCAACAGCACCAAACGCTGCTGCCAAGACGTGCCGGCTATCTGCCCAAATCTCTGACCAAAACTCAGCACAGAAAACTTTTCTAGCTATTAAACTTTAAAGATGAAAGTGACAGCTGCCGCAACTGCTGTTACTGCTCGGACTTCTGCTCCTGCTCCTTCTCTTGCTCCTGCTCCTCGTCGTGGTAAGGCAACCGAGACCGCAAGCGCTGACCCCCAGCGGCAATAACCGCAGGGAAACGGCCTAGGGATTGGTTGCCCGCATAGATTTACAATCAGCTGCTGCCTCTGCTGCTGCTGCCGCTACCGTTGCTGCTGCTGCTGCTGCTGCTGGTTGCTTGGCTGGCATTATGCCACAAATCATAAAAGCGCATCTAGTATACACGCCAGTTACGCGTGTTCTTGTTCTTGTGTGCGGCTCTGTCCTTCTGCTTTCACTGCTGTGCGTATACGTGATATTTTATGGGTCACTCGTTTCGCAAACGTCTCATAATTTTATGGCCACGCCCCAAGTGTCCACAACTCGATTCTCTGGACAACAATAGCAGCCGTAAAGCCCTGCTTGTAACTGTTACTGTATCTCATTACAGTTGATTTACAGATTGGGTAAGCGCGAAGCTATTGAAATATTATCAACACCTTTGTCTGCAGCGTTGGCATTCTCTTCCAGCTAATGGTACTCAAGTGAGGGCTAAGATTTCCACGTCTGCCTATTATGGGAGAGACGTGGGACGTAACAGACTCAAGAGAGCTTTTAGAACGAACTCAGTAATTACTTCTGAATGACTAATGCATGTTAATTATCAAATTTGAAGACAATAAAATATACAAATTTAATATATAATATAACATATAATATATTGGAATTAACTATAAGTGCTAGATCTAATTTAATCTTCTAATTTCAAATAAATTTTGTTGTCTGAAATGTTTGGTCGAAGGCTCACGGATGTTTAAGCCAAAATCGATTGACTTTATTATTTGTAGTTCATCAGAGCAATATGCCTGCATATATGGATATTTTCGTAAGCGTAAAGAAAATAAATATTCAAATACAGCAAATAAACTTGTCGAATGCAGAAATTCAATTAGTGAAATGAATTCATTTTCACACTTTGTTAAATGCCAAAATGCGAAGGACTGCTCACAATGGAGTCAAACATGCTCTGGCAATCCTTTTGCAGAGCAGAGAAGGAATCTGCATGATGGACCATTAAATACTCATTAATGCGTAGAGCTCGTACATGAACTAAGACGAAGGAGAAAGCTAAGAGTTAACTTTATTGTCATTGCATTTACTATTATAAGAATTATTATCATTAATATTATTATTACTTTAATTATAACTATTTTTAGTATCTGCATGTTCACCTGTGCATATAAATTATTCAAGGCTTTTAAGTCTCTTTGCTTGCCTCAATATTCACAATTTTTCACATCGCTGCGTGTTCGAAGCACAAAAACACTTCATATACAATTAAATGTCTAAAAAAGATTGTGTGAAAAATTCGAGTGCTTGTAAAATAATTCAATTATTTTTCATATCGTCCACTCACTGAGAATGTGCTACAACAATAAAATAAAGTAAAATAAAAGAATTGGTATTCATTATAAAATACAAGCATATGGAATATATTGTCTGATATGCCAGGGACAACAAATCTTTATTGACATCAAATTTATTGCAATATTTACAGAGTACAGACGAGTCTGACATTCTTAGTTTGTTTGCTTTGCTTACTTTGCTGCGCACTTTAAAATTCATGTGCAATTTTCGCAGCTGGCGAATAATTTATTGATAGATGCTGTTCGACTTGAGTAGCCCTGAGCAGGAGACAGTTCGTAGAGTGCTTGAATTATTTGTGGTAATTTTAATACATTTTATTGATGCTCTTTCGACGAAATGAAAATCGCACTCAGCTCTTGATTATATTATTAAAGTGTTGAAATTAAACACTTCTAGCTTAACTCCTTAACTTGAGGAGGCGTTCAATAATTGAAAATCATATTGCCAGTGGAGAGCACTGTGTAAATGTTTATGGGGCTAGCAGCAGCCATATTTGAAAAGTAAAATTGAAAAGAACACCAACGGAAGCCACACACTTGAGGAGATTGCACAGAAATTGTGTGCGAAATTAAAAAGAGCTTGATGTTGAAATAAATTGAGCAAAATAGTGGCAGCTACTTAAGTGAAAATATTTTTTTTGGCGCTTGTAATAACTTGACTGCTGCTCTGGTATTATGTCCTCCACCGGCCGATGGAGGGAGAATACGAGTCGAAAAAGAGCAATATGAAAAGGGACTTAAGTGCAGAGAGTGTTGCGGCTTTGGGTGCAGATGCCGGCTGCCGGCTGCTAGCTGGCTCCTGCCTCCTGCCTGCGCTACTATATAAGCATTTGGGAGTGGGCCATGTCCTATGCTTGTGCTACATTCATACGTTTTCGATTAAGCGGCTCTGGACTGGTTCGACGCTGGCAGCCAACAAACACTTGCCAAAGGGATGCGGAAATTTACACAAAGACAGGATGTAGCAGAACTTGCAGTTGTAAGTGGCCAAGCTGCAGCCGAAATGAGGCGAAATTGCAACGTGCTAGCTGAGGCACCGAAAGGCCAAACACGTGGCTGTTGCCTGTGCCGTGGAGGCTCTGACTGACAGGCCATTAATTTTGGATTACCCGAGCACTACAGGCACCGCCACCAAATCCGACGGCTGGCGGGCTCCAGCCGAACCTACAAATTCACAAGCTTGCGGCTTGCCACTTAGCTGGGCTGTTAAGCATTTCATAATGCCCTCAACATGCCTAGTTTTCTTCCTTTCCATATATATTTTTTCTCGTTGCCTCTTGGCCAGGTCGTTAACGTTAATGACAACTTAAGTGGTCATATATAATTTCTGAAAATTACTTCTACCTGTGCAACAAAGTGGCACAAAGCAGCAAACTGCGCTATTATTGCAAGGATAATAAGCTGCAGTGCGAGGATTGCTGTACTCGTAAAGTAAAATATAGCTCGCTTTTAATTACAGCTTTGGCAAATTGAATGGCCAAAAACAATATTCAAATGCCATAAATGTCAACAAGCAGCTGGAATCAAAGGTAAAATCGTTTGGAATGAATACCATTTGCATTGCAAGTCGTCCTCAATGCCCGAGTAAACACTTGGTCAGACTTCAAAAGTTTCGGCTAGTTTAGTTGGAAAAAGTATTTACTTTCCTTTTTGTGCTGTTCGGCATAATGCGACGAGTGTGTCAATATTCAAGATATTTCACGGCTGAATACGTATTGGCTTTCATCAAGAAATCAAGAGCTGGGTAAACAAACAGTTCAGAGCAAAATTTAAGGAAATAAATTGATATATGAAATAATATAAATACAAATAAAACATGCAAACAGAATTGAGTCCAAGCGAAAGCAAAATACGCTAGCGCTTAGTAGTTTAATATCCGAGCAGGTTTAATGTATTCAAAAAATCGATAAAATATGCCTCGGTATATGGACTATACATTATTCATAGGCTTATCGGCTGAGGAGACCGAAAATATATAATATATTGAGACCTGAGCAGTTATTAATTTGGCACTCCCACATCAGGCAGTGAGTGATATAGACTTTATAGGATAACAGAACTTTATGTAGCTTCCTGGACAGACTATTTATTTTATAAATACTATTTATTTTATAAATATTGTGATAGCACATATACCATTTTCCATTTCGTCGAAATGCTTAACGACAAATTATAAAAGAGTATCCATAAAGGGTAAATAGCCTGAAGGATATATTGCACGAAGTGCACATACACAACATAAGTTATAGACTTTAATAAAATTTTAAATAAATGAGTTCGGGCAAGAAAGCTGTTATATACATTTCAAAAAGCAGAAAATTGGTTAAAGTGCGTTTTGGGGCATCTTAAAAATATAACGTATACCCTTTGGAGCCACGTAACGCATTCGCCCAGTTGTCCAAACTACTTTCGCCTAATTTATCTTGTTGTCAGCCTGGCAGCAACAAATGCAGCCGCAATAGTTGAATTACTTCACATATAACCGAACACCCACACACACACAGAGAGAGAGAGAGAGAGAGAGAGAGAGAGAGAGAAAGAGAGAGAGAGAGAGAGAGAGAGGAACACAGAGACACACAGACTCATGGGCAGGTGGCGTAAAGTGCTAGAAAGTGTAACTGGGTCGTTGGTAAGTAACTAAGTAGGCGAACTAAAAGCAAAAGCAAAAACAGCCGAGAAAAGTTTTTCACTCGATGTTACAGCTTTTTTGGGGCCAACGAGATAAAATGGACACACCTTATGTGTTTTCTGTTCGGGGCCAAGTGTGAAATAAAGTGAAGAAAATTGCAGGTAGCTACACACACACACACACACACACATACATGGGTGCCTACCAACTGCTGCCTACTTATAAGCAGCCAACTCAGCCTGAGCGAAATGCCATAGCAATTTGTTAGCGGGTCGGTGGAGCATCGTGCAAATGTAATTTACTGGTTGCTCTTGCCTCATGCCGCCAAAAGAATGTAGCCGGAATTTATTTGCGGCTATTTGGTAAAGTGAAAGCAAATTCAAGTCTGCACATACAAAGAAAAAAAAAAAAAAAAGAAAATGCCAAGCCATGCTTTAAGATCAGGAAAAAAAACTAGCAAATCGTTAAGTACCTAATTAAACATTCGATTTAAAGCTTTTACTTGAAAAGAATATCCTTAAATATGTCGAGCCTATATAAGCGAATAGCGCAAAACATATATTTACGATAAATAAATATATACATGCATATGTATATATGAAGCCCAAGTCTCAGAATTCCCAGTCGCTTATTCAAATGTATTTTAGATCGCACTGCCAAACATTTCCGTTGGCTTCGTCTAAATGTCGTGACGGCTCTTGTCCTGTTAGCAACAAGCGAGAAATCGTTGAGGCACGACTGAGGCAAGTACACTGAAAGAAATCGTTTTTAAAACTGAATTTTAACATAGATAAATATTTATTAAATTAATAAGTAAATATATATTACAATTAATTTTGCTTATATATATTTTTATTTATATATTTATGTATATATTTATTTATTTATTTTTTATTGTATTTATTTTAAACAGTCATTTTTGTCAGTTCATAATTTTTGTATTTTTAATTCACGCTTTTCGCCATAATTTGCATCATCAATAATATTTAAAGCGTAACTTTTAGTTTTGTGGCAGTGTTCGCGGTTTGCCGTCTTGGGTGTCCTGCCACATCCTTTGTACTGTCGCCATTATGGCCATGGTGTTTAGGAAGCAAAGCCCGACGCTCTCGCTTCATCATCAACTTTAGAAGTGCCGCAAATCTTTGCGGTTTCGTCTTAATGGCTAAGAAATTGTGATTTATGCCTTCACTTGTATATGTATGTATGTATGTATGTGTATATTTTCCATGCTTGGCGCATGTTTATCTGTCTGCGAGTGTACTGGCGCGTGATTTACATGCTCGTTAGATTTCACTAAAAGGGTATATAAGCTATGGGCGTATTTCTTTTGATCTGTGCAAAAAAAATGTACGAACGACTAACGGGCGAATCCGTGGACTGGCAGTTTTAAGGCGTTGCGTTACCTAATTAGCCAGAAATTAATTGCCATCTGAAGGTGCTCAAAGAAGTCTCAAAGTAAGCTCCTCCTTTCTTTAGAGTTAGCTTCACAGCTTTTGCGTTCCCCATTCTCAATTTTTCGATTTTTGTTTGCTGTCACTGTCGTCTTGCCCATGAAATAAGTTTAATTAAATTACAAAAATTGGAGATTGGGTGGAATCTTTTCGTTTCGAGTGCCAAACTGGAATATTTCACTAATAAACTTAGCAAATAAAAATTGGTTATTAAGTAATTGGATTTGGATGAACTTAAATATCCGCTTCAGCTTATTTTCTGCAAAGTTCAGAAAGTTGAATGGATTGAGACAGTTTTACTTTGCCAAAATAACAATTACTATGGATGATGGAGCTAAATATGTTTGATATATTTTAAGGCTCTCCTTATGTTGGAAACCCCCTTCACAGTTAAGCACATATACTATTAATTATAATGCCAATAATTACCATACCGAGGTATTTTATTTTATACAATTTTTTATAAATAATTTTCAAATTTAGATATTTTCAAGTATGCTTCCGAATTTAAAGCGCTCTGCAAGAGAAATAAGAAAATATATAAACTTGATCAATATTTTTTGCACCGCTGTAAACTTACCTGCTCCGGTGTTAGGCCTGCAAAATATGGAACACGTAACTCTAGTGGACCTTGTTCGATTGGGTTCCTGACCGCCTTAAGGACCTTCAAGGCTGCACTTATAAACTCCACACATGCAAATCGTGTGCCGTAATAAAAGTCAATGGCTTTCAATTTGCAACACACTTCTAAAATTCGTAAAAGATCTTGGGAAATATCATGATAGTCATGGTACGAAGTGATTTCGAGCACTTCAAGATCTTTCAAATATGTTAAGTAATGCAAGCTTTCCTTTTTAGCCAATCCACACTTCAGTCTGCGAAGCGAATTTATTTTGATTATTTCCCGAATCTCTTCAGGGCTCACGTCATTTTCTGTAATATTCAGACTCTGTAATATCTGGTTTGACCTTAGCGACATCGCCTTGAGGAGACCCGTTAGGGATCCCACCTCTGTTGATACGACTTCAAGTGCAGTTAAGTTGTTGAACTGTGCAATGCATTTAATACTATCATTATCCGACTTGTGATGCATTAAATGCAAGGACAGATCACGAAGATACTGCAATTCACCCAAAAGCTCAACGCTCTCATTGTGGGTGAATGCGCAGTGTAAGCTGTCCAATGTTTGAATTTCAACTAGAAACTGTGAGTCGCTAAGGTCAATGGGTGTAGATATTATATCCAGGAGACGGAGAGTGCGCGGACCTCCAGCAGCCAATACTTCAATCAATTGCGACAATATTTCTTTTTCTATTGATGTTATAATAAGTTCTTCCAGGTTATTCATCTGAGCCAGCGATTCAATATTATGTCCATCAAATCCACATTCCAATCTCTTCAATGAGTTTACTTTTGAAACTTGGGCGGTTTCTTCAGCAGTAAGTCGATTCTCCTCTACGATCAAACATCGAAGATTTGATGACTTACGCAAAGATAGTGCTTTGAGGAACGGTGTAAGAGAGCCCTGCTTGTGGGTTGTTATGAAGAGCTCTTCAAGCGCTGTTAGCTGAGCCAAGACATCAATGCTATCACCATCCACGAATCCACATTTTAGTTTTCTCAGAGTCAATATTTTTGTAATAGCATTAGCTTCATCTATGTTGATCGTGGGCTTCGGAAAAGTATAACTAATCCTACTCTGCACAATCTGAATTTCCTGAAGAGCTGAATTCTTGACCTCTCCAAGTGCCTGGAATAAATCTGTAAATGAGCCAAGCGTGTGCACTCCTTCAATATATAGAGTATTCAAAGGAGGCAGCTGAGCCAGCAGCGCATAATCCCGAGCGTTGTACACCAACTCCTCGTAAGAAGCGTTTACAATTTTAAGTTTCTGAAGATTTTTGATGTACGTAATCTCACGGTACTCTCGAATAATAGATACTTCATTGCCGCACCCCAAGAGAACACTCAAAACGCCTTCCGCAATGTCGTTCAAATTATTCACCGACTTTATGCGCAAGTGCCGAAGAAGAGGCAGACTAGCCAAGAGCTTGATACTTCGAGGATCGATGAATTGACACTCTACATACTTCAGTGTTTTGATTTGACTAATGAGGAGCACTTCGTAATGGCATAAGGGATTCATTTCAATGCATATCTCTTGAAGAACCGTCGATTGCTTGTTGGCAAATGCTTTCAATAGCGGGGCCAGAGACCCAATGGCATGTGATCCGTTTATTACTAGATAAAGTAAATTGGGAAAATTTGATAAGGGTTCAAACTCTTCTGAATACATAGTCTTATTCATTTGAATAGTAAGTGTTTGCATACTCCTATCTACACTCAGGACATCCGTATAATAGATGCTAAAAGTCCGATTACATGACATTATTAGCTTTAATAGATTTTCTGAGATTTCCTTGAGCTTATGCCGTGAGATTATTCCAAATATTTGCAATTTTGGTAGTTTGCTAATCATATATAGGTTTTTAATGTCGGCAAATCCACATTTTAGGGAATTTAAGCACTTTAGCTTCACGATCTGAGAGATCTCTTCAGTGCTGAGTGGGTGTTCCTCTATGCGCAAATCACAGAGCTTTGAGTCTTCCTGCAATGCTAGTGCGCGAAGAAGATTTGCCAGAGATCCGCCTCTGAAAGAACGAATGGACAAGTCTTCAATTTGAGGCAATTGGGAAGGAAACTCTGTGTCTCGTAGATCACATAATTGACAATCTATAATTTTGAGGGATTGTATCTTTAGTAGCGCCATGAATTCTTCATTGTTAAATGTAGTAATTTTTCTAGGTGATATCTGCCTGTCGTAATCTTCAGAATTGATGCCATCAAAAATAATAGATGACGTTGAGCTTAATCGTTTCAGTTTCGGTGATTCTAGTGACGACATAGCTTCAAAGAGTGGCTTCAATGTTCCCATCTTGTGATTTGCAACAAGCAATAAAGAAGAGATGTTAATCAAATCTGGCAAGGCAGCCAAGACTGTGGCATCGATTTTTTTCTTAAAGTATATGGTCAGATCTGCTGACTTATGATTGAAGTTTATCGATCGAAGGATTATTTTAACACCTTCATTTCCATTGATTTCCACATGCTCTGAAGGCTGTACTTGAAGAAGTTCTGCAATCTCCTCAAAATCAATCTTAGCTTGATCAATAATCAGCTTTTTAGGCATATTGGGCTCTCTTGGGCTTAGTGCCATAATAGCTGTAGTTAGTAATTGACCTATTGACGTATGCTCAGAGTCAGTAGAATCCCTCTTTAGTTTAGAGTTCGTGTGTTAACAGTTAATAGTTGATTGCAATGCGACTATTATTAACCTCTAATCGGATCAATCAAATTCTATAGCTGTTGCTCAGCCTTCGATAAATTTCGAAAACAATTCAAACTAGATCCTGCAAATAGAATAAATTAATATAAATTTAAAAATATAAATAAATCAACAAACAAATAATAAATATGTATTTTTTCATATTTCTTTATATCAGTTTCTTTTTTATTTTTATGAATAAAAGAACACTCACCTTTTATACAAAATATTGAAATATTTTATTATCAGCATCAGTTCACTGGGAACACTAGCATGTGACTGATGATTATGCAATAGTTGTGTTTACTGTATTATATGTATTTTAGATACAGATATATTGATTTTTAAATATATTTATTTTCTATAAATATATATTTATGTTTATAAAATATTTGAATATTTTAGGATCTGTTTGCCGTGAGCACTAGTATGAGACTACTGAATATATCGTTGTGTTTATTGAGATATGCCTACAGATTCGGTTGAATTCTCAAAGCATGCTATTCTGTTAAAATGTTAATAAAGTTGTGTCTCATGTTTTTTCATTGATTAAGAAAACTGCCGTTATAGAAGTTCCTGAATTTTTGTTAACGAAATATCGCAAAATCTCTCAGTCAAGCGTCGAATGAATTAGATCAAAGTAAATACATTTTTACAATATTTTCACATCTGGTTTTTTATTTTAAATGTACAATTTTCATGCAATTGTAATTTATTTGTTACATAAATATTTCATTAAAATTGTTTGCATTTTGTGAGGTATAGTTACTAGTTTTATTTTAGAAGAAATATTCAGCTGTAAATAAATGAAATTTAATGGTTAATCAAAGGCCATAACTTTGTTGTATGACTCTTACAATAACGATATATATTAAAAGTTATGTTCTTACCTATATATGTATGTAACTAAAGGCTATATACACTTATATGTGGACACACGCAGCGTCAACTAGCTCACGATAAGAATGTAAGCAATCTAAGAGAGAAAGGGAGAGTCAGATCACATTAGAGCTAGACCGCATAGACGATAGCAATAGACGTGTGAGAGAGTGAGAGAGTACGAGTGTATTAAAGGTTTTATTGCTGACCTTCCACTCTAGGAGCATGAAATTCTTTTTGTGCGGGGAGAAATAATAAATTCTTTAATACACATATTTATGCTTTCCGCTGCGCGTGTGCAAACGAGCGTGATAATCGGCAATGGGATGTCTTCATAATAAAATGATGTGAATATGGTTGTTAGCCGTCAGACTAGTATATCTAGTCTAAGAGAGTGGAGTGCTTGTAAGGAATAAAGAGCAATAACATTGCTTAATACACTGCGAAGTCAAAATCTATATTATTAGACTAGTAATGAGCTCCTAGGCGAGGCAAACTGCAAAGCTTGCATTTACACAAATTGCCCAAGTCGTAATAATAAATCCAATAAAAGCAAATAAATTCAGTCTTAAATAATGGAATAATTAATCTTAATTTACGAACATTTTTTCGGACGGCAGTCAGCTGTATTTTTCACACTATTTTTGCCGAATAGTTGAAAGTTTGAATGTGAAGGCAGCTGAGCTGGAAAATCCGTTTAATTTTCATGGGCGATGCACATAAATTTCGCCGCTTGGGCATCATTGGCGAGCGGGGAAGGTGAGGAGGTAGTATGAGGAGGGGGCGAGAACGGATAGGGATCTCGGAAATCTTGTAAACAACACGAACAAAAGTCGCCGCTTGAAATTTAGTTTCGATTGAATTTATAGCTGCTGACCAAGGTCCGAAATGGGTCATACGCTTGCTGTCGGCCCAACCAAATCCGAACCCAATCCAAGTGTTTTGGCAATTTATTTAAGCTGCGGCCAAAAACAAGCGCGTAATTTTCAGAAATCCCCTCTAAATTAGTAGCATGTGCTGGCTGGCCAGCAACCAGGGCCAGCATGGCTGCGAGCAAGTGTTGCTCCAAGCCTAATTAGTTTAAAAGGCTGCCCTCCTCCAGCGAATCGATAAATCCAACAGTTGGACGCACTTCTTTACAGTTGTCAGTAGCCAAGATGGATGCCATTGCCATTGGCAATGGCTGCCAAGTATTCAAAGTGACTACCAGGCAAGTGGCATTTGGCTGGACTACGTCCATAAATTCCAGGCGGACACGCTGCCAGCCAAAACTATTACTCACACTCACGCCAGCCTCCCGTCGCCTACCACCCACACTCCACCTTCAATGGCCGTTATGCCTGCCGCCTTCACTTGGTTATAATTTAGATTGTCTATTTCGCGCAGCTGCCGCTCGAGTTGAGCTTCAGCTGAGTCCTGGCAATTGACGTTGTGTACGTGCCGCACTCGAGATCTATCTGCGGGGCAAGTCTATTTGGCCAGAACAACATTGTTGCCGTTGCCAAATTTTCGCCGCTCAGTTTGTCTTGGCGCTGCACGCGCCGAGCGCAAATTGAGTCCAAAGTGGCTAAAAGCATCAGTTCGCTTTTACATAATGCGAAAGACTGCAACTGCCCAATAGGATCAATAAAAATATCATATAGATATATACATATATACTATATAAAGTAAAGGTAGTAATAGAATGAAAAATTTAACGAGTGCACGTCTGCTCTGGTCCATATTAAATAAATGTTTTGGCTCTTGTTAGTTCAATTAGAGTTTCGACATGACAGCAGCAATTGTTTTCGATTTCTATCAATAGGAGAGATGCCAAAAGAGTTTCCAGTGGAACTCGCCATCAAGCAGAACTCGTTAGCAGCAAGCAGTGCTCAGCTAAAATTGACGCTAACTCTGTCAATCAATAAAAACAATTTAAAAGCAATCAAAGTTTAATTACCACAACAAGCGACCGGCAAGAGGTGACGCGCAGCAAAAAATAAACAAAAAAAAAAAAAAGCGAAAACAATAAACACTAACGAATTCACAAGGATAAAGAAACACAATGACTGGAGCATAAAGCGAAAGGGCCAAGTCAAGGCGAATTCATAGACATAGACACTCCCCCCGGAGCCAAGACAGAGGCTTACCATATGAGGCGCGACCGTACGAACCACATAAATATAAAAGCGACAATCAGAATGTTGCGGTGGGACGATGCAAAAGAAGAAGAGGAGGAGGAGAAAAAAAAGGAAGAAACGAAGGCAGCCATAAAAACAAGAATGGCCATAAACAAAGAAATAAACAAGGCATCAAGCGGTAAGTACGAAACATATACGAGTGCACGCCGAATCTGACTGTTTGCCACAAAGCTTCCGGCGGAAATGGAGTGTGCGCGCACACACACACATAGACAGACACATACAGCGAAAGAAATAGACGCACAATAATGCCAGCCAGCGCTGCTGGCAACAGCGACAGCAGCAGCGGGCTAAATATAAAAGACTGATAGCCGGCTTAAAGGCATCACATTATGAGGTTGACACAAATATAAAAGAAATAAACAAACGACTGTCTTCGTTATTTGCTTGTCACAGAAGCTTCTGCTTGATGTAGACAGTGCCTCAAAACGACAACGCACCAGCACATAAAAACATATTTACAGCCATAAATGCCGGCAAGCAAACACACCTGATCTCTTTAATAGAAACTGTGAAAATTATGGCTTAAAGTTTTGCACATTTCCCAGCGAAACGAATAAATAATAAAGCCAAAATAATTGTGTTGGCCAAAGGGCGCAGTTGGCAAATGCATTTAAATAGTTGAATATTCTGCAAATCAACTGAGCTTCATAAATTATGAAAGTTTCTTTTTTCCCTTTATTTTCAAATGCTATTTGCAGCAGCTTCACTTCAACTTCCGTTTGATTGTGTTTGGCACTTAATCCGGGCCAAGAGCAAGCTCATCTTTGGCATTCACACCTCCATTTCATATCCTGCCGAGCTAGCCAAACTGATGGCGGCCAGTTACATTTCTATTATGGCGAATCTCTGGCTTTAGCCACGGCAATGGCACCGCCAATGGCACAGGGAAGAGCAACAACGGTGATAAATCTGCACAGTGCTCTCAGAACTTTTGCAATTTTTCAGCAGAGACGAAACTTGAACACTTACCGAACGGCAAATAGAAATATTAAATATTTAAAAGTACTTTGGTTCGCCTTTTTATATTAATATTTAAAGTGCTCGCAGCCTTGACTAAAAGTTCATGCAAATGGGACAAGTTGCGAGCACCTAAATGGTTTGCTTTTCTTTTTTTTTTTGAGAATTGATGGGAAGCGAAGGTAGCCGTGGCAGTTAGTCGTTAATCTAATTGATCATATGCTTATTCCCAGGAGCTCATTATATACTATCTCTATTTTATTCCCCTATTACGTCCAAATTGCTCAATATCAAAGCAGTGCAAATTGTTTAATGAGCGCTTTGATTACGCCGCTCCATATTCGGCCTATAAAAGCTGACTCCAAGCTGACAGCCTGACTATATAAGTTTTGGACAACGTGCAGAATGCAGCTGTATGATTTCATGCACTACCCGAGCATTGGCTGCCGACTGGCTATGATGCGCCGCTACGAGTGGAATGGCAGCGGAATGCCCCGTGCTCATCAGAGTTTGCTGCAGCGTCTGTGGTTTCAATTTGGCGCATTGAATTTGATCTATCAAAACGTGGGCATGCTCATCTATTTGTGCCTGGCAGAGCCACCCGCCGAGCAGCTGGGCGCCTATGTTGCACAAATTTCAGAAACATGCAGCGTGATGGGCCTCACGTTGGTCGGTGCCACCAACATGTGGATGCTGCTGCACCGTCGCAGCGATATTGAGTCGATGCTCGCCGAACTGCAGCAGCTGTATCCAGTGCAAGGTAATCAAAGCCGAATCTATCGCATTGCCCATTACTACGAGAAGTCGACACGCCCAATGAGATGCACGACTATCTTCTTCATCTTCGCTTTCGGCTACTACAATGCGCTGCCCGTGCTGCAGCTGCTGTACGAGTGGATCTCCGAATCGCAGCATGTCAGCTACAAATTCCAAAGCAATACCTGGTATCCCTGGCTCTTAGTGTCCGATCTGCACCCGTCAGCCAGTTTTATGACATCGTATCTCTGCCAGGCCCTCTCCTCCCTGGTGGGCGTCGCATTCATCATGGCAGGTCAATTTTTGCTCTGCTTTTTCATTACCCAAATGCAGTTGCATTTCGATGCGCTGGCCAATGCCCTGCGCCTGCTGGATGCTGCTCGGCCTGGAGCTAATGAAGAGCTCAAGGCGTTGCTTTCGTACCACAGCCGCCTGCTGCACCTGGCCAACCGAATCAATCACATCTTCAATTTTACGTTCCTAATTAATTTCACGACATCCACAATTGCGATCTGCATGATGGGCTTTGCCATGGTCATGATCAATGTGGCCTCTGCCTTTAAATACTCTGTCGGATTAGTTGCATTTCTGATATTCACACTCTTCATCTGTTACAATGGCACCGCCTTCACATCTGCGGTAAGTTTCTGCCCCGAGTAATCAGAAATATTCAAGTGTTTTCCTGCAGGGCGACAAACTCCTGCCGGCTGCCTTTTACAATAATTGGTACGAAGGTGATATGCACTACAGAAAGATGTTGCTCTTCTTTATGATGCGCTCCTCTGAGTCCCGAGTACTGCGGGCCTACAAATTTACGCCCGTTTCGATGGCTACCTACACGGCCGTAAGTGAACGATTCTACAAATTTCTATATATTAAATTACATTTTATGCCTTGTTGACAGATCCTAAAGTTTTCGTATCAGCTGTTTACGTTTGTGCGTGCGATTATATAATAGGTTATTTTAAAAAGAAATTAGCAAAAAGTTTTTAGCTGCATATATATATTTAAGCAAAATAACAGCTAAAATTGCATTATTAAATCCAGCTCTAGATTGCACAGCTACATATATATAGAGTAATCATCATACGAAAATCAATAAAATATATTCTCAAGAAAATCCTCAAAATTTGTAATCGAAATTGAATTTCACTGAGGTATTTTGGTTATTGACAATTAAATTAAAAAAAAAAAAAAAAAAAAAAAAAAAACAACTAAAATGACTTTCATTATCAAATCCAGAGCTATATAACTACAGAGCTATATTTATATTACGTAATCGAATTAAATTAATTTTATTTTTTTAATTTTGTATTTTAAACTTGAAAATTATTGTCATTGATCTATTTTAAAGTTTGTAGTTCTATATTATATTAGTTCTATATTATAAAATTAAATAAAAACAAGTAAGAAAGCTCTAGTCGAGACTGCTCGACTACGAGATCCCCTGAACCCTTGGAGCAATAGATATTTCAATAATTTTTCGCGTCTTTCAGCTTACACAAGAAACACGCACACACACACAGGCATACATATACACACACGCATACAGACACACATACACACACACACACACACACGCATACATACACAAACGCATACACACACATACACATACACACACACATACACAAACACATACACACACACATACACAAACACATACACACACACATACACAAACACATACACACACAAGCACCCACGCATAAACACGCATGGGCTGCAGTGTGCGCTTACTATGAGAACTTAATTGTTTAATAACTTTTTTTATGGACGTACGATCTTCATGAAACTTTCAGATTATGATTATAACATGGATATGCATGTAATTGCCAAAGCACAAGTCTCTAGTATTTGAAATACGCTTTTTACAAAAGTGAGGGTGAGGGGGTGAATTTAAGGGTGGGGGGTAAATTTTAACAAAAACCGAAATTGTATAAATTGCATATAAGCATACATTAAAAATTTGGAGACTCTAGCAATAAAGGTGTAGAAGATATAATTTTATAACTGGTTTTCGATAAGGTTTTTTATCGATAAAAAAAGATCGGGATGAGTTATCGAATTTTAATGATAAACTTGATATGCGCGCTGTAATTACGGACATTTTAAAAAAAATTTGAAGTCTCTAGCTCTTATATCTTCTGAAATCGACGCGTTCATACATACGGACAGACGGACAGACGGACAGACGGACAGACGGACAGACGGACAGACAGACGGACAGGGCCAAATCAACTCAGCTCGTCACCCTGATCAAGAATATATATACTTTGTGGGGTCTGCCACGCCTCCTTCTCCCTGTTACATACATTTCAACAAAACCATTATACCCTGATTTCCCATTGAAAATGGGTTCAGGGTATAAAAAAAAAGCTTAAAATGATTTTCATTATCTCAGCTCAGCTATATATAGAGTAATCATCATTATGAAAATCAATATATTATAAACTCAGTAAAATCTCCAAAGTTCGTAATCGAATTAAATTTTGTATTTTTAAACTCGAAATTGAATTGCGCCAAGGTATTTGCTTTAATGTGCCGAGTGGCTGCCAAGCAGCGGCAGGCGAACTTATTAAAATTGGATCAGGTCCAAAGGTTGTTGTTCGTCTGGCTTTCATTTAAGCAAGTGAATTTCTTCAATTCCATTTGCCGGTAGCAGTATTAGGCGCCGTTTCATGTGCCTTCAGTCCCTTGGTTATTTACGTTAACATAGAATGCAAAAGCGTAAAATTAAGTTCGGTACAATGGTTGGCGAGGGAGGGGAAAAGTAAAAATTGAGAATTATATACAAGTCACCTGCCTGTTATTATGTCTGTCTATCTGACTGTCTGTCATGCAGTAGCCCGTGTTGACTGTACAGGTTGGGCTGGCGTGTGATTATCGCGTCGTTATCCGGGATCAGTGGCTGGCCTCGGCGGCAGCCACTTGGCACCACCAACCTTGCCCGCCCACCGCCCGTCCACCGACGCCCGTGTCCCTGGCTTCTACTTTTATTTTATATAATAACATTTTAATTCCCTTAATACACGCTACGCTGCCTGTAAAGCTAAACAAACTGAAAGCCGCAGCCCCATAGCCCTCGGCTGTTGACGTTGGACGTTGGACGTTGCCTGCTCTTAGGCGCCCAAGCTGCTCGCTCAGTTTTAGGCGTTTGTTTCTCCTTTCCTTTTGTGTTTATTTTTTTTCTCTGTTTTGTGTTTTTTTTTTTTTTTTGCTTGTTGGCGTAAATCATTAATCATAAGCTGCGCATATTTATTGTATTTTGCCCCTGTTGACAGCTTTTAGTTGCGCCTGGGCATAACCACGTATAGTCCTCCGTTCGCCATTTACCACGTGCACTCACAGCACTCAGCTAGAATTTATGGTTTTGCTCAGCGTTGGCTAGGCGCTCGCATCTGTAATTCAACATTAAAAAGCTGAAAGCATTCGCCTTTGACATAAGCATCTGATTTACTAAACTAAAAATGCGAAAAGCTCAGATTAGAGACCGCTTCAAGCCAGATGAATGAGCGACTGAAAATGGCCTAAAAATAAATGCAGCTATCTGCATTGGCTATAGTAGGTGCTCGGACATATTCGAAGATAATTGTGGCATATATGTATATTAGAAATCAATTCACTGACTCTTAGCGTCTACATGGCTAAACAGTCTCAGTCTGAGTCTCACTCTGCTCGATTAAAGGACTTACTTAAAGTAAAACCAACTAGCTTTAATACGTGTTTTCTGGCATCACTCTGCTGATTTCTTATGGGTATTGTGTGGGGCACATTGAAAACCCAAACACAAAATGCGATGTGTGCCAGTTAATTTACCCATCAGCTTTTGGGCGCTTAGACAATGCCCAGTTGCAAATTGCCCAATCAAGTGAACTGACCAGCAAACCCTCCTAGAGAACACACACACAAACAGACACACACGCACACACATGCAGACACGTATATATGTATATGTATATACAAACAGAGTGCATTTGGCTCGGATGGCCATGTGCAGAGGGTAAACGATATCGACAGTGGCCATAAAAGTTGACTATGCACTGAGATGGGCCAGATCAATGCAGCTTCAAGCATTTTGCTGCTGGATTGCGGTGGTTCGCTGCTCTTAGCCATCCACTTGCTATGGCCTTGATAAGTTTTAAGCAAACAAAGTCGGCTCGTTACAGTACATGAATTTTTGGACAGGGACTGTTACGTAGAGCATTTTCCCACTCAGGCTCCACTCACGCCCCTCTGCCAAACTGTGCCCCTTGAGCAAACCGCAAAATGTAGTTAAGGCACATGTCTCAATTTCCTACTGCAAGTCTAAACGAGTCTACGGGCCAAAGGGCGAAAGCCTCAGGTGCAGTTTGTACTAACTATCGGTAATTATCCGTGGTTCAGAAGCAAGTTCTTAAGTGCATTACCCAATGCTATATATGGGGAGAGAGCTCTTAATTGCATTAGCACA
Source organism: Drosophila arizonae (assembly GCF_054131065.1). Classification (NCBI taxonomy): domain Eukaryota; kingdom Metazoa; phylum Arthropoda; class Insecta; order Diptera; family Drosophilidae; genus Drosophila; species Drosophila arizonae. The sequence continues at coordinate 19,985,227 of NC_142924.1, forward strand.
TATTCAGTGAGCTAACATTTATTTATGGTTATATAAATATGTGTAGTATATGGAAATATGTTCCTGGTTGAAATTGAGGAAAGCAACATAATAATGATAAGCCGATAAGCAGCTGAAAGAAATATTAAACAGGAGGGAATAATTTAAATCTGCAAAAAGAGATGGAAATGAGTAGCAGCATTTATATGAGAATAATGAAGGATAATACGGACAAGAGTCTTAACAGGAATTCCTTTAGTTTGAAGTGCGAAAGGATAAAGTGATTTAGCTCTAGCTAATGCAAATTCATCTCTATTTATGTACTCCAAGCTAATGCGTGCATACGTTTATTTATGCTCTGTAATATGGAAAAGCATTTTGGTCTGCATTTGACTTTCGCAGTGTCCATCAATTACTTAGTCTTATCTGCGGGGGCCATATGGCGTCGCAGCGCGCGAAAAGAAAATAAAACAAATAACGAGAAACCAAAATTTTTACACACAATTTAGAGACATTTCCGCACGTAGCCAACTACGGGCTCCCCTAAGCTCCAACTGCGCCATGATGTCGCGTTAGAAAATAGCAAAAAAAAAAAGAAGAGAATTTATATATATATTCCCACTGCGGAGAAAGCCATGAGATGCGAGCTTAAACCAAAAAAAAAATATATATATATATATATGTATGTATGAAAACAAAAGCCATAAAAAAATGTAAGTTTGTTACTTTTGAACGAAGTGCATGTACACTGTACAAAATAAGTGATTAAAGGCATAATAATAATTGCTATTATATTCTTGTATTATGCTAAAATGGATTATAATCTGTTATTTTGTTTAAGCAAATTTATTATATAGATTACATATTTATAGTGTATAAAGAAGTCGTCAAACTGGAGTAGCAAAACATTTCAGTATGCATGAATGTACCTATTTCGCCGCCTGCTGCTGTTGTTGTTGTTGTTGCTGCTGCTGTTGCTGGTGCGTGCTGTTGCAGGGTAGTTGGCGGTTCTGGAACGATGGATTCAAAACAATGCTCGTGGTGCTCGTGGCATGACAGCATTTATGTCTATTAAACAAGTAATAAACTTCATAAATTTAGCAAATTGGAATTGTTAAATTTCGTGTCTGCGGCGTATATTTCTGTCTTCTGTTTAGCGACAGGCGCGTTTTGCATTAACGCTAATGGAGTTCCTCAATGGCTCACTCAAGCAAGGCCGAATAATTGATGGACCGTAATTTGCTAAAGCTGCGACAGTATTGCCGAAGCCGGCCTATTTAAAGCATAATCTGTGGCAACAGGTAGCCATAATGCCAGCGACCCACCGCAGATGGATTTGTCAAAGTGCATTTGTAGTGCCAAAAATAAATTGTAATTATGTCACGTATAACCGCTCAAGTGTTAGTTGTTCAATGCTCGAATTGCCATTATTTGAATGCTGCTCAAACGCGGCGTGCGGCATGCGGCATGCGGCATGTGGTGTGAACCGTGAGGCGTGAGGCCTGCAGCATGCAGCATGCAGCGTGGCACGCTAATAAAGTCATCAACATGACTGAGAGCTCGACACATCGCGTCATGTGATACTCTTTGAGTTGCAACCGCAATACAGCGGTGGGGGCGGCACGAGTTCACGCTGACCACGCCGTCAGAACGCCACCTATTTCCAATTACCGCTGACGCTGCAGCTGGTGGCGTGGTGTGTCGTTGGTGTCAGTGCCCTGGATCTGCCACCGGCACTGGCCATGATTGATTGCAACAAAACCAGATTTTGGTCGCTGTCATTTAAGCGCCGGCTAACTTTCGACATCGTCCGAATACATTATTGACATGAGCGACCTTTTGCTTGCTCGCGCTCGATGCGGCTCATTGCGTCCATAAGGCGGATCACAATTTAAATTACGGCACGGCTGCATTTTTTAATTAAGCCCAAATTAAAAATTGATTGCTTTTTGTCGCCGTAACTCCGTAACAGGCGATAATGCGATGTGGGCCAACAGCTATACAGCTACATGTACAGCTATCCAGCCAGCCCAGCACGGCCAGCGCTTTCGATATTTCTGGCATACTTTCAGGCGCGAATATATCAACATATTTTGCTGATTTCATGCTCTTCTTCTTACTCGTTGATTACACGTTTTAACACAGTACAGCGACGGCCGAGCGTTAAATTCGCCTATGCGTGCCACATGCGATGCGAAAAGTTTGAGTATTTGCCGCTTGCAGATTTTGTTGTTCTTTTGTTGTAGACATTTTAGCTGCATTGCAAACCGGAAGTGAAAGGTTTTAAGCGGAAGTGCGCAGAGTTGTAACGTCATTGGTGTGTGCGTGTGAGTGTGAGTGCATGCATATATTTTTATGTGTGCGCGTGTGTGTGTGTGTATTGGTAATTACATGGCTTGACTGCTAAATGTTAACGTCGCATGCAAACTCGCTAACGGTTTGTTTTTTCGAACACCAAAAATAGTGCCGGCCCTTAAAATACTCGCTATAGCGCAGCAGAAATGTGAAAATAATGAGATGTGTATAAAAAATTAAGATTAAATACTGCAATGACTGAACAATGAAAAAGTTGATAACCTGTGCTAAATGTGTTTGCTTTGTAATCAACTGCCGCCAGCCGACCTAATTCTCTTTTTATATAAATTATATAAATTATATTATATTACAATTCAATTGGAAAATAGGTATTTAAATCACATAAAAGATTGCACTCTCTAATGCATAATGCATACGTTTTAATAGCTATATACTACATATATATGTATCAATCTATATACCTATATTTCGTTTTTCAATCAGTCGCTCTTAATTGCATTTATTGTCTGGAGCTAAATGCATAATGACACAATTAATTATTTACATTTAAATGTGCATTCATTTCGCCATTTTTGCACACAATTAACGTAAATTTTGTTATGGAAATTAATTATATCGAACGGACGGATGCATTTAAATTTAGTTACGAGTTAAATGTATAAACGGCGACATTGTCAATATGCCGACTGGACGTACCTGATTAATGCAGAAATGTTAATGAATTACTTGCCAATAAATAAATATGCTCTGCGCTCTCATTGAAATAATGCTGCATTATCGGAATTTGTAAACAGCATATTTAATTAAAAAATCAACAAGTCGCAAATTAATTAAATTTCAATTGAAGTCACTCACCGATTATCCTATATAACCGATAGCCGATGGAAATTGCTGTGATGCAGCTAAACTATATCATGATTTATTTCAGCTTTTTTGCTTGCTTGTAATAAGAGCAAAATACTTAGCTTACTTGGTAAAAGTTCCCTTGCTGCCATTTCTTCCATTTCTTGCTTTTCCTTATTTTTTCCTCATTTCTTTCAATTTTACATGCTTTTAATGTTGCATGGCGTGAGACTGGTTAAATACCCCTTGCAGAAATTGAATTCCCCCAACGAATTTGGTGTGACTTTCGACCCTCGATCCCATCTCATCTCATCTCGTCTCGTCTCTCTCTCGTCTAGTCTAGTCTGGTGCTGTGTAGTCTAGTGTAGCGAGTGCAGTTGCGAGCTGCTCCTGCTGGAACGAGCTGCTCCTGCTGCCATGCAAAGGCGGAAGCACTTAAATTGGGCGTAACAAAATGTCTGACACGCCAATTATTTTGCTTTTTATATAACAGTCAGACAGACAGAGAGACAGACATAGAGACGGGCAGGCGTGTTTGTTGCTCTTGTTGGCTTTCCTGCTGTTCAGCCATGCTGCGTGTTAGTTTTTATACTCACGACTATGTGGGTGACTCGCAGTTTGGAGTTCGTCTTGTCTGTTGGTTGCTTTTTAAGTGGTTTTATCGTTTACTTGTTTGTATTTTATGTTAACCTACTCCACGGCTCGCTTTAACCCACATCAACTGTTGCCCGTTATTGGCCACTTTGTTGGCGGAGTCGACTGCGTGCAAGTATGAAAACTGCATTATCCCCTTCAATAATAAACCTGCATTATTAGCTTGTTACTGTAGACCTCAGGCAATGGCTGAGCAATTGGGCTTGGCTTGAAGAGAATATTTAAATATTTAAATATTTAAATTTGTGCCATTATCAATTTTTAATTCAAGTTATGCCAAGTCTGAAATGTGTTTACAAATTGATTGCATGATGTTTACTATATTCACTGATATTTCATTTGCATTTAAGTAAATGTATATTTAAATCACTATTGTTCTATAATGGAAAATGAAATAGTTTCTCTTGACATTTCGCATGCTGACCCTAATAGACTGCCTCAAGCTCTTCTAAATAATGTTCACAGAAAGCTATTTAACCTGTGCACAATTTGATTCTGGTTGGCCCTTTGCAGCACACAATCGTGTTTTAGTTATTCAGTTTGGTTTGTTGGCTTTCAGAAAAGTTGTTATTACCGTTTTGTTGTTGCTTGCAAACAAAGGAATAAATGTAGAAACACAAAAAATAAAACAAAACTAATAAATGAGCACTAACTACATATTGGAGTTTTTTTTTTTTGTGGAAAACTTTTCATTTGAATTTAGTTTTGGATTTTTTTTCTGGCAGCAATAATTGGATGAACATTTTTTTGGCTTGAATAATGTACTTAACATAGTTATTCTGTTAATTGGTAATCCAAAAAAGCTTTCAACAATTAGCTACAAATCTACTTTAGCAACTTGCCATGTTTTGCAAACCGAGTTTATGCACCACAGACAAAATTCCCTTTAATATAGCAAATGTAATCGACTTACAGCATTGCAAAAGGCTTGTCGAACATCAAAGCCGATGCGCATGCATTGCAAGTATTCGAGGAGGCAGTTACTCAAGTAATGAAACAGACGACGTCGGGTGGAACTTTTGCACTTACAGCCAGTACGATATATGCGATACTCATATATGTGCATATGTGTGTTTGCATGTCTGTGTGTATGTGTGTGTGTACAGTAGGTATACTGAAGCCTGTTTTATGATTATGTGCGCTCTGCAAAGATATTCATGAGGTGTATGTCGGAATGGTCTTTTAAGTGTGCCTCCTGGCATATTAATTTGTGATTGCTTTGCTCACAAACACCTGCAGAACTTTTACAGCCGAATGCTTCCATAATAAGTAGTACACAGAGTCCTGACATTATGCGAGTTAGCTGTTCAGGATGCCAGCTGGTGGCACACACAGACTTCTGTTTACGTTTATTAAATGTGTGTGTGTGTGTGTGTGTGTGTGAGTGTGGGTGTGTGTACCTGCTGCACACATGATGTGCCAGAACATTTGCTTACACTTACTGTCAGTTGCCATGCATCTGTTCGAACTTTGTCTGTCAATCGGAGCAGAGCGAAGCAGCAGTTTGTTTAGACAGTTCATTTGATTTCATGCTGGATCTAATTTGATATCGTTCCTTGTTGTTCAGGCAATTAGAAAATGAGCAGATTAAATGTCATGAACTCAACTTTTCAAATAAGTTTCAATCAGTAAATTCATGCATTTCTACTTACAGATCAAGAGACTCTCCCTCTCTCTCCCTCTCCCTCTCTCTATCGTTTTCTCTCTCTGTGTAGCAAATTTAAAGTTTAAAGTTGACATTTGTGTGCTAGCTAAGAGTTCCCTCCGCACAGAGCTATTCAGCTGAGTCCACCTCAACAAGAGCAGCTACAAATTAGCGCACTGCTGTTTAGAATTAAAAGCTAAAACCCGAAATGGCCAACTGCGATGCAGTTAATCACAGCGCCAATCGGCGTATTGTTGTCGTCATTGTCCTCATCGATGTGGTCGCTCTTTTCTCTGGCTGTCGCAATGGGACTGTGCAAGTGGCGTTCGCTTCGGCCATAGCCATAGCAATAGCCATAGCCATGGCCATTACGAATGGATGTCAGCCATGCCGCGCTTTCATTATGCCAAAGCAAGAGCTGCGAACACAGTTACAAACGGGCTCCTGCGGCCACAGTCTGCTCGGCCCTATGAATGAGAAATTTTCAGAGAATTTGTACGCATGGCATAATTGTTGCTGCGATGGCATTGGCATCGCTGTTGCTGGCCAGGCACAGATTAAATCGACGCTCCACAAGCGAACAAAACGGAAATGCAAAAATGGCACTAAACTGCCAAATGAACCCGGCTCACGGCTCACGACCATTGCCCCGCATCAATGATTGCAAAAATGTGAATGCAGTTTACCGTAAATTTACAATTCGCTTGAATTTACAATAAAAGCCGTATAGTATTAAAAAAACAAAACAACAGCAAAAAAAGAATTTTTACAGCACGTTCAATTGCCAATAAATTAAATTTTCACATTTGCCACAAGTTTTTGATAAAGCTCTCACAGTTGGCCCGTATTTATAAGGTTTATAACAAAAGCTGCATCGATGCAAATGTTAATCCACTTATGACATCTTAATTAGAAATTTATACTTGTAAAGTTGCGCATCGATGAATATGCTAATTCAATTATGATAGCCTAATGTGAGAACTGAGATAGAAATGATTTCCAATGATAATTTCTTAGTCAGCTGCTATTTAATTCCTATTCAAAATTTATTCTTGTTGCTTAGCTCTAAAATAAATTGTCCAAGAGCTAGAGACTCCTCTAAGTGCTGGGGCGAGTACCGAGCACGGCGAGAGCTTAATAATTTGAGTATATTCAAATGGTATTCATTACGCAGTCAAAGCTGTGCACCATTTCCGCTGATATAACAATAATCCAGCATAATGAACACATGCATATTCATAACACACAGACCGAGTGTACCAGCACACACACACCCACATTGGGGTGTACAGGTGTGTGCGTGCTACTCGTGCCTGCATGTGACATAAATCTTGGGCATATAAATCCGGCAAGAGGAAAAAATGTATACGTGAAAACTCCAGCATACGCAGAAGACAGCAAATGAAAACTCACGCGCAGCTGTAAATAACCCAAAAGGGGGCGTGGCAGCTGCTTGGCATAGCAATCATGAACACCTAGCCTAGCCGCCCATAAACGCAACTGTCGACGGTTTTTGCATTTAAATGTGCGCAATTTGCTCTGAGCGTGCAAAAAAAGCAAAGAGGAAGAGGAAGACAAGAGGGAATAGTGAGGGAAGAACTGACTGTTGCCTACTTGGCCGGGCAAGTTAAGAATATGGTGTTAACGGATGTGAAACATGTGCGATCCTCACACTCCAATTTCTACCAGCAACAGGAGCACGAACCAAAAAAAAAAAAAAAAAAAAAAAAAAAAAACTCCGAAAAGGAGAAATGAATAACGAAATCCGTGCTGGCAGCGGAAGCACAAAATGAAAATGATAATAACAATGCTGCGGCGGGAGTTCAATTATTCGATATGCCACGATTTGCATGGTAAGCATTTCATTTGACAGCGGAAGTTCATTAGCGTCGGGCGAGAAGAGCAGGCTCCCGCAGACTCCCGCACAACAATCGAGAGTCGACAATGTGTGCGAGTCGGCAAAAAATAAAAAAAAGTCCTAAACACTTAATTTGAAACCAGAAAGGCGAGGCACAAAAAGAAAAATCACAATGTAACCGCTGAGATTCACTTATTTCATTTGTATTTTAGTCAAGTGTATGGCTCTATGGGAGAGTGAGAGTGAAAGAGAGAGAGAAGTTAAATACATGGCAGCCATTAGGGAGCATCAGCGAGATTTATTTAATAATTTAGCCCGAGCTGAACTCATTATAATATGATTTATCAAGTGTCTAGTATAAATTGTAATATCTTTAATTTTGGCAGCATACGTATCAGAACTAATTCGATTTGAGCAGCATGTGAGGCGGCAGCTCTATTCAATTAAGCTGGACATTTTGTAGCCACGGCAACCGAGTGTGGACATTCTCGCCTTTGTCCTTTGCAATCGCTTTCGACTGCTGATGGGACAATCCAGCGCAGCTTTATTCAACATTAATTACGCTCGCGGTTGCAATTCGATTGGGATATATATAAATATATATATATATACATACATATGTATATATATATGTATATATATTTTTGTGATTCCTTTTCGTTTCGGTGCGCATTTAAATCACTGCCACAAGCTCTTGGCCCGTACAGCTTGATACGTACGTCCATCATAGACGTCGCTTTGGGGCCCGCCAACCACATCAGGCTGCACAAAAAAACGGGGCTGTGGCTACGTAATCCAGTTGGCTGCCAAATGCAGTCTTTGCCTCAATTGAATTGAATAATTTGCAGTGCTCGACGTATGTGTGTGTGTGTGTGCGTGCGTTTTATATGCTCTTAACTTTTGATTGCCCTTTTTATTGCTGTTAGTGCTTTGTCGCTCGACCAATTTGAATAAAAATTATATTTTTCTATTAGCTGAACATGATTACCTGCGTTTTATTTTATGACTGACACTTTACGGTTTAGGTTTAATTGCAGTTTGCAATTTGTTTTTAATATCCACTTTTGTGTTTCCTGCTTGACGAATGCAAATCTAGATAAAAATGCCAATTGGGGTTTATGACAGAGAATGGCAAAGAGAACCCATTTAGAGATGATAAATATTTAGACTAAAAATATAATTTAAAACATTTAATATTCAAACAATATAAAACGCATTTAGAAGGTCTACTAGGCTCTCGAAATTGTTTAATATTTTTCCATTTTGAAATTTCTACTCTACTCATATTTTAGCTTCAAATATGACGTATTTAAGAGAAACATTGCCCTAGCTTTCAATAGTTTAGCTTTCAGACATATTTACAACACATCGTATCGTACGATAACATAGAATTATGGGGGATACAGTGCAGAAAAAGATAAGTGTTGATATGCTTTGCGAGGTTTGGGAGCAGAAGCAGCGCAAGTTCGAAATGGACATTCGAATGCTACTCGACAGCGCTAAGCACTTGGCCGTGCAGCTGAGCCAGACTATAGAGTCATCGGCAGAGCCAATTGACAGGATACGGTCACAGCAGCAGTTCAAGCTAAATTACTTGATGATCCACTTGACCGAGGAGCTGCAGCGGCAGAGCGACAAAGCCGGTGCCAAACGGCGGCTGCAGGAGTGGAACAAGTCCCTGGACAAGATGCGCCTCAAGATCGCTGTACTGTCAGAGAGCCTGTCCAAATTGGGTCTAGTCGATGTCTTGGCCATGAAGAAGCTGTGTGAGCTACCGGATAATTCGCAGCAAAACTATGAGAAGCTCAGCCAAACGCTGCAACACTGCGAGGCCATGCGAGCTGAGCATCTGAAGGCTCTCATCGGCCACGTGCACACGGAGATCAACGAGTGGTGTGATCTCACCTTGCAGTATCCGAGTGCTCGGAATTATCAGAAGGACTGTTGCACAGTGGAACTGCTGGAGTTGCTAGAGGAGCAGCTGAAGGACATTAAGGACTATTACAATGCCAATAAGGCAATCTTCGAGGTGTACGCCAAACGCGCGAGGCTGTGGATGCGCATGGAGGCGCTGGACGAGAAGGCTAAGAAACCCAATCGCTACCAAAATCGAGGTGGCGCCCTACTACGGGAGGAGCGGGAGCGCAAGGCAATTAATATTAAGCTACCTAGGATCGAGCAGCAAATAAGGGAACTGGCGCAGGACTATGAGCGACGCAATGGACAACCGTTTCTGGTGCAAGGCGAGGATATATTGGCACGCATTGCAAACGAATGGGAGGATTATCGCATGGCCAAGGAGCAGCAAAGTGCAGCACGAAAAAAGACAGCTTCCGACAATCTGCTGGAGCCCCTGAACAACTCGGCCCGTTCCGGCTTTATATCGCTACGCAAGACGACATCGGTCCCATATTTCAACTCCACAACGGTCAGTCCCACATGGACTGCGAAGCTCCAGCCAGAGAAGAGGCAGAGGGAGCGTTCAAAATAGTTTCAATTTTTATAGGCACTAGCTCGCCTCGAGCGAGCACTGTGAGTTAGGTCGGTTTTTCAGTCTTTTATACAAGTCAAATTATAAATTGGTTGTACAGGGTTTTGTCAATGCAACTTATAATGTGAACATTAACTAGTAAGGTAAAAGCCGGCACTATGCAAATAAATGTATTAGAAAGCAACAATTGAGCTCGAGGCGGACTTGCATAGACAATGAATTGAATTTATGCAGAGTTTTTAAATATTCCCTGTTCGATTTTAGCCACAAGTATGACAGCTGGCCTTCTATAATTGTTTGCCTCAGCTAATCCATCCGTGCCCGCAGCACACTTGGAGACCTTCAAATTGGATATCCCAGTCCTTGCACTAAGCTGTCACTCAGCCATTTTGACAGGCATTTGGCAATTTCAGCGTTGGCCACTAATCCAGAGGAGCGCGGCTTAATTACTTCCAAGCAAATTGAGGCCATAAATAAAATACGGCGAAGGCACCGCTGAAACGGGAACTTCGGCGCCCGATCAATGCGAACTGCTGGGTGTTGGTAAAACAGTCGAAGTTAATGCCTATATTGATAACTTAAGCTGCAGTACACGCAGATATACACATCCATATATATTTCACTCAGCTGCATGGGCTGAGCAGCACTGAGCAGTTCACTCAATCAGCAGTCGAATTGTGGCCGTGACTTGTGCCAGGCTAAGTCGTATCGATTCGGCTTTTGATTGATACATAAGTTGGGTTTCATGCCAAACTGGCCAAAAGCGCACACGCGCTGTCTCGGGCTGTGTATTTGATTAGGCCAACACATAAATCTCCCCAAATGAAGTTGGTAAGCTCGCGCGTCTGGCTCAGCGTATCAATTTGAATAAATTTACACATGGTCCGCCATTAATTTGAGTTAATTTGCAATTTTTCATGCCTACCGCATGACACTTGGTTGCCACGCCCACGTCATCACCCACCGTGCATCTGGCCCACCTGGTTATCTTTTGCATACGCCAGCCGTACATCAATGACACACAGGTGAGCAGACAGCGCCGTAAATATCCACGGAGGCAGGCAATATGAACATATTGCACACACGCACACGATTTCAGCGCCTGAGCGGTTTTAGGCTTCCGCATTTGGCCTTAGTCCTCCTGATTTTCCGGCCCCCCGCCTCCTCCTCCTCCGGCTGTGCAGCACATTCAATGGATCATAAATTCTCCAATGTGTCGTAATTCTTCAACCCAGCTCTCCATATAGAGCGGTGCCGGAAGGAGCGGAGGGAGCGGAAGGAGCAGTGCTGGGAGCTACAAGTTATTCGGCTTATTGGCGCTTAGCAGCAGCGATTTGGCTAATAGTTGGCAAAACTTTCGCAGTCTGCAGCTAAAGACATTCAACTTCGACTGGGCTAAATATTGAAATTGTCAAAACTTTGCCAGCAGCTTCAGCCACTGCCGCTGCTTACTCAACTCAACCCTGAAAAAAATATCGAGAACTTGAAAGCTCCGGCAATTATTACAGGTTCATCCGAGCGGATACTTAGGAACTCCTTTCGGACCATGAAAAGTACAAGCTGTTATTTGATGTTTTTTTTTTTTTTTATTGAAGAACTCTATTATGATGGCTTGACTGAATTATGTGATTTATGTAATATTGTTTTGGGGCGCTTCCGAAAGGGATTGAAAAATGAAAAGTAAACTTTTGCGATTAGTTTTTAGCTGGTTGCGTGTTGCCGGGCTTAATGTGCGGCAGTGTGTTAATAAATTTGCCGCGGGCGGAATCCATAGCCGAACGCAGCTCGAGAATAGTTAAAATTTCCATCGTAGGCGCTCAACTAATTTGAAATTAATTAAGAACCTGTCACGAACAGATCGGGGCTGATGAGTGGCAACGGCCAGGAGGCGTGGCACAAGGCACAAGGCAGAAGGCAAAGGGCACATTCAGTGTGAAGCCATAGCGAATTTACACGCGCGATGTTCACGTGTTAAGTATACGCATTGTGTGGCATCGACGATGGAAAGAATTCCATCTGCCGGAAATTACCAGGTGAGTCAACAGTTCTGCTTTCCTCTTTTTTTCGCTCTCATATTCTGCGGCTCCATTATCAAGAAAACCTTTTAAAACGCATAACAATAACGAAAATTTGAAAGAGATAAAAGACGTACGTGGGCCGGCAACGGAAATGATTATATCTCCTTGCGAGCTGGCGCCAGGTGGAGGGCCTCAGCATTGTGTTGGCAGCAACGTTGTTGTCATTGCCTTCCATTGTTCCATTGCCATGCCATTGCAATTTTCATTTGGGGGGCGGGTGTCCTCCACTGGCCGCCGTCCTCCACTTGCGCCGTTATCAGTGACAAACGGCCAGGTCGTAAACTGTGAGAGCGAACCGGAGAAATCAAGCAACACGAGCACAATTTACACATTTAAAATTCAAATAAAGTCATTTGCATGCAGACACAATGAGTAGAGCAGTGGACCAGCCACCGAGCCACCGAGCCGCCAAGCGGACAAGCTGGACAGCCCGAAAGACCGACAGACGGACAGGCGGACAGGCGGACAAGCTGGACACTGTCGCTCTATACATATGCGACTATTTTGACCGTCTGACCTTTGCAGCGCGGCCCAGGCACCCACCGAAAAGGCCGTCTGCTATTTTTGCTTTATATACATTTGTCATCATTAGTCCCCCGGCCTAACAAGACTGTCAAAAGAGGAAAAAAATAGAAGGTGGGCAGGATAATGAAATGGCAGCTGTATGGTGACTAGACCAGAATCTGCTATCAGACGGGCCAGCAACAGGGAGTTATTCTTGTTTTGGGTCAATGCACAACAGGGGTGGCTAAAACTGTACAAAAAAAAAAAAAAAAAAAAAAAAAAAGAAAAGAAATAAACCGAATGTTTATCAAAACAAAAAGCTGCAAATTACAGAAAACTCACTGAACTATAAATCACTAAAAACTTTGACCTTTAATTCAAATTAACATAGCAACGCGATTTTTGCGTAAGTTATCCTGTGAAACGGGGCAAATTCAACAATTTCACATATGACTCAAATTAAAGTCAGCCAGCGAATGGCTACACATGCAGAGCGAATATTTAATTAATTGAAACGTAAAACAAGTGCCAGACAAATATTGAGTTTATTGCGTTGAAATGCATTTAAGCAAATATCAACTACTATTTGTGATGACTCTGCGGACTGCTGACTGCTGACTGCTGACACATTACTGTCCGTCCGTAATGGCCATTTGCAATGATTTATTAACTGACTCCATTGAGACTTTCAACTATTTTGTCCATTTTCCATTTCTCATTTCGGTTTGGCTTTCAGCCCGCATGACTTCGGCATGCCAAAAGGCTTTCTGACAATTTTGGCTAGAAAGCAAATATTATTTTTCTACTTTTCTCCATGTGGCACGCACAAAATATGGAAAATTCAGTTAGACTGGCCCAGTGTCTGGGGCCATGTCAAAAACTTTTCACTGTACAGAAGTATATGTGTCTAACAGATAGGCATACACAAACACACACACAGACAGACAAAACACAAACAGAACAACGAGTAATACTCGCACACCCACACACAGACACACACACACACATTTAGAGTTTGTGTGCCTGTTTATTCAATCAACAAACAGCAACTTGATAAGAGTGGAACAGGAACTCAGACGCAATGCGAGAAGCACATGACAAACGTTAGATGACAGTTGCCATGTTGGAAAATGTCCCAACTACACGTACAAGCGTGCATCTCCCTCTCTCCCTCTTTCTCTGTGTGTGTGTGTGTGCTGGCACAACAGTTGCTTTTTTTTACATTTGTGCCAGGTGTCTTGTCAAGGCTCCAAAAAGTTTTTCTGCCATTTAAATCATGTCAGTTTATCTAAGCAACACCTAACAATCCACCCTCGGCAACAGTTGCCACGCCCACACGGTACGCCCCTCCGCATAGGCCCCTTTTTATATTGTGGCCACAACATTTTCCGCTGTTTTTGGCATCTTGTCAAGTTTACCATCAGTGGGCAACATTTTCAGTGTGTGCTTCCCCTTGTTCGCTTTGCCTGACTTGCAATTTCCATTGCGTGCAGAGCGGACATAAAACATTTTATCCTCCAATTTTTATTTCTATACAAAGTGCGCTTAGTAGTTGCTTCGCATACAACTGCAGTTGGTCATTTCGATTTAGTGAGTTTTTTAGCGTAGGTTTTTTGCGGTGCTCTCAAAAGTCTTTTATGGTTTAACGAACTACAAAAGCAGTCGATTTTTGTTTTTTTTTTTTTTTTTTTTTTTAGTTTAAACAAATTCAAATGCAAATAATGATAATTTCCATTGTACGCGCAAATAACACACAGCATAGTCAATTATTTTAATTGGAAACTGCACGAGCAGCAGGATATTAAATAATTAAAAACATTTTCGCAACTGGGAAATTGGCAGGCGCAATGCATTGATCAACAATTGCTAATTAAACAGAAACAGTTAATTACTCAGCTTACAGTGTGTGCATTTGTGCTGCTGATGTTTGTTGAATTAATTTCAGAGTTAGCCCCGTAATTGAACAATAAATATGACCATGTTAAATGTTGTAAATATAAATGGAAGCTCACAAAACTGTCGACGCTCGGAGAGAATGCCAGAACAGCTGAACAGATGAGACAGCACCGTAATCAACTGAATGTGCGACAAATGTATGGCTGTCTGAGAGAGAGAAGACACACTCAGTGGCATTTAAAATTAATTATACGCCGAGTGTGGCAGCCAACAGCTATGCGTCATTCAGTTAAGCGCCTCATTTGCTGACCCCGCCCAGCCCCGCCCTGCCCCACCCTGCCCGGGAGTGTCTTCTGTCGAGCTGCAGCTCAGAAATGCAGAAAGCAAACTGCAAAAATGTATGACCGCATTTGAAATTCACTTTAGTATCTAATTAATGTGAGCCGAGACTTCATTTGTTTTGTTTTATGCTCAGTTGCGTGGCTCTGGTTTCTTGCTTTGGCTTCTATAGCCGCGTTTAATCAGCTCATAACGCGCTCCCAGGCCTCGCTTCTATTACTTATATTTATACAAAATCAACTCTGATTCTAGGTTGGAGAAACTAATTATGACTCATGTTAATAAACATAGCTAACGACTTGGCTTGTCTTTAATTGTTTTACTTATGTTTAGCTGTGCGCAGAGTCGACTTGAAGGACATTTAAAAAGACTTTGTCAAACCCCCAGGCAGCTCTGAGGAATAATTAAGTGTAATTCATTGAAATACAAATACAAACTGCCAGCATCAAGTTGAAGACATTTATTCAACATTTTACAACTAGACATGATGTGCACGCATCCACTGCACTGATCCATGGACACACTCATCTCAGCTGAGCTACTCCTACACAGTTGTGCTGGGGGCTGCTGGGGGCTGCCGGGGGCTGAGGGAAGCTGAACCAATTCAAACACAGACAGTTAATGATGCTGCAGCTCAATCCATTTAAACATTGTGTAAGTTTTATGAAACTTTATACTATTTGATTTTTGCTAAAGAGTGAAGTCATATGCATATATATGAAACAAAACGGTGGGCGTGTTCCAGCAATTCGGTGCCAAATACAGAAAACATATGTATGTATAATGTAAATGCAAGGGCGTGCTCTAGCAAGAGGATTGTTTGACTTGAATGTATACCCTGTAATCTTTCCTATAATTGTGTGGACTATACTCAATTTGTTGTATAAGAATTTTCGTAAATTTTAAATTGTATTTGTATTATTATTATCATCATCATTTATTCTTGATTATCTTAAACAAAATAAATTAATTATGCAATGAATTAATTTTTATAGTTTAGTATTAATTATATTAAAAGATTTTATTTAGTTTATTATTTTAAGTTTTTTTTAACATAAATATTTATTTATTTTATTATAAACATAAATATTAATCCAAATTAATTAATACTTAAATATTTGCATAGTTTATAAACATGTCTTTTTTTTCAAATTTAAATATTTAACTAAAATATTTTCATAATTAATAAATATGTTTTATTTATGTATACAGTTTAAATACTTAACTTAAATATTTTTATAATTTTTAAATATGTTTTATTTATTTTTAAATTAAAATATTTATTATATATTCATATATGTGTTTATTATATGTATTAATATTATTATATTTATATAATTTACAAAACTTATTTAAGAAGCGAACTGCACCTCGACCGATCAGCATCGTGCCCGAGAGTCAACTAAGTAAGCACAGCAGCTGGCTTGCTCTTTTTATACCTATCAAAATTTCACTAAAAATTGATCTACAATTGTAGAGCCTTGCTCTTGCTCACTCATTCACTCTGAAAGGGTTGGATATGGACAGGTAGTACAAAAGGAAAGAGACAGAGAGAGAGAGAGAGAGAGAGAGAGAGAGAGAGAGAGAGAGAGAGAGTCACATGAGTAGAGTGAATTCTAATCCACGCCCCTATTTCTCATGCTCCTATTTATCTATTACGAAAACTCGCTCGCAATCATAATACCCGCTTTTGTCATTTCAACTGATTGCAGGATATGCATATCCGACATATAAACATATAGCACAAGGACTGTGGCATTTCTGATTTGACCCCGCAAGGAAATTGAAAGCATATCGAAAACTCAGCCACGCGGTCAATGTGGCAAAACAGCGCAAACAAAAGTTTTTTTTTTGGTTTCTTTTTTTTTATTTTATGTGTGTGTGTGTGTGTGTGTGTGTGTGTGTGTGGATTTGTGTGTGGGCCATAAAATAGAAATTAGTTGCAATTGGAGTTTGCGTTTTGCTTTTGGTTTTACGGTTTTGTTGCGGTCGATTTTTCCCTGACCATCGTCATGTAGCTGCAGCTGCTGCCCCAAACAAACCGTATCCGCCGTCCCACTGTCCAGTCTGTAGTCCGGCTGCTCTGTCTGCCCAGCTTGCATTTCCGCTTTGGCTTGCCAGAGGGCAAACTATTTGGCTGCCTTGAAACTACAATTTCACATACTAATTTACAATTTTTCTATGCTAGGGCAGCAGACAAGGGAGCAGGGCATCAGTTGTTGTCCAAAGTTTAGCTGCCCAATAGATACACACATATATCTATATATGTATATATTTCGGATGATCTCTGGTTGAATTTTATAGCTTTAATATGCACGCCGGAAATGCGTCTTAATCGAACAGGAAGAGGAAGTGCCATCTAATGTTTGTTGGCAATTTCATTTGTATTCTAGTTTGTTGATTTAATTGTAATTAAAGATGGGATAGAACTCTGCACACTTATGCGACTCGTTTCTGATACTTCGCACAGAGTGGAGCTCGCATCTGTAATTTGATGACAAATTGATTTAGCTTCAAGTCGAAGCGCATTTCCGACTAAATTGATGTTATTACCGATAATTGATTGGCATCCATTGAAGCGGACATTTCCATTCCAGCTAATTATCGAAATTAAAAGCAATTTTAATCGTTGTGCCCAAAATCCATTTAAGCAAATTGCTGACTAATTCAGCAGTTATGCTCGTTTGCTACATAATGTTACTTAACGCATATTGCGTATACGCCGTGTCATTATCAGCGCTCGAATCGTTTTGGGCTTTCATGGGAATCAATTTTAAATTTGTATTGTTGACCTCACAACAATTTGTGGCAACTTTTTTAATTTTATCGAATAAGGCTTGCAATAAATCAATAAATATCCCTGGACTGTTCGGCTGACTTTTTGTCGGCTAAAAACGCCAATAAAAAAGAAAAGTTTTGTTGACCGCATTATAAATATGTCCTCACATGACAATCAATAAAATCAAACAAATATTTTTTACGCCATCCCGAATTGACACAAGCAACAAATCAAAAGCGCGTCCATCAATATAGAGCGTTTACCGCACGCACACATGCATCGCCAAATAACATATATAGACTTTGCCCGAAAGCCAAACACAAGTGCCACACGAGACACTTGACTGCCTCCAAAAATATGCAATTGGTTGGCTTTTTTCGTTCTTTTAGCCATTTTGGCGATTTGGCCGGGAAGAGCTCGTTGCCATTTGTAGGACATCATTTTTGGATATTTTCTTTTTTGGGTCAGATGGATGGAAAAGCGGAGTGAAAAATGCTTTGTGCATATGGGCGATAAATATAATATTTTTTTTGATATTTCCATTTTGCGTTTATCTGCTGTTATTTTCATTGGTAATATGCACCTGTGTTAACGTTTTTTGTCGGCTCCATGGCCTGACAACTGACAGCTGGCTGCTGCGCTTGGTTATTTCAATTAGCCTTATCACTTTTCATGGCATTACATGGCCGCGCATCGTACCGCGTAAATATTAAATATGTATTTAAAACTCATTAATTGACAACTTTATAAGCCATTTATTGCATATGCCTGACAATGGGAGCTTTTGTCGTACGGATTGCAGAGACATTGAGTGCCTCGACTTATTTTTATTGATTGGAATTCAATTTACCTGTGCGGGCTCCAGGGTATCACACAGTGAAGCATATAACACTCTCGTTTTCCCTTTTTTTTCCCTCCTGGTGCAGCTTCGCAATATTCCAATGATTTTCAAACGCGACAAATTGATTTATGTATGCATTAATTGGCCCAATTTATTTATAGGTACAGAAAAACAGATATTTTTATTTATTTCGACTATTCATTTTGCAGTTCGCGAAGTTTCGATTTTAAGGGTTATTAAAAAATGTATACTTTTTATATGTCAAATCTCGATATAATATGTCGCTCAATTAAATATTTAAAGCGCAACCAATCACTTTAGAAGCACTTTGTGGCCAACGGATCAAGCGGAGATATGTTATGACTGTATATAAAAAAAAGTAGCTATATTCCTAAATTTCGTTGTTTTTGCTTCTGTTTTGATACCATAAGTAAAAAACGTAATTTGAAAAAGAGAAAAAAGTTTATCTTGCGGTGATATCATTCATTTCCACGCGGAAATCAGCTTAAAATATTTGCAAAAATACGTAGATTTATGTATTTATATAAACGATTGCATGGCTAGACTTAAATATGGTTTTTCCATTGCAAGCGCAATAAATAAAATATCACAAATATAAAAAATCTGCTGTGTATACTAAAAATGCGCTTAAGAGCTTAGAGCAAACTCAGCCAACGCTTTTTGTGCATTTTGTGATTGGGCATTTTTTTTTTTTTTTTACCACTATATTGACGACACGTATTTCAATGACTAAAGTAAACTATAACGAGCTGTTGTTCTATCTTTTTTTTTATGTAAAGCTGCGCTTGAGCGCACTTAATATGATCATAGTACAATGTATGCACATATCGATGGCAGACTTTAGCCAAGAGTCGAACTGTTGTTTCACCTCAACAAAAAAGTCAGCTGAGAGCTGTCTTTCTATTCATGAACATGTCACAATTATCCTCGTGTGAGTGCTCAATGCATGCAATGCGGATTAAATAGCATTTAACATCTTGTTGGCCACCAATCAAAGTCCGTTTAAGCTTTTGTCTCATTTCAGTAAATAGGAAGACACATTCAATATTACATCCGCAATGGCTCATGTAATTGAATTCAAATGTTTAAGTATAACTTCTGTTCATTAGCCCATTGCGCAAACAGTTTCAATTGCAAATTGTTTATTCGATTTTCCGCAATCGCCTCGAGCAAGTGTAAATTATGCCTGTAAATGGACCGTGAGGAAAAACAAATGGCGGAAAATAGGCAAAAACATTGAGCAGCATGGCGAATGCTGTACATCCTTTCTTGAGACACAAAGTTAATTTGTTATTTGATTATAATTGTGTTTGATGAGATTTCACGACTTCAAACGCAATAATTATGCTTAAATTATGCAAAATGTATTAACATGCTGCTGCTTGTACTGTGCATTCGAGATGAGCGAAACGTTTGATGCTACTAATTTAATATTACCACACACACACACACGCAGATACACATGCATTCACTCATTCGCCCACTCACATGCACACACATAAATTCCCTTCGTTTATGTTGTTTGTTTAACTCATTTACCATGTTGACTTTCATGCGCGTAATTTGTATGTCAACAAGCCGAGTGTGAGGGACCCCCTCCCCCAACACTTCAGTTCGCCCCGTTTTTTAGTGAGCCAACTAAGCACTTTTTAATGAATAAGCCGGCGAATTACCTGGGAGTGGCCAACAGCAAAAACACACTTACCTAGCTCACCTGGCTACTGGCCGGGGTCAAGTGCACGGCGACCATAACTGTATATTTTGTAATATATACCATCTCTGCTGCAGACTTTAAGGTGAATTGTTCTAATGTTGACTTATCTACTCTGTGTATACACGTGTGTGTTTGTGTGTGTGTAAGCGCAGATGTTGCTAGCATGTTGTTGTTGCTATTGTATTTTATGTACTTCCCTCTGCCATATGTGTCGCATAATAATTAGAAATTTAATTGGATTTGAAAGAAAATGAAATTTTAATGTGTTGGCTATGCAATTACATTAAAAACAAGCAAAGCACACGCACACGCACACACACACACTGACACCCACGCAGCCACACACATATGGCATGGCAAATACATGAATAATAAAGCAGACACCGAGCACAGGTGTAAAGAAAAGAAAAGAAAGATAAATGGAGGCAAAAAATGAGTATGCCGAACAAGTGCAACTTACACTAATTAACTACGAACTAATTTTAATATATTGCGTATACGAAGCCTCTGTCACTGGCATGTCAAACAGTTAACGGGGGGTGGGGCGATGTGTGTTTGAACTTTGACACCTGCTTCGCCTTGGCCTGGAAAGTTTGACTGAAAATATTGCCTATGCGGTTATTATATTACACCTGGGAGTGAACTTTGTATGCAAAGGCACAAATTATATGAAATTCATCTGATCAACGGTAGTTAACAGCCTGCTACACCCTAAATCAAGTTTCGGTATCTGCTCTGCTTCTAATGCACGACCAGTAATTAAAGTCACTCGAAGCAACAATTACGCTCGTGAATTGTTGCTCTGGGTGATAATACAGCCAAGCGCTAGCTACATCATTGTGGATACATTTTTATGTGGGGCAACAGCCGAACCAGCAACAATTAGGCGCAGCGCCATTTTGTGCCAACAGGAAATTCAACGGAAAATGTGAAGAGGCGCAAAATCAAAGCACGCACCAAATTATAATTATTTCATGTGTGGAATATGTGTGGCATACCTAAACAGAGAGCCACGCAACCAACGCCGAGGGGCAAACGAACAGTTTGCGAGAAGCCCAACACACCTAAATAAACAGAGCGCTTCAATACGTTTTTGCGAAATTCGAAAGAAATCTTACACTGATTAATTTAAGAAATAATTTACATTTCAAATTATTTTTATGAAATTGTTTTGCAAACACTTGAAGTAAATTCTAGGAGCCGCCCTTCTGGAAAGTTTTGAATTAAATTTCATGAAAATTAACAGAGTGTGTCGCATTTGTGTTTTACATAATGCAGGTTAAACATGAGCAAGCGGGAAGGGACTCGCATCGCCGTAGATGTGCGAATACAGTTTCACAGCCAACGCACATGCATATAAATAAATGTTTGTGTGTGTGTCAGCATGTATGTGTGCATGGTAATCATCTATCAAATATTACGTTGTTGTAGTCGCACGGTAGCCCTGTACCGTATCCACATGGATTCGAATGCACGCTTATTTTAATTGTTGCTTTTGCTTTTGATATGCAAAATTGTGCACAGTTTATTATCTACGGTACGCAGGTTCCTTTATCCTTGGTCCGGCTTTTGGGTTTTTGTGGCTCGTTGACAAAATTGAAATATAATTTTCCGCAGTTTAGACAGCACATAATAAAAATGCATTTGGCGAGCCATTAAAACGGCTCTAAATTTTAATTAAAATTGCGCATACGCCATGTGAGCTATTATCCAATGTGCGCTAAAGCATTTCACGTGACAAGAATATTCATGAATATAAAACACGCAATAAACAGCGCCAAATTGTCCAGATACTGGCAAGCCAAGCCACAGAAATGGCCCAATTCAAAATATTTAAATATCTAGTTCTTGCAGATAATTTTAAGCAAAGCGCACAAAGGTAAGCGAATCAACTTTAAAAGGCAACCACAAATTGAAAGCACAAACAATAATAGTAAATGTATATACAATTTGCATTGTATTACAAGTCTGGGCAAGCTGCGAATGGCAGCGGGTTGATAAATCCCGAAGCGAGATTCGCTGAACAAAATATGACCACAAGCAGCCAAAGAGTGCAAAAGCCACGACCACGACCTCCGATTGCGCTGCATTCCGACAAATTTTTTATAATCAAAATGGCGCAGATAATAAATAATTAACTTTAGTAATAAATCGTTGCTTAAAGCAGTCACAAATATTTTCATAATTATATGCCCGATTAATTTATAGCAGAAATATAAAATAATGGCATAACAAATATTTGCATGATTCAATAAGCATGAATTATGTTAATTATTCTATGAAAGTCAATGAATTATTAAAGGCACAAAATCAACTTTGAGCATGAAAAACAGCTGCAGCATTTGACATTTTCCCGTCGTCATTTGACCACTGACTGCTGAAAATTTAGCTAAAAATTAATAACTGACAGCGGGAAGCTCGGAGTCACATTAACGGACTACAAAATGCTGCTGAAATAGCAAAAAAAAAAAAAAAAAAAAAAAAAAAAAAAAAAGAGAGATAGAGAAAGAATTCCATTGGTAGCTTTGGTAGCTTCATTGTTGAACTCGCAGCTGCGTTGACTTTTCCATGCACAGAATTACAGAAATTGTTGTTTGAGCTGGCTGATGCCGTGCTGTACGGCTGCTGCATCTATCTAGGATTTTCCAGCTGCACAGGACAATTGTGGCTGGCTGTATTATCTAGCGCTTTCGCCGCCCAGGCGTGCTGCTGCAGCTGCTGCTGCTGCTGCTGCTGCAATTGTGTCCTTGTACTCGTCGCTATAGAGACGTATTTGATATCTGTGTGGCTGTATCTGTTGCTAAATATGCATCTAGAGTTGCTCAATTGTTTGCCTTGTGAATGGTCGGCTGGGTGTTGTCTCTGCTCTTGGCCTGCTTGGTTAGCTCTCGTTCTGTGAATTTGCGCATCACGTGGCACTAACAAAACAAATGGCAACTGTCTGCGCTCGGACGATCATCATCGTTGTCATCATTATCAACAGCATCATAATCCTCTGTGGATGACGGGCTGAAAGGCGACAAATTTTGTTGCTGTTGTTGTTGTTGCTGTTGCTGTTGCTGCTGGCCTGTGTTTTGTTGTCTTTTGGTTGCTTAATTAAAAAGTCATCATAACTCTTGTTGCAGCTGCCTTCGACTTGCGACTTTGTTATAATTTTCTAAAGCTAATAAAATTGCTTTGTAGCTAAAAATGGGAATAAAGCATTTTAAGTGCTCCGCGCTTATCGCAGACGCAGTATTCAAAAATTTAAGCTCAATGCAACGGGCCTCAATTTCAACACGCCTCTCTCTCTCTCTCTCTCTGTCTCTCTCTCTTCCGCTCTGCCTTTACGTCACTCCCTCCCCGCTTCGGCCAACAAGTTCAAGTACTTGTTGAAAATTTTATGACATTTTAAAACTTGAAGCAGGGCCTCCAATGGCAACGCAGCAGCAGCCAGTTCCGAGGCCATTA
Organism: Drosophila arizonae; assembly: GCF_054131065.1. Taxonomy (NCBI): domain Eukaryota; kingdom Metazoa; phylum Arthropoda; class Insecta; order Diptera; family Drosophilidae; genus Drosophila; species Drosophila arizonae. The sequence goes on from NC_142924.1 coordinate 20,008,635, forward strand.
AAATGTTATAAAGCTACATTTAAGCACTTAACTTGATATCTTTCAATCTCTTCAACTTAGTCTATACATAAAATGCTGAACAAGTCTAAGCTGGGCCAAAAAAGTTATTATTACAATGCGGGCAAAACAACAAAGATAAATATCAAGCATAGAATCGCTTGTTTGCATTTTTTGGGCATAAAAGTTAACAATTAACTGGCATCAGCCTGCTTGAGGAGGCAAAATAAAAGCAACCCTGACCCCGCCCACAATAAAAAATTGTAAAAAAAAGCGCCAAGCGAAATTGCTCAATTGGTTGCATGAGAAAGAATATCATAAATTTCAACGGGATAATGTTTATTTAGTCTGTAGCACAACATTTATACTACCAAGGGTGTTTGCTATAGGAACCTCTGAAATTGGAATTCTCGGGCAGAATTTTCTTAAGACTTTGCGAGTAATAATTGCGTATTATTCTTTAAAATTGGTTGGCCTACTAAGAATAAGCCGTCGGTCAAGATTCACAAAAAAGGTAATTTAATAATTGTTAAATAAACTTGAAGCTTAAAAACATATAAGAATAAGAAAAAAAATAACATTTCACATTTAATTAAATTATTATTTAGTTCAAGGGCTTATAAGAGCTTAGTCTGAGGTCCAAATATTTTTAGCTCAAGCAGAACATTTACAATCTGTCTTCCAAATAATTCCTCTTAAAAATAACAAAAATTAGAAGAAAAAAAATAAAAATAAAAATAAAAATAAAAATATTAAATCTGAAGGAATTCCGCATGGACTAACAAAATCGTTGAACAATTCTCTACTAACTTCAAAATATATTGTTTTTCAAGTGATTTTCATGCATGCTGACGAGCTTATCAATTTATTTCTGTCATGTGTAGCTCAAATGCAAGTTGAAATTGAGTTTAAAGTATGGGTGAAAAGTTTTTCGGGCACCTCGCTCGTTTTTATTCTCCCTTATATTAATATGAAAAATTTGTGCAGAAATTGAATGTAAGTTGGAGCGCCAGAGTCAGCCCGCATTGTTGCATTGCATTCATTTTTTTGAGTCATGTGGCGCCTGCAGGTATGCAACACGCAACGTGCAACATGCGCACAGAGCGCCCACATGGCGTTTGCGTAATAATATTTCAAACAGAGCGCTGCGAAATTTTGCATAATTTCAACTTATAAGCTTTTGCGTGAGAGGGAGACGCCGAGCAGCCAAGGGCGCGTGGAAAACTCGCGAGTGCCACAAACAGAAAATTAAATTTTATCAACTAATTTTCATAAAAAACAACTTCAAATTGCAACAAATTAGAAACATGAGGTCTGGGCGGCTGGGCGGCGGGGCGGCGGGGAGCGCAGCTTGAGGGACAAAACTCCTGTAAAGCTGAGCAGCGGCGCTTCATCGAAAAACATTTGGCACTTGAGCAGCAGCTTCGACATTGCCTTTGCTTGGCTCAACTTGACTTTTGCTTTGCCTCACGCCGCCACTGCCACATGTTGAGTGGCGCAAAATTGTGTCACAGCTTAGCCAGCGGGTGGGCGGTGGGTGGTGGGCGTTGGTGGTGCTACACTTTCTGGCTGTGCTGGCGGTTAGAATGTCACGCGTAGCATAAAATTTGCATAAATTAAAGAGCACAAGCTCAGCAATGGCGGCTCTGAAAAATACGTATAAGCAAAAAGGCAATAAGTTGTTTAATTTTGCGTAACAATTTTATGGTTGCTCTTAGCTACTTGTTGCATCCACTACATCTCAGTCTCTCTCTCTCTCTCTATCTCTCTCTCTCTCTCTCAATTATTGTATTCAAATGTGCGGTAAGAGTTGAAGCAGTACACGATAACTGCTTGAGTCGAGAGAACTCACTCAGCACAAAACAAATCGCAGTGAAGAAAGTATTTTTCTCCGATTTTCCGCTCGGTAAATTCAGTCATGGATATTTCAAAATGAAACGAGTAATAAATGCAAATACATAAATTGTTCAACTTTATGACTAATCCAATTAAATTATCAAAGTTCAATCTGTCGATGGTAATTGAAATGTATATCGTTTTGCCCAAATCTCAGCTCAATAAACATAGTTTTAAAATTGAACATAGTTTCTTTTCCCTACGACAAGCTCTATTCATGCTCACATTACAAAACAAACACTCAACTTTTATTGTATAGAAACACACACATACATACAAATATACACACACACACACAACCTTGCCTCTAGGAGAAGAACTTTATCTGCATTTTCACTTGCGTGGCAGAAAAAATGAAGCAAGTAAAAACCGAAAACCGCACAGAATATTTCTCTTATATATTTTTTACTATTTTTTTTTCGCTCTCTCTTTTTTGCACATTAAGCGTTTTTTCCCCACAGCATAATATAATATTTAAAAAGCAACAGCCAAAATCAAATGAGCATGAGAGCGTACAAAAAAAGAGCAACAGCTAGCAAAAAGTAAGCGCAGTGCATAAAAGAATTGGAAAAATAAGATTTTTGCTGAGATTTGACTGCTTCATTAAATGCTTCAGCACATGGCACAGAAATGGCAATGGAAATGGAAACGCGCTGCGTTCGCACAAGCGGAAGGAGTTGACAGAGAGAGAGAGAGAGAAAGTTGGGCGCGAGTCATGAATATGTGCGTTGACTATGCACAGATATCCTGTATGCGTAGCGATTAAATCAATCCTTCCTGTAGTAACGGCGCTACAAAATGTTAAACTAACGTTTTAATTTTTTTGTTGAACTTGTTTTTTTTTGTTCGTCATCCACTAACTGCTAAATAAGCCCCGGGCTACTGCCAACTGCCAACTGACGTAAAGTTGTACAACTTGCTCCTGCGCCCAACGTCATCCTACTCCGCCCGCCTCCTGCCAACTGCCGACCGCCGCCCGCCGCCCGCTGTGCCTGTGCCTGTGCCCGAAAGCGCTGCGAAGCGGAAATGTCAATGCAGCGGCACTTGCACTTCCGTTGCCTACTTTCGTGCGTCGGCAACGCCGTCACCAAACTTTGCCTGCGCCTCAACTTTTTGTTCTAGCGCGCTCAGCCTGCTGACGTTAACACAAAATGGAAACAAATGGCAGCCGTCGTCATCGTCGTCGTTGCAGCACTCCCCCGGGGTGCCTTCCACACAAAACTTCGATTATGATAAATGTGAGCATGTGTGAAAGTATATATATATATGTGTGTGTGTGTGGCACATACAGCTAAAACAAAAAAACAAAAAGAAAAAAGGGAGGCGGCCCATCTGGAGAAATGCACGCCGAGAAGCTTCCCTGCGAAAAAGCCACGAGTGATATATTAGTTTTACTTGAAAAGGATATAAGCCAATGTCGCTTGGGCGCTGCCAGGAGATAAACTGAATGCTCATGCATGCTCATGTATGTGAGTTTTAATTTCAGCAAAAAGTAAATAATATCGTGAATTGACATTAAGCGAACCTGACACACTGAGAAGCTTAACTTTTGCAGCCAGCAGAATGAAATTTATTGAAATATTATATATATATTCAAATTTCATAGACACCCCATAACTCTGAGATCCGTTACAGAGAATACGAACTACGCCAGAGTGCTGCTGCATGGCAATACAAGTTTTTAAAATTGTCAACGTCGCTTTTTACGCGTCATCAATTTCCGTTTATTTAGTAGCCACTGGGGCGCTGTCGCATGTGTTTGGTACAGAGTAGTTTTCTTAGATATTGACCGGCAGCTGTCTTTTGTTTGTAGGCCATAAATTTGCTCCTGTTGACAACACTGAGGGGTCGAGCGAGCTGGCCGCAATGCAAGACGCGCATAAATTACAAGGGCAAGGGTGCGTGGCAGCGCCCTGGGTGGGCCATTTTATTGTATCAGACTCAGGAATGGCATCAGAAAGCTCGTTGTGCAATTGCCGCATACTTAAGGTAATCTCGTAGAGCGTTGTGCTTACTTCTAATGGCCATTCATCAGCTCGTTGAATGCAAACGGCAAATAAATGGCAGCCCCGACCAAAGCAAAAGAACAGAGCATAACAGGGCAGACCAGGCCAGCAACAATGGGGCTGACCAGGCCAGCAATTGTCATACAAAACTGTCGACTCGAGTCCACTTGCTGAAGCGTAGTAACAGACAGACAGAGAGACAGCGAGACAGAGAGAGGTAAAGAGGAAAAAGTAAAGAACAGACAGAGAGACAGAGAGAGAGAGAGAGAGAGTCAGTGGAGCTGATTTTGAAGATGGCCAGGGGCAGGGCGGGTCGCGGTCTGTAATTGCAACTATAGCTGCACACTTAGCGCTATTTTACTTTAATGCGACTTTCTTTGCAATTTTCAAATGCCATTGTGTCTTTGTGCTGGATAAATGTTTTGAAAACTATTTCCATTTGCAACAAAATGCGTGTCAATAGAAAGCAGCAATGCGCGCTTAAAGGATTTGCCCCAACTACACTGACAAATACTTTTGATAAGTCTGTTAAATGTACTTCAGCAAAGTTTCTGGACGGCGACTTCAACAGAGCTCATCCATGCTTTGGCAATTAGAGAGTAAATGTATATTATTAAGAATCTTGGCACTTGGCTAGTAAGCAGCTCGTTTCACTTGACAGCATACAGCACAACAATGAAGTAATTATGGTCTGTCGTTCACCTAAGACCTATTAAATATAACTATAGTAGAAAATACATATTTTTAATGACAGAAATTTTACTTAAGCACTTATATAGAGAAGATTTCAAGTACTTAATGCAAATGTAACATTAACTTGCGCTTCGTTTTCCTACTGCGCCTAGGCTTATTGCTGCCAAGTTATGGAAACTAATGGGATTTTTGTAACAATATTTAACTAATCTCTAGTTGCAAGTTACGAGAGAATGATATTGCGAAAAAAGAAGTCAGAGTCCCATCAGAATTCGAAAACCGTATGGGCCTGCCAAGAAATGGCCACATGCCGCTGGCTTAGCGCCAGTTGCTCTAACAAGTTTAGCCACTTTTTGATGGCCATAATTCAAATTAGGACGCCAGCGGTTCGCCGTTGGGGTGCAGATGGGGCGCTTTGAATGCGGCGGTCATCTGACAAATAGGCCGGACAGCAGTCGCCTTTAAGCGTACTTTAAGTTGCCCCAAATTGGGTCGCAGATTGCCTGAGACAATGGAGAACGCATCCTCGCAGCGGTTACGACTGCGGCGGAAACAGCGGAAACGGAAGCGAGCAATGGCGAGCGCGGCCTAATGTTCGGTGGGCGTTAGTTGATGGGCAGCCGGGTGAATGGCTGGATGGACGGCTGCGCGGATGGGTGGTTGGGCGGTTGGATAAATGGCTGGCACTGGGCGGCGGCGGTAACGGAAGCTTTCAATTTCAAGCTGCAATGCAAAAGGAGCCACGACAGCCTCGGACTGCAGCTCAAAGCAGAAAAAGTAATTTATTTCGTATTGCGGTTTTTAACCACATTTTCCACTTTGTACAGCAGCAACGACAGTCAAAAAAAAAAAAAAAAAAAAAAAAAACAAAAAAAGAGCTGCCCCAGCAGTCGTAGTAGCTCCAGCTCGAGCTCGAGCTCCAGCAGTAGCCAAGACTATATTCTCTCTATGGCCGAGCCAAACGTTCCCTCCACGGCTCCATGACTATAATATAAATTTGCTTTGCTCTGCATTGCCGCCCTGTCTGTATAGCTCGATAAAAAAGGCTCAAATGCGGTTCCGCTTTTTCTTTTGCCCTCTTTTTAGCACATTTTCTGGCCATTTTTTGCCGCTCACGAAAAATTTCATCGTTTAAATTGCATTTGACCCAAAAAGTGTACCAAGTGCGACGTGTTTTCTATTTCGTTTTGTTTTCTTTCATCTTCTTTTGCACCTGCAAGCCTGAACAAAGCGCCAACTAACTTCAAGTTGAAGTTATGAGCGACAAGTGTGCGAATGCGACTTCCGGAAGAGCTGGCCGTGCCAGCGTTCGCCGTGTGGCTTTCCGGTCCGGACAAGATACACTTCTTGATGTCTACTATTTGGTATGCAAGGCGCAGACGAGAAGAGTTATTCATTGGGAAACTCGAGCTGAACAGTTGGCCGGCATTAATAGACACGCACAGAGGCGCAAAGGCTGCATGATGAATGAAGAGATAACTGCATAGTTGTCAAAGAGAGAACATTGCATTAGTCAAAGACCCAGCACGAAAGTTGTGAAGGATGAACGGAATTAACATTCGGGTAATCACTTGGCCCCAGAGGCCAAGTACATCCGAGGCAACTAATTTGAATATCAAATTAATTTACTCAACCAAAGTGCAGTCTCTCTGCCCTTAATTTGCCTATTCACCAAGGATATATTTGCAAGCAAATTGAATGTACGACTATGCGATAAGAGCTCCACTCTTGATAATCAAATTTCCAGGCACATCTAACACTTTGCTTTGTATTCTCCGAGCAGTCGGTCGGCTCTATTTACTTGTAATTTACCATATACAAAGTCTATTCCAATCAATTGTACGAAAGAGTAAAACAAACAAACAAAGAGGCTGACCATGTTATTTCTTTTGTATAATTTCATTTGCTCTTTTCGAGCAACTCTGACGACAAAGAACCGCCGAAGAGCGACGTACATGGAGTGTGCAAAAACCCAACCGCACTGAACCAAAAGCCAAATAAGCCCCATGGAGGAGGCAACTAAGAAGAATTGATTTGGGGCAACAGCATGCTGAAAGAAATTCACTTGATTAGGGACTCTGGTGCAATCAAACTGCTTAATGTGCAGTTAACGCCAAGAGGAACCCTAACAGCAGCAACAGCAGCAACAACAACAACAACAATGACATCGACAATGGCAATAGCAACAAAATCGAAAGCAACAACGACATCAACAGCTACAAAAACTAAGTGAAATCAAATCGCAGCTTCGAAGGGAGCAGCTCTGCTGAGCTAATTCAATTGGCAATGTCAATGTAGGTGAGGAAACAAGCAAACAGGCGCAAGTAGTCGGGAATAAGTAGCCAACGGCCAACAAAGCCAACGGCCAACAGGCAATGGGCAATGGCCAGGAGTCGGTAGCTTCGACCAACCCACTTAGCTGATCGATTTCACATCGTCTCACAGGCTGCCAGCTGTGGTTGGATGTTCTTCTTGCAGTTGCTGTTGCCTCAATTGAAGCTGATGACTTGACTTTCAGCATAGCTTAAGCCTGACCGAAGGGCAAGCACAGCTGCCGAGCAGCATTAAGTTGCATGCACTGTGTGCGCCGTGTACTCCGTGTTGCACAGACATTTGCTCCAGCCGAGCTGCTCCTCTTGGCAGCACAGCTTAAGTGGTATATACAGATGTTTCGAGTAAATTGCGCATACGTCACGTGGTCTGTGTGTGATGTTGTAATAATAAATGACAAGTGTCAGATTCAAATGCTTCAATATTTAATTTAATTTATATTCAAGCAAGCCAAATTAGAATGCACCGCTCGGGTGCTGGACTAAAGGTGCAACTTGTAGTAGTCGCTGCATTCATGTATTCAATGATGTCTTCAAGTTTTCTTTTATGCTACGCTAGACACACAACGCTTTAAGCAACTCGAGCGGGTTCGTCATGCAATGTGGCTTGCATGCCATAAATGTGCTCTCAAATATTTGCATATTAATGCAACAAATGTGAATCGTGCGTGTGGCCATGGGTGTGTGTGTGTGGGTGTGTGTAGGTGTGCGTGTCCTCGATGTCCACGTATGTGACATATTTGTGCAAACCCCTGACCCCTTTGTCATTGCTGCTGCTCAACTCTGTTCTGGCACTCGTGCAGACAGCTCAAACATTTACACACCGAAAAAAAAAAACACAGCACCCAACAAAAAATACCAACGATAGACATGCCAAACCAGCTAAGCTCACTTTGCGGAACTGTGGAATACGTGATTCCCAAATTTCACGATTGCATTCCGATTTTTGTGCACCTTTTTGACATGTTAAGTTTATTAATGACTGCGGATCATAAACCGGTCTAACACAAAATACAATATATTTATATATGTACATACGTACATATGTATATATTGTGACATAAATCATGCAAATGTTCTCAGCTAAGATTCAACTCGTTGCGGCTCTACCATATATTACCTGGAAATCTGTGACATTTGTGTGTCAAAATGCTGCTCACCTCTAAGGTGGAATTTTTGTATGCATGCATATGCGTCCCTCCGTGTGCGCCAGTGGGTATTCGTTTATTTGTTTTTGTTTTCTTTTTTCGGCTTAACCCTTTTGTAAATTGTTACATTTTCGCACGTCTGTATGCGCCTTGTATTTCTGACTGTATGTGTGTGTGTGAGTTTGTGTGGGTTTTGTGTATGTGTGTGTGTGTAAGTATAAATTGAGGTGTATTTGGGTGCGCACCTTTGCTTTTTAGGCCATTTGAAGCGCGCATGCATCTGCCCCATGTGTGTGGGTGTATCCTGTATGTCTGTGTGTGTGTGTCTGTGTGGGGACACATTCCCCATTAGGCTACGACTGAAAATGTATTTTCGTATGCTTTAATGGACTTTTCTGGTTAAGTCTGTAATAACTTAGTTTTTTTGCATTGCTTTAATCATTAGCCGTTTTATTGGCTGACCAGCTTTTGAAAATACATAGATGAGCACTGATAGGAAAATGTAGTTAAACACAGCTCGCATTTCATGCGCTTAGCCAGCAAATCTCGAACTTGAGTTTGCACTCAGAGCAAAGCTCTTCAGTTGATTTTAGCAACACAAAATGTTGCCATCGAAAATCTTTAAACATTTTTAAAATAATATTCACGAGTCTTAAATTCTTCTGCATTCATCGCTTTAATATTTCAATAAAAATAGCACAAAAGTAGAAACATAAGTTGAAAACACACCTGAGCTGAAAACAACACAGGCACCTCTAAAACGTTTTTCATTTTTTTAAAATCCCTAACAAACATTTTTGTTTCAGATTTTCCATCGACTAACAGAGGGATGAATACGCCTATAGACGTGTGTATGTATGTCTATGTGTATGGATGGATGGGCCTACCCCAGCCAAGGCTAGCTCTTCAATATTCTGTTGTAAGCCGCTTTATTGCCAGCCTGGGGCAATATGCAAACTCCGCTGCAATCCCCAGACAGAAAAACGCTTGCCTATGCAAATTTTGAAAGCATCAAAACAGCCAAACAAGCGAACACACTCAAATCAAACGCGAGCAACATTTCCAAATGGGAGTAACGGCCAGAAGCAAACCCTTTTTGCTTTTTGCTATGCATGAAAAACAGCAAACAGAGAACAGTAGTTCGATGAGCAAACAATTGAAGCAGTTTGAACAATTGGAAGCATAGTTTATTTTATTATTGTTTTTGTATTGGTTTTTGTTTTGGTTTTGGTTTTGGTTTTGGGTTTGCTTTGTTTTTGTTTTCGTTTTGTTTCGGCTCTCTCCCAGGAGGTGCACGTGCTTAAAAGGCAAACAATGCGGTCGGACAATAGCTCCATCAGAAGAGCAAACTAATTAAAATTAAAGCCACACTTTAACACCATCTGGGCAATAATTCATCTTTAATGCAGCACGGCAAATTCACTTGCATTGGCCTCTGCCAAATTTATGACCGTAATAAAAGCCAGGACAATAATTCTAATTTCCCGTTCGAGTGATAAGGCCAAGCGTAGCCATAAACCTGCCCACCATAACACCAATAATAAATACAATTGCAGACCATTAAAGAATACTTCATTCTTTTCCGGCTCCCCCCGAATTTAACATTTCGAATTGCATCATAAATTCCAAAAAAAATAGAAAATTTCAAAATAACTTTACTTTTTTCCTTCCTGGCATTTCTGCTGTGTGTGTGTGTGTGTGTGACATATCTCTTGGATATATCGTTCGAGTATTTAAGCCAATTGTTGCCATAAATTTGCAATGATTTATACTGAAAAGACATAAAATACAATTTAGCTCATTGGGACGATCTGCAGGACTTACAAAATAAATTGACATTCGAATTAATTAAATGCATACCAAACCTCAACTTCGCCTTCGACTCTCACCCACTAGCAGCAGCTTTAAACGTTATTTGCAACAGCTTTAATGGAGGCAACCAATCATCGACCTCAACCGAGTCGGTTGTAAACAGAAACCGCAGCCAAGAAAACGCATGTAACAAGCTACAAACAAGTTAGTTGGCAAGCCAGCTTGACTTGCACAGCAAACTTTCCATTCCTTTAGGGACCCTTGTTGAACACTTAGCTCTATTAATAATGTTATACCGTAGCTGTCGTTATTGCTGTTGGCCCACTCGCCTCGCCCAGTCAGGGATGCTTGCACTTTAAGCTGCCACTTCTTGAGCTATTTATCATTAGCAGCAAAGTGTTAATGTTCATGTACGGCAAACATAAACAAAGTGAGGCAGCTCCGTTTGCTGCTTGCAGCACCAGCAATCTGTGCCCTCCCATTCACTCAATTCCTTGCTTACATATACATATATAATACGTCAAGTGACTTGTGCTCTCAATTGTAGCAGCATGTGCAGCCATAATTATTGGCTTTAGATATGTATATTGCTTGTTTTAGATATTTCCATCATTGATTTTGAAATGATAACTAGTAGGTATTAGCAATTATTTTCGCAGGAAGGGCAGCCACAGCATTTCATGATTATTATCTTGGTATTGAGAAATCAAATTAAATTTAGAGTAAACTAAAGCCTAGCACTCGTTCAATTGAAAATCACTTCAGAGCTTTAGGTAATATTAAAAATTGCAGCATATGTGTACATATATTTTATTTGTATTTATTTCATGATTAATATCTTGATATTGAAAATTCAAATTAAATTTGGAATAAACTAAAGCTTAGCTCGTTGAAAAATCGCTTCAGTGCTTTAGGTAATATTAAAAATTGCAGCATATATATAAGTTATTTGTGTTTATTATACACATAGTAAATCTCTATATGGAGATATGCATGAACTGGCATGCTAATGACTTTTTGGGACAGGCATGTCAAATTGAAATTGTTATTGCTGGCAGCAAAATGGCCACATCAGTCTTGCGACGTTGCAACATTTTGTGTGCACTTCTTCCACTTGCCACTAACATCATTCTGTGGCACACATCTTTCGAACATTCGGCTAATCCCCGACCGATCCAACTGAGCTGGTATTTTCCCATGCCGGAGACTTCAAGTGCTGCAGTTGCAGCTGCAGCCTCTTGGCAGCATTTGCTTTTTTCTCTTCGCTCGTCCTATGCTGCTCACATTGTCACTGCCGGCAGCCCAAAGATGACAGTTTGGATGGCAAAGCGTATATCACAAAAGCACATGGACAGATTCTGCGTGAAGGTTGCGGGAACAAAAACTGCAAGCAGGCAGTAAACAATATATCTTTGCATGTAAGTATGTATGTACAGGGCGAAGCCAGCTGCCGAGAATGTGATAAAGCGTATGGGTAGGTGGAGCGAGCGAATGGTTGTGGGCGTTTTTTAACATTGTCCTGAATTTGTCGAGCAGTCGAGCACTTGAATCGTTTTCCTGGCATTCACATTCGTTATACGGAGCCGTTTTTACTGTTACTCGCGCAAGAAAGCAAGAAAAAAAAAACCACATCAGCTTTTGACATTTGTGGAGTGGAAGAAATATATATATATAAATTGCAATATATTAACCCAAGCAATATAGTCGCCCTGTTGTTGTTGTTGTTGGTGTTGGTGTCAACACATTGCAGGTGAGCATTCGAACGAGCACCATTCTGTGTGCCAATTCCATCTATAAGGGCTGCATTTTCTTTTACATGGATATGGATTATATCGATAAAGCTAATATACTGTAGGCATTCAGAATTTATAGAATAATAATTTAATGTGCTTTATGTACCTTCGTCTCTACTATCTATCATTCTTAATACCTATCTCTCGTTATGTATTTTTTCGTATATCCCTCTCTGTCTGTACTTTTACCCTTCATGCTCTCTACATCTCTATCTCTCTTTCTCTATCTCTATTCCTATCTCTCTCTCTCTCTCTCCCTCTCTCCCTCTCACGCTCGGTTACCTCTTCAACCTCTCTATATATCGTTCTATTAGCTATTTTTATTTATTTTCCGTATTTCTCACTCCCTCTCTCGCATATTAATAATTGTAATTTATCATTGACATTATATATGGTTAGGATTATTCTACATTTTCAGTCTCGTAGACTGTTCCTCAAGAGAGACCTCACTCAAATAGTAGAGCTACCATCGAATTAATTATTGCAGTATGACTGAGTCAATCTGGTAATCGCCTGTATATTGTTGATATTCCATATATGTATGGAAGAGAACACAATCGCCTGATATAAATTATGACTACATTATAATTTATAAAGTACTTATTGGCATAATAATGCCAAAAACAAAATATCAAATATTTTGTATATATTTTTAAATTATATTACTATATTATTATTATTTTTTAAATAAAAAAAATTGTATATTTCAATAAATAGTAAGGTAAATACTAAAGGAGTAGCAACTTAAATTAATTTTACACATATCAAATTTTTACAATGTTTTTCCTTGACTTACTTTGAGCTCAGAATGAATTTATGATGAATTGTTTAACATATTTTTGCAGCTTATTTTTAATTACAACTGCAAAGGACATCATTTGAAATACCATAATTTTTAGAGTGAATAAACGCATTTTGGCTTACAGCTGGGCTTGCTGCTTTGTCGGGCTGTGGGCTCGACGGATTAGCGGTATGCGTTCAGATGGAGTGCACAAGTACAAACGCAGCTACCAGTGGCAGTCGAATAACAGCAGGCTTGTGGCGTGGCCCAGGCCGCGTGGGCCGCTTTGCCAGCATTCTTATCCAACCACCGATAACAGTGAATAACTGCTATGAAAGGCATAATTTAAGTGGGTGCGGGCTGTTTACCGCATTTACGGCACTTACCCAAACCAGTCAATGGCCGTGCTCCATCATCGGGACTGCAGCGCACAGCACATATTTCTCATGATTAAAATTGCATGTGTGGCAAGTGGTTGGCTGCACTTGTTGTTGGGTGGTGCGGGCGGCGCCCCGAGCTCCCGAGCTCCCAGGCTGGCTCAGCCCAAATGCGCAACAATTGCCCAGCCCACCACGGCGTAGCTGTATACTCCATATAATATCCGAGCTAAGCGGTTTGTGATTTGCCATTGCCCGCTTTTAGGCATTCAAGCAAATTGTAATACAATTAGCGTCATTTACATGGAATGCTGAATGGTTGCATGTGTATTGAAGTGTCTCTGTGTGTGTGTGCGTGTGGATGCATGCACAAAAGCTGCTTAGTCCACACACCTTGCGGCTGTGGGAAGACTCAGGCTCCGACTCCGGCCTTTGGCAATTTATGTGCACTTGGTTTTCAATCAGCTGTCTGCTTATTATATAATAATGTGCTTACCACTCAAATTGAACCAATTCTGCAGGTATCCTGGCAACAGACTGCTCTTAGACTCTGCTGCACTCATGTATTATATTTCCCTGCATATTAGTCGATTATAATAGAAACAGTCAAGCTCATAGCTCATATGTGATTTTATTAGATTTAACATAAAATTTCAAAATCAGACGTGCTCGGTGCAGAGATTGTAATTGGGGCTAGAAATATTTAATGTAAGGCATGGGCATGAGCTAGATTAGCCTTGGTCTTGGAGAGTGGCTTTCTGGTGAGTGACATCTTGCCCGAAACTTCCCGATTAACAGTCCCCTTAGTGCGTGGCATTATGTACGTGGAGTACATATTCCGGGCCTCCTTCAGCGCCGCCTGCATCTCTGCCTGACTACTGGGATTGCCAGAGTGCTTTAATGGGGTCTGATAGACAATCAGTTCCATTGGAATGCCGCGTGGACCCTTCTTTCCGCCTTTGCTCTGAGCCAATCTGCTGATGGTCATTAGTTCGAGAACATCCGAGTCGCGCAACATAATATAGTTCTCATCAATGGGTAAAAAATCGCTAGGATCCTGGAAGTTGGTGTAGTCGCGCACCGTGCGAATCAAACTACGCGAGCTAATGTAGTGACGATCGAAGATGGTGAGTGTGTAAAACACCTTGCGCGTGGTAATGGGAGACACCAGCCACAATACATAGATGCCGCCCTTGCCTTCGTTCTTTGAGAGCATTTCGCGCTCCAGCTGCTTGTCCTTCATATGAGCAAACCAGGTGGTACGGCAGGCCATCATCATTATGGGCAAGTAGGTCTCATACTTCCGGTAACTGTTCAACAGACCCGAATTCAGCAAGCTCAGATTATCCACTCCCGGTCGCGTATTTGGCTTTCCCTTTACGCCTCCATACATGAGGGCGGCGATGCAGTAGTTGTCTCCGCGCTCGTAGCCAGTCGGATCGAAGGTCAGCAGCAATGGTCGATGATCATATACCTCGGCGGTTATGCAAGTGCTATTGGAGTGCTTGTGCAACATGTGCAGCATTACATTGGACGGAAATATGATGTCAGAGCAGCCGGCCACAGGACAATGGGCAGGCATCCGAGATAGGTTCTGCACGATAATTTTGCGTTTTTTCTTTCCTTTTACATCTTTATTTTTTGTCTGTCGTCCCCTTGGTGATTCCATGTTTCGCTTAGTATTCATTTCCGCAAATATTTTTTCAAATTATTCATACTTATTTAAAAGAAAGAAACGAAATTAGATTTCAGTCAATATTTGTCTCAAGTGCATATTAAAATGACTTTTGTACTTTCATCACTCATGAAATGTAAAACTTGACCTACTAGCAGAAATGATTTAGAATTAATTGTCATGTCTCACAAAGCAAAGTTTCTGCACTTTATCTTAAATATATAAATGGAACAAAGCTCTACACTTTGGCAGTGCAATTAAGCCAGGGAGCAGAGTAGAGTTCCTTCTGCCCCGGTGCCACTAAATATCCGCACTCCCTGGTCTTGTGGCACGTTAAGCCTCTGCAGCATGCATACATATATGCAGACATATGCACTAAGAGACACAGCTGCTGTGCGGCAGCTCTAAAGCTAGTAAATTGCCCTTTTTCTTCTCAAATGCTACGGCTGCAGAGTATAAAAACTGCCAAGTCTCTCTTTGTATGTGTGTGTGTGTGTGTGTGTATGTGCGTGTGGGGAAATAAACAAAAAACTGAATTAGTCGACAAAAGGCTAAAGCAAAGTGCCAAAATATTCGGTTTACTTGTTTCTCTTTTAGTTTTTTTTTTTTTTTTTCGTTCCTTTGAGTGCCTCAAAAACCACAAAACTTGAAATGCCTAAAGCTTTGAGCCAGCTGTTGCTAAGTTAACCGTTGTTGACGTTAAAAGCCTTTCGGCCAACACAACAAATGAGCCAGAAAAAGCCACGGCTGAAAGTATTAAGACAGTGTGCAAAGCCTCTGGCTCAGACCCCGATTCATATCAATATTTACTCGGCCATGGAATTAACTTTTGATTATGATTATTGATCTCCGAATTGCAGAGTTAGCCTTAAGCAATGTTCGTTGGCAGCAATTGCAGGATTATGATAAAAAATTGCATGTGAAGCGCTATCAAAATGGCAGTCAACAGTCAGCAGCCAAAGTTTCAGCCAGCTTCAATGTTGGCTTATGCAAATCGGCATAAACTAATTTTAGATTGTATGACAGCCGCAAATTAATTCAAATTGAGTGATCACCGCAAGGCAAACAATGGCAGCCATGCGGCCGAGCAGCGGACAGTGAGAGGAGCGAGCCAATTGCAGTCCATATACTTAAGCGTCCGGCGCCGGGCCCAGTGTGAGAGAAATTGTTAGCAAAGCCTCTAATATATGGCACAATATATATGCCATAATATATGCAGCCTTATTACACACACACACACACAGAGACAGACACACACACATGCATACACACGCTGCAGCAGTTACAGGCACTCGAATGAAATCGCATGCACATGCATTGTATATCAGTGAGATGGGTGTGGGCCATCGCCTGGGTCAGCTGGTGCCAGTTCAGCAGGTCAGGCGAGGTCAAACGCCATTGTTCAGCAATCTTAAATTTCCATTGCATGTTGCTAACAAAATTAATGTGCGCCTGGACAAACGGTGCTTAAAATGAATTTCAGCTGACTTTCATGCATACCAACATAACATACTTGGCCGTTACAGTGCTGCCAGTTTGGCCAATTTCCGGCTAGATGTAGCCTATTCGCAAATGTCGTAGCCTATTGAAAATAAATTTATGCAAAATGAGAATCGGATGGAATAGCCAGAATTTGTTTAAGAGAATAGAAGAAACTGTTGCCTGTAATTATTAAATTAAATAAATTAAAATATTAATCGACATAAGTTATTTAGCTTATCAACATTAAACCTTATCAAACATACATATTCTTTAGAAGCGTAGTGAGCTGTGTGGGTTGTGCCTATATATCTATTCATATGTCTGTATGTACATCTGCCTATTGTCTGTCTCTGTCTATCTGTCCCAAAAAGAAAGAGCCTAAGAAGAACTACAGATCATTTGTTGTCTCTATATATATAGCAGCAGTATTCATTTGGTATTTATAAATGAGTAAAACGAGTCAAGAATGCTTGCAGGAGAAGAGAGTGTACCCATTGTTCCCATTTGTCACATACAGCTCAACCGTAACGATCTCTACCTGGTGACGAGCTCAACATTGAGTGAAAGTCGCCCTACATAAAGGGAAGATGCTGCTGCATTTCTTCAGTCGTCTAGAACTCGTGGAAGTCAATCGTGCAGTGCAGTAAACTGAAGTGAAGTGTGTGTAAAAATGTAAAAATCGTTCAGCTAAGCATTAAAGACTTAAAGGAAAGAATTAGAACAAATGTTGAGAGGAAATTCTTAGGGGAAATTCTTAGAGGAAAGACTTGGAAGAAAATCTCAGAAAAGACTTAGAGGTAAAAGTAAGAAGAAATACTTGGAAACAATTCTTAGAGAAAACACTTAGCAGAAATACTTAAAGGAAATTCTTAGAGGAAAGATTTAGAAGAAAATCTCATAATCATACTTTGAGGAAACATGCGAGCTGATTTTCCTTTATTTTAGCCGGTTTTACTACTTTTAACCACAATCCAACTTACTTCGGAGCTCAACAACTGGCATCACTGGGCCGTTAGTGCTTGAGCTGAATCTAGGTTAATGTTGGCGGCTTATCGTTTGATATTAATATAATAATTGAATTTAAATTCCAACAGTTTGCCAACTTTAATATCGAACCTGGCTGTTCGGCCAAATGGTTGTTTGATTTGTCAACAGCAGTTAACTGGCATTATTGCTCAACTGCTGGCCGAGTCATGTCATCGCCGAACATTGATCGGAGACAAAGGACCCAGACATCTAACAGGCCGCCCATTTGTCACTGGAACAGCTCGACATGCTCAACCTGGGATGCTGTTTGCTGTCTGTAACTGGTCTGCAATTTGCGTCACGCACATCTTGGAGTCAGCTTCCGTTATGCCCTGGCTATGCCTTGGCTGTGTGTCATAAGCAGCCGACCGATAATCAGTCAAACCGTACGGGCGTGCTCTATCCAAGGGACGCCGAATCCTTGGCTGAGGATTTCGCTGGTCACGTAGCCAAAGTAGCCATTTTTGTTTGATTTATTTACCTGGCACGCTGCTAACTGTTAACTGTCATCTGTGGCGACATTAGCCACTCGCCGCCTGACCAAGATGATGTTCTGCGCTCTATTTGTGTTTGTATGTGTGAGAGTGTGAGTGTGTGTGTATGCTAGGATTTGGTTAACAGCAGCTGTGGCCATGCCACAGGCTGGGATAACGCCACGCATGCCAAATATCTGAGCGTCACGGTTGAACAGCCGACTGACTAGGTAGGTGACCGACTGACTGACTGCCAGACTGGTTGAATGACTGATTTTTGTTGTTGTTGTTGTTGTTGCTGCTGTTGCTTTTTGTGTCCACTGTCTTGGTTATCAACTGGCTTCCACGTGTGTTTTTGCGGTTTGCTTTGTAATGGTCGCAAGCTAAAAAAAAAAAAAAAAAAAAAAAAAAACCAAGAGATAAGAAAAAAAATTTAATAATAAAATGTTTGAAGATAAGTGCATGCAATAATGAAAGAAAGCATATATATATATATTTTTTTTTAAATTAAAATAATTTTTTTTCGTAACCCCATTTTTTAAATAAAGATATTAAGATTTTATATTTTATATTTATATTTATATCTATTCGATTACAAATTGAAGTAAACTAAATGTTGATTCCACCTAAATTGTAAAATAAAAAAAAAAAACAATGAGGTAAAATAAACAAAGAAATAAATAAGTAGATAAATAAACCAAATTTAATAAGTTAAATATATATAAAGATATATATAAATAAAAAAATAAAAATTAAGTAAAATGAACAATTTAATAAATTAATGAAATAAATAAAACAAACTTAGCATGAAGTAAATAACAAAAAAAAAAATATGAAAAGATAAATAGGAAATAAATAAATAAAGAAATAAATAGGATTTAATAGCAAGAAAGATTTACGATAGAAAATAGAACCATTTAAAGAATAGCATAAAAAAATAAAAATGTAAAATAATAACAACATTGTTAGTATAAGAAAAATAATAGATTTTTAATTTTAGTATCCCAATGTCTAGATGTTACTTAAATGAATGAAAATGAATACTATGAATAATAGGAATGAAACCAAGAATGATATGAGTCGTTGATCTGGAAGAAGGGTGAAATAATGGGGTAGGCTAGTTAGTGTTGGAGCTTCTTTGGGGTTTTTCTGTTAAAATTATTTAAGAAAAACTATGGTTGGGTGGGTAAAGAGCGCGTGTGCCGAATGCCATCTATGGCCACGCTTAGTTGTGTCGGTGTTCTTGTTAATTTGTGCCAGTCCTTCCCCTACTTCCCCAATATAATTTGTTTTTTTTTTTCGTGGAGTATAGCTCCACCTCGAGTTTAAGGGATCTTAAAAATTAAAATTTATGAACTCTGATCGCAAGGCAGAAAAGAACCCCCCCACACTCCCGACGAGCGACGGTACTAGAAGGTCCCGCTTATCTGTCTTGCGACCGAAAAACAAAGCCCAGCCCGTGCTTTGTTTAATCTCATCCGAGAGAGTCTCTCAGCATTGAAGAGTTTGTTTACATAAATTTTTGGCGCCCAACGTGGGGCATGAAAGTATGCAGCTTTATAGGCATCACGCTTTCAGAGTCCCATTTTTAATGTTCAAATAATCAACACGGTCTTTTCTCTATTCGCAGAGAAAGAGTTGGCTGTTTGAAACACCCATTTTGGTGATGGTTGAAAAACTCAGTGTCCAGAGTGCTGAAATAGATTGGACTTGCTTGGTCGGCCTATCGCAACTGTGACAGATGAGTCAAATCAATTCTTAATAGGGACTACGAAGCTGAAAGATTCGAGCTGAATCTCAGACCGAGAAACCCAAATAAGATAAATTCAACTTATAATAACACCTGTATCACCATGTTTGCTCGTTTGTTTTCGTATAGTTGTTATTTCATCTAGATATTGTTTTAATTGTGTTTTGTAAAATTATCAGATACGATTCCAGAATATTGTATATTGGGCTCAGCTCGGATATCAATACTGATTGTTCTCTGGTAGTTGTTGCAGAGCCAAATGAGATAAATCTGGGTGCAATATAAACTCATACTCGTCTGGCCAGTAGATGTTGTTATGACGGAAGTTGCTAATGTTGATAGTGTTGTCTGGAACTTGTGTATATGCTGCATTGGCGTATCCTTGCCGAACACTCACACTTTAGTTAGCTTTTGCATAGCAATACTCTATAACCAGCATTAGTAGCAATAGCCCAAAATCCATTGTTTCCCCTAATTGTATAATATAGCAAGAACAGCACACAACAGCACAAAACCTAGCTACCTTCCCCATTATATCAACCCAAACTTGTCACATTTATTAGCAAAGCATAAAATATTTAGATACAAAATGCCTATTTCAAGAAGTCCTCAAGATATGCGCACAGTAGAGAAAACTGTTAGTTTGTGTAGTCTTTGCAGCCAAGGGATGAGCAATACCCAGCAATGTTATTGTACCCCTTGTAAGCACAATTTTCACAAGTTATGTCTAGAACAGTGGCTAGAAAATAAGCAAGAATGTCCGGAATGTCAGTCCACATTGGACTCAAGGTCAATTAAGTTGGTTATTGGCAACTGTTCACCTGACCCGAAACCAGCTTCCACATCAGCAATTCCAGGTAGTTCGCGTATGGTAACGCGTAATTTAGCTAAAGCATTAGGTGAAGTTCCGCCTGAGTCTCTAGAGCATCCCCAAGAGCGATCGCTCGAAGGCAGTGAGGTAATTATATCCGGTTTAGATGCAAGCCATAATTCTGACCGAAACATAGTTCCTCCTCCAAGAGGCATTAGTACCCGTCGACGAGGCCGACCCCATCGAGCCGGCCATAATCGTCAAGAATCTGCAGGCGTTGATTATAATATAATTCAGCAAATGATCGAGCAGTCAGTCACTCGTGTGATGTCGGCGCTCCGTATTGATTCACGGCCCAGCTCAAGCGAGCAGCTGCCGTCTATTCCGACTCCTATGGCATACTCGCCCGGAAGCTCGTCTGTCCAAAGCAGAAGAACAGCTGACATTATGCAGAAATGGAATCTCCATTTTGATGGGTCATCTGAAGGATTAGGAGTGGAAGAATTTATTTATCGTGTGAGAGTCCTTACTGACGAAACTCTCGATAGTGATTTTATGGGGCTTTGCAAACATTTGCACATTCTTTTCTCTGGGAAAGCTAGAGATTGGTTCTGGAGGCACCATAAACAAGTAGATAGAATCGTATGGAATGATTTTTGTGCAGCACTTCGACAGCAATATAAAGATTATCGCTCAGAATTTATGAGTAAAGAGTTAGTGAGAGCGAGAAAGCAAAAGGTCGGTGAATCTTTTGTCGCTTTTCATGATTCGGTGGCAGCATTAATTGATAAATTTGGCCTCAAAATAGGCGAAGAAGAATTATTAGAAATTTTGCAAAATAACCTGTTGCCTGAGATGCGGCACAAATTACTGTACCAATCTATCAGTTCAGTTGGCCATTTGCGTAGGTTAGTGCAAATGAGCGAAAATTTAACAAATGACCTTATAAGTCAATCAGACAATTCTTCTCGACCCAAAACGGTTGCGTTTCGTCGTCAAATTAATGAAATCGAGAATACTGGTCTCGGAATTGAGGTTGAAGCAGAGACAGATTCAGCAGAGTTAGAAATTGCAGCGATGCAAAAAGCACATTCCAACTTGACATGCTGGAACTGTGAAGAAAAGGGGCATGTCTGGGAAAATTGCCTGAGGGATCGTAGAGTCTTTTGTTATGGTTGTGGCACACCACAAGTATACAAGCCACAATGTAAAATTTGTATCCGTAGATTGGCGGAAAACCAGCAGAAGGGGACATCCCCCAAAAATCGGATGCCCCCGAATTAATAGACCCAATCAGCAACAATCTCGCGCCATCATTACAATCTTCAAATGAAATTGATGCACGGGTGCTTGATCTCCGTTTTCTTCCATACAAGGACAAGCTATCTAAATATCTGGAAATACGAAAAAGAATTTTTAATGAACCAAATTCGGTTATGAGTAAGCGTAGTGCCAGGTTGAGAAAATACTATAGAGAAATGAAAAGTAGACGTAAATTAGTAATCTCAAACATATTTAGCAATCAAAAAGATATGCGCAGTTATGCGAAAGTATCTTTTTTGGATTTTCAAGAATCCGGCTTACTAGATACTGGCGCAAATATCAGTTGCATTGGCGCTACTCTAGCGAAAAATGACTTTTCAAAAAGTCCTTGTTTCAAGTCGCTCAAATCTTTTGTAAAAACTGCAGGTGGTGAAAATCAATCAGTCATAGGAGTTTTGAGTGTTGTCATGCAATATAAAACAATATCAAAGCCCATGAAACTGTACGTTATCCCAAGCATTAAACAGAATTTAATTCTCGGCCATGACTTTTGGAAAATATTTGCCCTTGCTCCAGATATTATCAGTGCTGTAGAAGCAGACCTCGATGTTGTTGACGAAGATGTTGAAGATAAATATCCACTAACAAGCCTTCAGTTGCAACAGCTCAATGCAGTTAAGCAGTTGTTTCCCAATGCTGCAGAAAAGTTAGGTCGCACTTCTCTTATCAAACATCACATTGACGTGGGAGAAGCAATGCCAGTGAAGCAACGCTTTTATCCTGTTAGTCCTGCAGTCGAGCAGTTGCTATATAAAGAAATCGATCGGATGATTAGCCTAGGTGTGATAGAGCCCTCAACCAGTGCATGGAGTTCTCCTATGAGATTAGTTGTAAAACCAAACAAAGTTCGTCTTTGCTTAGATGCCCGAAAGCTTAACGCGGTGACCAAAAAGGACGCATATCCATTGCCTAGTATAGATGGAATCTTTTCGAGATTGCCAAAAGCTAACATTATCTCCAAACTTGATTTAAAAGACGCCTACTGGCAAATAGAACTGACGGACGACTCAAAGCCACTGACAGCTTTCACAGTACCAGGTAGACCCCTATATCAATTCAAGGTCATGCCGTTTGGTCTGTGCAATGCGCCATCAACTATGTGTAGACTAATAGACGAAATCATTCCCCCTGATTTACGTAATTGTGTCTTTGGATATTTAGATGATTTATGCATTGTATCTGAAGATTTCAATTCTCACATCTCCGTGCTAGTACGAATTGCAGAGCAATTCCGGAAAGCCAATGTTACCTTAAATATTACGAAAAGTCATTTTGCAGTCACAAAAGTTAACTATCTTGGTTACGTGATTGACAAGACAGGCATATGCACAGACCCTGATAAAATCTCTTGCATACAAAACTGGCCACCTCCGAAAAATTTAAAGCAAGTGAGAGGCTTTTTAGGTGTATGTGGGTGGTATCGCCGTTTTATAAAAAACTTTTCAGACTTAGCCTGTCCCATAACTGAAGTCTTATCTTCTAAAAAGAAGTTTAACTGGACTCCAGAAGCCCAAACTGCTATGGAAAAACTAAAAGCTGTGTTAACTACGTCTCCAGTTTTGCAAAATCCAAAGTTTGATCAGAAATTCTTTTTGCATTGTGACGCTAGTGATTTTGGAATTGGGGCCGTGTTGGTACAACTTTCTGAAGATAATGAAGAAAAACCAGTAGCATTCATGTCTAAAAAACTCAGTCGATCTCAGCGTAACTATAGTGTTACAGAGCGTGAATGTCTTGCAGTTATTCTAGCTATAGAAAAGTTTCGTTGTTATTTAGAGCTTCAAGAATTCGAAGTCATTACTGACCACTCCAGTCTCTTGTGGCTGATGAGACAACAAAATGTTTCTGGACGATTAGCTAGATGGATTTTTCGTTTGCAACAGTATAAGTTCACTATGTCGCACCGTAAGGGCAAAGATCACATTGTGCCCGACGCTTTATCGCGATTGCACGATTGCAATGAAATCGCTTCGTTAGACATGAGTCCCATCATAAATTTAGAATCAGACGCATTTCAGTCGGACGATTACAATCAATTGAAGTCTAATATAGAGCAAAATAGTTCACGTTTTCCAGATATCAAAATTGTGGATCATAAAATCTATATCCGAACTGAACACTCCACCGGAGATGAAGTTCAAGATAAGTTTTTGTGGAAACTATGGGTGCCAGAGCCACTTAAAGGCGAGGTATTAAAGCAAGCCCATGATAGTGTCACGTCAGCACATTCAGGTATACAGAAAACAATCGAGAAATTGCGAAGAAATCTTTTTTGGCCTGGGTTAGCAAAAGATGTTCGCGATTATATTAAAAATTGTTCAGTATGCAAACAATCCAAAGCCCCGAATTATACTCTCCGTCCTCCAATGGGAGCTCAAAGTCCGACTTATCGACCTTTTCAGAGGTTGTATATAGATTTATTAGGGCCATATCCCAGGAGCAAAAGTGGACATGTAGGACTTTTAATAGTATTAGATCATTTCAGTAAATTTCATTGGCTTTGGCCTTTAAAAAAATTGACGTCATCTGTTATTCAAGAGTTTCTATTAAAACATATATTCCACAGTTTTGGCGTTCCAGAGACAATAGTAAGCGATAATGGAAAGCAGTTTAAATCTAATAAGTTTAATGCTTTTTTAACGGAACTGGGAATACGTCATATATATACAGCTTTATACTCCCCTCAGAGCAATGCTGCTGAGCGAGTTAATCGCTCTTTGTTAGCTGCTATTCGGTCGTACCTCGAAAGTGACCAGAGTTATTGGGATCAACATATTTCTAGTATCTCATGCGCCTTACGAGCAGCTTTGCATCAATCCATAGGATGCTCCCCTTATAGAGCTTTATTTGGGTTAGATATGATCACTCATGGTTCAGACTACAAGTTGATAAAGCAATTAACATTGCTTGAAGAACCATTAGTACCATTATCTCGATCAGATAACTTATCTCTAATTCGTAAAGATATACAGGCCAACATAAAACGAGCTTACGAACGGAATGTTAAACAGTATAATTTGCGTTCTAAGCCTGTTACATTTAGGGAAGGGCAAGAAGTGTATCGCCGAAATTTTGCACTTAGCAAATTCGCTCACAATTATAATGCGAAATTGGCACCCCAATTTTTGAAATGTAGAGTGAAAAAGAAACTGGGAAATTGCTTTTATCTTTTAGAGAATCTGCAAGGTCAAGAGATAGGTACCTTTCATGCCAAAGACATTAAGCAATAGACATCCGAACATATTCCCGCTAATATTCCGTCTAACGGTGGTATATTATCGGGTGGTGTAATGGTCGCAAGCTAAAAAAAAAAAAAAAAAAAAAAAAAAAAAAAAAAAAAAAAATAGCAAAAGTATCTGTTCAAAAAGTACGCGCGCTTGCAAAAGCTTTGGAAAGGTACACTGAACCCTTTCATTGCATGCAGAGCTGCATTGAGAGCTTTCGGTGGGGGCCGAAAAAGTTGTCGCGCACGCGCAACAGCTGATCGTGTCGCGCTGTGCGAATTCTGCAGCGACAAATATTAGTGCAGCCAACTTTAGGGGCAATAAAACCTTTAAGCTTTTATCTGCCCAAAGCTATATAAGCCGAAAAAGTAAAAAATTCAGCCTTTTTTTCTAGAACTCCACGTTGCGACTTTACAATAAGTCCATATATATATATAATATATATACATATATGGCGAGGAACACGTGCACTACAATAATTTAAAAAAAGCGCAGCAAAACAAAATTTTCTTGACGCCCGTGTCAAATTTGGGCACGGCAATATAGAAAAGCCTGCCCTAGACACGGGCTCTGCTTTAAATTTTTTTTGCCCCATCAAGATCGATCGGAGCAACTTTATCGAAAGGCTGGAGGAACTTCAACAGCAGGCGGGGGAAACACAAAATTGAATAGTGGCCCATAAATCGAATAGTGGCATAGTGACATATAAACATATAAAACTTTTAACCCCAAAAACTCTAAGCCGCGAAAATCTAAAAGTGAAAGAAAAAAAAAAAACTTTACACAGCCAAGAACAAAAACTCTAGTTCTATCATAATCAACTAAACGAAAAAACAAAAGAAAAAAAAAAAAGAACAAAAAAACACACCTCAATTACATATGTGACGTACACTGTAAAAATTTTGTTACTAGCAACTAAAATAGTTCACCCCAAATTAAAAAGTAAAATGTAAAATTAAAACTAGCATGAAAATAGAAAAAAATAATACGATGACGTAAAAAAAAAAAAAAAAAAAAAAAAAAAAGAAAAAAAAAAAACCCAATTACATAATAATGAAATCATAAAATTTATCATATATATGCATATATATATATATATAGATGCATATATACACATAACAAAGTAGAAAATACCAAAAGCAAAAAAAAAAAAAAAAAAAAAAAAACATGAAATAAAAGAAATAATAAAATAAATTATAAATAAGTGTATAACCAAAACTAAAAGAAAAAAAAATATTTTTTTGTTAAAAAAAAAAAAAAAAAAAAAAAAAATTCCAAAAAGTAAGAAAGAAAAAATAATAATAATTTGAATAGATATAAATATAAAAAGAAGTATAAAAATGTAGAGGTAAAAAAAAAAAAAAAAAAAAAAAAAAAAAACAACAAAAACTGTGTGTTTGTCCGCCCCTATATTCTTTTTGTAACCTCAACGCCACGCTACAGCTACCACGAGGAAAGGCCTTTCATCGCTGGAGTCAAAAAAATCTAAAGATCATGTAAGTGCTGGAAGATACCCTGTACTCCCACTCCCCCCAATCCAAACCATTATATTTTCTTTTAATTAATGAATTATTAAAAAGGAATATATATATAAAAAAAAAAAAAAAAAAAAAAAAAAAAAAAAAAACCAAGAGATAAGAAAAAAAATTTAATAATAAAATGTTTGAAGATAAGTGCATGCAATAATGAAAGAAAGCATATATATATATATTTTTTTTTAAATTAAAATAATTTTTTTTCGTAACCCCATTTTTTAAATAAAGATATTAAGATTTTATATTTTATATTTATATTTATATCTATTCGATTACAAATTGAAGTAAACTAAATGTTGATTCCACCTAAATTGTAAAATAAAAAAAAAAACAATGAGGTAAAATAAACAAAGAAATAAATAAGTAGATAAATAAACCAAATTTAATAAGTTAAATATATATAAAGATATATATAAATAAAAAAATAAAAATTAAGTAAAATGAACAATTTAATAAATTAATGAAATAAATAAAACAAACTTAGCATGAAGTAAATAACAAAAAAAAAAATATGAAAAGATAAATAGGAAATAAATAAATAAAGAAATAAATAGGATTTAATAGCAAGAAAGATTTACGATAGAAAATAGAACCATTTAAAGAATAGCATAAAAAAATAAAAATGTAAAATAATAACAACATTGTTAGTATAAGAAAAATAATAGATTTTTAATTTTAGTATCCCAATGTCTAGATGTTACTTAAATGAATGAAAATGAATACTATGAATAATAGGAATGAAACCAAGAATGATATGAGTCGTTAATCTGGAAGAAGGGTGAAATAATGGGGTAGGCTAGTTAGTGTTGGAGCTTCTTTGGGGTTTTTCTGTTAAAATTATTTAAGAAAAACTATGGTTGGGTGGGTAAAGAGCGCGTGTGCCGAATGCCATCTATGGCCACGCTTAGTTGTGTCGGTGTTCTTGTTAATTTGTGCCAGTCCTTCCCCTACTTCCCCAATATAATTTGTTTTTTTTTTTCGTGGAGTATAGCTCCACCTCGAGTTTAAGGGATCTTAAAAATTAAAATTTATGAACTCTGATCGCAAGGCAGAAAAGAACCCCCCCACACTCCCGACGAGCGACGGTACTAGAAGGTCCCGCTTATCTGTCTTGCGACCGAAAAACAAAGCCCAGCCCGTGCTTTGTTTAATCTCATCCGAGAGAGTCTCTCAGCATTGAAGAGTTTGTTTACAGCTTTGTACTCCGCGCACATGGCGTACATGTATCGTCTATTTGTTATGCTCTTTGGCTCTGCGCGCAAATTCAATTTGAACGTTGGCCTTGCTGCATATGTTTGTTTATTTAGGGCGCTGCCCACCTGCCCGGCCTAGACTCCATCTTTATTTGCTGTCCAGCGTGTAAACAGCTTTAATTCATTGCCGAACTTCACATTCGTGGAACCATTATGAACTGCGTAAGACACAAGCGGGCATTTGAAATTGAGTTGGGTCAGCTCAGTGAGGCCAGGGCCAAAAGGGTCGTCATTAATTTTTCAGCTAAGCCAAAGATAATTTTTAAGCCCTTTTGGAAACTGCTGTACAGAGTATCTTTTAATTGACTTTAATTTGGGTGCATGGAAATATTTTCATGTTGCCTAACCCAAAAGAAAATGCCTGAATATTATGCAGTTATGTATTATATATTTTCGCTTTATTTTTTAAGTTCGTTAACGGATTTCTGCTGGGCCATTTTCCCCAAATAAGCTGAGTGTATATGTATATATTTGTAAGAGTTTGGGCAATGTTCTTTTCAAATTAGTTTATCGCGTGACGCCTGCATAATTTGTGCCCAAATTAAGTATACGCCATGTGTTGCCGAGCTGCCGATTTGCATGTTAGTGGAGTGGCAATTTCGGTGTCTACTACTGCTGTCCCTCGCTGATTGCAGCAACAAATTGCAAACTTATTAAGTTTATTAAAAACAACAGCGGCTACAAAGACATCACTGGGCGAAGTAGGAAGCCAGAATAAATTCCACTTTGTTGTACGCTTAACTTTCGCTGCTGCAACTCTGCATAATTTACTTGAAGCATTTTGCAAACAATGCAAACAGCACTGCAGCCCCTCAACCACTCTACTACTCAACCCCTCTCACCGTCAACCCAGCCCAGCCCAACGCAACGCAACGCAACTCGTCCAGCTGCCAAGCACCAATTTGCAGTTTCAACTGTGAGTTGCAAGTTTTTCGCAGATGCTCGTTAATGTTTGGGCAATTTTTAGTTGCCAGCAGCTCGTCCAGTGCTGCTCGGCCCTGTTATTCATTATCAAAACAAGAGGCCAGCAGCCTTTTAGCGTCCTCAGATGCCCGCCACGTCGCGTTGTCACAGGCAGCTCTTCGAGGCATTTGCATGGCATGGCCGTCTGTTTGCCCCGTTGTGTAGTGGTGGCTGGGCTCCATATTGTTTTCATTCCATTTCTACTTGAAGTTTTTGGCCCTATTTATTTTACTTTTATACGTATGCTAAATATCTTCATTTCCAGGCCGAACAGCGAGCGGGCAAAGTTTTTTTGGCGCTGTTTGTTTTAAATTATTTTTAATGAGACTCCTAATGCAATTGTCTTCAATTTTATTGTTTAGCTTTTATTTTTCCGTAATTATGCGAAATCGGGAATTTTAATTTATTTTCTTATTTCTATGTTAATTTAACTGTTGTCCTTTTAAGCCGACAAACAACGAAAAAAGTTTCAAATCTTCTAAATTTCGATGAGACTGCAGATTGTTCTCTGCTGTTGTTGTTATTGTTGTTGTTGGCTGCATGTTAGATGATTTGTTTGACTTAGAAAGTTGGTCCACGATTTCATTTTCAATTTGTAACATCGCCTACAGCTGCATCCTGAGCCTGTTGCAATTTGCGCCAGTTTACAGCAACTTTCCTGTTCTGGCTTAGCTGGGCTATGCCTTTGCCCTTGCCGTTGCCGTTGCCGTTGCCGTTGCCGTTGCCTTGCTTAGATGGGATGGCAAGGAGCAGGTAAATGTCTGTGCACATTTTCTACATTAGTCAACATTAAAAATTTATTTGCTTTGAGTAGATTACACGCATACAGCGCGTTATGGATAAGGAGAGTCAGCTGGAGCCGAGAGCGCAGCGGGCAAGGCAACAATAAGTAACTGGGGTCTAAGTTTTTGCATATTCCCTTATAACCCACACAGAAGATGTAAATAAATGGTGGGAAGAAAAAGAAGAAAAAACGAAGAAAATAGAGAACCGAGAGCACAAATGAGCTGCCAGCAAATTAAGTGCAGCTGGCAGCTTCGGTTCGGATCGGCAACTACTTTAACAAACTTTTAATACTCGCTGCGCTTTAAGTTTTCCATTAAAAGCCGCAGCTTGAATGAATCCATGAATTGCGGCCCAGCACCTTGTATACCAGGACTTAATGACGCCAGCCAACCAACCAGCCTGCCGGCCTGCCAGGCAGTCAGCACATAGTTAATCACCAATGGCTACGGCGGCAGCAGCAGCCTCCAGTCGAACCGAAACATGTTTTCAATTCGACGCCCAGTGGCTGCCCAGCTGAGCGAGAGAATTATTGCCAACAGGTGAGGCTCCGGGCACTCGGATATGTGTTAAATTTTGTGTGAAAATTGTTGTTCGAAGCGGGAATGGGAAATTATTCACAGCGATGATTCAACGCCTCTCCGTGAACCTTTTCATTTTTTATATTTTCGATTTTATAGTTTATTTTTTATCGAGCCACATAATCAAAGACAAATAAAAATATATGTAGATATATGACTGCATACAATTTAATATTTTATACCACTTTAATTGCTTTTTGCAATGCTCACATATCTTTCCAGTAAAAAATTCATGTATGCATATTTGTCATGCATAACATTTTCTGAGATTCGATTGAGTGACTTGAATTTATATTTATTAAAATGCATCACACTGAAATCACTTCTGGATTTTAATAAATGTATAAATTTCATGTAATTATAATATTTTATTCAACTAATAATGAAATGGGTAAAAGTAAGGATGCAGTAAGCTTTGTTTTATTCATAAACGCTCACAAATGCAGCTTATTTATTTATTAATATCACAAATGTCATAAATAACAAGCAAAACTTGCACGGCCAGCAAATAAATACAGTGCAATTTAAGCCTGAAAATAATGGCAATTTAGTTGTTAGCTGTGATTTACAAGTTTCCCAATTCGAATTGCAAACATGGCACATTGCGAGTGTCGAAATGGAGGAAACAATTGTTTGCTGAGCTCTATTGAGGTCAATAATTCCTTAAACACATTTATTTATTTATTTATTTTGCATCTCAGTTGCATTTTAATCACAGCCAACCGCAGCTGGGCGGTGAAAATTGGGCGGCCCTTCGAATCAGAGACAGGTGTTTATTTTCGAGAATGCAATTGAGTGGAATTTGGCCGACAAGACATTTTGTCAGCTGCTCTGCGGCTTGAGTAATAATTAAATCAATCACGCATGAGAAACGAAATGCATGCATTTCGAGCCGGTGGGAAGAGAACTTTTCAATTAGAATGCATTTGTAATATCCCTCAATATTAGAGCTCTCATGCATATTGATTTAATTTATTGACTTGCTGTGAGTTTGTGAAATAAATAAATTAAATAAATTATTTGAAGATTTATTTGGTCGCCAACAATTAGAGTGCCCCTCGCATTTGTGCTGAAATTGCAGTTTTTCGCAAGCTACAAATGGAAATTGGCATCTAATAAACAAAAGGCATCTGCCGGTTGTCTGCCTCTGCCTCTACCTCTGCCTCTGCCTCTGCATGTGCGATGAAAGCCGCTCGGGGCGGATGCGTTATATGCAAATTGCGTATACGCAGCGTGACAAATATATGCTATACGAACAACAACGAAACTATCTGTGCTTCATTCACGCACTGAAAACTCACACACAATGCCAGAGATCAATTATTCAGGCCCAGTGCATTAGCGCTCAGCCCACATTGGCATAATTTGTCAGCTGTCGGGAGTCGTGCTCGCCTATTAAATATGCCAACGTGCAAAATAAATTGCCAAAGTGCTTGTCACTGAGTGCTAAACAAATAGCAAACGAATCAAAACCAAATGCTTAACGGCATGTCATTCCGCATTTCACTTCCAGCCAAGTCCGAGCCAAACCCAACCGAGCCACACCCAATAAAATCAAACAATTCGCCAGTCACCAAGAACTGCCCAAGTAAATGTATTGCACTTTGTTTTGTGGTCTAGTGAATTGCAATTGCCAATCAGACAATGTCAGCAATTCTCTGGCACAATTTCCAAATGTTAGTTTGTTGTTTTTTGACTTGGTCGCATTGGCTTAGCCCCGTTTTTTTAGACTAAGCCAATTTCACTGAAATTACTTACTGTTGCTAGCATAAATTGAGTTGTTTAAGATGCTGCCTAATACTGTTTAGAAATCTTAAAAATTAATGCTTATTAATGCAACTTTTTAATTTAATAATTTTCACTTGTAAACTCTGTATATAAACTCAGTATCTGTATTTTGTATTTTGTATTTTAACTCGGTCTGTCATGCAGAATATTTCCAGCAAGTCTATTAAAATCCACTAAGAGCTACGCCATGCTAATTATGTATTAAACAGTAATGTTTAATTTTCCCCTGCTGTATGCGTACAATATTAACTTTTGATTGCCGCTTCGTTGGGCTCGTACAAATTGAGAGAAAGTTGCTTTTACCCGCTTTGTTTTATACATCAACAACTGGGCTCAGAATAATTATGTAACGAGGCGTATGATTAACTGGCTTTAAAATTATGCATGCCCGCAAAAAGTGTGGAAATATTATGCTTTTTATGTTCAATTATAATTAACTTACATTGTTTATTTTTTGTATCTAGTCTTTTACTAAGAATGGGAAGGAATGCTGTGAACGAATGACCTATAGCTGTTATTTATCCAAAGTGACTCTGCATGTTTAAAGTGAAGTGAGGAATGTATTTACCGATGATGCGCTCCACTCGAGCCGCTATCAGGTTACAAGTGTATAAAAGACATTAGGGCCCTTTGGCGCACATTCAATTAGATTTTCTGATTGGTCGTTAGCCACATGCCAATTATGTTACCTTTCTCGAAAACCAATTAGCCATTTTATATATCCAGCCGGGAGTGGGTGCCACGAGCTGAAACTTCAAACCGGGCACCGACGGCAATTTGACTGGCTTGATGTGAAACCTTTACCTTTACCTTTGCCGTAAACCAATTAGGTCTCAAAAGGAGCAGCGCGTTGTCCTTGTGCATTAATTGGATTAAATATGTCTAGTTTGAGCGAAACAAAACGGTTTGCCTTTTAAATGGGCTACATAGGGCTAGCTCACGAGAGAAAATGGAATTTTCCGAACAATTATTGCGTCTATCCGATGCTTTATTACAATTTATTGTTTGTTGACAAGAGTCCTTCACACACCCACACACTCACACACACACATACATATATGTGTATTTCCATATGCATATTTGCCAAACATAAAAAGCACAAATTGTAAATTCATGTTAGAACAAACCCATTGAAATAATAACGAACAGAAAGCAGAAAGAGTATCCGCCATGGTGTTGCACTACATTTTGAGTAAATTTTATGCAGTGTATTTATAGCATGTATAAACATAATTTTCTACTTCCTTATTGAATCTCTTCTATGCACCTGGCCCACATTTATTTCAACTCCAATCATACATATATACAATAAATATATTAGTTTTCTATATTAATTCACAGCTTTGGCATACAAATTGAATAGCTCAATATATCCCGAGGCGTGGCAGAGCACAGGGTATGTATTTGATCTCATTAACATTTTCCATTTATTATTTTGCCATATATTGAATTCCACATTATTGTGTTAGCATAATCAAAATAAATTAATTACATTGTTCGCCAAATCAAACATATGACCGCAAATAGAGAATTTTGTGTTCAATATAAATTAAAATTCATGGCAAAATTGTACAAACTTGTAAATAAAAGGCTTAAACGTTGCAACTGCCCCAGTCTTAAATATTGAGTTATTGAGTTTCAACAAAAATTGTGACTGAAGACGACAAAATGCTTTCATATATGTATGTATTAAAATTGTTTGAAGGGCAGACTACGCTGTGGATGATTTACATAGGGACGCAAAGTGCCAATGCAAACGTCTTTCCATTAAGCTATGGAAACTGACATTGGGTAAGCCTTACAACTTCAGTGTATGAGTGTGTGTGTGTGTGTGTGAGGAGGCTCGTGTATCGACACTTGACATGTGCCTTGAAGGCTGACATAGCCTGTTTTTCACTGTTCAATAAATGTCAACAAGTTTTCAAGTTATAATTGAAGCACTTCAACAAGTTTACATGGAACTTCAAAGAAATTCACACAATATACACACATTTGTACGTACATAGTATATACCCATGAGGCTGCTGTGATGCTGTTGCCAAAAAATCTGCATCAGCTGCAGGCTGTCAAGTAAGTTCAAGAGTCAACAAGGCTTTCGTAGAGTTTTCCTTTTGGCTTAGCTGCCGGCCCTGCCGTAGACCGCTGTACATAAGTCAAGACTATAAACTGTCAAAAGGTCATATGTATTGCTGGGTCTTTGTCAAACAATGCAATTTTCAAGAAAATCTCAGACAACAACAGCAACCGCAACATGAGCAATTTGTCTCCCAGTTCCTGTTCACTACAAGTTAATTAATGAATGGCAAATGCGGACAAAATACTTTCCACACACGCAGCACTGCACAATGAACCCTCATGTGTTTCATAAGTTTTATTTTCCTGCTATAAGACAACAGAAAGTGAAGTAGTTCTTCAGAAATATGTTTAGCTTATGAATTTCTATATTTCTTCAGCTGTATTATTGCCAAGTTTACGCTAACCATAATAATAAGATATCGGAGAGTGAAGCTTGATATAAAAACTTTCATCATAATCGTTAAAGATTTTCTGCAAAGGCAAATAAAAGAAACTTTTCAAAATCAAATGGCTGATGATGATTTCTGTGCTTCGATAAGACTTATAACTACATGAACCACAAACATATATTTCGGATGAACTTCAGACAGAAAGTGCAAGAGAGTGTATTTGAATAAGAGTATGAGCTGAGATAAACTCAATTAAAGGTACAAACAGAAAGCATAAGGGAGAGTGTATTTGAGTAAGAGTATAAGCTGGGATGAAACTAATTAGACGAACTATCCCGAACGGCAAGACGTGAAATTACTTTGATGATGCCGACATTAATTGAATTCGGCCTCCCAGCCAGCATTTACTGTCTCGACTGTGAGCTGACTGGCAAACAGTCAGTCAGTCGGCCAGTGGAAACATTTTATATACTATGTTAAATGTTGGCCGGACAAACAAGAGATCTAAGGGTCAACCTGACATAACTTATTTAAGCGAAGTGGATTTCATACACAGCTTTAAGTCCTGGAGACGAGATAGAGCCCAGGGCTGGCAAGCCTGGCAATGTTTGCCATAATCTTAACTGAAAAGCTGTCTCACTGAACACGCTGCTCAGAGTGTTAGAAAACAAGAATAGAAACAATAATTTCCGTTATTGTCAACGCTTCACTCCACAGCGCACAATGGTGGCATCGAGGAAGCTGTCGCCTGGCCGTTTCCTGGCCATCTTTACCCGCTATCCGGCTATCCGGCTACCCAGCTACCCAGCTCATCTCATCGAAGGCTTTCAGCGCTCACACTTGATGTATTTCCGACTCCGACAGTTGCTATTTTGTTGCGTAGACATTTCATTTGTCAGTCTCTCGGGACGCAATCGCATTGTTTGCACTTGAATTGCTAATACCCTGTACTATGGCGCACAGTGTATATTTGTTTTCAACGTACCATCAATTTGATAATGTGCCATCTAGAGATTGTATATGAGTTTCCTTTAAAGTCGAGCAGGTTCATTTCATTTTCACACTGTCGCTTGTATAGATAATGCCAACTTGCTAGGTAAATAATTTAATTTTGTATTTTCTTTTCTTTTTTTTCTTCAACTTCATTATTTCTAATTATATACGTTGATGGCGGCTGTTAAGTGAAAATTTTGCCTAATTGTTTTTGACAGATTTAATTAACAGTTCGAAGTTTGGCATAATTGAAAACGTTGTTGGTCTTATATTGCGCTGTTCTTTTTATAAATTTAACTTTGAAGTTTTCTTTCTTTTTCGATGCCCGAGGGAAATTTCCAAGCTTCAACTGTACAAACACAATATTAAATGGAAAGTAAGTTGTTGTCTCCATGCTTTAAGCATATC